>NC_133547.1:50674503-51314003 GCF_048773025.1 Camelus bactrianus
GTCAGGAATGATGAAAGAATTGTTTTGTTTTCTATCTGTGGCAAATAATAGACTCTCCTTGCCTAAGAGATGATCTCCTCTCAGAGTGGCCCAGATCTCGAAGGCGAGGACTGCACAGGCTACAATCTCCTTAAACTATGTGCTCTCCACAGGCAGACAGAGCTGCCCACTGCACAGGAGTAGGCATGTATCCTTGACCTCACTGAGAGATTCAAACATTCCTCAGTAAAAGAAAAACAGAGATTCACCTTCCTAACCAGTCACTCATGCTTCCAACGTGCTTCACTGTCATCATGAGAAGGCTATGTTTTGCTGAAGAAGAACATTTGAGTACCTAGAAACACCCGGGATTATGCAAGTCTCCAAGGATAAAAGGGTAAACATAACCTAGTCCTTGCCCTTAGAGAGTGAACATTCTAGATTGAAAGCAGATAAGTAAACAAGAAATTCTCACACCTTGCAAAGAGTACTATAATGGGGGAAATCAATTATGTAAGTGAAAATTGAGCTTTTAAAGACAAAAAAAAATCTTTTCTACATACCATGCATTGCATTTTAAACCAGGATTAATAAAAGTAATCTCCACATTTATTCCACGTTTTTTCTGGTCCTAGATATGTGATCTATTTGAGATAAACATATATTATAAAGCATCCACACATCTACCCATCCATGCATTCATCCACCCAGTACAAATGTGTTTGGTCACAACATTCTGATAGGAAAGAAAAGTCTCTGATGCTGGATGCCCCACCAGGGACTTGGGGAGCCCGATGTAAAGGGCATAGATGACAGAAGACGAGCAATTTTCATGCAAGACTTCCATGCAGCGCTTCTTAGTATTCTGACCATGACTGACTAAAATTATGCTAGATTTGTGACTATAGATTTCCTGGATTATATTTGCAGCCACTTTTCCAACAGGGACCAAGCAGACATCAATCATTCTGAGATAACAAATTTGTGAGAGCAAGGTCAGCAGCCAAGTTCACTTGGATTAGTTTGATTGGGCATTTGAAGAAAGGCTTATCCAGGACACACTGAAAACATCAAGATAGTGAAAAAAAAAAAGAGGAGGAAATGCTTTGTTTCAACTAGAGTGTCTGGCTCCCACCCTCAAAATATCCTATGTGCACAGAAAGAAAAGAAAAGAAAAGAAAAGAAAAGAAAAGAAAAGAAAAGAAAAGAAAAGAAAAGAAAAGAAAAGAAAAAAAGGTATGTCTAACTGAAAACAGTGTGTTAGTGTAGTGCAATCAGAGGATCTTTCAAAAAAAAAAATCTGCCATTTGCTACTGTAGATTTTATAGTGTCTTACATTTTGTGACCCTGGGACTGAATCCTGCCTCTGATACTTCTAAGCTCTTACTTAGAGTAGGCCCTGATTTCCTAATCTGTTAAAAAAAAGGATCTAATTCTATCTATCTCACTCATGTATCCATTAATTCAGTCAATTTATTATTTACCCACAAGTTGCCAATCTCTGTGCCCAGCAGTGGGGATTCAATGATGAATTTAAAAAATAAAAAATCCCTTGTCCTCTAGAGCTTTTCAGTGGGAGGTAAACACTAATCACATATTCACCATAAATAAATGGAAGTGATGTTTATCTCCTGGGCTATGGAGGAGATGTATGTGACATTATGAGAGAGAATAAAAAGGGTGTCTGATCTAGTCTGACAGTAGAGCTGAGATCAGAAGGATGAATGGGTCTGAATTAGGTAAAAGGCTCAGGGGTAGATTATGGGTAGATTCTTGATAGAGAAAGAAGTTTGGCCTTGGTACATGGTGTTTCAGCAAAGGAACAAAGACTGGTGTGGCTGGAGTTCAAAGTGTAGAGTGGTGTGAGAGGAGATTGGAGAAGTTGGTACTGGTAAGTACATCCTATCCCAAGCCTTGTACGGTCTGTTTTTTATTTAATCCTCAAAGCACAGGGAAACCATTGATGGATTTTAAGCAATGGAGTGACATGATCAGATGCATCATAGCAAAGCTTTCAAAGGATCACTCTGGCTGGGGAGAAAAGAGCAGACTGGAGAAAGGTATAAGTAGCTACGTGGAGACCAGCTGGGAGGCCATATTGGTATTCAAGGCAAAAAATGATGGTAGCTCAGTTAGAGTGCTGGTAATAGAGATGGAGAGAAGTGGATGGATTCCCAATACATTTAGGAGGCAGGATTTAAATTTGGAAATGAAAGGGCAAAACTGGATGGATGGTGGTGCCACGGATTAAGGTAGGGAACAGTAGGAAGCAGCAAGGTATGCGAGTGAAGATCACATGTTGGGCTGGGAAATGCATGGAGTCCAAGGTGCCCTTGAGACATGAAAGGAGGATGTCAACCTGGCTGTTAGGGTATACAGTTCTGAAGCTCAGTGATGAATAAACTGAAGGGCTAAATATGAGTCATTGGTGGTCAGGTAGATAAAATTGAAACCATGCACATGGATGAGATCATTGTGAAAATAAAATAAATGTTCACATACAAAATATCTAGAATGCTATGTGAAACAGACTGGTGTTAATAAATCTTACCCCCCCCCCTTCCTTCTTTTCCTGTGCTTTGAACAATAGGATGATGAGTGAATTTGGGCAACCCCCCTGGGAAGCTGGTTCCTGAGGAGGGAGAGAAGAGCCAGTCTGCTACCTCTAGCTGCTCTGGTTTTCTGAGGACATGCTCTAGCTCAGAATTGCTCTTTGCAGGAAGAGTAATACCCCTTTCTCTTGACTTCTGAACCCTGACACAATTGGTACTCTTGGTTTTTCAAACAAGGTGTTTGTGAGAAAGACAAAGGCCACAAAAGCTAAACTAGATATGCAGAATAATTCCCTCTTCAATGTGAACTTTAGCTGGGCCTCAGGAGGAAAGGCAGGAAGGAACACAGAATGTTCCTTGGCCATGCTTGTCGCGAGCAGGAAGGTGAGTCGGTGGGTTTGGTGACCTCTGCCAGAAATATTTTTGCATAAAATTTCTGAAGTATCTAGAAGAGCATCTTAAACGTAAGAAATTGTAATGAGACAGATGCAACTCCATTCAGCTTTGAAATATATACTGTAATGTTATGCGGCTACAGCATTAAATTCTTCTCTTCCCATCAGAGAAGGAGGTCTTCATTCGTTGGTACCAACAAACTTACTGGATTCTGGAAAAGCTCTACTTTTCTGTGTGTGACATCTCTCATTTCTTCCTTCCATCAATTTGATATTCCACTGATAGACTAAAGCATTTTCCCCAGTGCCTATTAGTAAGTTTCAAGGACATATCCACATGGTATATAGAAATAATAGATGGGCCACAGGAATTTACGAAGAAATAATCTCAGGCTCTCTTCACATGTAAACCAAGAAAGTAATGACACAGTGGGTTTCTCTGCAAAATCTTAGGATGAAATTATCTCCTTCTAATTTACTGCAGTGTGACTTATGCACTTTTCCAATACAGTGTACTGATCAAATACCACTTTTAAGTTGCAAAATTGTTAAGACAGCTAAAACGATACTTATTTCCTAACTATGCTGAGTACGTTTGAATCCTTTCTCCCTATTACTATCAGAATAAAAATAAAGGTATCCAGCAGAATTCTAAATGTCATGCTTCAAAGCTCTGAGACACTCTTTCTTCTGACACCTGATTGACAGATTATGGCTTTTGGATATCCATCAAATTAATAGATTATGACTTTTTGAAGCCAGAAACTATGCAATTATTGCCATGTTCTAGCTTTAAAGAGATAACTTATTCTTTGTCATCCACTTATGTCTCAGAAGACAGCCCCCATCCCGCCAACACATACATATCATAATTATAAATAATTTCATTCCTCCTGTCTTTTTTTCTTTCCAGTATGCCTCCATCTAGAACATCCACAAAATAATTCACTTTTAAAAAATGTTAGCTTAGGAGATGGCTGACATGTCTCATATTTCTCAATAATGTTTTGCAAATTTAAATATTCACCATTTATGTAATCTCTGGTGAGAGTTTCCCTCTGGTTTTATGTATGTGATCCAAGAACTCCTCTGGAGCAGAATTAGGAATACAAGAGTCAAGATATTTTCAAATCCAGGGACTTGACCCTGCTGCCGTTAACTAAGGATTTTAATTTTGACATAGTGGAGACAGAGGTAGAAGAGATCTTCCTAACTCTCTGGAGAACTGTTAACACTTTTCAGGCACCTTCATTTACTTAGACATCCCATTCATTATAAATACCTTAAATAAGTGATGAAAACCAAGTGATCCAATTGTAATATGAGTTGTAGTGCAATCTCTAGTCTGATTTAAAGAAAGATCTTTATAAAGACACTTTAGAAAGGGGTGAAATTTAAGCTGTCAATCCTGCCAATTAAGATGGTGACTTTACTAAGTATGCAAAAAACATCTACAATGTGACCGCAAGTGGTCAAGGTTTATTGAACTGGGCTAGGATTTCCTTCTAATTCCCCTTCCGTTACAAGTGAAAGCCTGTTTCCAATTCTGATCATAAGATTTTAGGGCTGCAACTTCAAAAGCATGTTCTTAAAGGGTAAGAAAAACACAAATATAAGAACCAACATAATCAGATCTACTCCCCCTCCGCAAGCCCTGGAGTACACTTTTCAAAGTTTTGAAGGAGAAAGAAAACTTTTATTCTGGAGACTCTATTAACACATTAAAGCAACCCTTATACTAGAGAAGCATGAAAGAGAACATTGCCAGATGTGGGCAGATCTTAAAAGGTCGTGCAATTTTAGAGAATTTCGAGTTGCTGCCCATCCAGTTGCCTCTGTTACTAATGCTCCCACACTGAATGATGAGCTTCTGTGCACACATCAAGAACCCATGCCAGTGGCATCATCTCCGTGATCAATCCACTCTAATGTGAACACTCTTCCTTCTGCTCCAACACACACCATGCTTAGTTCTGTTACACTTAATTTTTCAACTTCAGGCTAAATACAGTTTCTTCAAGGAGACATTTCCCAACTCAGACATGATAAAAAAAACTTCATTGAGCTGTTTCCCTCTCCCCTTTGTAATCCCCATGGCTCCTGGAATAATTATCTAACACCATCTTCTCTGATAGGTTGTGAGTTCCACCAGGGCTCTGTGTCTATCTTGTTCACTACTGAAAGCCCAGGGCCCAATAAAGTGCCTGGGTTACAGTCAGTGTTCAGTAAATGTTTGTTGCACTGCAAATTTTAATTCCCAAGGTTGTTTCCTTGGAGATACTTTTCTTTCCTGTTGGTAAGTTCCTAGAGAGAGCTGTTATATTATTCTCAGCTCCCCGCATGAGCATGAAGCTCAGAGAATCTTTGTTGAATGAATGGATGAATGAAATGTTGAACAAATGACAGAAGAAAGGGACAAATGACTGTGAGAAGAAACAATAAGAAGAGGAAATTAATCAACCACATACATCTACCAAATTCCTACTCAGGGCCAGGTGCTTTATTGGGCACTGAGGGAAAACACAAGAAGTAAAAAGTGTTTCCCTTCGTAAGTGAAACTTGATACCCTTACCTACCAAGAAAGTCAGAGGGATTTCTACGGAAAACAGCAAATCAGTAATTCAATGCAAGGACTATTTCAAGGAGAATGGAACCAAGGCTTATATGAGACATCCCCTAGGGCAGATAAAAGAGGAAATGATGGGAATCAGTGGCTGATTACCCAGAGATGTATGTAGAAAAGTGGGTGGGATAACTTGGGTCAAAGGGATCAACTGAGGGTCCAAAGAGTCAAGAATGATATTGGGCATTCTGACTCTGGGTGATTTCAAGAACCATATCAGTGATAGAAATATGGTGGTTAGAAAGGAACTAAAGCTGACTTTAGAGAGTAATCATAGCATACTGACATACTGAATTAAGGTGATATTGTACAAATGGGAGCCTAGAGAAAAATCAGAATAAAGAAATAGGTGTATGAGCCAACTTCACAATAATATTAACAAACATTTATTGAGGGTTAATGATAAGCATGGCACTCTGCTAAACAGCTCACACACATTATCTCAGGTGGTCCTTGCCCCAAGGGGTATTATTATTATCCTACTTTATTCCTATTTTGCAAATGAGAAAACTTAGGTTTAAGAGATTAAGTAATTTGGCCAAACTCAAACTATTAGAAAGTTACAGAGTTAGAATTTGAACACAGATTTGCTCACTTCAAAGTCTTGGTTCTTAGGCACTGAAAAGCAAGGGAGACTATAGAAGAGAAGACAGGAATGATTCCTGGGAGCATGCTGGAAGTGAAGACATTCTTTCTAAAATAGGTGATAGTGGCAGGGCAATGAGGGGGAAGCAGGAAGTCATCTGGAGAAATTCCTCCTTCTTCAGTGAGGCACAATGTAAATGTTATCAGAAGGGGGCCTTCTCGGGTATACAAATTTATCTTTCTGTTACTTTTGACATGCCTGCTTACACAAGAGGATTTTATATATCTCCTCTTGAATAGAACAACAGGTCATGAATGGAAAAGAATCCCTAAGAAAACCCTGAAGGTAAACAACTAACGTCTTCAGAAACCTGAATATGGATCCAAGAAATTGAGTTCTGGAGAAGCTAGGGTATTCAGATTTCAACTGGGTTCACAAAACCCAGCACTTTAATCCAAGTCTAGGTAGAAGACGATGGGTGGATTATGCCATTTGAGTAATGGTTAAGGGTTAGTGGAAAAAAAACACACCTATGTATCTTAAAACTATTTTTTATGACGTTTGCTTTAAAGATTTATTTTTTTTTGATATTGGGTGTATGGGTATAATTCTTTTCTTTAATGTTTTATTTTAAAAGTTTTGATTGAATATTTGTAAAGGCATGCTCAAAAATGTGATTTTTGCTCAGAAAGTTACCATCTTGAATATTAGGGAAAAACAGAGCTTGTCGATTGGCTCATGTGACCAAGGTACAATACCGCCACCTGGTGACAGTGTACATAGTACAATACAGTTGCAAAAATCAATCTTAACATTTTGAAACAAGACCATAAAAAGAGTCCTTCTGGGTTCCCATCTGTTTTCTTTGTCATTTATGACTTATACAGTTGTGTTCTTTTCTTATTTACATTACTTAGCAGAAATTTATTGTAATGATAAAAGAGCACTGGCTTTGGCATTAAACAAACTTGGGTTCAACTTTGGGCAGAGCCAATAATCTTTGGCTTTATGACTTTCTTTTCAGTTCATCTGAATGCTTACAAAAGGCTGATGCAAAGATTTAATGAGATTGCATATAAGACATGCTTGGCACAGTGTCTGGCACATAATAAAATAGTACATGATAATCATCATTGCACCATTGAAATTGTTACTATTACTGTTATCTGTGATAGGAGACTCTGGGAAGAAGACCTACCTCAATGATTTTGCGCCTCCAGGAGGATAAACAGTGACAGCCATGGGAAAAATGTTTTGTTTATATCTCAGGTACTAACAGCTGTTACTACATATTAGGACCAGATGTTCCGAAATGATATGCAACATTATGCTCAATTCTAACTTTTACTGAATTGCCTGTTGATGAAAAATGACTGCTGAAGGAGATGATTTATTAAAGGGAAATCCATGGATGTGCCTTTAAGTTTCATACCCGACTACCCCAGATTATGTGCCAGTCTCTATACTCTGAACACTGCAAATGTCTGGCCCATTCTGAGAATCTACTGAAAGCTCATTCCCTAATTGCAGTCCATCTGTCCATCTACCTGCCAGTCCTGTGTACATCTGCCCTGCTGCACCAGGTACAGCAAACCTGGGCAGTATACAGTTACACAACCTATCAACTCATGCTTCCTTGTAGATGGGAACTTTTCATTGATTCCAGAGTCACTGTTGCTTTTGATTTTGTTTCAAGTGATTTTTTTTTTTTCATTTCACATTCATATTGTGCCCACAGGAGAATCCATTGAGGGGAAGGAGAGAGAAGGAAGAGGAAAGAAATGGCTCTCTGTTGTTTCCTCTTAATCCCAGGCCACAGCAGTCCTTGTTCTAACTCTCCTACAAAACCTTCAGGTTATTTCCTGATCCCTCTAGATGACTTTCAAATGTTCTGATTAGGGGAGAATTTGCAATTCAACATGAAGTCAAATACTTTGGTGGCAGCTGGTAAATCCCCACTTTGCTTTATTAAATTTCCCCAATAAATTCCCAGGCACAGGGAGTGGGGAGTGCAGCCAGAAGCCCATATACCCAGTGACTCAAGAAACCCAGACAGGACCTCAAACCCTGCTACAAGCAGCAGTTACGCAGCAGAGGCCGCTTTCCTATCGCTATTTGCTCCTTAAGGCAGGTCAAGAATGAAAAGCATATAATGATGTCTCTTTACTTTTTAAAGGGAAAATATATGAATTGCAAGAAATTCTCCACACTGAGAATACAGAATACATCTCTGCCAAAGGGCCAGGAGAAATATTTAGCACATAAGCTGCTTATAGAGATCCATTTGTCAATTCCCTAACTAGAGTTCGGGACATTTGTCTTTGCAAGCCAACCAACCCAGCTGGGATATATCTCACTAGAGAGAGTGATGATGGGGGAGCAAATGGTTCAGTCCAATTATATATGCTTAATTGGTCTAGATTCTAGAGGGCATACTCGTATGGAAAAGGTTTGCCAACTAATCACAGAAGAAGAAACAGCATCTTAATTGGGTGGCTTTACATTGGGTGATATTACAATTAGTTACAATGTCCAATAAGTTATCTATAATGCTTTTAATGAGAAACATTTAAGTCCTGGAATTTTTCCAGTCAAATTAATTCTGAGGACTGAAGACAGTATTACAAGTAATGTTATCAGAATTACAATTACGCTAGTACTAGAATGTGTCACTTAAAATAAAAGGCTCAATGGGTAAGTCCTAAAAGACCCACTATTTTCTCTGTAGACTTTGTTAATGTGGTCATGGATAAGATACATCGTACCCATGTCCATTTCTCAGGAGCTTTAATAAAGCAATATAATCTACTGGGCTTGAAAGGCCAGGACAGGGTCTGTCTGCCCTATACTGGGCATCTAAGGAACCATTCTCAGATCTGAGAATCACTTTTATCCAACATGCTGTCCCCCTGTCCAAACATGCCCCCAAAAGGCTACCAAAAAGGCATGGCATCCCCAAGAGGTGCCCAGACCATTGGCTTTCCTGCCATACCCTTAGGAAATATTGCTCATGCCTGAGCCTCAGGAAGCTCTAAGAGTGAATCTTGGGCTTCACTGATTTAAGGCTCAGCCGATGCAGCCCCTCTGATGTGGATGGTACTGAGAGCAATAACAAACACAGTCAGGACGCCACTGTGCTGGGCACATCAGGGACACCATCTCATCTCATCCCCCAACCTCCTAGGCTAATTATAGGCACTGTCATCATCTCCATTTTCCACAGGGGGGAAACTCGTATCCATAGAAATTCTGGAACTTGCTAAAGGTCCAAAGCGAGGGCTCATGGCCCCTTTGGCAGGGCCGCCCCTTGGCTCTCCCTGTTCTCTCCCAGATGCTGTGCTAGACCACGACACATCTTAGAGCCCTCCAGTGAGGGCTCAATGGCTGATGACACCTAGGACAGTAGTTCCCAACTTTACTGTACACCAGAATAACTTGGGAAACTTGTTAAAAAACAGACGCCTGGGCCCCACCCTGATAAATTCTGAACCTGTAGGCCAGAGGCAGGCCCTAAAGTCTCTTCATTTTTCATACGTACCATTCTAAGTGATTCTGAAGCACATAGTCCAGACTGCTGCTTAAGGAAAAACACTGCCCAAAGGGCTGGTCCTGGGTTGTAGCTTTAGGGTAAAAACCATCTCCCCTATGCCCTGAATCCTTCACTGTCAACTTCTTTTGCCCTTTGTAGAATGAAGTCCACTAGAATCAATAATAGACTTGGCAATGTGTCCTACAAGCCCTTTAATCAGTGGGTCTGACACCTCTCTGGGGTTGAAAGTTCTCATCAACTCTGCTTTCGCAGCCTGGACAGTATCACTCACCTTGTGATCAGGGCTCATGCACAGGGAACAACCAAAGTCTTAGATGACAGAATTCAGTGGAGCAGTTGAACAGGGAAGCAACAAGCCCATGGTTTGTATGCTGCCTCTTGGGAGTCTTCGTAAACTTACTGGGTAGCTGGGTCCTGTCTCCCCTGCATGGTTTGAGCCATCCTGTATACATCTACTTGGTATTCATGGCATCAGGTGCACAGATGAGCTCTAAAGACTCAGAGCACAGCCCTGGTAATGGTGTAGCAATAGATGGAGTAACATTCAAGTAGAGACGAGAACCTGTGTTAATATTAGGTCAGCCAGACAAATACAGGTGTTTCTGAAAAACTGTATTAGGCTTTAACTTATCTCATTTTGAGGCAACTTTGAAAGCAGAGCATAAAAAGATTGAAAAGGCTCCCTAACAACACAGTTGTGAAAGCCTGCTGTGGCAGGGCAGAGGTACGGAAAATCCCAGGGAGGTAGTGAGCAGGAATGAGCTGCAGGGGCATGGACTGAAGTGTGATGGTGACTGCAGTTTCATGACTGTCTCAGGCTCTGGGTGCACACTGCTGTGGAGCCTCCCGGCCTCCCTTGTGCCTAGTCCCAGCACTGAGTGCCTCTGTGCAGCTTCAGGTGGGGGCAGTGTGATAGCACCCAGCTCCTGTCTGGCCTATGAGCTCTCATCTCCTGCCTTAGGGCCTCCTTTTTGACTATAGAGAAGCCTCATCCCTGAATACACAACCCAAAGCTGCAAGGGAAGGAAAGCACTTTGAGCAAACACTTAGCCAATGGCAGATGGGAATAAATGGATAAATTCCTCCTCCTTCTCCCCTCCTTCCCCCACAACCCAGGGAGACAGGCCTCACAGGGGCAGAATCTTGAAACCCATTGATCAGTTACACTTGGAGGTATCCAGCTCGACAGCACATCCTCACAAGACTCCTGATTCACTTCCCTTCTCCTTCACTCCTGCTCTCTGGAATTATCTCCTCTCATACAATATTAGCACATAAGCCCTCTGCTTTATGGTCACCCAGCTAAGGAAGTGACTAAAGCCAGACCTCCTAAATTCCAACACCTGATTCTTTAATTTCTGCTGCTAGTAACTGAGACAATGTGAATAAGCTGGTGTGAAATCACTTCTAAAGATGCAAGTCAAACCACTCTTCTCCAGGAAGAAACAGCTGAAGAAAAACAAGAATGCTCAGTGTTGGCCTGGGGGGAGGGGGGACAGAAGGGGAAGTACATATTTAAGGTATAGAACTAGGACCCCTTACTGAACTCAACTCAGTGACAGGACCTGCATAATGCATTTTGTATTGGTTATCTGTTGGAATCATCACCACCTTGACAAGGACCCTGACTCTCATGGATGCGGAATAGTATCACTGCGGTGGTGGGAAGGCAGGCTGACTTGGGTTAAACAACTTAATTTCAACCTTGAATTCATCACATTCCATTCATGTGTTCTTGGGCACACTATTGATCCTCTCTAAGCCTCAGTGTTCTCATCTGCAAAATGGTGGTATGAATAGGACCATCCTCATACTATGGTAGTTTGCACACAAAGATCAAAGATAACCCACATGCCAAACTTACCATAGTGCCTGGGTTACAGTAAATATAAATACATACATACATTAATCTTTAAAAGCTACTGTTGTTGTTGCTATGGAATACAGCCCAGATTCCAACGCCTGTGCTGTCCCTCACAGCCCACTGTCTCCCCCATACAGAGTGGGAGGTTAGCTCAAGGAACACACCAAGTTTAGCTCTCCTATGGAAGCAATAAACACAATGTGTGGCCATCCATCCATCCGAGAGGGAGGGCTGGTTATGGCCTTGCTATGCCATGATCCAGGGACCTTACCTTTGAAGGAGAGGTTGGCCACCTCACTGAAGTGGATCTATTATTTAATGTACATAAAAAAGTTTTGCCTGTGGCATAATTGGCACAATGAATGATAAGGCATCCATTTCCCTAAGTATACAGCTGACTGTAGGAGCTTGGAAAGACAGAAAATATCTAAGGATCAACACACCCCAACTTCCCTGAGCAGGTTCACCAGCAGCTATGGGCCCTGTGGCAAAACCAGGTGCACAACAGCTGTAGACAGAGAGGCACATCATGATGCTGGCCCAGAGTTCAGGAACTTAAGCACCATAGTCTACTCTCTCTCATACAGGCTCTGGGAGGAGTTAAGATGATTTTTATATACAATAGATATGGCAGTTATGTTCTAAAAAGTCACTGTGAATAATGAATTAGCAAATAGTGAACCAATGACCCCAGTGGAAATACAGGGTTAGGTTCCTGCAAGCATCTAGTCACAACATTTCTGTCCATCAATCAATGTATAACCTTCTTTTATGTGTGTTTGTGTTTAAAGATAATTTTTTAACATATACTGTTTACTTATTAACATTAAACTCATAACCAACAGCACTGTAACTCATGCCTGAATGAAGTTACCTAATACATATACTTTCTCCATAATGTACGTCACAGCCTTCTGTACTTGGGGACACTAAAAGCGCTTCAGGATTACACTTGTGGGCCATTCTAAAGAGCAAAATTGCCAACAAAAAGCGTAAAACTGCAAAAAAAAAAAAAAAAGGCACTAAATACCACTAAAAGAACATTGATTGTATTATGAGACTTGAAACAATAAGTTAAAGTATGACCTAGTTGACACAAGAACATGCACGTCACACGACTCAAATTTTTCACTGCTATGTGCACATCTGCAAATAACAACAAAAGTGCTGTGAGTACCGGTTTGGGCGTTACAAATACATTTTAGTGAGTAGGCAAATTCACAAATACAGAATCCTCAAATAATAAAGATGAAATCTGTATGTGTGAGAGTGTAGACATATATATATATACATTTATACATCCTATCACGTGTATATGCATACATGTTACATGTGTGTAAAAAATGCTTTAGCCTAGCTTCTGTACCATACTTACTCAAAATATGTTATATTATTATTATTGTTTCATATGAAAATCTGTCACTAGGCAAAAGTAAATCCTCATTTTCACTAACTAAACAAGCAAGAAATTGCAAATACAGTCAATAGTCAGAGGTTAACAACATTTTCTTCACTTTGAAAAAATTGAAAAAAAAAAAAGCAGGTAGAGAGTGTAGCTGTTTTAAGAAAACGTGCAGAAAAAATATGTGGATTCTTTCTCTCGGCCATCAAAATGGGAAGACTTTCAGCCTTCTCTCTCAGAAATTTATGCTTCAAAATTATGGCTGACATCTTTTACCCAGCCACTGCATTGACAGGACCCCAGGACTGCGCTGGGCTCACTGGCTGACACATCCCACTGTGCAGCACTAAGATCTCACTCTCAAGCACCAGGCATTTGGCAACTAGTATGTGCAGAATGTACCAACTAGTTAGTGCAGATCACTGTCAGGGACTTGGAGAGAGAGAAAGAAGAGACACTCATGCCCTCCAAGGACACTCCTTCCGTTTGGAGAGGAGAAATACATCCGCAAGCACAGGTGCAGCAAATTGTTTTGCAGTGTTGCTCAGCAAAAAGTAACACTAACATCAGTGGAAGCTAACATGCAGCATTATGTAGCACTTAGTATGTGCCAAGCACTCCCCCTTCTTCTCCCTTTGACTTTGAGCAACCACCCTATGAGGTAAGGGGCCAGTCATACTCTACTTTCCCCAGAATGAGGCTGAATTCCAAAGGTCAAGGAACTCTGCCCCGTGACCCATAGCTACTGGAGCAGAAGTGGATCCAGAACTGTCCTAAGAGTTCGAGTGACTCAACCTGGAGTAGAAAGTCTGTGAGGCTGGAGAGCAGAGACAAATTTCTGAAAGAAAGAAAGCATTTCTTCTCCAAGCCCGTGCTTGTTCACATAGCACACAAGCTAGCAGAAAGGTAAATTCCTTAGGACAAGAAGAATAAGGGCCCCTCAAATGCCCCAACACACGCATACACACAACTTTAACACTTTTACATCAGCCTGGAAGACACCTCTGTTCCCCTTCTAAGTGGCAGAGAAGCCCTCCCTGTCCAACATGAGTCTGGTTGGATATGCCTCCCAGGTGCTATTTGACATTTAAGCCCAGTTTATTTCTGCCTCATCCCAGAGCAGAGGCTTCTACCAACTCACCCAAAGATTTATATTAAAAAGGTCCTCAGAAATGACTATAAAGTGCATTTGTCTCCCTAACAGAACAGAACACTCAAGACAAGCCGGGCATGCCTATGGGTGTGTCTTGAGAATAGCAGGAACGGATTCACTCAGAACCAGTACCCTTCTTCCCCTGCTGTGCCCCTTCTGAACAAGTCATCTGGTCAACCCCACTCAGGTGTCCCCATTAACTAAGCTTTAACTAACTAAAGTCCCAAAGAGAAAAACCTCCTCATTCATGTTTCTAAATTGTCTTCTTCATGTGTATTCATCAAATTAATCTCTTTTTTTAAGTATAAAAGTAACGCATTCTTATTGAAATAAATTCAGACAATACGTAAGTGGAGAAAATAAAAAGCAAAAACGCCTTCCTTCTCAAGATAAATACTGCTAACAATTTACTGAGTATCCTTACAAGGCTTTTGCTACACTAACACAAAAAGTATGTGTGTGTACACAACACTTTCATTTTTTAAGTAAAATTAATTACAAATTTTTGTAGCTTGTTTACATGCAATACACAATGGAGACCTTTCCATGTCAGAGTCTCTGTATTTACCTCATTCTTCTGAGAATATGCACAGTAGTCCATTATATGGATACACCATCATTTATCTAACCAGCAGATTTCTCTGTGCTGATGGAGATGTCCTGTATCTGCACTGTATATAATCTGGTAGCCACTGGCTGCATAAGGTTATTGAGCACTTGAAATATGCCTCATGAGGCTGAGGGACTGAATTGTTCATTTTTAATTTTCTTTAATTTGATTAATTAAAATTTAAATGTAGTCACATGTAGCTAGTAGCTACTTTACTGGACAGTGCAGATCTAATGAGTCCCCTAATTGAAGGGCATACATTAGTTTTTCCTAAATTGTCTCCATTAGATATTCTGATTGGATGCACATTTATGTGTGTGTGAATACCTGAGTTCTGACACCTCATTATTCTCTAAATGAGGTTTCCTCCAATACCTTGTGTTCTTTATTAATAATAAGCCAGGTTCCTATAAACTGCATTCACTTCTGATGGAATAAAAGGTAGACGTGCCCATATATTTGCTGCAAATAGCCCTAAGGTGCAGAACTTCCTACATGCATTCAGCATCCTTTATGAAGTTGCATAGTTGTCCTGAAACCACCAGACAGGCTGGAGTGTCTACAAGGTGATTCTGCTGATAGCTAGGCTCCCACCAAGGAGGTACCTGCACTAAACCCCTACTTGGGAAGAAGGGTCTGCTGGCTGCCTGGCATGAACGAGTTGGCAGCAACCTTTTTACTCACTGCTTACAATATTGCATCATTAATAGTGCCCATATTAAAGCACGGCAGGCAGTATTTTAGTCTGTTTCTTAATGTCCCTCAATTACCCATTTCTATCTGTTCCTGCCTATCCCCAGAAAAGCATAAATAAGGGGTTTGGCTGCACTTCACGTAATTAGGCTGTGACCAGAGCTAATCTGCTGCGATGGATGATGCGTGTGTCCTCAGGACTATCTCTTAATACAACATGGGGAGGGAGAGCTTGATGCCAACCTCACTGGGCCAGCATGAACAATGAGCTGATGCTGGAGTGGGATGAGAGGAGGCAAAGGAAATGAACAGCTGTATCCCTCCAGCATGAAACACCGCACTGGCCCCCGGGCAGTTATCACACACTCAGCCCCTTCCTTCAGACCTGCTTTGCAGGGGCCACTGTCATGCTCCTGGGAAGGAATAAGATGGTGGGTGTTTGGTTTGTTTTTATGACTTCTTCAATGAACTTAATAGATTTTTTTAACCTAATGAATATAAAATTCTAACCAGTTACATCCTTCCAAAGGCTCTTCTCATCTTTGTTAACATCCACATATATTTTACTTTTATTGCCGGAAGAAAATTGTAGCAGCATCAACAGACCTCTAAATAAAGGAAGGGAAAAAAATCACCCATGATGCTGAAAGCCCTACAAATCAAACTGTTTTCATTTTTCTGTGCTCCCTTTCTGTCTTGTTCATGTGTATACATAATTTATGTCTGAAACTGCTCTACTGTCTTCAGTTCTAGGTATACAGTGAATGGAATTAAATATAACTCAACCCTCCAGCAGATTTTCTTCTGGGCCCTAGGCTCTCTTATTTCTTCCACTTCTCCCTGGCCTCTGACCATTTCCATTTCTCCAGGTCTTGCTCTAAGATTAATCCCTGTGCCCCTTTTGGACCATGGATAGATTGACTCACTCTGGCCAACTGGTGCTCCCTTGTGGATTTCCCCTCCTACCCCCGCGAACCCTTGCAGACACAGTAAAGCCCCTATTGGGTGATTTCAGCTGATGGACATTATGACTGGTGGTTCCTCTGCCATACTTGGCTGTTAAACATTTTAAATAACACCCCTGATATACCCATGTTTATCTGCTTTAACTTAACTCACTTTTGACACTCACTTTCCATGCCCCCACGTTTGATTGTTTTACTTGTGTCCACCTAACCTCTGTTTATCTTTGCATTCCTCATCCTAGACAAACCAGTATACTCAATTCATTGAGGTCCCCTGGCTCCTGTGACTTCTAGGCCACCATTTTTCTCTTTCCCTCTTCTCAACAGCTTCCTCTGGACCTAGAACCTCAGTGAAGCTGGCTGCAATCTGCAGAATAAATGCAGTCTTACTTTCCGCTTTTTAAACTTACTTTTCTCCAAATGCTGCTGTATAAGCCTCTCAATTACAGTTTTAGGTTTCTATTGAATGAATGTTCCATAACTTCTTAACTATTATCCTAAACCAATGGTTCTCAATAGGAAGCAAAGTTGCACCCCCCACTGGAGATAATTCACAATGACATTTTTGGTCATCACAAGTTGGGGGGTGCAACTCATTTAGTGGATCAAGGCTAGGGATGCTTCAAGATACCCTACTAAGCACAGGGCAGACCCCACCACAAAGAATCATCATGCCCAAAATGATAACAGTGCTACGGTGGAGAAACCCTC
The DNA here is from genome assembly GCF_048773025.1 of Camelus bactrianus. Taxonomy (NCBI): domain Eukaryota; kingdom Metazoa; phylum Chordata; class Mammalia; order Artiodactyla; family Camelidae; genus Camelus; species Camelus bactrianus. The sequence goes on from NC_133547.1 coordinate 50,691,587, forward strand.
CCCTAGTATTACACATTCAGATTTTCCCAGGCTTTTGTCATGACATTCCCATGAATCCTCAGGTCCATCTTACTCACTGTTGCATGCCCAGTGTCTCACACAGTACCTGGCCTGTGGTGGGCTTTGTGAACATGGTGTTTTATTTCTTTGGGATTACTTCTTTAAGGAAAATTCCCATAGAGAAGTTTATGTTGATGCAAATGGTTTTGCCATGTTTACATCAGTTAGTATATACTCCTTCCTTCATTGTAACTTATTTTTACATTATTTTTTGTATCAATTTCCACTTGGAGTGGATTATAGACTGCCATTTTTAATAACTTTGCACAAAGACGCACAGACGACACATAAGCTCTGCTAGCTCATTGAGATTCTAGGCCTTGCTTCTGCCCTTCTCTCAATGCCAAGGCCATCCTTCCATTGTTATGACTAATGTTTATTCACATCTGTTTATAAATTACGTGTTTCTACTTTTGGGGTAATTTCTACAAGGTTGATAGTGAGCATTCTGATTTCAGTGCTATGAAAAGTGAGTAATTAGTAGTGGGACCAGGGTAAAATAGAGAAGTTACACCATCTAGACGCTGAACATAGGTGATGGTAAATCTCTGAAGAAGTTTTATAAACCCTTGAGAACCATCAGCAACTATGTATGGTTTTTAATTCCAACATTATTTTCTATAAAATAGGGATAATAATACCTATTCCACCTCATTGGTAGGCTCCCTGTTTGCAACTACTATGAACCAACCAGAGATGATGACCAGGAGGAGGTTACAGTCAGCATAAGACAATGGAGAATGCTTTGGGGGCTATGATCAGAGCAGTCCAAGAAAATTCACCCCCTTGAGAACCTACTTTGGGGCTAATTTATCTGAATATCAAGTGTATAATCAAAGTAGAATTACAGAATCCTCACTGCACATGCACACACACAAAAGGGAAAATGTGTATTTTTTCCACAGTGCTCTATTTTGTTGAGCATCTATTTTATACCAGGCTCTGTGAATGGAGAGAGAAAACACATTGAGCATACATTCAAATGAAGAGAGAGAATCATGGCAAACCATTATTTCATCCACCATGTACTGGGTGGAGTCCTAAATTCTTTAGATGTAATTTAATCCTCACAATCACCCTTTAGTATCAGTACTGTTATACATTATTTGATAAATGTGGAAATCTAATAAGCAAGAGGTGTAATTTAAACTCAGGTAGCCTGCCTCCACTCTTAACCACTAAGCTATACTCTCTCTTGAGACAGATTCAGAAAAAAGTAAGTATATTAACATACAACCAAGATAGGATTTATCCCAGGTATACAAGGCTGGATTAATATCCAAATACAATTAATGTAATCTATCATACAAACAGGCTGAAGAATAAAATCATATGATCATATCAATAGATGCAAAAAAAAAGCATTAGGCAAAATCCAACACCTATTCATGATTAAAAACTCTTAGCAAACTAGGAACAGAGATGAATGTGATATGATAAAGAACATCTACAAAATAACCTACAGATAACATCATATTTAATACTAAGAAACTCAAAACTTTCCTGCTAAGGTCAAGAACAAGTCAAGAAGTTCCCCTCTCATCCCTCCTTTTCAACATTGTACTGGAAGGCCTATCTAATGCCTAACTAAATCCTATCCAAAGATAAGAAAAGGAAATAAAAGGTACACTAATTGGGAAGAAAGAAATAAAACTGCCTTAGTTTGCTGATAACATGATTTTCTATGTAGAAAATCTGAAGGACACAACAAAACTCATAAAAATAATAAGTGATTATGCCAAGTTTGCAGGAGACAAGGTTAATATACAAAAGTCAATCACTTTTCAATATATCAGCAATAAATAAGAGAAATTTGAAATTAAAAACAGTGCCATTTACCTTAGCACTTGCAAAAATGAAATACTAAGGTATAAATCTAACAAAATATGTAAAAAAATCTATGTGAGAAAATTACAAAACTCTGATGAAAGAAATCAAAGAACTAAATAAATGAAGAGATACTCCATGTTCATGGGTAAGAAGATTCAATATTGTCAACATGACAGTTCTTCCCAACTTGATCTATAAAGCAAACAATCCCAACCAAAATCCCAGCAACTTATTTTGTGGCTATCAACAAACTGATTCTAAAGTTTATAAGAAGAGGCAAAAAAAAAAAAAACAACTAGACTACCCACCACAACATTGAAGAATAACAAAGTTAGACAACTGACACAACCCAACTTCAAGATTTACCATAAAGCTACAGTAATCAAGATGCTGTGGTACTGATGGAAGAACAGACCAAAAATATTACTGGAACAGAATAGAGAGCCACATAAATAGTCAGTTGATCTTTGAGAAAGGAGCAAAGGCAATACAATAGAGCAAAGATAGACTTTTCAACAAAAACTATACAGCTGGAACAACTGGGTAGCCACATGCAAAATATCAAATCTACACACAGACATTACATCCTTCACAAAGAATAACTCAAAGTGGATCAGAGACCTAAATGTAAAACCGAAAACTGTAAAACTCCTAGAAGATAACATAGGAGAAAATGTAGATTGCCTTGGGTATGTCACTGGCTTCCATCCAAGGCATGATCCAAGAAAGAATTGATAAGCTAGGCTTCATTAAAATTAAAAACTTCCACTCTGCAAAAGACACTGTCAAGAGAATGAAAAAAAATAAGCCATAGACTTGGAGAAAATATTTACAAAAGACATATCGGATAAAGGACTGTTATCCAAAATATATAAATACCTTTTAAAACTCAGCAATCAGAAAATAAACAACCCAATTAAAAAATAGGCCAAAGACATTAACAGACACCTCACTAAAGAAGATATACAACTGGGAAATAATCACACTGAAGATGCCCAACATTATATGTCATTAGGAAAATACAACTTAAAACAACATTGAAATACCACTACACACCTACTAGAATGGCCAATATCCAAAACACTAATAACACCAAATGCTGATGAACATACAGAATAACAGGAACTCTCATTGATTGCTGACAGAAAGTAAATAGCACAGCCACTATGGAAGACAATTTGGCAGTTTCTTACAAAACTAAACATACTATATGATCCATCAGTTGCACTCCTTGCTATTTCCCCAAAGAAGGTGAAAACTTAATTTCCATACAAAAAACCTGCACACAAATACTATAACAGCTTTATTCATAATCACCAAAACTTGGAAGCAAGCAAGATGTCCTTTAGTAGGTGAATGGATAAATAAACTGTGGCACATCTGGACAATGGAATATTATTTAGCAAAAAAAAAAAAAAGAAATGAATTATTAAGTCATGAAAAGACATGGAGGAAACTTAAATACATATTACCAAGTGAAAGAAGCCAATCTGAAAATGTATGATTCTAATTATATGACATTCTGGAAAAGGCAAAACCATGGAGACAGTTAAAGGATCAGTGGTTGCCTGAGGTTAAGGAGAAAGGAGAGATGAAAAGGCAGAGCACAGAAGATTTTTAGGGTAGTGAAATATTCCAGAGGCTACTACAGTGACAGATATATGCCATTATACATTTATCCAACCCATACAATGTACAACACCAATAGTGAACCTGAATGTAAACTATGGACTTTAAGTGATAATGATGTGTCAATGTAGGTTCATCAATTGTAACAAACACACCATTCCGGCACAGGATTTTGATAGTAGGGGTGGCTGTGTATATGTGGGGGCAAGGGGTATATGCAAAATCTGAATACTTTCTACTCAATTTTGCTGTAAACCTACAACTGTTCTAAAAATAGAATCTATTTAAAAACTGAAAAAAACAGATGCAATCAAGTACAAACCTGTCTCCCTATCCAGCCTCCTATCTTATCACCATATCAACACACACACAACCCCCTCCTCCATACACACACAATGATCACCATTCAGATACAACCAGGTACATCCTGACTCTCTCTGGCTATGCTGAGCCAGCTGCCATTTTCTCTTCACCCTCTCCCTTTGAACCTCTGATTTCTCTGCTTGGAATCCTCCTCCCCTCCCCTACACCCCCAGCTCTGTTTGACCATCTCCATCTCTGGTTCAGATGCCACCTTTGGGCTTCCCTACCACTCTGGGCCAGATGCTCTTTCCCCATACTCCCAAATCAAATCAGAGCTCACTCCGCTATCCCAGCACTTGCTGTTCTGCACATTAACTCTATTCTTAATTCTCTGCCTCTCCCTGGTGACAGGCCAGGGTGTAAAGTGGGTGTCCAGGCATCTCAGAACCTCATGCAGACCCTGGCACATAGCAAGTGCCCACCAAATGCTAGCATGAACTTAAAACACTTGAGTAGTACGCTGTTGACCCTAAGGCATCCTGTTTCCACTGCTTCCTATATGGGTGACCCTCCTGCTCTGGGCCTCAGCTTCCTCACTGTAAAATTAATAATAATAATAATAATAATAATAATAATAATAATAATAATAATAATAATAATAATAATAATAATAGCAATGCCTATTTCATTGGTTGTTGTGAGAACTTAATGAGTTAATATATGCAAAATTAACATATATAAACAAGAAACCATAGACTGTGGAGGAGGTGAACTTCTTCAGACTTCTAAATTGCTTTTGGCTTCTTCTACTGCACATAGTAACAGATGATGTCACAGCCTTGCCTTCCTCCCACCAATAACCTTCACTCTCAGGATAATATCCAAACCCTCCCTGTGGCCCAGTCTGTCTCCTGTTCTCATCTCCTGTTCTTGGTCCAGTCACTTCAGTCGCCTCACTATTTCCACTATATTCTTGCTTCAGGAATTTTACATTTGTTCTCTGCTCTGCCTGGCATATTCTGTCCCCCTAGACCCACATGGCCGTGTCCTCCACTACAGGCAGATCTCAGCTGAAATGTCCTCTCTCCAGGGGACCCCTCAACCCTCCACCTCTATGGAAAAGAGCATCCTCATCACACTGTATCCCTCACAGTGCCTTGGTTTTTGTGCAGCACTTACGACTAACGGACTTTCTTTGCTATTTGTTTCTCCCACTGAAACAAAAGCTCTGTGAAGGCAAGGACTTGGTTGTGCCCACTGCTGTTTTCCTGGTGCCTTAGAACCATACCCGCCACATAGTGGGCACTCAATAAATGTGCTGAATGAATGAGTGAATGAATGAATGAACAGATGAATCCCCTGATACAGTGGGGAAGGGAAGGAAATTGTCTTGGATTTCTTTCTAAATTCCTTCTCCAATTCCTGCAGCCACCCTGTACTCCAGAACCAAGAGAATGAGCACAAGATGGCAAACCACCAGCATCCCCCCTCCAGCTTATTAGCTGCATGGCCATAGGTCTTAGCTATATTACCTGCATAATGGGTACAGTCTTAGCACTCACCTCAGTGCTATCAGAGTAAATAAGGTGATATGAGGAAAGGACTTACAAGGCAAGTTACATGGCAGTTGTTACATGTTTTTCACGATTAATATTATAATATTATAATTGGAGAGCCTTCCTGTGCCCCCCACCATTCAGCATGCAGGCGACTTGTGAATATAAAAAAAAAAAAACTATTTAAATCCCGCTTCCTCTTTTTAACCATACAGCATTCATATGCTTACCCACAGTCTGCTCCCCTGGGGATGTCTGCCCCCAAGTAAAGGTTGTCAAACATTTTAAATGTTATTAAATTGTCCAGTAAATGGGAATGCTCAAAGCAGAGAGCCAGTCAATCAGGATTATTCGAGAGCTTCAAAAAGACAGAAGGAAACCATTATTAGGTTTAAGAATATTGCGTTCCTTCTCCCACACAGCCTTTATCTAAATCTTCATTTAATTGGCAGCCTTCAGCACTGTCAGAATTGCATTCTGAGAACCAGGAGAAGTTTTCAAACATGCACGCAATGTTGTATGCTCAGCTCACAACTACTCAAGGGAAGGATCCTTTTTGCAGGGGATTTGGGGAATGCCATATCACTGACACTGCAGGGGCTGGGGAACTGGTCTTGAATCAGAGAGGAAACCAACACCACCAAGTAAATTCAAACACACCCTCTGAGGTTTAAGGCAGAGAGAATCGGACCTGCTGTCTCCCCACACTCTACAGGGGGCTCCTTGAGGACAAGAATTGGTCCCTTCCATCTCCGTATCCTCAGAATCTCCCCTCTGGACTCGTATCCCGTGCCCCCTCTACATGTCCAGCCCCAAGCCCTGGGCTTCAGCCACATCCAACGTCAAGCAACTCACAGCCTTCCCAAGTCACAACTGCCAGCTCCCTCCATTCCATGCCTTCCTTCCTACTGAGGGCTTTGTGCAAGCACATCTGACTGCCTACTTCCTGCTGATCCTTTCAAACATCCATTGTCCGCACCAGAAAGCCGTCCTCCACCTCTTCTTTGCACTCCTTCCCCAGGTAGGGCCAGCCACTCCTCTGTGCTCCCAAGGGGCCTGAAGCTGATAACACTTTATGTCTTTAGTTTTTTAATTTTATTTGTACCAAGGCACTATAGGAAGTGTGCAAAAACCTCAGTGTACAGCTCAGTATTTTCTACAAGGTACCATGCAACTGGGGTCAAAAAATAACACACTATCAGGTTCTCAAAATCCCCCCTCTGCCTTCTTTACAAGCTCTTTGGAAAACTATCTGGTGGTATCTATCAAAGCCAAAACTGGTTTTCCAAGCAGCCAGATTCCCAGGCCCTTCATCCAATCTTGACAATATTGACTTTTGTCTGTCTGTTTCACCTTCCGAATCTGAATAAAATGCTGGGGTCAGGGACTATAATTTGGTTACCTCCTTATGGCTGCTTGCATCACAGAATCAGCACATGATAGGCTCTCTATAAATGCTGAACGAATGAAATGAGTGAATGAATGAATGAGAGAGAGAGAGAGAGAAAGGTAATGAGCATGCACTCTCATTTTGGAAAATGGTCTTGAATTTCTTCTGATCGATGCTTTGTGCACTTTTCTCATTTGGAACCCACAGTAGTGGCACAATTCTGAGTTCCCATCAGAACTCACAAAAGACCAGATGTCCTCTAGAGATTGTCAGAGGAAAAAAAGGCTTTAAAGGTCATCTGTTTTAATCAGAAAAAAAAAAACAGAATTCTAGGTAAAGCAGGCCAGTTAAATTGGTTTGACAACCAACCTCAGCAGCAAATGCAGCTTCCAGCCTCTTCCTAGACTGGTTCATTTTCCAAGATCTGTGATTTCTAAATGAGGAGTAGGATCAAAGGTCAACCTTACCCCCTGGGGCACAAGCTAAGTATGTGCTGTAATCACATCGCAGAGTGAACTTCAAATGCCCACAGTGTAGTGACGGCAACCACCTATCTATCTTCAAACCAGATGAATGGCTTTCTGATGCCATTAATCAGAAAAGAAGACGTACAAAGAGCAGCCGATCCTTATTTAACCAAGCTCTCCTTATCCCGTCATGAATGAAAAGCACATGCACAATCCTGGCCCTGGTGAGAAAGAGAATCTGCTGGAAACTGCCAGAAGCCTGCTATTTTCCTGTAATCTTTCAGAGCCAGGAGGTGTCACCGGTGACAGTCAGGAATGACAAACAATGCTTTTCTAAAGCACAAGACTCCAGGGAAATGGAGATCCAACTCTACAACGTAATCCCTCCTCCCTAGAACCTGAGCCTTGCTTGGAACAATGAACTCCTTGGAAAGTGCTGTGACATTCGCATGTTCTGAGAACTTTGCTTTGATGACTGTGACTGGCAGAGGAAGGCAGCAACAATAGGTGGGCCCAGCAAGTTGCTACTTTCAAAATGCAAATTTTAACCTATAGCCTTCAAAAAGATGAAAGGCCCCAAATTTTTTCTGATTGGACAAAGCTGGTCCTTCCTGAATTCTCAGTCCTGTCTGATTGTTCCTCCAGGCCAGGATCACATTTCTAGCAGCTTGTTCAATCATCATTACCAGCGACCCATCCTAAATCCTAAGGTCCAAGGCCAGAACCACCCTCTCCTCTGACCCTGCTGGGAAATCATGTGGTGTTTCTCCTATCAACTGTGCTGCCTTGGAGAGGCACTGATGGCAGAGAAAACCCGCAGGGCAGCTGTAATGGAAAGTTATAAGGCCCAGCTCTACTCCCTACTCATGTGGCTTTGTTCCAATGGAGTCCCCTCTCTGAGCCTCAGTTTCTTCATCTGTAAAGTGGGAAGGCCATGCCCTTCTGATAAAGGATTGCAATAATGCACAATAAACTCTTTTCTCTGGACTTGACAGAAGGAATTTAATGAATAGACACCACCTCTCTCTCCCAATAAAATTGCAATAATAGTCAGGAGATTCAGATTTGAATCCTGATTCTGCCAATTATCCCCTGACGAAGACAGGTTCCTGAGGTTCAGGTTTCTTAACTGTAAAACGTCATCTCTAGCCTCCTGAGGGTTGAGTGAAGATCAATGAAGATGTTGTATGTGAGCATGCCCCACCAATGGTGAACTCCTCAGCCATAAAATGAGATGAATAATAGTAACTCCAACATTCAGAAAGTTGAATCAAACACTCTGTATGTAAATACTTAGCTGAGTGCCTGACACATAGATGATGTTTCATAAATGTTATTTTTTAACTTAGATAATTATTAGAGTGTCATTTAATTAAACAATAATTATTAGAGCACAAATGATAATGGTTGTTCTTAGTCTTACCACCAAAGCAAATTCAAGTTCTGTCCTTGGAGACACTATGTCAAGCTGACGGTGTCTCCCTGGGGCCCCTCCTGCCAAGGGAATGTGTCTAATGGGGGGTGCTCTCTACAACTGCCCCTTTCCCCCAAAAAACCATACAACAGGTAGAGACCAGCTGTGCCAGATAAGGCTCATTAACACAGAAAGAGAAAGCCCATTCTAGCCTGGCAAAACACACCCCTCAATTTCACCTGTTTTTTCCCATTTACTTCTTTAACTTTCTGACTTAAACTGCTCCACTGGGCCTTCAACCAGCCTGAACTGGTTCTCTTGCAGACTGGAGCCTCAGAGGGTGCCTCTACTGCCCAGTGTGCAGATTGATTTTTACACTGTGCAAAATCAATCTTGGGCGTGCAATTTCTCTGGTGGCTCAGCCTCAGAGAGAATGCTTCCTTGGCAGGTTCCGCAATTGCAAAGGGCAGAAGTAAGCAGGCTGAGCACCATGCAGCTTGCCGGCAGCCAGCGCTAGAGAGGCAGGGGGATTTGGAAGGAGAGCAACCAGAGAAAGGTGTTCAGTTGAAGCTCTTCATCCCAACAGTGGAACACTTGGGGGCTCAGTTAATCCTGAACCAAAATAGCCAGGGTAGGGGTTGCTCTCTGAAAGCCTAAGTGGCTGGGTTATTAAGGCTTTTAGGGTTCCTCATGCCGAGTCTGCAGTGTGCAGACTTCTCCAAGCATCAATTATAAGAGCATAAAGCTTTCTGGAATGGAGAAAGGGTGATGAGTTCGTGGTGCTTGCTGGGGTCTGATGGATCTTCCTTCGCCCCCTCCAAATCTTCCAAGTACTTCATTACTTTGCTCCCCAGCTATTCTCCAGTGCCTCCGAAACTCCTAACTTTGCTTTAATGAGCAGCCTCTGTTTATTAACTCTTTGGTCAAAAAGAAAAAAAAGTGAAACCCAGTGTATCTCATTTCTTGCAAATTGCAGAAGGTTAGTTTCCATCTAATAAAGCTATGCACCTGGTGTTAAACAAAATCTATTTTCTCCTCAAGGATGGGAGAACTGACCACTTGCTGTCCTGGGCAGTGTGGTTCCAGGTCTACTTCCTAGGGCCACATTGTTTAATTACTTAGCCTCAGTTTCTTGATCTATAGCTTGGGACTGTTTCCCCAGAAATAGCAATTATCGTAACAATTAAGTCATCAAGATCCCTGCCCAGTCTGGATTTATAGTGTACCAGGCACTGTGTTAAGCATGTTACATGCTTCAATTCATCCTCATTAAGAAACCCATGAGATGGAGTTAAACTGTTCCCATTTGATAGATGAGGTAACTGGGGCAAAGAGAGTTGTATATGGGATTTGCTCAAGGTCACAGGGCAGTGGGAGCTGCGAGTCAAGCACAGGCAGTCTGGTGTCCTCGTTGTTAACCAGTAATTAATTTTCCTTTTTCCATTTCTCCTTCCAATCCCCTTGCCTTCCCTTTGTTCTCTTACATCACCTCTCCTTCCTAATGTTGTGTCTCTTCCTTACATTTGTACCTGTTTTTAAGCTTGTACATGGTCTGAGCAGTCATTTCATAGGCTCCCCCACTATGTCATGGCCCCCCATGAAGCTAAGTCAACTTCCCATAACTTGACCAGATTGGTCTTCTCAAAGAAGAGAACCAGTGGTCACTCTTTCTTCCTGCAGTATCCAGTGATTTCCCCAGCCCCTCCTTCTTTACCTTCTAAGATAACTGCAAGTTCCTTCTTGAAATTCTCTTTCTTATTTTGACATCATAATACCCCACATCTCCTCCCCCTTATGTGGTTACCAATCCATCCACCCATCATCTATCCAGTTCATTTAACAATGAGCTGAGCTCAGATTCTCTGTAAACTTGGACTAGTATTTTACTTCTCTGATTTTCTGTTGTCTCAGTTGTAAAACAAATATTAAGAGCATCACTTATAGGATTGTTGTTGTTAAATGGGACAGCAGATGTAAGGAAACCTGGCTGAAAGAGGTGTTCAGCATATATTTATTGTTCTATTGCTAATTTTCTCCCACTCGGTCAACCTTTAATCTTGAAATCATTTCTGGCAATTTTTTCTTTCTTCCCCCTCAGGTCATTCATCATCAAGCCTCTAAAATTGGCCCTTTCTTTTCAACACTTCTTTTGACCTTTATTAGCTCACAAGCTGGACTTCTCGCCTTGGGTTTTACGGCCCAATCCATCTTCCATACCACCCCCAGATTAATTTTTCAGAAATATTATTTTCCATTATGTTATTCCCTTCTTCAAAACCTACACTGAATCTCCACCAGCTATTTTTTTCAATCTTCTCCTTCGTTCACTTTTTCAAGTTTATTATATTTTTCATTATAAATGTAATACACGTACATCAATGGAGATTTATAAACTAGAAGGGAAAAAAATCACTTAGAAACTCATCACATGAACAAAACTGCAGTTAGGATTTTGAAAAATTTCCTTTTGGACTCTACCCTTCTCCTTTTCCACATATAGAAGCTTTTTGCTTATTTGTTTGTTTAGTAGGAATCCTACTCCACACACATTCTCCTGTTCAGTATTCATTTCTCACTTAAATGATTTTTTCATGTCATCACTGTCTTCATAACTGCCCTCTTGAATGCCTGTGTAATATTCCATAGAGTTGCTTAACCAGTTTCCATTTGCTAGAAATTTAGCTTATTTGTCAAGCACTTAGGAGAGCCAGGCACACGGCAAATACACAATAAATGTTGGCTATTGTTATTATTTCCAATTTGTGCTATCACATATAATGCAGAGAAGTATTTCTGTACATCTTTTTCTGTATTTAGTTCTGTTTCTTTAATGGTCAGATGTAGATTACTGGCTCAAAGAACATTACTGCTTTTATGCCTTTTAATACTGACTACAGCAGATGCCGACAGCTTCCCACCCCAAGCCCATATCCCTTCTGGCCTTTCATTAGAGGGCTGACCCATATTCCACTGCAAGAATCTACACCTCTTTGCTGAAGGCTTTCTCTGGGACCAGAGGCCACACACAGCAGTCCAGCAGTGCTCAAAATCAATGCCATCTGGGGCAGTCCAAAAACGATGCCCACAGAGATTTGTGGCATAAAGTCCGGAGCTTCCTTGCCCCTCAGGCGGGATAACTGAGGTATTGCACACTGGCTCCCAAAGGTCCAGGCACCGGCAGTCCCATTGGTTGCATAATAGACCCTTTATGTGGCTGCTCTTCCTTCTGTACTTTGCTTTGCTTTGCTTCCCCACCCACCCTACAGTTCTCCCTGGATCACCTCTCAGATGAATTAATTGCAATTAAATTCTCCTCTCAGAATCTGGTCTTGAAGGAACTCAGACTGAGACTGTGACACTTACAGACAAATGGCTAACAACCAAGGTCTGCTAAATCCTGTTCATTCACCTTCTCAAAGAACCAACTTCCATTTTCCAAGGCTCATTGTTTGCGAGACCAAGACTTAACAAGGTTGTCTTGAATCGCCAGCCCAACCATATCAGGCAGATATTGCCCTCATTTCATAGATTTGGTAACCTAGGCACAGAGAGGTTATGCAACTTGTCCATGGCCACATAGCTCTGCTGTGGCAGAGCTGGGATTCAAACAGTATTTCCACCTTCCCCCAAGACCTGAGCCCTTAACCCACACAGTGTACTGCCTGGCACTGCCCGACAGTGATATCAGAATCCTTTGGCTAAAATAACACTGATACTATTATTAGCTGACATTCCTGTAGCAGTGATCCAATTTCATACTGCCTTCACATTCACTGTCACTCAGAACAGCCTCCTCGTTGCCCTCTGAACATGTTACGAGTATTTCTATCTCAAATTTGGGCTATGCTTCCCTCCAGCTGGTAACACCCTCCCTCCCTTCACTGTCTGGCTAAATTCTATTTCCCCTACTATGGTCGTGATCCCACACCATTTTCTTCTTACTCTGCCCGTGTCCACTACTGACATTCCTGACTCTCCCTGACTCAGTTTCCTCATCTGTAGGTGGGGGCGATGGTAAGACCTACCTGATAGGGTTGAATGAAAGCCTCTAGCACAGAGCACATTTCATCAAAGGCAGGTAACAAACGGCATCTCTGCATACTACCACCTTGACCTCCTATAACCTCTCCTCCCACGAATTTCTAGCCCTCAACTGACCACGATTTCTTTGTGCCACATTTCACAGTCCATTTCTAGTAAGGCAGCATGAGTAAATTAAATGTCATATGTTTGAGGCATCAGAAAAAATTATCCAAAGTTTGTAAACTAGGCCAAAATGACTGATGGCAATCCTTGAATATCATTCAGGGACAAAGGCCATAGGAAGATATCTAGGACCATGCTCTTAGTTCACCGCGTTGTTTACTCTTCTTGATTGAAGGCTCCAGATTTAGAGAAGTTGCCAGTTCCTTGATCCTTGATGATTGTGTCCAAGTAGAGATGCAAATAATTTCTGTCTAGTGTAACAGATAACCCCAAATATTAAGGCATGTGGTACATTAACTAGTTTTTTTTTTCCTAACTCAAAAATCTCTTCTTAACATTTCTTTGTCAAATTGCTCATAAACTCTAGCTTCTTAAATGCCCTTTGAAACCATCATCAGATCTTACTGGTTTCCTCATAAACTAATGAATTAATGGTTATATTTACCTAAGAGTCAGGGTTTTTACCTTTTGAAAAACTATACTTGCTACCAGTTGTCTTCACTATACGTTATACACACATACATGTAAAATCAAAGGAGGTAGCTGCCAAGTCAAATGAAGGGTAGCAGCATAAGCCACCCCAAAATACACCACTTTGGCATGAGGATTATTTTGAGCTAAAGGCAACTGAGAAGAAGTAGTTACAAGAAAAGCCTACTGCCTTCCTCCTATTTACCTAAAAGCAGGACATAACTTTACAAAGAAGTCCTCTCTCCCTCCCCAAGGACAAAGGTTAATGTCTAGAGACAATTTGGGATCCTTATCAATGGAGAAGGCACTGACTTAAATCTGCAGAACGAATCTTACTCTTGTTTACCCTGCTTTTCCTGGTTGCCTCCCCATAACTAGCCTCCCATACACCTTTCTTTCTCTTGTCTTTAGTTTAAGACAGTTTTTAAACTGGAGTTCTAAGCCACCTCTTAGAGTTAGTTACTCACATCCCCTGGGTATTTCCTATGTATATATGAGTTGTATGTGTTAATACATTGTTGGCTATTCTCTTATGAATCTATCTTTTTCTAAAAGAGTTTCAGCTAAAAACCTAACAAGGGTTCTGCCTTATCTCCGCAGACTGTCCCGAATGTCTCTTCTGTCCTCACCCCAGGTCTTTGGGTCTGCCTGTGCGGACAGCACACAAACCCAGCTCAGGGTCTCATGGAAGCAAGCATCCATGGTCATAATAGTACCGAGCAGAACCGTCAGCCCCTACTTCTGTGTCTCACTGGTTTTTATTTTACAGTCTCTGTTTTCTTCTGGGGAGCCACATTCCTGGTCTAAGCTTTTGTTTCCCTCCTTCACCCAAGAGAACATCAAGGAGCTCTCTCTCCCTCACAGCACACTGGATCAGCAGTTTGCGAATCTCAGAGGGCGTCAAAGTCCCCTGGAGGGCCAGCGTGAGAAGACACAGATGGCCAGGGCCACCCCAGGAGCTCTGAGTCCGCAGGCTCTGGGGAGGGAATGTGCCTTTCTAACGGCTCCCAGGTGGTGCTGTCTCTGCTGGTCTTGGTGGGCACGTCCCAAGTTCTTAGACCCCGGAGTCCACACAGCTTGTCTTCCCACCTGTGTCCTGTGAATTGCTATCTCATGACGTCCTCTTTGTAAGAGTTCCCTTACCCCTGGGAGTTTGGGAAGAGTGCTTGAAATGCAGGCTTGGGGAGCACCTCTTTGAAACTAAATGCACATTAAAGTCTCAGAGATGATCAGTTCGTGAAAAACAAAACACAAGCTGGTTCACTTCTCTGGGTAACTTCAGAATTTCCCAAAATACTAGCTCATGCAACCTATGTTTTCCAGAACTCTTATTAACCTCCCATAGAAATAGTATCTCTTTGGAATACACTTTACAAAACAGTGCGCTGGAAAAGCAATGCAAGAGGGCTGAATCAGACACTCATGTGGCTTTGTGTGATCCCCTGTTATCACCTGAGAAGGCTTTAAGAATTACAGTGAGCCCAGCAGACCTGTGAGCTGGCCCCATAGGAGACCAGGTCTCAGCCAGAGCCCCTTCCTTCCACAGCTCCTGTCCCAGCCCAAACTATGGCTGCTCCTCTAGACTATAGACCCAGGAAGGCATTTCCAGTCCCTTAGCTGTGCTTTTATAAATCCTCACCTCCCACAATCACAAACAGGCATCCTGGGCTGGTCAGGGGGCAAGCCCTGCTGCCCTTTCCTGTTGCACCACACATGACTAAGAGCTTTGTCACTCTGAATGTTAAACATGAATGAGAAATGCAAATCGGCAACCTAAGGTTAAGGTCAGAGAGGAGTAAAATCCATGCCTAGGGGGCCTGGGAATCAAAGAAGTTCTGGGATGAGTGGCAAGTGCTGATGGAGGAGTGTGCTTGGAATAGGGGTTCTTTGATTTAGATAATGAGTGCGGAGTAAAAGGAGTATGAGCCTTAGGCTTTAGATTGCCTTCTCATTACCAGCCTATGAAAATCTTCAACCCAACCAGTCAAGGGGTGCCAAACATTCTTGCTAATTTGGGTAAATCCTTTCAGCAATCTAGTATCAACTGTAATACAACGACAGCATGTCAATTCAGTTCTCTTGCCCTCTCCCTCTTTCATTCCCTCTCCCATTTTTCCACCTCTCTCCCCCTCCTTCTCTCCCCCTCCCCATCTTCCCTCTCTCTTCTTGAGCCACTTATGATTATTATTTTTAAAAGTCAGCCACTTTAAACACCTCCTTCTCCTATAGTCCCTGGGTCTTACTGCCAGGACCCTATACCAGAGACATCTGGGCCAAATGGGAATAATAACCCATGAGACAAAGATGGATCTTAATTCACTTTGCAAATCAGCAAAACAAAAGCAAAGAAGAATCATTGTTTTATTTCTAATGGGCCAAAGTCACTTGCAACTCTGAATCACTAGGGTTGCCTTTATGAGTGAAACACATGAAAACGGTATAGAAATGGTGAATCAAAAGCCAATTCAGGGCCAGAACTCCCTGGGTGACTTGCCAGCTCCAAGTTTCTCAGCATCTCTCTGCCTTGGTTTTCTGATCTCTGAAATGGGGCAGATGATAGGGCCCTTTCGAGGAACAGCCAAGTTAATATAAGTAAACAAGCAGGATGCCACTAGCAAGTGGTGAGCGCCTGTAGGAAGGGTGGCATGTGTTCAGGGATGGCTCATGCAGGAGCCCCGAGGTTGGACTGCCCAAGGTTTGCTTGTTTTTCAGCTTAACAACAGTTTTATTGAGACATAATTCACTTACTATAAAGTTCACTCTCTTAAAATATGCAATTCTGTGGTCTTTAGTAGACTCACAGAGTTGTGCAACCATCACCACTATCTAGTTCCAGAACATTTCCATCACCTCCAAAAGAAACCCCACACCCACTTGCCATCATTCCTCCTTCCCCACTCCCTGCAGCCCTAGATAACCGCCAGTCTACTTTCTGTCTCTATGGATTTGCTTATTTTGGGCAATAGTTCTTTCTATTTCATGGAATCATACAACATGTGGCCTTATGTATCTGGGAGTGCCCAAGTTTGAATCTCAGCTCCAGATGTCAAAAGCTGTGTGACTTCTATCAAGTTCTCCTGGAACTTCTCCATCTGTGAAATGGAATTAAGTTCATTCTAGATACACCACAGAGTCCTTAGGAGGACTAAATGTGCTGATTTATACATCTAAAGTCTCACCCAGGGCCCAGCTCACAGTAAGCCTCACTTAGGTGTCAGCCTCCATTACTACTACTACTACTACTACTACTACTACTACTACTACTACTACTACGATTACTACTACCACTACTGCTAGTCTGCTGTTCTTCTGCCCCAAAGCATGTGACTGGTGGTGGGAATCAACGATGAATAGAGCTCAAAGTACATAGCTCTTGCCCTCCCCAGTGCACAACCTGGTGAGGATTATATGATTACAAAACCAGTTTAAATGAACACAGTAAAGTCTTAGCATATGCACATTTAACTAATGGAAATCGAGCTCTTCCTCCAAAAAGAGAAGGAAAAAGAACAATTTAAATACTGCAATTAAATGCTGTAAAATTATATATTGCCTATATTCTTTATTATGCGCTGTATATTATTGCATGCATTATACACTGTTACACATTGATTACAGTACAGGGCTGCATACACAAAATCAAACACACTGTAATTTAATGGGCAACTTAAGAGATTTCAAGGTTAATGACGACCCTGTGTTTGCCTTAAACCTTGACTTTATAATCTGACCCTCGAGTAAAACGTGACTCTATTGTGTGTCGACAACAATAGCAATTCATAGTGATTCCAGACAAATGAAAGCAACCAACAAGAGTTGGTGGAGCCGAGCGTTAGGCTGCAGGAGATTCCAGTTGGTCAACACCCATTTGCAGAGCACCACTTCTGCCCTCCGCAAGTTCACAGTCTCATTTTGAAAATAAAGCTCATAAGCATACTCATAAGAGGTTGGTGAGTGGCAGAACTGGGTTAGGGAACAGATGGAAATAATCTCGCAGCCTATCAACCAACAGGTCAGACAGGTATGAGAAGGGTTGTGCTTTCCCTGCCCCCATCCATCCCTTTGCCTGCTTTGTCACCCTTCACCGCACTCATCACCACCTGAAGGAAGTCATGGATCTACCTGTTCATTTTTTACTGTCTCTCGCCCAACCAGTATCGACGTTCATTGAGGCAGGGACTTTGAGGACACTGTTCACTTCCGTATCCCTAGCACCAAGAAGAGAGCTGATCACTTAGTAGGTGGTCAGTAAGATTTGTTGGGAATGAATGAAGGTACTTATTTAGATAAGCTCCACTCTTCTGTCCCCAAAACACCCATAATCTTTTCCTCCAATCTCAACTTGCTTATTCATTAACTGATCAAAAGTAGTGGGAAAATATTCCACATCAAAAATGAGGCCCTAATGTAGCATTCCAGGGCTTTGGCATACTGGTACCATCTAGTGGGAGAGAGTGTATTTGCAGGTGGGTGCTAAACCAAATTCAGAGGGTTTATAAAAACCACCATCATAACTCTTTCTTTGTCATTAGCTCTACTGAGCAAGTTTCCAGTAACACATAATGATGACAATTGGAATCCCTTATATACTCATGCTCTACCCAGGGGGTACACTGCTTGTCCGAGCACCTGGTATGTCTCTTCATTTTTCTGCTCAGAACTTTTCAAAAACCATGGTTGCTCCCAGAGCCACAAAGGTCAGCAGAGAAGCTCAGAAGAATTACTGGCCCCAGGGGCCACCTTCAATGTAAGATAGACATGGGTGCACATACCCTAGCCTCCTATCCTGCAGAGGGACCATTCTGATGCAAGTTTTACACAGTTCTTCCAAAGGGCCCCATGAACAATGAGACTCAGTTGCCCACAACAGTAACCAACTCAAAGATAAACTTTTTATTGGCTTTCCTTCTGTCTTGCTTCATGGCCTTCACTCTGTGACCTGGAGTCATCTCCCAAAAGAGCTCCCTGCATCCAAGCCTATGTCTCCATCACTGTTTGGGGGAACTCAACCCAAGATATGGGGTTTAACACCAGTATACCTTTGGGCGGTGAGAAAGCCTTAAGAATTGCGATGGGTACCAGATTAAGTACTATAAAAGTTAAATTATTATGTCTTTTAGAGCTGGTCTAAAAATTATGTTCTACAGTCTTACAGGCATCTTTACCTTGATCAAAGTTAACAAATAATAATCCAATAATTTGTGGCTCTAAAAATGTACCACAATCCTTATGGTGACAAGAGGCCAAAGAAAATGTTTAGTCTTTCACCCTGGCCTCTTCCCTATTCCAATTTAACCAACTGGTGAGGTGACTAATGGTTCACATGAGGGGTAAGCCAACTACAGCCCAAGAGCCAAATCTACATCTGCCTATTTTTGTAAATAAAGTTTTATTAAAACACAACCCTGCCAATTTGTTTGCATATTGTCTGTGTCTGCTTTTATGCTACATTGACAGCATTGAGCAGTTACAAGAGAGACCATATATTTACCTGTTAGCCCTTTACAGAAAAATATTACCTATCCGTGGTTTACATCATTGGTTGCCATAGTTTTGGATTCCCAAAAGCAAAATTTCAAGAAAAACAAAAAAATAGAGAATGAACAAAGTTTTGCCAACAACAGTTTACCACTAAGGACAAAAATGCCCTCCGTTTATTAATCAACTTCCTTTCACAAAATATAGGACACTTCATCCCTAAAAAGTAGAAAGATCATTGCATCAGAACAATGGAATTCCCATTCCAAGAAAGAGTAGTAGATAAGCTCAAAACAACTGCCTATCTCATTTTAATTTTTTTCATAACACTCACGTTCCAAAATTATCATATTTACTTATTTTTGTTGTTGACTCTCTTTTTCCCTCATGAGAACGTAGACTCCACGAGGGCAGGCCTTATCTTTCTTAACCACTGCCTCTTACCCAGGGTCAAGCGTCCTGCTTGAGATATGGTCATTGATCAGTAAATGTCTGTTAAATGAATGACTTAATCACATATGAAATGTACATCCTGAGAGAGGTAGAAACACACGGCCAATGTGTGGAGTGGTGAGGACTGGGCAGCGGGAGAGTGTGTACATCCCCCAGGACAGAGGCTCCATGAACACTCACTACTCTATAGCCAGGACATGAAATAGTGCCCGGTACATAACATGTACTCAACAAATGTTCCCTGAATCAATAGCTACCCTGACTAAAGGTCCCTCAATTGAATTAAAAGAAAAAAGAGAACTTGTCTGGTAAAACACAACTAAACTTCAGGTTAGATTCAGTCCAATTGCAACTAATTATAGATCTGAGTGTCGATAAAGCTGTGGGCTCTATATTTCTCATCTTCCTGTAGATTGGGGGAAAGCATTATTGTAGACAGTGACACTCAGGAGACACTGGCTTAGACACTGGAGTTCCTTGGCACCTTTGGGGAGGGGATGCCATCCAGCCTTAGGGCCCAGCAGCAGGCAGGAAACTGCCAGAGAGTTTGCCTGCCCGTTGGAAGCTGCAAAGGAGCCACACCCGAGCTGGTCCTGGCATCTGTGTGGCTGTTCTCACTGGGATGTCTGTTCTTGCTGGAGGAAGCATGCAATTTGGGTGGGTTGTTTGTCCCTGGTCAAAAGCAAAGACTCA
Source organism: Camelus bactrianus (assembly GCF_048773025.1). Lineage (NCBI taxonomy): Eukaryota > Metazoa > Chordata > Mammalia > Artiodactyla > Camelidae > Camelus > Camelus bactrianus. The sequence goes on from NC_133547.1 coordinate 50,711,537, forward strand.
GCAATAAAGAATATAAATAACCCTGGGCTAACCTAGTTATGGCGTTTGTAACCAGTAGCCCAGAGAGGAGGTCCAGGTCCCAGGACCAATTTTAGAGATCAGGAATCCAAAAATGAGGTCAGTGCAGGCAGCTATTTTGACTCCAAGAGAGCCAGAGAACAGAACAGTCAAGGGAGAGAATTCTTACATCATTTGAGGGGACAAGGGAGGAAGTTTTTATACATTAGTGAAATACGGAGGAAAACACACATGCACAGGAATCAGATATGCATGGGTTCAAACCCTGACCTCCATTCTTCATGGCTATGTGGCCTTAGGCAGATGACTCAATCACTCTGAACTACCTTTCATCAGATGCAAAATAGAGATAAGAATAGTTGCCCTAAAGGCTGCAGGAAGGATTTGAGATAATGTATGCAACTAGCACTTAGCAGTAAATTGTGTGGTAAATTTACCATAGTTATTTCAACCTATTTTAAATAACAATAATAATCATAAGTGCTCATAGTGTTGGCATGCAAACCCACTTACATACTGCCCTGATAAAGCCTCCTCGGAATAGCTTCTGGGAAGATACATCCAGAAGATTCCACCCCACCAGGCCAAATGATTTTATGAGGCATGAAGTCCCCAGAGGAAAGATCTTTGGGGAGCTACCAATATGGGAATTGGCAAATCCTTCCCTGGGGAGCAAATTTTATTTAAGGTTCATGCATTTTTGAATATACAAGTATTTTTCCCCTCTAAATTAGTCAGATGCTCAAGGCCAAGGCCCCATGGTACCTTCAAGCCATAAACTGCCTTGGAACACACTATGTGTGAGAGTTAATGCAATTAGCGTTCCTTAAGCTCCTAGCACTGACCATCATGGGATATACTCTACATACATGGGGTGAGCATGAGCATACACTTATTTAATCATCACTAACACCCTATTAGGCAGGTGGCCCTACTCTCTGTGTCGAGACACAGGAGGAAACAGAAGAGGGAAATATGGTGATTCATCTCATGTCAAACTGCATGCAAATGGTTGGGTCAGGATTCAAATTCACTTCTCAAAGGTTCAGAAGTCTCCCCGGTGCTCCAAAGCTAAGACTCTGACTCCTCTGGGTCCCAGGAGACCATAGGCCCTGATTCACCTCCAGCACCTCCCCTATTGAGGACCAGGGCTGTGTTGTACTCATCCCTGAACTCCCAAATTAGCAGCATTCTTGGCACTTACTAGATACTGAAAATTATAAGAAGAAAAGACGGGAGGATGAGAAGGAGGGAGAAAGGAAAAACGGAAGGAAAGGAGGGAGGGTTCAACAATCTTACTCCACCAATAATATTTTATTTAGCCCCTATTGTTTTGTATTGTAATAATTACCAACTTTGCATTATTTCAGCTATTTATTTTCTTGTTTCTTATTGGCTGCCCTCAGCAGACTGCAAGTCCCATGAGAGCAGGATCCACATCCATCTTGTTCACCTACAAATTCTCCAAACGTTTCATTAATACTTAGCAAGTGGACAACTGTACATCCCTCACCTTTTGAAGATAATGGACCTGTGCTTCTTTTTTTTTAAGAGAGGGCCAGCTGTGAAACATTTACTAGCACACCACTGCCTGGCACCCACTTGAAGATTCTGCTACTACATGTAGAAACAAAAGTGTCACCAAGGCTACATCCAGCATGCTGAAAGAAAGGTTGGTTAGCATTCGCAGAGTGATTGCTGAAAGCTGTAGATCATTATTTGCTTCATGTAAGAAATATTTCCAGTGCTGCTGATTGAATGTTCAAGAAACGATTAAAAGGCTTGGCAATGTTTCTCCCAAATATCTTTTGCATGAAAAGTCTTAGAGATTGGTTAATTATAGAGGCTACACATCAGCCACTCTAGTCCAGGGCATTTCCAGGCCCCCACAGGGCCCATCCCAGATGCAAGCATGGACTGGCCCGCAAGTACTAGCATAACTGGGGCCCTGGATGCCTCTTCGGAGGAGCATTACTGCAGCCTGGCTAACACCCCCAAGGAAATGGCCCTCAGACCCTGTTTACGATGTTAAAAGCCTGGGTTCCTTGCTTGCGCAAGTGGCTCCAGCTTCTGGCCAACTGGAAGAGTCAGAACTCAAGCTCGTATCCTTAACCCCTCCCTGGCCATTGTCTTGCCATCTTAAACCCAGCTAACAAGCCCTGCCCAGTTCTCCCCTAAATGTCTCCCAGATGCCCTGAGCAGGCTGTGTCTGCTTCTCTCATCTGTGCTGTCACTCCCTAGTCTAGAGTGACAAGAGTCCCTAGCCTCTTCCCACGATCGATCTCAGGCCTAGCCTAGCTTCTCCCTTCCACTCATGGTCAGCTCCAATCCATTAGCTACACTGCGGCCAAACTGCCTTTACAAAATAGAAATCTGGCCTTGTCACACTAGACCCTCCCCTCATTATTGTCAATGACAGCCCACTGCTCCAGGACCAACACCAAAATCATTGAGACGCTGACATGCCCCACCAGCTGCTCCTTGCACCACTCTCTTCGGGCTGCATGGTGTTTCCTCCCGCACAGAGACTTCCCCAGGCTGTGCTTTCTGCCTGGAATGCTTCCCCCACAACGAACACCCTAGTGTTCCTTTGTCTGTAAGCCTCACTACTCCTCCAGACCGTGGTCCAAACACCAAGCTGTCAGGGATGCCTCCTAGACCCTTCATCTGGATCTGACGCCTTTCTTACATTCATTCATTCATTCATTCATTCATGTTTTCTGAGGGCCTACTATTTGCCAGATACTGTTCTAGGCCCTGGGAATACATTAGTGATTCAGTTAGACAACATGTGCTGTGATGGAGCCTATATCAAGGCACAGACAAGCAAAACATGTAGAATGGCATGATCTCACACAACTGTGTTTCCTTCCATCTAGCCGTTGTCTGTGTTTCAAGTTATTCACTAATTGATACTGATCTCTCCTGTCAAGGGATCTCAAGGTCTGAGCCCCAAGAGAGCAGAGACTGAGTCAGCCTTACTAGCAGCTCTATCTTGAGCACATAGTAGGTCCCAGATGGATATCAGAGGTATTTATTGAATCCATTTCGTCCCAGGTGAATTCCCCTGAAGTCAAGTTGCTTCAGAGCTTGGGGCACAGGAGGGACAGTTCCTAATCCAAACCCCTAATGCCTCCCTGCCCTTCGACAAGGCTCCCTGCAGTCTCTTTCGCTGTAATTTTGAGCCAGAACAGGAGTCAGCAAACTTTCTCTGTAAAAGGCCTAATAGTAAATATTTCGGTCTTTGTGGGCCATATGGTGTCAACTGTGTTGTTACAGCACAAACACAGCCATAGACAATTATATAAATGAATGGGTATGGCTATGTTCCAATAAAACGATTTATAAAAACAGGCTGCAGGAAAAAATTGGCCCACAGGCCACAGTTTGCAACCCCTGAGTTAGATGATCCCAGATGCCCAGCAGCTCATGGCAGTAGAAGGTGGAGCTTGTGTGGCCTGCTTCAGCCATGGGCTCCGTGGCAGGGTCCAGCAACTTTCCGCAGACCCTACATCGACCGACAAGGAGATGATCTCAGTAACTCGTGCTTCAGGCATTTGCAGGCACCATCTCCTGCAGCACATGAAAAAGCAGGTCCCTGCCATCCCCGGAGGAAAGAGACTTTGGCCGCATTAGGCAGGAATGGAGGCTGCCACAGTTCTTGCAGGATCCCCAGGCTCCTCCAGAGGCTGAGCTCACTTCCTGGCCCTGCCCAGGCATGTGGCAGGGCTGCTCTCAGCTGAGCAGCTGCTGCCTTCCACCCTAGCCCAGCCTGCACTCAGCTGGGAGACACAGAGGCTTTGTGCTTTTGTAGCGATTGGGTGACACTCTCTGGGGCCTTTGAAATGAGACATGACATGTTAAAACGTGCTTATTGCTAATGCTAATTTTCAGGAATTTGACTTCTGCTGGCAACTGACAAAAGAAAAACACTTTTTTTGGATATATGTACGTAGTTATATTTGCCCTGATCTTTGGGGTCTGTAACTACTGAAAACAATAGTTATCTGAGGCTTACCTGCTAGTATTGGATGAATGGACAGATTATTCTAGCATTTATGGAGCCAGAGAACATTAATTGTAGCATTAGCACTGTGTGTAGACTGTGGTGGGTGTTAACTGTTAAAAACAGTTATAAAAATATCACACAAACTCCAGTGTATAAAAGTATTCTAGACACCAAAGCTCTGGTGCTAACATTACCCTGAAGTTATAAATGCTCAGATGTTACTCAGCGCTCCCAGAGTCCTCCACAGGACTAAGGCCAATAAGGTACTGTGATATTCTGATGATACACATACTGTGGGTGAGCAACACTGCTGGAATGGCAACACCTAGGGTGTCACTGTACTCCAAGGGTAGTGATGTCCTTGGTGTAATGCTCTGTAGAGTGCACTAGGGCCTACCTATCAATTATCCAGTGGTCTCAGAGCCCCTTGGCTGCTGACACACAACAATGTTTTAGATGTTCAACACTCGGGAACCAGCACTCAGAATGACTCAAAGCTGCAGTGTGTCACTTCTCTGGGTGTAATGATTCCCCATGAAACAATGACTGAGTGTTATGCTGTTCTGGGTATCCCTAGTTACCCAGTGGCATTGATAGTAATACCATTCTCAGGGAGGAGGCATGGTCCTCTAGATCATGTTCTTCCAAAGTTCACATCCATAAAATTCAATCAGAGTGACCAAAAAGAAGCTAGTCTCTTCCTTTTCAAATAGCCTATCACTGAAAAACTGACTACATCAATTTGATCAAGTCTCAAAATTTGCAAAACCAGAAGTTCCCAACGTAAATGCCTATAGGGGCAAGTAGGTAAAATAAGTAAGTACAGTGCTCTGGGTGAATAGGAGGGAGTCGTGGTGATTGTGGCAAACTTCAGAGGCATGTCCTGCCTAAAGTGGGCAATAACGACTCAACTCCAGGGAAGTGTAGCCATGTGGGAATATGGCTGTAGGATTGCCTGACCTTCTGACATTATAAGAAATGCAAGAAACCTTTTTTTTTTTTTTAATGTACAATATCCTATTTTCAAAACATGGGCCAAACAAGATACATCCATGAGCTACATTTATCCTGTGGCTGCTACTTTGCAACCTCTGCCCAAAACTAAAGTTGCAGAAGTCAGGATGGATGGGCTTCCCCACCACTGAGAAGATATCTTGAGGTTCAATCTGCTAAGCCAAAGAGTAACCCATTCACCTCCATGAGCCCTGACTCAGTCTGCATTTCCAGTTTGAAATGTCATTGCTTCTCCCCTCTAGCTTGCCCTTAGTTCCTTCTATCAGTAGAGAAATAAATCACTTTCTACCCTCACCCTAGAATAAAACCACTACTTTGGGTCTGGTGAAGGTGCAAGGGATCCTACAATCCAGCCATTCATCATTTGTGCAGTCTGCTCAGAGAGAAAGACCCAGATCTGGGGTCCCCAGGTAGCTGCAGAGGAGATAGGCTGCAGGGAATTGTATTGGCAGCAACCTCAGGAGGGTCAGATTCTCCCAGGCATGTGGGCACCTTGCCGACAGCTAAGTGAAAACAATGCCAAAACCAGTGGTCATTTGATTTGATTCTGCCCAACTGATTATTGTAATTGGATGACAGGCTGATATTTCCCTCTACTTTTCAACTCATGTTGGAGGGCGAGTGGATCTGGCTAATGATTTGCTCTTCTGGGTAGTTACCTAATGGGGAAGATTATCTCCTTCCACAGGCAGAACTGTTCACGCTGTTTGGCTAGCTAAAGAGTAAAACCAGGTCCAACCTAAGTCAAATGCCGGGAAACTTTAGAACTTCCTCTCATTTCATACTGCATTGTCTACAAGGGTCTTTGGAATGTTCCCTGCTCTCATACTCAGTGGGAATACATAGTTGAAGAAAAGAACAGAAGCAACTGCAATAGGGAAAAAAGGAGGAAAGATACTCAGTGCAAAATGACAGGACTTCTCATTAGGGGAGCTTGTAGAAAATAACTGACAATAAGGAGAGTACTTTAGTTTGATTTTGACAGAGCTTCTACATTGAAGTTCTTTAAAATATGAGCTGTAGATTTAGAATTTTGTAATGCTGTGGATGGAGCCCTCTTCTGGAGAAATTTTTCAACAGGTATTAAAACAGATCAAAACATACAGAAATGAACACATACACAAGCACAACACAGAAATATGAAATATTGTTGGCTGTTGTTACTTAGATGTGAATTGAATCCATAGTTTGTCCTTTTCTTTACCTTCCACTAAACAGAAATTAACTGGACTCCTCAAGGAACTTTCTTTCTGGAAGGAGGGAAAGAAAGAAAGATATTCACAAGAACCCAGTTATACTTTTACCTAAACAGTGAACTTCCGACTGAGACTCAATATACACAACCAAATGCTGGTAATTTTAGATAATGCAGTTATTGGGTACATTGGTTTATTGGGCTATTTCACTGAAACACATAGAAGGAAACAGATTTTATTTAATGGGAAGCCCAAAGGCTAAAGATAGAAAAGGAGAGAAGGGAGGGAGGCAGAGTAGGAGATATTAGCTAAGATGACTGTTGGGGCTTTTAATATAGACTGTGGCATTGCATAAGTTCCAGATCACATATTCAGCCTTGCAGTTTATTAAATCTCTTTGGGGATATGCTAAAAAGTTGTTCAGACACATGAACTCTAGCACTTTGTGATTCCTTCCACCACTTACATCTCTGTTTCTCCAGTGCTTTTAAAATCTTACAGGCTGTCCCACGTTGAACCCATCTCAGAGCAGGAGATGCCCTCTGCAACCCTCAAAGTCTTTCCTCCTTATCAGAAGGTTCTGCAAATAACCACTGCCCTTAAAAATATAAGATATGAAGTTGCAGGGGCACTAGACAACACTGATTCTCATTTAAAATCTTGAAAATCAAGATTCTGACTCCAAGAAAGACCTCCACATTTTAAATCAACATCTCAGAATTCTGTGGAACATTTTTAGTCACTCCTAAGTGACTGTTCTCCAAACCTGAACCACTCCCTAAAAACCTAATTCTTAGGGGATTACTCATTCATTGTTAGAAATTTTGGCTAGATGTGATTACCAAATTAGGTGGGTGGGTGGGGGAATCATATTTACCGTGGAATTCCTAACTCATGCCTCTCTTGATTTGTTTCACATTCATTATTTATCATAGCCAAGTTCCAGAGGCCACTTCTGGGACAGCCTTTCCCAAAATGCCCCAGGGGAGAAGGAGAAGTGACTGTTTCTCTGCTTTGTGAGCTTCCAGCCATTGTTGCTTAGAATTCCTCTTCCTCCTTCCAAAATGGCTAAACCAGCCCCCTAGCCAATAAACTTACAGAGATTGATGGCTTCCAAAGCTGGACCCAGCGTATCACAACTGCGGTGGAAAAACACACACATACTTGCCTGAACACCACTAAGGCTAAATGACTAATTTGCTTTATTACGGTGTTTTTCCCCTTCTTCTGTTTTCTCTCTGCTGCAGGAAAGTTTTGTTTTTGCTTGTTGACTCAAAGGCACCAAGACTCTCTCCACTTTTCGCTGTGGCACACAGAGCTCTGCACTTGAACCTCTTGCCAGTTAACTGATCTGCACCAAAATGATTTCCCTGCAAGGTGCTATTGCTACCAGGATATCAATTACTGTCCTAATGTGGACATTTGCTCTGATTATGAATAACAATCTGAGAGAGAAATAAGCCTCTCAGGGCAGGCAATGCAATTCACAGTAAAACCTCTGCTCTCTGATCCTAAAGAAACCGAGAGAGCAGACAGCCTTCAGGAGTTACCTATGCCAGTCAGGCCCTGGGTGAGGAGACACACCAGTTGCTTTGCAAAAGGCATCACCTAAGACTCTAGTGCATAGGGACTGCTGGGTGCTATCATGTGGTCTCTTTTACTCAAAGGAAGACAAAACTTTGGGCAAACCCTGAAACCCAAACAGGTCAAAACATGCCCGTGGAGAAAAGGATTGTAAAGTCCTTGGTAAGGCTGTGGTAAGTGCTCCCCAACACAGAAGGCTCCAGAGTGCTAGGCCTTGTGCCAGATGTATCACCTAGGACATCCTGTTGAATGTCCTCCAATCTGCCTAGCAATCCTAGGAAAGTGATAAAATTACAGTGGAGAATGTGGAAACTCAGAGAGGTTAAGAAAGTTACCCAGGTGGTACCACTAGGATATGGCAGAGAGGATCTGTCTGAATCAGAAGCGTGCTCTGAACCACTGCTAAATCAGGAGAGCGAGAGAGAGAGAGAGAGAGATACACAAACACACATATACTCCACTGCAGAGAAAGAGTTCAGAAAGTCTGGAAAACTGGTTCACAGACAGGTTTAGGATTTGTGGCAGGACTTAAAGCTACAGGGACCCCAAGAGAATCAGCTCAAAGCCCTAGTAGAAGAGGAATATAACTGGGCAGTCCTGAATGGGGGCTGTATATCCAGGAAAGAAGGAAGTCATGAGTTGGGGAAGGTGGGGGCTGTTCAGCAATCAGGTACCTTACTCTGCCTCCAGGCACCACCATCCACCCCCACCTCCCACTGTGAGTCATCATGGTCACTGCTTGCTGGAACATTGACCCATTTCCAAAGTCTAACCCCAACACTGATACGGCAGTGGTCTCCCCTCAGAAGGCTGTACTACATCTCTGCATCCCAGCCAGCCCTTGCCTCTCCCTCCCTCTCACCGCACCCACACACTGACACATGTGCCTCATCCCCTGGCATCCAGGAGTCCTGGCCAGGAATTCAACACCCATTCCCAGCACCCCAAGGCACTCCCTGTCTCCTTCCCTCTTCCCTGCCTGGTCTTTCCTTGATCTCACCCATGCACTTGTAGGCTGCCAGCTCGTGCCAAGTCCCACAGACTGCCAGGGGGGCCTGGAGGGGACTGGGTCACAGCGCTGTCAGAAACCACAGGCCCCTGAGCAGGGCTGAGCGTGTCCCTCAGCTGCCAGTCAGCACCTCCAGTCTGGCCTCCTCAGAGTACTGCTTTCCTGCACACAAACTTCCCGAGATCTCCGAGATTCAGAGGTGGTTGCTGGAGAACCCCGTCTGCATCGCCCCCTCTACCACGTCGCCAACCCTTCCCTTGCGCCTCAGCGCTCCAAGGGTTAACAGGCAGCTGCAGGGCCCGGGTGGGCAAGGCTTGAACTTTTCTCCGCGCTCCGCGCCCGACTGGGAAGGCAGGAGAGGCGGCAGTCAGGACTCAGGGTCGGAGCTCCAGCGGGCTAGACAAAGGGGGCGCGGGGGGCTGGGGCCTGCTCCCGGGCTGGGGGGCGCGCTCAGGCGCTTCTGGGCCCGAGGTCAAGGAGGGAATGGACCCCGATGCGGGCACTGCCGGCTCCTTTGAGCGACAGCGGCAGCCGGGCTGCAGCTCTCAGCTGGCCGGAGGCGCCTTCTAGCGCGCCGCTGGTCTGGGCTAGGGGGCCCGGGCGCCCCGGGAAGTCGGCGGTGCCAGGCCGGCCTCACCAGCCCGGCAGCCCGCAATCCCGACCCGAGCTGCGCTTCCCCCTTTTGGCTCTGGGTTGGGGAAAACCACGACTCCTTGGAGTCGCCTCCAACTGAGTCTTTCTCTAATGCATGAGCCTACGGAGGCGGCGAATCAAAGTTACCCCACTTGATGTAGGCGAGAATGTCGCCCCTGCTTGCACAAGAAAGGACTCGGGAGCTCTCTCCTCCTCCACTGAACGTACACACATACACACTGGCAAGCCGGAGTGGGAAACCAGGGCCCCCGTAGGATTTCAGGGGCTGGGAATGACCTCCCTTGTGAGCCCCGAGCTGCCTTCGTCGCCGCACCCAGAGTCCCCCGACCCCCAAAAGCCCCCTCGCCCAGCCCGCGGCAGGCGATCAGAATGCAGAAACGGGTCGCAGGGCGCGCCCAGCAGCCCCTCTTCCCTACCTGGGACAGAAGAACGCACAGGACAAGCGGAGTTGTCGGCTGCATTTTGCCCGACTAGAAGCGCCCGGCGGCGTTTTCATTCATGCACGCGGCTGCACTGAGCATATTTTCCGTGGGAGCCAGGCTTTGAGGAGAGGCTCTGCCTCGCCAGCCAGCCAACTTCCCAAATAGATCAGCGGCAGCATCACGAAAGCATTGGGTAGAGGCTGATGACCAGGACCAATGGCTTTACAAGAAGGATTCCTTCATAAAGCTCCCTCGTTTTGCATGGCAGATACGGCGGCGAGCACCTCGCACAGAGCGAGTCCCTCCGAGGAGGCAGCCAGTTTGCTTTTTTGGACTGTTGGGGCCCAGCCCCACAAATCACGCCAGCTGGTGCCACTTTTCCAGAGAATGCAATTGCACTGGGAACTGTCGGCCACTTCCAGCCCAGTGCAAAAAATTCTCTGTATTAAAATGTTAATAAGATCCACTTTATTTCCAATAAATCAAATAAAATGACCCCAACAGTTCCAGCCCTTTCTATGCCTGGAAATACTTGGTGGTGGATTTTTTTTTCCTTTTTCTTTTTTTTTTCCCCCCAATGTGGCCCAGTCATGATGGTGTTTGGTGTTTCCCTACCATCTCACAAATCACAAAGACGCGATCAATTCTAGCTTACAGAAAAAAATCCATCAAGGGGCAATAGATTTTATTAACTGCTCAGGTGAGAGTCTGACTGGCTGCCTACTCCACAAATGTGCATCAGGCACCAAAGTTGACACTGATTTGAGGAAACTTTTTTTCCCTCTATCTGGATGTGTTCTTTCAGAAGCTTCTAGCTGCCTCCAGAGATTGGAAAGAGTAGTACCCACTGCTCAAGAAATTTTATAAATGGGGTGCTATGGGAGTGAAGTAAGAGGGAGATCTATGTCTAACTTTTCCAGGAGGAATTTAAGAATATGCAGTAAAGACCTTATTTTGTCATTTCCATGCAGCCTCCTTAAAAAAAAACAAAAAAGATTTAAGGTGTTTTATAATAAAGGACAGTTGTTCAATGGAATTTATGCAACCAAAATAAAAAATCTGGGTCAGGAAAAAAAAATCAGAAAACTGAAATGCTAAATCTGAGCTTCCTGGTGGCCAAAGCAATAAGAGAAACATGTAAATTACAGAGTTCTTGCAGATACATGTATACATACATATATCTTCTGACATAATTTCCTGGGTGCTAAATACTAGAATAAATGTATAATGTGACATCTAAAAGCAGGACACTGAGCAATGGGCCATGCTGAGATTCAAAGGATTGAGCTGTATTCCCAGCATCTGGCATAGGGTTTGGAATATATAGACAGTCATTTGTGTGTGTGAAATAAATGTTTGGACTTAATCAAGAAGTAGCAGAGGGTGGAGTAGGGCAAAAAATCTGGAGCCACGTTGCTTAAGCTTAACCCCCAGCTCTGCCGCTGACTAGTAAATTGCTCACTCTCTCTGCCTTTGTTTGTCCACTAGTTAAGTGAAAATATAAACTCTACTGAACTCATGAGGTTAGGGTTAGAAAAATAATCACTCAATAAATGTAAACTGATGTACTTTTTAAAATCTTTCGTTGTCAGAAGTTCGGTCAAAAGGTCAGCTCATGTGGTCCCAAGGTCACTGATGAAGATGCAATGCCGTCTTACCACCTGGCTCCATTAGCCAGTGCTGGCCCAACAGATGGCAATGTTGGCCAAACAGCCCCCAGAAGAGTCCAGGAAAGATGGATGCTCTTCTTCCAGTCTCTTCAGCTTTCCACTGTCCTCTTGCCTAGGTAGGCATCTACCCCTGAGCCTCTGAGAAGTGCAGTCACAGTATTTGACAGATGATCTGATTGTCCCAGCTTGGAAACCATGTGTGTGGAGACCCACACCCATGTTCCCCACCAGTAAGAGTAAAATAGGATACTTTGGAATCAAACAGGCTTCAGATCAAGGCATTCTGAAATACCCTAAATTTTCTCCATTCCAGGGCAGGAGCCCTCTTGTCAATCAGGGGCCAAATGAGCTGAGCCCGTGGATTCAGCAGACAGAAAGACAAAGAGAGCAGAGCAGAGCTCAGAAGATGATCAATCATGATAAGGGGGAGAGAGGGCAAAAACAGATGATGTTCTAGTCACTTTTCCATGGGCAGTCACTCAGGCCAGGAAGCACTGAATGGCAGTGTGTGCCTAAGGCTGCCTTGTCCAAAGTACAGAGCTGTATAATTGAATTTTACAGTTCTTCTGGCCCTTTCTGTGGTCTCCCCATCCCATCCTCCTTACTGCTGTTCATTAAATAGGTCCAGTTTTCCTCCTTTCTTGGCACAGGACAGGGCTGTACTTGCTGGCCCATCTGTGGTCCCCATGAGGCCAAGTAAGTAGTTCTAGCCAATGAGCTGTGAGCAACAGTGACAGGTGTCACTTCAAGGCTGGAGCATTTAATCACCAGTGTGAGAAGGGTTGGTGTCCCTGGAATAGGTGCTCAGATAGAGGTTTGTGCAAGTCACTTACTGGGGAGTTTTCTCAAGAGCAGCCACTGCAAGAGGAAGGGAAACTAGTCCAGCAGAGGGAGAAGTAGAAGACTTCGTAATTGCAGCAGAGGCCTCAGCCAATTCCAGCAGAGCTCTGAGGCAAGAGTTGCCCTTTAGAGATGAGCCTAATAGAGTCAAGGGGCCGTGCCTGAGTGGCCCCCTGAGGGCCAGCTGTTGGCTGTTCCTCCAAGGAGGGGAATAATCTTTGGTGAGGTAGCTCAGTTCAGCCAAGGGCACTACTCCAATCTGCCCTCAGCTTTGTCATCTCTACATAAAACTAACATGTGACTCATAGCAGGTAACCAAAGCCTGTGATTCCCAGGCTGCAGATGACCTCGTGCATCTGATGGTACCAGGGAAGATGGCTGTAGATTTGCCTGACTGAAATCCTGCTCACTCTTTTTCCAGCCAGGACCTGCACAGACATTCACCAAGGTCCTGGGCTTTCGTCCTGAGCTGTTCTACCAGCAGGCAGAGTGGCTCCAGTCAGCTTACCTGATTTCAGGTGTCCAAAGAGCCAGTTTCTGTTCCTTCCTACCTTAGTCTTCACAGGTTGGACTTTTGGGCCCAGGGGGAGTTAACTTCAAGAGGCTTATTAGGCCTTGAGGCTTACTTCTAGAAACCCATGAAGGCTAGGAAGGCTGGGAAAAGATTTGTCTATAAAATGAGGCCTAAATTGGGATCTCTAGAATTCACTTATATTGGGCAAGTTGCTTTTACACCTCAAGCATCAGTTTCTCCATCAACAAAATGGGAGTAATAACATAACACTCCAAGGATTATCATAAAAACTGATGTCATTTTCCCCCTTTATCCCCTACTCCCCTCTACTCTCAGAAAATGTGCATTTTGTCAATAACATATCAGGTTTTGTTCAACAAAGACAAGAGAAAAACCATTTCACTCCAATGATAGAAGACTTCTGAAGAAGAAATCCATTTTTGTTTATTTGTTTTGCCTTGTTTTCCCTTCAGCTCCCTAATGAGGGTCTTTGGCAGATGGACTGATTGATGGTGGCAAGTAAATATTGAAACTGAAAACCACCCCCTACTTATCCCCACTCTATCTCCTCCCACCCTAGCCCCCACCAATCCCTGACTGCTTTTGCAGCTGTGGGCTCCCCAGAAGCTGTGTCTGCACTGAGCCACATTCCAGGTTCACACTCCTTTTCCAGGCACATCATCCTGGCTTTGGAGCTGATGAAATCATCCAACAGTCAGCGGCTGTCTCCTGAGGTGCCAGGGAGTGAGACTGTTTCCTTTCATTGACTGACATGGTTGAAGACATTACTGAGTGTGTGGAGGTGGCCGTGTGGGTGAGTGCAGTGTTTGTGGTTATGTGAACAAGCACATGGTGTATGTATATGGAAAGGGGGTAACTGGTGTATCATCCAGCAGAGATAATTTATTCAAATTTTGGCACCCTCTGAAAGTGCTGCTGTGATGAGGTATTTGAATAGAACAGTGACAAACCAGATAGATGCCCTTACGAGACACGACAGTTATCATGTATGCCAGGATCCCTCGATAACTGGGGTATGGGATATACTTGGACAGCAGGGAGGGAAACTCACCCTACATAGCCTTACAACATAGCACAATGCTGAAGCTATACCCCTCCCAATGGGATAGGCTGGTAAAAATATCCAGGTTGATGACAATAAACCATCCCATAACACTTGGCCACCCAGAAGGAGCATCCCTAATTACTCTTGAGCCATGAATCTGCTTTATGTTTCTTCGGAGCCCTTTACGTTACTTGACCTTACACTACTAGTGGTCACTTGTATTATTGTCTCAATTATTCATTCCAACCTGTACCTTACCTTTTATACCTTGACTTTGGCTTTGGACACACAAACTTCGTTTGGCCAGTGGAATGAGGCAGAGTGATGGGGTGCCAGCTATAAGCCCAGGCCCCAAGAGGCCCTGTGCATTTCAGCCAGCTCTGGCCAGGGCCTTTACCAGTGTTTTCAAGGGAACATTCACAGGCTAGCTCACTGGTCACAGGAGGAGAGATGAGCACCCCCTGGACCCAGAGATGCTTGAGCAAGCCCAGCAGAGTCCTGTCCAGATTATCTGACCCAGGGTTATTTGAACTAAAACTAAATAATTGCTTTAAATTTAGGGGTGGTATGTTATGCAGCAATAACTAACCAATAATTACATTTGCTTGTTTGTTGTCTGTATATCCCTGTGGAATATAAGTTCTATGTCTGTCTTTTTGCTGCTGTGTGCTCAACTTCTGGAATAGCGTCCGGCATACAGTCGGTCCTCAGACGCTCATGCTGAGAAGATAAATTAAATGACTTCTGTATTGAAAATATTGATGCTGATATGAACCCCCTTACATGTACTGCCCTACCAGAAAGACTTCCTGATGGTGACAGTTCAATCCTCCCATGTGGAAAACATCCTCTGACTTTGACAGTCTCCCCTCCCGTGGCCATCTAATTCAGCCTATGACAAGGCTAGGTCTTCTTATGATAGTCTATACCAGCATTAGACAAAGTAAGGAACATTTCACAGAGACTAGTGTGAACAAGTGAGGTGTCTGGGTTCTTCGGTGAAGGACATGTAGGCTGTGACATCCTTCTGAATTTCTGCAATGTGTAAAGAGCCCAGGCATCTAAGAATAAGATAGAAAATACTCCTTTGGTTTTTGAGATACTATACTAATAGAGAATCCTTTGTGAATATGTTTAATACAATCATGACTTCAACACTAGCACAGAGGTAGAATGGGGAGTGACTTTTAAGCCATCTCAGTTTAATTGGCCTAACTGTCTAGGACTTCGGTCCCCCATGGTAGCAAAATTGGGCATTCAGACACCAATTTTATCCTAAGAAGTAGAAGTTGTTAAAACCCCCCTCTAGGTGTCTCCCTTACCCAAAATTAGTGACTGGGGTTATTTCTACACAGAGAATCATCTCAGCATCAATATGGTAAAGCAGTGCTTTTCAAAGTGTGGCCCTTAGACCAGCAGGATCAGCATCACCTGGAAACTTGTTAGAAATGAAAATTCTCAGGTCTTAACCAAGACCTACTGAATCAGAAACTTGGGATTAGGGTTCAGCAATCTCTGTTTTACAAGCTTTTCATATGCATAGTTTGAGAACCACTAGAGAATTCTCCACTACTCACTAACATATATTCATTCACTCATTCAAGAAATACCACAAAGCGCATTAGCCACTGAGCTAGGCAACAGAGGGAGAAATGAAAAGGTATGTTTTGTGTGCCTCAGAAAATATGACTCACAGAGAGGAAGACATCATTCTATTACAATGTGCTGCAGGAGATGCTGAGAGAGTCAAAGAAGCCAGAGCTATGGGGGAGCAGGATGCCTTTAAGAAGAGGCAAGGGCTCCACCGTGGTTGATTTCCTTTGTATGTCAAAACTATCACAGATCTCTGCTTGACAGAGTTGTACTTTTTGTATCTGTTGATGAGCAACTAAATAATAGCAAAAGGCAGCTGAATTCAACACCTCCCTCTACCTTAATTTGAAGTTTATTCTTTACAATCTTACCTAGGTAAAGTTGCAAATGGCAGTGTCTGGGGGAGATGGTGAGCATTATTTATAGTTGACAGATAATGCTTAGTGAGCATTTAGTAAGATGCCTTCCAATGACAGTCTAGTCCCCATGCCTCCAGTCCCCACCTGTCTGTGGCCCCAAGCAGGGAACTGCCAGAGTAAGGGAGAAATAAGGAAGAGGAGACACTTCGGGGAGGGGCTGATGACCAGAGGGAAGGCAGAAGACAAGTCTGGGCAGTTTTGGGGACAGATTAGAATCAGCTTACACTTCAACATCTGGAGGTTGAGCTCTGTCATACTGGCAAAGGGGAATCATCCAAACTGCTTAGACAGAAAGTTCAATAGCTCATTTACATTTTAGGACTATGACTCTGGCCACATTGGAGATGAATTGCATCGAGTGCCATAACTAAGGAAGAGAGACTTCTGTGAAGACCATTGTACAGAATATATAAAAGATAAGAGCCAGAATTCTTTTTCTTAGATTTCTAACCAGTGAGTGGTGTGGGAATATTACATGGCCATCTTTCCTGCTGCCTGGCACATAAAAGAACCTTCTATAATAACAGATAAATTAAATATACTTATTAAATTACAGGAGATTACCTTTGAACTACAATTCTTCACCCTACCCAGTATCTAATTCATGTCCCATTAGTGGTGGAGTAAACTTCCTCCCCTTTGACTTTGGGCTTGATCATTTGGCTTGCTTCAGCTAACAGAATGAGGTGATGGTGACAGTGTGCAGTTCCGATTCTAGGTATTAAGAGCTCTACTGTGTTCTGTTTGCTCTCTTACACCTCTGCCATCTCCATGAAAAGAACATGCCCTGGCTATCCAACTGGCCCAAGGAGGATGAGAAACAGGCAAAGCTGAGCCATCCCCACCCATCCTCAGATCTGCAGTGAGAAGCAGAGTCTAGCTTAGATTAGCCAAACTCCAACCAACCAATGGATCCAAAGGAATTAATGCTTACTGTTGCATGCCACAGACACTGTTGTGGCTGTTTATTATCCAGCAACAGCTGACTAATACATAAATGAACCCCCTTCTTGGGACTATGAATAGTTCAGGGCATGGGCTGAAAGTTGAATACTTAAATATAGCATACACGTTTACATGGGTATGACCAATGTTTATTGTTTACTACAAATTCAAGCCCTTAATACTTTCTCTACTCATCACAGTCCTCTCCTCCCACCCACCTAATCCAAGCCAGCTGTCTCCTTGCAAATCCCTATGTTCCTTTTTGAATATTTACTGCAAAGTTACCGAACCTGTTTCTTGTTGTTTTTCTTATGCTACCATAATTGTGAGGCCATCACTTAAGAATTACTTGAGAAAATTTATTTACAATGCCAGGCAGATCCATGAATGTTTGTAGTGGATAAATTTATTTACAATGTAACCCAAATCAGCCAATGCCTCTAGTAGATAAAATTATGCTGCTCCTATAGAAAGAAGCCCACCCAGTTAATGGTTTCTCTAGTCTTTCATGAATAAACCAAGGTCAGGGCCACCATAATGAGTTGAGGAAAGTCAATCTGCAGAAGCAAGTTATGCACAGAAAATTACATTTTAATGATACTGTATGTGTGGCAGCTGCCAGAATTTAACCAAAGGAAAGTCAGAAAAGGCAAATTCGAGACTCTTTCATTTCTTAAGCTGAGTTTTATGGAGTTAAAATGGATGATGTGTAATTTCCATGGGTCAGGTATGACCTATCTCTTTCTCTCCCTGGATACCCCTCACCCACACACTGTCTGGCACTGAGTAGACATTCAGCAGACATGAGTGGGGTGCATCAGTAAAAGAGTGCAGGTACACAGGAGAGGTCCTGTTTAGCCTTATATGTCTGCTGTCTATAATACTTACATTTATTACAGTTGAAAAAAAAAAAAAACTACCAAACAATACACCTCTACTTTCAGCATCCATCTTCTCCAGCAGTGGTTCTCAAATTGTTGTCCTACTGTGCACCGCCATTCAGTCTCAACACTCCACATGGAAATTTTATGTATCTACTGTTTCTATTGCATAAAACTCAAACGTAAGAATGTCTTGAATCATAAAATTCTCTCCTAACACATGACGGAAAAGGGAAACTGGCCAGAGCCTTTGAGGCCTTGCAAAGCTCTCTCCTGCCTCCCTCTTCAAATTCATGCCATTTCTCCTTGCCCTTGCTCACTAGGCTCGGCTCTTCTGTCAGTCATCAAGCATGCCAAGCTTCTCCCTACACACAGGCCTTTGCACATTCCAGTCACTCTGTCTGGAATGCTCATTCCTCTACTTCCAGGTCACTCATCCTCCCAGAATCTGTTTATATGTCACTGCTTCAGAGGAGAAGCCATCCCTTATCAGTTGATTCTTTATTAGCTCATTTCCTTATTTGTTTCTTTCATGGCAATTGTCATCGTTTGTCACTATTTTATTTATTGTTCACTTCTTTCTGTTTGTTTCCCTCACTAGAATTTAAGTTTCATGATGGCAACTAAATATCTGTTATTGATCATTGTACTCTAGGACCTAACCATGCCTGGTCCATGACAGGCACTCAATAACCTTTTTTTCTTTTTAAAGAAATGAATGAACAGGTGATCTTATGGCCAATGAGAGTAGATGGACCAGCGGGTCTCTAGATGCATTCATGTTGTTAGGAATACCAAGTAGTAGTCCAATGGCTGATGACTACAGGACACCACCAGGGAATCAGTGTTCAAAAATATGTCAGGATTAAGAGTGCACACTTCAAAGCCTTCTGTTGTGTAAAACATAAGACCAAGGGTCCAGGGGCCCTGTGTGAACCAACTAAACAATAGTCTATTCTCTTTGCCAAGACTAAACTCATTTGAGCCTCAGGGCATGCCCTAGGGGAACTGAGGACCCAGCATTCCCAAGGTGAATCAGGGAAGGCTGAGGTGAGCCAGGGCACACCTGAGCAAGACATGGTAGAATATTTTCAACACTATTTTCTCTTACTTGACAGGTCAGGAATTCATCTAAAGCCCTTTCAAACTGCCAGGTTCTTGTTCATGTAATGAATCTATTGATTCACTCTTTGTACCCAGGAGACTCTGAAGACCACAGAATGTCAAAAGGAAAGACAAAGAATTCTCGTTCCTTGTCGTGGAGCCTTATGGGTGAAGAGGCAGGTCTTGACATATTCCCAGAGGATGCTCCTGACCCAGTTATTATTCTTTGGGGGTGAAATGGTTACTTATTTCAGGACTTACCTACTTTATTGCTTTCAGCTAACATGCCTCCTATGCCCCAAAATTGTTCCTCTCTTGACAAAGAAAGTAGAATAGGACAACTATTTATTCATTTCTTTGTTCATTCATTCATTCAACAATAGTGTTGATAAGAAGCAGCAATATATAGTAAACAAACAAAAAAAGGGGTATTTTTCTGGAATCAAGCTAAGTGCTTAATCTCTAGATTGCCAGACTCCTCCAACTCCCCAGTTGACTTTCACATTGTTAGCAGAGGAATTTTTAATTAAAGCAATTAGTATCAAGTATCTACTATGAGCTAGGCATTATTTTACTTAGCAGTGAATAACAGCAACTTTGTTCCTGGCTTTTGTTCCTGAATCTGTTCTTGGTATATGAATAAAATCTTCAACGGCTCCCCACTGCCTTTAATTCCAAATCCCAAACTTGGCATTCAGTGTCATACATAAAGATACTATATGCCTGCTCTGCTTTATTTTCCCCAGCAAAGCTCAAGCCCCAGCCATACAGGACATTCTACCATTCACCCCACCTCATAGAAAGCTATTTCATTCAACAAGACTTTTGCATGCGCTGCTTTCTTGGATTTCTCTTGTGCAGGCCTAAGTCTAATTGGTGGGTCATAGCTCATCATTAAGGACCAACCACCTCAAATGCCACTTACTCCAGGAAGTTGCCCCTGATCCACACAGGCTGAGTTAAATGCACTTAGAACATGTCATTATTAATTTTCTGGAATCCCTCTCTGGAATATCAGCTGCTTAAGGTAAGGAACCAAGTCTTATTTTCATCTGCATCCTTAATAAGCCCAGTGCCAAACACAACACACACAGGGCTTCAAAATAACATCTATGCATTGATAAATGCATGCATGATAAATAATCATGAGAATTGCAGTATTCATTAAGTGCCAGGCACTTTTCCAAGTATTTCATACTCATGTTTTTCTCAATGAAGCCTAACCAGCTCCATATAAAATATGATCATCCCCTTTTATTGGTGACCAATGACAGACAAACCAGCGCTGGGGGCAGAGGAGAAAGCACTGAACTGGGAGTCCAAGCACCTGAGTCCTGAGCCAGTCTCCACAGCCTAATTGTGCCTTGGCAGAGAACAGATCTGCATTCTCGAAGCCTCAGTTTCCTTTCTTGTTAATAAGCACAGCCTTTGGAGTCAGACAGCCACTCTGTCACTCGCTAGAACAGGCTTAGGCGAGCTACTTAACTCATCACCACTGAGCACTTGCCATCTGCCAAGGTCTGAGCTGTGTGGTGGGAGTAACTGCAGAGATAAAAATAACATTAATTGAGAATTGTTTTATTTAAAATTTTACTGTTTTATTATTTATTTTTATTATCTATTTGAAGTATTATTTCATTTTAATTTAATTATTTATTATAATTATAATTAATTAATAGCTAACTTTCACTGATAATAGTGACAGTTCACTAGTCTAAGCACTTTTTATGTGTCAGATTATTTAACACGACAATTTTGAGAGGCTGGTTCTATTTCTAGCTCCACTTTGAAATGAATAAACTGAGGCATAAATTAGTGGACAAAGGGCTTGAACCTGGACCCCTCAACTATAGAACACAAACTCTCGACCAGCTCGCCATCTGCCTCTCTTTGTATGTTAACGAAAAGACAGACCCTGCAAGTTCTCGCCTAGCAAAACTGCTAACTCCTCTTTGAGTCTCAGATGCCTCTTAAGAAAAAAGGGCTGCTAACAGTTTCTCCATCACAGATTGTTGTACAAATTAAATGACTTGACTCATGTAAAACACCTACTGACCTCTGTATGAGTGGGTTGGACTGGCTGTTTCACAGCTCATCCCTTCCAATCCTCAAGTTCTATGGAATCAGCCAGAACTCAAGAACCCCATATGCCACCCAGCACTTTGAGAAGGAGGAGAGAGTGGCCATCAAGAGTTTGGAGTCAGTTTGCAATCTGCCCCAGGGGCAGAGCTGGGCATCTGCACAGTTTATGGGACTGTCCACTGAGCTACAGTTTCTAAATATTTCAGTCTCAGCCAATTCTGTCACATCTAAGGACTGAGTGTACATGAACAGCAGTAACCTATCACAAGATGGTAAAATTCTCTCTGATTCCAGGGAGCCTCCACCAAAGAGCTGTGGCTCTAGGACTTGGCCACATGGTTTCCCTGCCCTCAAGGTGGACAGAATCAAAGAACCAGATTGTACAGGCTTGGTTAAATTCCCTCATCTGGCTTGGTTAAATTCCCTCATCTCTCATAGATTCCTCACCTTGCTCAGAAACTTTGGTGGGCACCCGGGTGTCTCAGAGGAGGAAGTACACCATATAAAGCAATGATGTCACTGACAGGCACTTATCCTGGGCATCTTACAGATACCACGCTCCTCAGTCCTCAGAAAGCTGATACCACTATTATTGTCATAAAACATCACCACTATGCTCACAATATCTGAAAGGTTGGGTGGGTAGCCCATTATCACTCAGAGCTAATCAAGAACACAATTAGAGTCCACAGGATAATAACTCATTCATTCTTTCATTTACCCATTCATTCACTCAATCATTATGAAGTATCGATTGTGTCCCTTTCCTGCACTGTTCCAGGAAAGAGCTGGGAGTACAGTCATGAACAAAACAGACAAAAACCCCAGACTTTCAAGGCACTTGAGTTCTAGTGGAGTGGGCAGAGGGTAGGTAGGTAATAAACAACATAAAATCTGTGAGATAAGATCAAATGGTGGCAAGTGTTCTGGCAGGAAAGGAGGAGACAGCCATGGAAAGAGACTGAAAATTCCATAACTGCTAATGTTTATTTCATGATTACTCTGTGCTGGGTGTTATTCTAAGTATTTTGCATGTATGCACTCTCTGAATCCTTCCAGCCACCCTAGGAGGTAAGTCCTATTGTTAGGATCTTATTAGAGGTGAAACGAGAAGGAGAGGTTAGAGGCCTTACATACCCAGGGGAAGAGCCAGAACTTGACCCCTAGTAATCTCGTTTAAGTTACTCCCTTAGCTAATCAAGGTATGCAGCAGCCTAAGTTTAGGACAGCTGTCTAGACTCCTTTGGACGCATGTTTGGAAGGCACCTTCTCTTTGTTTCTGCTCCCTTCTTCCTTTCCCCTGCCCTTCTTTTTCCCTTCCTCCTCCCCACCCCATGTCCTGCGGAGCTGCCCTGCCCTTGTACCTTCACCATCAGAGTGAGATGCTTACAAACCAATTTCCTCTTGCAGCTGTTGACTTCTCAGGCTGTGACTAGGTGGGGTGAGAGGCTAGAAGGCCCCTCTCCACCAGGACTAAGAATGAGGGTAGATGGAGAGGGTTAGAAAGGGTAGGAGAGGCAGAGAATCCCACCCTGCCCCCATCCCCATTTTCCAGATGAAGAAAACTGACTGCAAAAAAGTAACTGAAGGAGCTGAGCTGCGATGTGACTATTTGACCCTAAAGCTCTTAACCACTAGACTTCACTATTCATTTCAAAGAGCAAGTCTATGCCAGGCAGAAAATAGATGTTTAATTCAACACTGACTTGAAGAACAAAGGGACAGATGGATTAGGGACTATAAGGTGCAAAGAAATGGGCAGATGTGCACAGGCTCTCCAGCAGGCGCATGAAAGTGCAGCAAGGACCAGCACAGTCTGGTTGGAAAGCAGCTTTGGAAATGTCCAGGACCAAACAGTCCTCACAAATATGGCTGTAAATACAAGTCTGCAGTCTTCTAGCCAGGCACACCTAACCTTGTTTTTCAACTGCAGTTTTATAATGGTCTCTTGCAGACTTTTTTCCTTTTATAGACAAGGACAAGTGTGTTGAGGGGACATAATTTGGGAGAGGCACCTGGTCAACCTGAGACCGGCACCCAGGGAGGGAAGAAGGCGCCCTTGGGAGAAGTAGAAATGCACGGCTGATGGGAGAGGGAATTGTGCTGCTAATCCCTCACACCGTGACTTTACCAGCTTCTAATCACCTAATAGCAGGGCATGTAATTGGCAGAAAAGATTGCCCTGCCCTTTACACACGTGTCTGCAATTACTTTTCAAACTGGGGCGATAAGTGGCATGATTGGTTTCCTTGTGCAGGCGCAGCCGCTTCTTGGAGACAGGGGCCTTTCTCCTGAAGCTGTGGTCAGCGCTGCAGGTCACAGGCGGATCAGCCCCTGGCAAACGTGCATCTTCCACCACTGAGGAATAAATCCTCAACTCTGCTAGTGTCTGACCTCACCTGCTGCCTCTCTGTTGTGCACACTGTGCTTTACACAAGACTCCTCACTGTGCTCCATCACCCTGGCTTGTTCTTGTCTCTGTGTTTACGTTTGCCACACCTCTGCCTGTATCTTCTCCTGCTTTTTTTAGATCTGGTCTCACAGGGCACCTCCTCAAAGAAGCCCTCCATGAATACCTTTATTTAAAATACCTCTCTTCTACTCCTTAGCCCCAGGTCACACCTCTCATTCCTGTTCTCCTTTGTATCACATACCACAGTAGGATGCCATGTCTTGCCTGTGTCTGTTTACTCGTTTACTGTCTGTTTCCTAACTGGGATGGAAACTCTATGAGAGAGGCCTTTGACTTTATCATCCCTGCATCCTCAGTGCCCAGTAGGAAGCCTGTGATGGCGCGAGCACGCAACAAATATCAGCAGTGGGTGGATCCGGCACTGCAAACACTCCATGCGCCACGCCATGAGGTGTGTGCTGTACGAGTACAATGAAGGGGATTTGAGCAAAGGTTGAGGGCCTGCCCTCTGGAGACCCATGGGCCTGGGTTTGTATCCCAGTTCTGTCATTTAGAAGTTCAGATCCTCTTGTACCAACCTGAGCCCCAGTTTCATCATCAATAAATTGGAAATAGTAGCTCTCTCACTCCACTGTTGCTTGAATTAAATGACACAATGCTGGTACAGCGCATTATCCTGCAGCTGGCATACAGACGATTATAGCTATTCAATAAATACTAATAGATACTGGTATTTCTATTCATTCAATGAGGAGGAAAAGAGAAAGGGACACACATGTTAGCTGAACATCTGCTGTGGGGCTTGTATCCTGCTAGGTGATTCTACCTCCTGAACTTGTTCCCCACAGAAATCTTCTGAAATAGGCAGAGCTATCCCTGGTTTCTAGATGAGGAAACAGAGTCACCTTAAAACCAATGGCTTGTCCAGCATCACCTAGTTCCTAAGTGACAGATCCAGACCTCAAAGCCAGGTTCATCACACCTGCTTTTTTATTATACCAGGGTGCTTCTCTTGAAAATAAAACCAGATCACAGGAAACAAACAGGACATTGACACAAGCAGCCCTGGAGCACAGAAAATTTAATTTGAGACTCAGTTTAAATTCTCCCAAGTCCTTCTCCATGACAGTTCCAATAGAGAAGGATTACCCTTGGGTAGTGTTGCCAGATAAAATACAGGATGCCAAGTTAAATTTGCATTTCAGATAAACAACAAATAATGTTTTAGTATATCACAATTATTGCATACTTAATTTTCTCTCCCTCTCTCTCTTTCTCCTTCCATCACCTTCCTCTTTCCTTCCCTCCCTTCCTCTCTCTCTCTTTTTTTAATCTGGCAACTTTATAGCCTTGTATTTCTTGCAACCCCTCAAGGTGTGCATGTTTATGAGCTAACCAGTGTTCCCCACCAGGGCAGAGGTTTGTAGAAGACATTTTGGAGAGTCTGTCCAGTTCATGGCCCTCCTATCTACCCAGAAGGGCAGGCCCCACCACCATGCTGCCTGTCTGCCCGGGAAGGATCCTGAACCACTCTTGCCAATCCAATTCTCCCTCTTGAGCATATGAACCAAAGAAGTGGAAGATGGAGCTAAGTCAAGTCAACATCCTGCAGAACAGTCCAATCAATTTCTCTTTCTTTTCTTTCTTTCTTCCTTTGTTTTTTGGTTTTGGTTTCGGTTTTGCTTTGGTTTGCTTATTTTGTTTCAAGTGGGATTTTGGCTCTTGTAACCAAATCACTCTTGACTAGGCCATAACTCTCTTGTGGTCATTTTATTTGCCCAGAGGAGATATAAAATGACCTGTATTTTTGAGTGCCTGGATTAAGGCATTATCACCTTTTAAAACTTCTCTAATGTTACTTATTTCTTCAACTGGTTGCATTTTATTTTAAATCAGAAAAAAAATACTATTAAGAGGCCCATCTTATGAAAAAGGCAACATGACCCAATGTCTTGAAAATAACAGTAATTCTCAGTGTCATCAGCTTTGATGAGCACCCTCCATCCAGTCTTCACATGCCATCTGGGCAGCACAGGTACAGAAATGGGGAAAGGAAGAAAACTGCTTTCTCTGAAGGAAAATGGAAACCCAACCCGAGGCTTCCTGTACACAGTGGATCTCTCACGGCAAAGCAGACTCCTTCACTGCCTGGCATCCGTGGCCTCATCCTGACCTAGTCAATGGATTTCTTTCTAGACTGCAAGAGTAGGGAAGCACTAACAGAATCCTGTTATCCCCAAATTTTGGAAAGTAAATCGGAGAACTCTAGACAGAGCAGGGAATTGCTTATCCCAGTCATAGAGGCTTAAGTCCCTCTAAAAATATCTGAGCAGCCATGTTGGTAACAACTGTCAAGTCCTTCTCACTTGGCCCCTAGTCCTGGCCCTAGCCCTGGCCACCGCAGTTCTGCCCAGCTCCTGAGCTTTATGGTTTGGCTTTTATTTCTGTCCTCATGCTGCTGACAGTCCACAGTCAACTGAACTTCATGCCACATATTCTGAAACTGAAAAACCTCAACTAACAAGAGAGTCGGAGTGTTTTACTCTGCTCGACCGACACCATGACCCTTTTATAGATCTTCAAAGACTTACTCTCTTGGAAAAATGCTAGAACCCATTTAGAGACCCTACATGTTTTACTGGACAAATACAGTGACTTCTTTCAAAGATATTTTATCTGTATGCTTTTCAAAAAGCCTTTTGATGTTTGCTAACTTATGGCAAGGACCACCTTCCTCTCCTCTGCTGAGCATCACAGGGCTTCATCTCCCCCTCCCCATGAATGTCACAAGATTCCTCCTCCCCTGATGACCACAAGGCAAGGTCTGCAGGAGCCTTTGGTTATATTCAAGGATTTTTTTTAAAGCATGTACTTGATGTATTAAGGGTCTGGCGTGTGGAAGTCCCAGGCATCTGAATGGTGAGTAC
This sequence comes from Camelus bactrianus, assembly GCF_048773025.1. Lineage (NCBI taxonomy): Eukaryota > Metazoa > Chordata > Mammalia > Artiodactyla > Camelidae > Camelus > Camelus bactrianus. Next base: position 50,737,897 of record NC_133547.1, read on the forward strand.
TCTCCTCTTCACTTCCTAAAATGCAGTTCTCATAAACTACAAAATTTTATTTTAAAAGAAATAAGTTTTAATCTGTAGATTAAAAGCAAAAATCGGCTTCTCTATTTCTGTCAGCTCTCCCTGACACCAAGTTCTCGTACCCACTATATTAATTACCTATTGCTGCACCAAAACTCAGTGGCTAATAATAGCAAATATTTATTTATTTTCACTCAGAGCTTCTATGGGTCAGGAATTCAAGAGCACCTTAGCTGGAAAATTCTGAATTGAGGATCTCTATTAGGGCCAAGAGATTAACCAGGACTACAGTCATCTGAAGGCCTGACTTGGGTTGGAGAAGCTTTTTTCTAAGTAGATCTCTCATGCGGCTGGCAAACTGATGCTGGCTGTTGGCAGGAGGTGGCAGTTCTTCCTCACCTGGGCCTTGAGCTTCTTCATGTCATGGTGGCTAGCTTCCCCCAAAGTGAGAGATCCAAGAGGCCAGGGTGGAAGCTGCAATGCCTTTTATGACGTAGCCTCAGAAGTCACAAATGTAATTACCACCATAATTGACTGGCCCTCTGAGTCATTATGGGAAGAGATTACATAAAGGTGTGAATACCTGGAGCCCAGGATCACTGTGGGTCATCAAGGAGGCTGGCCCCCACCTTTTCCATCTGACCCTTCCCTCCCCTCTCTGGTTCTGGCCACCACTTCACCAACCCCATTTTATGTCCCTGGATACCCATAAAGGATTTATCTACCTGGCTGGATCCTTACTATCATGCCTCTTTAAACTGCCAACATTTTAAATTATTATAAATCTCATAATTAGAGGAAAGCTTTTCTCTTAAAACTAGAGAATAGAGAATCAGTGAGATTAGAGAATCAGTGAAAGCCACATTGGCACCAGCTATGAGAGAAAAGATGGACTACATTTGTTGTCCACAAGTTCAGATAGTCTGAAGGAAAACATGATTGACAAAAACAGACCAAAAATAACCATTGTAGCTCTAGGCTGTATTAATAGCTAAAGAGTATGTTTGTTAAAGGAGGTGATACTGTTATCAATGACTGAAGTAGTTAAAACAGACTAGAAATTTGAGCTTAATTCTCATATAAGGAGGGACTGTGACAACCCAGAGTAGGTTTAGAGATGAGAGAGTAGGGATGAAATCAAAACTGAAAGCATAAAAAGGATGCCAAGTGTTTTACAATCATTGCTACGGTCAGAATGTTCGTGCCTTCCTGACCAAAATCCGTATGTTAAATCTTAATGCCCAAGATGACAGTATTAGGAGATGGAAATATTGAGAGGTAATTAGGTCATGAAGGTGGAGCCCTCATGAATGGGATTACTATTCTTATAAAAGAAACCCCGCAGAGCTCCCTCAACCATTCCACCATGTGTGGACATAGTGCAAAAGTCTGTGACCCAGAGGAGGACCTTCAACTAGCCACGCTGATCCCTGACCACAGACTTCCAGCTCCCAGAACTGTGAGAAATTCATTTCTGTTGCTTATGGGCCTCTTGGTCTGTGGCATTTTGTTACAGCAGCCTGAATGGACTAAGAAAATCATTATGTCTAATCACTGTCTGACCTGTTTTCTTACCACCCACCACTTCCCTCAGTCTCCCCACATTATCCAGTTTGATCCCACCTTAGATTCCCCCATCAATAGCTTCTCAGCAGGCCTACCCAACCCTCATAGCTTCCTTCACTTTCTCCCTCTCAGCATCCCACGATGGGCCCACTGCTGCCTCAGCAGACTGAAGATAATGGCAAGATTGCACCCAGGCATAGCATTCTACAGTCCACCAAGTGTTTGCACAACTGTCTATTATCCCACCAAGTCAGGTTAGCTTTGGTCTCTGGAACCCCACAGGAAAACAACCAATGGTAGGCACTTTGGGGTGCATGGAGGGAGCTATATTTCTTTCTTAATTCAAGGAGGAATATCTTAACATATATAGTTGTGCAACCTTATGAAGCAGAAAGAAGGTTACAGGTTCACCACACAGAAGGAAACAGAAGCCCAGAAAGATTCAGTCACACGGCAATGGTTTCCCAGCATGTTGGTGGCAAAGCCAGAACCAGTAACCCAATCACTGGGACTCCCAGTGCTTTTCCCTCTCTGCACCATTACAAAAATGTCCTCCTTTCAGCTGGGGTGGAGGAGGAGGTGGCAGGAAAGTGCTCTCTGCTGCCGCAGCACACAAGAGCTCAGTGGTGGCACCCCTTGTAGGCTCCAAAGAGCTGAACGCAATAACAGTTTGCACTTATCAGTCCCCATTCATCTCCCCATCCCCCTGTGACATTCATTATCGGAAACACAGGCACCAGGGAAGGGCAGGAGCTAGAATCATAAGAATGCACAGGTGCCCTTCGCTGCCTTTAGAGGCTTTCTTTTCCATTTCTAATAAACTCTGTTAAAAGCCTATGCCGGGGAATATAAAAAAAGTGGAGCAGGAGCAACAAAGGCAAACATCTATTTTATCTGTGTGACAAAGGCTCATGGGAGAAGCTGGCTTTGGCATAACAACGCAGCTCTTCTCCATGTTACATGAGCGAGTGAATTCAAAAGAGCTTATGGGAAAGACACAGGAGATTATTTGGAGCCTGGGAAGGTTTAGGAAGCAGAATTTAACAGGCACTGCCAGAACAGGGGGCTAAGAAAAGTAGAAAGGGGTTTCCAAATTTGAGCGGAGCAAAGCATAATCCCCTTCCCCCTCAGAGACTCAAGACAGAGTGGAAGAGGGAAAGGGGAAGTTGCCAGAGGAAGCAGCTGAGAAAATTGCCCTAAATTCTTGGCCTAGCAGGAAAAATCAAAAGTGGTTTGGTCCTTCTCCACCCCCACAATGCCCACCTCTTAACGCACAATTGCAGAGGGCAGGCAACTGGGGGCCAGCAGTAAAAAAGGCCTCATCTACCAATCTGAAGGAAGAGAAGGTAGTTGAGTCACAGAGATTTACCTGCTGGATCATCAGGCCCTCAGACCCCAAGGAATCCCCCAGAAGAGGCCTCCTGAAGTGTCTTCTTCTGCTCACCCTATTCCCTCTCTTCCAGCCTGCAAAGAAGACCCCAGGTCAACAGAATCACAAGAGAGGCCCAGGTCTCAGGATGAATAAGTCAGCACTTCTCAAAGATGAGCCACCTATGAACTGGGCAAAATGCAAGTTCAGCGGGTCCAAAGAGGAGCCTGAGATTCTGAATTTCTGACAAGCTCCTACGTGATGCTGCTGGTGGTCCATAGACCACACTTTGAGTAGCAAGGCCATAAGTTTATGTTTTCTCTGCAGTAAAATTGATTTGGCTGACAGTGGTTAATGATTAATGGTTAAAATGGTCAGTATGATTATAATAATTATAATACCATCCTCACCCTCTCATCATCAGAACTGAGTTGTAACCTGTAAAACACCCTACATAGGTACTTAATATTCGTGATGTCCACAGTGTATTGCCTAAACACACCTGAAATCCAGAGAAATACACTCTAGAGAAGAAATGACAGGGAGAGAGGCTGGGCCACAGAACGTTCAGATGATGTTTCTCTCCGACAATCAGGAGTTCCAGAAAGTAAATTCTTTTCTACAATCCTGTGTCTGAATCCATTGCTCTTTTTATGGGACCATAAGTATAGGCCCCATACTATACTTATGATGGGACCCAAATTTTTTCACCTGTAGGTATTCACCAACTTTCCCTGTCCCTGACTCAGAGCTTTCAGGTATCAAAGATGACAGAACAGGAATGCTGTGGGTGACAGAGAGAGTCCTGGGCTAGGAGAGTCAGAGGCTGCTGGCTCTGTGAGGGTTTCAGACACTAGAAAACAAAAACAAAAACAAAAACAAAAACAAAAACAAAAACAAAAACAAAAACAAAAACAAAAGCAAAAACAAAAACAAAAACAAAAACAAAAACAAAAACAGTTGACCTGGATCATGAACACGGGTAGGGTCCACTGTAACCTCCAGAGAAGACTCTATCCCCTCAATACTCACCACTCCAAACATGCTGGCAAATTCCTACTGCAGAAAACTGCAAGAGCTACTCTGCCTAACGGAGTTCTCTGTGTAAAGCTCTGGTGCACAGAGCAGGCTGGGGGTGCCAGGGAGTTGATGCCCCCATGAGCAGACACTGAGCATTGACTAAAAGATTCGGTGAATAAATACTCCAGTTTTCTCACCCTTCAGGTGAAGCAACTGGGAGGCATGGCCTCCAAGCTTCAAGAGGCCCCCAGCGGGATTGAACTGCAGTCACCCACAGAGAAAACCAGTTTATTAACACACCCTGAAAACGTCCTTGCCTCCCTGTTGTATGAGCTTCCTAGCTCTGCAGTAACAAATTATCATTAACTTGGTGGGTTAAAGCAAATAAATTTTTTCTCTCACTGTTCTGGAGGCCCCAGAAGTCCAAGATCAAGGTGTCAGCAGGGCCACACTTGCTCTGGAGGTACTAGGGGAGAAACTTTCCAGCTTCTGATGGCAGTTAGGATTTCTTGATTTGTACTCAACATCACTCCAATCTCTGCTCTGGTAGTCACATTGCCTTCTTCTCTGTGTGCTTCAAATTTCCCTCTGTCTCCTTATAAGGATACATGTGATTACAGCTAAGGCCCACACAGATAATCCAGGATCATCTGCTCATCTCAGGGTCTTTAACAATCTACCATGACTTTGCCACATAACTTAACACCCACGGGTTCCAGGGATTAGGACTTGAAAGGCTGTTGGGTACCGTTTTTCAGGCTACCACACTTGTGTCTCTTCCCTACCCACCTATTGGAATTACTGGGATTATTTCCCAAATAAAATCCTTGGACTCAAATCCTAGGCTCAGAGTCTGCTTTTGGAGAAACCCAAACCAAGACAATACCCTTGTTTGAGAACACAAAGAAAGACTGGAATTTCTGTCTGTACTAAGCTTTTTAAAATACAAGCTTGCCCTGGGACTAGACCAGGGTGCTATAAGTGTTCTTGCAATGAAAGAGGCATCCTTCCTCATTGCAAAAGTCAATCCCTCTGGTTTCACTGCAGATTCGTGTCCCCTTCCCCTTCTCAGAATCCAAGCCACAGTGCTAACCTCCCCACTGCCTTAGTGGTCGGCCTCTGCACCCCCCACCACTGCCTCTATCTCAACTACAGTAATACACTCTTCAGTCCTTCCCATCTTAAAAGTAAGGGGCCACCTCCAGATGGGAAGCATATGGACACACAATTGAACAGGGCCAGCTGACAGCTCATTCACTGAGGAAAACACAACAACCTCACTCCTTTACCCTTTAGCTCCAGACAGATTCTCACCAGCAGAGAAAACTAAGGGGGTAGCTTCAAGGGTTACTCCTGCCCCTCTCTCCAAATCCAGCCCCAAAGTACGACCACAGGAAAACCAATGGGTTGTGCCATAATTTTCTTCCAGGGCCTTAATGGTCTCTCTCTCTCTTTTTTAAATTGAAGTATAGTCAGTTTACTATGTGTCAATTTCTGGTGTACAGCATAATGTTTCAGTCAAACATGTACATACATATATTTGTTTTCATATTCTTTGTCATTATAGGTTACTACAAAATATTGAATATACTTCCCTGGGCTATACAGAAGAAATTTGTTTTTAATCTATTTTATATAAATAAATAGTAGTTAATATTTGCAAATCTCAAACTCCCAATTTATCCCTTCCCATGCCCTTTCTCCCCAGTACTCATAAGTTTGTTTATTATGTCCGTGATTCTGTTTCTGTTTTGTAGATTAACTTCCTTAATGTTCTCTTGAAAATTATTTCTGGCCAAACAAGCCGTGCTTAAGACATGGTGGCCAGGATGGACATCATAAAAGCTGAGACTCTGCTACATAATTTCCTGCCGATTGCATAGGTCCTCCCCTTTTGGAGCAGTATTATTTCTAAAATCTCCACTGTACAATTAAGAAAACTGACTCTTGCAGATGTTTAGAAATTAACTTATGGTTTCATAAATAGGAAATGATGGCGCAAACATTCCAAGCTAGGCCAGCAGACCTCTGACTACTACTTCACACACTGCCTCAGTTATAACTATAGGATCAGCTCCGGCCTCAGGCCATGGCCACGGGGGGAAGCACTGAGGAGTCCAGGCTCAGCTGGTCAGGAGCCCTGTTCCATGCTCACTGCCATTCCACTCTCTCACCTCAAGTCACCTCGCAGGGCCTCTCAATTCTCTGAGCTGCATTTGACTGTTTCCTGGAAATTGACACCAAGGTTGAGTGACAGTGACAGGAGCTTAGACCTCAGCCCAAAAGAGAAAACAGAGGCCTAATTCCAGCAAGGGAGTGTCTATGCCCTTCTTGGCAAGAGTCTGCTAGCCAGCACCTTATTATGCTATGAGAGTACATGCAGGCCTCTTCAAGCCCATTCATCATTGTTCTGGTAAGTCCATGCTTTGATGCAGTAGCCTTGATGGCGTTTTTTCTGCCGCTACCAGCTCCAGCAATCTGGAAAGTGGAGTGATGGGTAATCAGTCTCTCCATCATTAGGGTGAAGAGGAGAGTCTCCTGTGGACCTGGCCTCCCAGTGTGGGTTAGCAAAAGGGCAGGCAGAGGTTTTTTAATAAAAGGGCTGGCTCAGGGAGGCCTGATTCCAAACAGAGGTGGCTTGAAGATAAATGATGTTGCAGCATGGGGTGCAGGGAGTGTCCTTCTGCTTGGATCTTGGGAGAGTCATAGATGGACCAGGACTGGGCTATGCATGGAAAGCTTAGTCACTCAGGAGTGACGAGAAAGCAGGAAAAGCGGGAGTCTGAGGCTGCCTGGAGAAAGGGCTGCCAGCCTGGCTAATGATCTGCTTGGCTAGGAACCCAGCACAGCTGTTAAGAACACGGGCTCTGGAGTCCCCTACCCTGGGATCCACTCCCGACTTCCCCAGTTTTCTAGTTGTGCAATCTTGGGCATATTACTCGTCTACTCCAAGCTTAGATTTTCTCAACAGTGAAATGGAAATGATAAGCATCAGTGGATTTTTGAGGTTAAAATGTGATAAAGTACATTACTTGGAAGGAGGATGTACATTCCTAATTTAAGACACAGGTACAGATGCTTCCAGATCATTGTCTGCCTGATCCAGATGTCACCTTGTAAGTTACCCTATAATAAACTGATCAATTGATTGTATGGAGCTGCCTACCTGATTTTTCAGTTTCAAGAGCCTCCTCAGTTCAGTGGGCATTTTTTGCTCCCTCTGTCTTCCAATACTACCATCCAAATTGTCTGGGGGTCATTCTGATCAACTTTCAACTACCTGAGTAGGTCACTATATAGTCAGTGCCATCCAGGCAGTCCATGGATAACAGGAGAGTCACTGAGGTCCCATCTAGAAAATAATTATATCTGGTAACTAAGTACATGAAGATGCAGAAAAATAGCCTCATGAATAACCATTTTGGTAATCAATACAAAATGATTTCTCTAAATTTCAACTACTGCAGACATGGCATTGATTTCACTGTGTTTCAGTTTCCCATATAAAAAACAGAAACATTAGTATTCCTCCTTATACAGATTAGCTTATCATTCATTAAATATTCACTCTCTTTCCCCAACATTCATGGGAAGAGTATACTTCCCTGCCCCTAATGATATTGGACTTGGTCATATGACTTGCTTTGGCCAATGAAATGTGGATACTACTTCTGAACCTAAGCCTTAAAAGACATTGTATCATTCCATTCACCCCTCTGAGAGCTTCCAACCTCTACCATACAGACCTCCTCCCAGATAACTAATACCCCTTTAGCCTGAGCCCAAGAATGAAAATATGTGGAGCAGAGCCACCTGAGCTAACTCCAGCTGCCCTACAGATAAATGGGCAAGAAATAAATACTTATTGTATATGCCATTGAGCTTGGGGTGGCTTGTTACACAGCATTATGGAGGCAATAGCTAACTGATACACTCTCTATGGCAAGAATATAGCTGCATGAGCAGTTTGAAATAAGAGATAACTTACATAGAAAATAACCAAGCAATTATCATGAGTTTCTTAGTGGCTCTAATATTGGACCAGGTCTTCGAAATAGAGCCCTTGTCAGAGCATATCAATGGGTGGGGTACCAAGAAACATGCTTTCCTTCCTTCTAGAGCTCTGCTTGAGGCTCCATCTTCATTCATCCAGCAAGTGGAGTGGGAACTTTGAGTTCATTCTGTTTCTTTATTCGAAAAGTCTATCATTTAATATCTTTAAAGTCAGGTTGGACACACAAATCCTGTTTTTGATGATGCAAATTTCCTCCTTTCCAAGAAAGGCAGAAATAACGACTCTGGCACAGATGGAGGAGATTTCTTCAGGGAAGGAAAGCATCATTTAGGTTGGTTAATGCTTCCCCTGGTGAGCCATTGTATTCTTGTTTGGGGTTTCTGGGCCCTCATTTTAGGTACAGCAAGACTCTTCAACTGAGATTTATAGTGTAGAAACAGTCAACAAGAGCAAATGAATCAATCTGGGAAGCCATGTTGCCCTCCACGTAGTGCACTTTCGTCTGCTTCTCCCAAGTATTTACCCTTTTCTTACAATCATTATTTATCCCATGGACCCATATTAAAGCACTTTCATGGGTATACTCAGCCAAAGGGTATCACAGTACTCATGGTATGATGGCTGCCTTTGCTTAAATATGTGGTTTTGTTTATCTGTTTAAGAAAGCATCATATCTTTCCATTATGAGTAAGTGCTAGGGAATATCAGTTTGGGTCCAGTCATGTTATACATTTTGGAGGGAAATGGGTAACTAAGAAATCTCCTTAATTTTATACTCCCATCCCAACATTCTAGCAGAGCTCTTTTCCAGCCTAAGTTCCAGACAAGAGGGAGTATTGCTGACATTAGGAAGTCCTACATGGAATGCTGACATGTCCCCTCCCCAGCCTGTGCTCTCCTTGATCTGTACTTCTTTCCTAGGCAATCTTATCCATCCCCATGATTTTAAGCATCATCTTTACACTAACAATGCTTGCATTTAGACCTCTAGCCCAGAGCACTCCCCTGAGCTCCAAATTCATTAAAAAAAAAAACCCACTGCCTGTTTGACACCTCTACTTTGATGATTTGCAGACATTTTAAACATAACATATCCAAGTGGAATTCTTCATCAGTTCTCCCCCTCCACATACAGACACCAAACCTCCAAAACTGATTTTCCTCCAACCATTCTCAATAAATAACATTTTCATCTTTTCAGGAACTTAAGTCAAGAATCTGGGAGTCATCTATGCTCCTCTGTCTCCCTCAGCACCTACAATCAATTTCTTACATACTGAGTCCTAGAGTCTGTTTTAAAAACACATGGAGATTCCATCACTTCTCTCCATCATCACTGCCTTAGACCAAGCACCATAATCTCTTCTCTGGACTCCTTCAAACACTTCTACTTGGCCTTCCTCCTTCCATCTTCCACATAATCAGCCAGGGATTTTCTATTAAATGTGACAATTCTCTTCAAAACTCTCCAGTGACTTCCAGTTGTAAAATACTATCATAAACTAAATGACTTAAAGTGACACAAATTGATTATCTTACAGTTCTGGAGACCAGAAGTTTGAAATGGGTCATATGGGCTAAAATCAAGGTGGTGGCAGATTTTATTCCTTTCTGGAGACTCCAGGGGAGGATCTGTTCTTGCCTTTTCTAACTTCTATAGGCCACCTCCACTCCTTGGCTCACCGCCCTGCATCACCTCAGCCTCTGCTTCTGTTGTCCCATCTCCTTCTCTGAATCTGATCCTCTTGCCTCCCTCTCTCTTATAAGGACCCTACTAATTACATTGGGCCCACCCTGATAACCCAGGATAATCTCCCCATCTCAAGATTCTTAGCTTAATCACATTTGCAAAGACTCTCTTGCCACATGAGGATAACATAGCCACAGGTTCCAAGGGTTGGACATGGTCATCTTTGGAGACCATTATTCTGTCTACCATACTTATGATCCCACTTAGAACAAACTTAAGTTGTCCCTTGATACAATCAGGAGCCCTGCTATCTCTCTGATCTCATGTTGGACTACTCTCTCTCTGTTCATTCAAACCCCACTATCTTCTTTGCTGTTCTTCAAAAGAGCCAAGCTTGTTCCATGTGCTGAACTATCTTCTCCCTATGAAGCTCTCCCCCAAATGCCCACATAGCCCATAGCTCAGATCCTTGACCAAATGCAACTTATAAAAAGGGCTTCCTTGACCAACTGTCTAAGACATACCCCAAACACACACACACACACACACACACACACACACACACACCATTATTGTCTGTCCCTTACCCTATCTTATTGTTCTTCTTAGCATCTAATATAGCACATATTTATTTGATTATTTATTTATTACAGAACCCTCCCTCCCAAACATAAGCTCCATGACACAGGGACCTTGCTTTTGTTCAAAGGTTTTTACTCAGTGCCTGGCACAGAGGAAGTATTCAATACGTATTTGATAAACAGATGAATGAAAGAAGAATAAACAGTCTACTGTATAAATTCAATGAGTCATACACAAGAGGTTGTCTAGTTATACCTGTTCGAGGAAGACTTAACGGAGAAAGGAATAGTTAGGCAAAACTTTAAGGGCTAAATAAACATTAAGCAAGTAGAAAGAACACCTAACTAGCCTTCCCAGATCTAATACTCCCTGGGTGAATGAAGTAAATTGAATTTGTGGACCAAGAAGTTCAAAAACTCCCTCATCTTGAGGAAGGTAACCAAAGGGCTCCTTATCTTGAGCCATGTGTACTGCTCAGATACTTGTTGTTGACAATTCAGTTTTCTCCAGTTCACCCAGGGCTGTTTATCAGTATCAGGCAAGGCAGGCAAAAGAACTCAGGTGTGATTGAGGCAAATATCCACACTGAGTCAGGAGCAAGGGCCTTTCTGGTGGGAGATTTTGGGCAATGATAAAACTGAATTTAACTAAGTTATATCTTGGGAATACAGAATTTGTCTTTTTCCACTGTATAATGCACTGTTTGAGTATCCACCATGTTCTGTCATGTCCCAGAATACATTTTGGCCTGTTCCGCTTAGGTGCCCACATCATACATGGTATTCATACCAGTACCCCAACCATAGGTAGGGGTAACAAAGATTAAGATCGCATCCCTCCAGGAAAGGAAGGGAAGCTGAGCAGAGCAATGTTAGTTACTCTGATTCAGGCCAGCTGGACCTCAGTTTGATTTGGTGACTGAATATGGTCAGGACAGAGACTTGATTTGGCTAATGGGGCCAGAGACCTGATAAAGTACTTGAGGAATTCTGTTTCTCTTGGACCCATGCCACTACCATGAGAATGTGCCAGGCTCACCCATAGTAGGGATAGCAGAGACATTTGGGAAAAAGCTAATGTATACCAACAAAGATCATCCTAGACTAACTAGCCTCAAGCAGACCTGCTAACTGACCACAGACATATCGGCAAGCCTAGTCCAGACCATTTGACCCAGATCAGCAGAACCACCCAGTCACCAGTTACTCATGAGAAGTAATACACAGCTGTTGTTTAAGCCACTAAATTTTGGTATGGTTTGCTACATGATAACTGTTAACTGATACAGGATAGAGACAGATAGCTTGTCCTCTGAAAGAGGTCAGCTCAGAGAGAGATAAGGAATACAGTGACTCAGAGGATCCATGGTTGTGTTGGCCATTGCTAAGCCCACTGGACGCAGAGTTCACTGGCCACAGATTCACATCTAAGAACTTGGAAAGGTAAGATGTGCTGCCTGCCTATATATGACCAGCTCAGGCACTGGGGTAGTTCTGCTCCTGATGTGATGTGATCAGTAATTTCATTTTAGCCATCTGGAAAAACAAGTCTGGGCTGATGCTGATGGCCTGTGAATGACTCCTTAAAAGAGAAGAGAACCAGAACTTCTCCCTCTACTCATTCAAGCATGAGTGGCTGCTCCTTGGCAATCAAGAGCAGGATGCAATGCTCAACAGTCCACCTTCCCCTGCAGACTCAGCAGTCACCCAGAGACCTTGAAGAAGCAGCACTGACAGAAAACAAGCACACAATTTCAAACCATTCCCTCTAAAGTTTTACCAATGTTTGATAGACAAAGGTAGATATTCCTCAGACGGCAGAGAATCGCCCTCTCCTTGGAATAAAATCAGCTGGACAGAATTTTTCTTTCCAAATGTAAAATGTTGTTTCCAAACAAAGGAAGTGAGATGTTTTCTACAGCTGCTCCACATCCATTATGCTTTGCAAAAGCATGTTCATGAGGTTTTTATGATGCAAAAAAAAATAATTAAGATGAGAGGCACTTCTTGTCTTTGAATCTTTTTTGTTTAACCATGTTTTGCAAATGGCCAGTATCTCCTGTTACTTAGGTTAGCATCCAGAAAATGTTAGCACTTAATTATAAAATCAGCAGCTAATATGCTTAATGACTTTCCATTATACCCAACAATAGCTGCAATGTGCTTTAAAAACACATTTGCATTCATATTCCTTTGACCTATCTATCAGAACCTTGAGGCAACCATGCTCTAACCATTTACAAATAATTGCCCTAGTTAACCGGGTGGCCCTGGATATGGTGTGATGTACCCATAGTGGGAAGGAAATGCCTTCTGGAGGGAAGAGCTGACTCTTGGTTCACAACTCACTTGTATATCACTAGCTTAGAGTTCATATGTTCAATATTCAGCAAGGTGCTGGCCTTCCCAGGAGCTAGTGAGCCTCAAGTCTCAAAGGGAAGGATAATATGGGAAAAGGCCCAAAGTTGGTTGCTAAGAGAGCCCAGTGGAGATGAATGGGAGACTCTGATGTTGAGGAGTACCTGGGAGCAGAGGGCAGTGGGTTGAATTGTGTCCCCTCCGCACATTCATATGTTGAGGTCCTAACTCCCGGTACCTCTGAACATGACTGTGTTTGGAGATATGGTCTATAAAGAAGGAATTAAGATAAAATGAGTTCATATGAGTGGTCCCTAATCCAGTATGACTGGTGTCCTTGTAAGAAAAGGAGACTAGGATAGAGACAAACACAGAGGAATACCCTGTGAAGACACAGGGAGAAGAGAGCCATTTGCAAGCCAAGCAGAGAGCTTTCAGAAGAAACCAACCTGGAGTTCTTCTGACCCCCTGTGTACCTCCTCACTGCTGACACATTGATATCATACTTCCAGCCTGTAGAACTATGAGAAGATAAATGTCTCTTGTTTAAGCCACCCAGTCTGTGGTACTTTGCTATGGACCCTAGCAAAGTAATACAGGCAAACTCTGGTAGTATCCATATCTGGAGTCCAGTAGACACACCACTAGACACAGGGTGGTCTCTGATGCTCACAAATGCGTGTGTTCACCACTGTGGTTCCTTTAGAAGCCTCCCTACCCACCTCACACAAAGGCTACATACAAAGGGGATTCAAGCCCTTCTTAGCTCTTCATGACCTGAGGAACCACTGCAGCCTCTTCCCCCACTTCCTGTCCTGCTTTGCCTTTTAGACCTATTGCTCTGTACTGGGCCAGTTTTCAGGTTTTCCTCCCTCAGTCCGTACTCTCCATGCTTGATCCAAATTCAGGATCTCCAACTCCAAGGGTAGCCCTCTGATCAGAAACCCTGCAGATACTTAAGTCTAAACCAGATAAGTTTTGTTCTGGCCCAGTGCTTCTCAAGCAAGTAAGGAAGAAAGATCTATCCTAAAGGATTCTCTCTGCCTGTTATCTCCCCCAGTACTGTTAGGATCGCCAATGGCCTAGTGCAAGTTTGATTACCTGAACATTGGAAGAACTGTTCCCAAACAGTTCTGTTTTGTTCAGTTTGTTGTTCAATACATTTCCCACCAAGAAAGTGAAGGATCTGGTTCCTTTTTGAGAGTACCAACTGGTAACAAAGGACCAAAGAAGGTAAAGATGCTGAAGGACCTTGCTCTTGGTAAAGCTATTTGGTACAATGACAGAAGGGCAAGTGTGGGTGAACTGAGAATTGAATTAGTTGACATATAAAAGTTTCCCAAGTAAATTCTTCCTGAATTGAAGGGAGCCTGTCTTGGAGGACTCAGGCTACTGGCAGAAGTAGAAAGCCTTTGTTACTGTCTTCTCACTTTGCTTTAACCAAGCTGTATGAAGAGCTGGAGCTGGGAGTTAGTCTAAAGGGCAACCAAAACAATGATACAGAAAAGCCAGATCCCCCAGAAGAGCTGGTAAGCAGAAGAGAGCTGAGGTAAGCACTGTTTACAAGAGGCCTGCCTGCCTCCTCGGTGGAAAGGAATTATAAATGGGTCATGAATGGGGGGAAAAGCAACTACTGCTCTAAACAGTGAGAGGAAACAGCTGAGTTTAGAGACAAGGCACCCAGCCTTATCTAGATATTCTACCTTGGACTGGAAGACCACTTCCTTATTTCATTCTTACAGCAAATGTACTCCTTTCCAAGAGTTGCTATAACAAATAACTACAAACTGGATGACTTAAAACAAAATAGAAATTTATTCCATCACAGCTCTGGAGGCCAGAAGTCTGACATCAAGGTGTCAGCAGGGCCTCCTCCCTCTGATGGCTCTTGGTGAGGATCCTTTCTCACCTCTTCAAGCTTCAAGACTCCATGTGTTCCTTAGCTTATGGCAACATCCCTACAATCTCTGCCTCCAACTTCACATGGCCTCTCCCTGTGTCTTCTGTCTCTTATGAGGACATATGTCATAGATTTAGGACCTGTCTGGCTTATCCAGGGTAGTTTTAACTTAACTACATCTGCAAAGACCATTTTTTCCAAATAAGATAATGCTCAGAGGGAGCAGATATTAGAATATGGTCCTGTTTTATGGGGGGGGGGGGCAATTCAACATCATAAAATTTTTATTTATGAGTATCATAAACCAAATTGATATCATTACTTTTTGGAAAATGTATAATTTTAAGGAAGACACTTAGAAGCCCAGCTCATGTGCTGCATTGGGGGAGACCCAATTCACCTCCTTGTATATTTCCATGAGTGCATTTACATCCCCTTCCCAAAGACAGTGGGCTGGAGTTCTTCTGGCCCCCTGTGTACCTCCTCATTCACTCATTCTTATAAGAAGGTCACAGACTAATTTTACCATGGAGAATGGGGAAGTTTTGACATCCTTTGGCCCCTTACTTACCAAGGATAGATAAGCAGGCAGCATAACTCCATCCCCCCATAAATGATGGGTCACTGGGCAGCTAGAAGCCTTCAGCTGGCTGGGAACTTGCTAGGAATGAAAACTCAGCTTCACTTGAGATAAGGTCCAAGGTCTAGATTTAGGAGTTATCTGCTAAAATACTCACTTTGACCTCAGGTCCAAGCTGTGTTCTCCAGCACAGTTAATCAAAGACCCTGAATTTGAAGGGTTTGGCAATGGCCTTGCTCATTAATACATTGGAGGTTTCACTTGATAATCACCTGGTTCTTCGTGCCTATATTCAATTGGATAAGAGTTTATAGGAAGGAAGGAAGTAGGATTAGAGCCCTCGAATCGCAATTTTTCTATTTTCTCCCACGTATACATCCTTAACCATGGCTCAAGTATCCAAGACAGGGATCAGTATTGTTTACTGGCTCTTAGCTACAGAAACTGAAGATTGTCTGGAAAAGACAATGAACATTTTATAGCTGTCGTCTTCTAAATTAAAGCTTGGAAAGTGATAATACACATTATATAATTCAAGAGGTGAATTGCATAATAAAAGTTCTGAACTTGACAGCAAAATGTCAACATAAAATTTTAAATATTTACTTAGCCATATGTTGACTGTAAAACATCAAGCATCCCCTAGAATGAAAGAATAAAGAATTACCTCATAATAGTGAAAAACAAGAAACCACCTAAATGTCTATCAGTAGAGGAGGTTAAATGAATTCTGGTAACTTTGTATTCCCGGGTAGTATATAGCCACCAAGAAAAAAAAAAAAAAGATACATTATGTAAAAGGAGATCTTGCAGAATAATACATAATATAGAATCACATTTTTGATACAAGAAGAAACCATGTGTATCTATATGTCCCTGCATGTGAAAATGCTAGGAAAAAAAAGAAGGCTGCAACCCTTCACAGTGAGCTGATAGCAGTGGGAAGAGGAGATAACTTGGAAGCAGTGGGGAACAAGTGAATGGGGATTTCACATTTGGGGAATTGTTTTAATTTTTGATCATTAGGATGTATTCTCTTGCTACTTTAACAATTCAGATAAACATCAGTTAACTATTTTATATTTTGAAGGCAATTACTAGGTTTTCTAAAGGCTGTAAAGGAATAGTTAAGGTTTTATTAAAAAAAACTAGTGAACACACTAAAAAAATTTAATAACTCAAACAAGTATCTATCTAGCTATTCACACACATATGTGTATGTATATATATACATGAATGTGTACAGACAGATATATGTGAGTATGTGAGCATGTGTGTATAGTATAAATTTATTAACAACTATCTAATTTCATTTTACAAAATATATTGAGCAACTTGTGATTCTTTTTTAGAACATTCTTATTTTTTTCTTTTTCTTTCCTTTTTTTCCCTCTCTTTCCCTTTCTTGCTTCCAAACAAGTACAAGTTGCATTTAACAAAAGAGCAATTCCTTAATCCCCTCTCCAACCTCAACCCTCCAGGGTTATTCCTGGACGCAGTTGAAGTAAACCAGTCCTTTCTTTACTCTGAGAGGTCACAACAGCAAGACCTCTTTCATGCAGTGAGTAGTTTAGGTAGAGAAATCTCTGGCCACGACCATGTGGTTGAAAGAAAAGAAGAATCAGCAAGGCTCAGGGAGTCAGATCAACCTAATTTCGAATTCTGGATCTGCCAACTTGTAATTAAATGGTCTGGCAGAATAATTCAATAATTCACCTGTAAAATGAGGGGTAAAAATAGATTCTTCAGAGGGCTAGAGTGAGGATTCAAGGAGGTAACATATAGCAGATATGCAGCTAGAACTGGCCCTGGAATGGAGTCTGACAGAGCGAAGGCTGACCCTTGCCATCCATTCACTTCAGAAAGTGGGGGAAATCAGTGGTGGTCTTTAACCACTGAGAGGCCATGTGCTTCGAGCTGACAACGGCAGCAAGAGCAGCAGGCTTACCCATTCACTTTGTGCCCTGTGTCCCTTGACCAGGGACAAGGCTGGGTATAAATCTGTTACCAGAAGTTTCCAAGCCCCTAGTAGACACACTTTACCTTCACATCTTTCTCACTTTAGGGCGATTGCCTCACAAGCCACTTAAGCTTGATTCTTTATTTAGTCCAATTAAACTACAGTTCCTTTCTACTTCTTTTTGGAGCAAGGCCAATTGCATGAAATAAGTTTCTACAATTCCTTAAAGAAAAATGCCCCTCTCATATTCTTTTCAGCATTTGACTAGTTTAGAATAAGGATCCTTATTAGTAAGGCTCCATCATCTCTGTTTCCTTCCCCCACCCTCACTGACGTCATCAACAACTGGTCAGTCCTTCCTTAGTACTCATAGTTTCTGAATGCTGGAGACTGCTCCAAATTTCCCTGGGTGAATCAGATGTTAAAAATAGAGCATCTATTCTTCTCTTTAAAACCCCAACCCTGTCCACCCTCTCAGCTCAACAGTGTGCTCACTGGCTACCAGTCCCCGCCATCACCCTCCTTTGTCATCTGAAGCTTCCTACCCACCTAACAGATCACAGGAAAGGGTTGTGAAGTGGAAGTGAGCACTCAGGTGCCAGGCAGACTTTGCTTACACTCATACTAGCAAAAATTAAAGATGAAAGGGCGGATGAACATCGGCCAGGCTTGCTATGAGCCTTAAATTACATAATGTGCGTTAAGTGCCCAAGATAGCACCTGACACCTAGTGGTGACCCTTTTCCCCTCCTCCTCCTCCTCTTTTCTCTTATTATTTTAACATTAATAGCAGTTATCATTTTCTAGAGCTTTCACTAATTGTCAGGCCCTAAGCTGAGATTTCACGCAGAACATTGCCTTTAATCTTTAAAATGATTGTCCGCAAGGCAGACATTATTGAGCACCCCTGACTGCAGCAAAGGCAATAATTAATAGTGAGACATTGGGCTGTTGAGTCCAAATACCTGGGTTCAAATCACCACCTGGCATTTATTAACTGTTGGTCCCTGAGCAAATAATTTCTTCTCCAGAAGCCTCATCTGTAAAATGATGAAATAAATATAGTAGCTACCATGTTTGGCTGCTGAGAGGTTTAAGGTCAGGGTATTGCATCTGGCACATAGTAGGACTCTCTCTGTGGCTGCCCTCTCTCCCCATCCTCTTCTTCTGCTCCTAATTCTATGGACTAAGGCTGTCCAATAGAAGAACAGACACCTCAAATTTTATATGCAAGCCACAGACATAACTAAATTTCCTAGTGGCTACATTTTTTAATGTAAAAAGAAACAGGTAAAATTAACTCTAACAATAAATTTTATCTAACCCGATACATCCAAAATACTATCATTTCAACATGTCAACATGTAACAATATAAAAATCATTAATGAAATGATCTATGGTCGTTTTTTAATACTAAGTGCCATCCAGTGGGGACTTTATACTTGGAGCGTCTCTTGGGTCACGCCGGTTACGTTTCAAGGGCTCAATACCTACATGTAGCTTGTGGCTATGCTACATACCAGGGCAGTGACAGACAAAGAAGATGGAGCTAGATCAGTGAGTTTGAGTCATCTGTCTGAGCCCACATAGCTCAGAAGTGGCATCACCAGGACTCAAACCATGTCTGTCTAGCCCCAAAGCCTGCCCTGATTTTGTGATAGTCTCACAAGCAGTTATATAGTGGCTCAAGGGTCTAGTTCTATTTCCTCTAGGTCTCCATGTGGAATGATTATTATTCTCTAAGGGTGGCTGGAAAACCACCCCTTTA
This sequence comes from Camelus bactrianus, assembly GCF_048773025.1. NCBI lineage: Eukaryota > Metazoa > Chordata > Mammalia > Artiodactyla > Camelidae > Camelus > Camelus bactrianus. Next base: position 50,756,723 of record NC_133547.1, read on the forward strand.
GGCTTGCAGGTTGTCCCCCATCTCTCTAACCAATGCTGTCACATCAATGTGCACTTATTTTCTTGTAGGGGGAGGGGGGAGTGCTCTCTTTCTTGTTCTGTTAAGAAATAAACACAGCTGAGCTCCTCACCTCCCTTCCTTCCCAGAGGTAATCTCGTTCCAGAAGTTGATCTGTCCTTCCTACTTGAGACCAGACCTTGGCAAGCCTGAGACTTCCTTACGGAGTGGGATGACAAATTGGTGCTGGTCTCTGGGGCCAGTACACCACTTGCTTATTCACCACAGTGAAGGACACATAAGCCTCAGTAATCTCCTCAAATCACTTTGAATTGCTTGGCTCGAATCCATGCATCTCTATCCTACCCCTCATGCTCCTCAATCCTTGAGCCATTTTGGAAAGCATGTCTGCCTGGGTGACCTTTAGAAAAGCAGCACTGACGATCTTTCTTCATCCTCTCATTCCACCCTCTCAGAGGAGGTCACCACAGAGCCCTGAGTTGTTCTCAAAGGTGTGGACTTCCTGCCTCAGTGCCAGCAATTCCCAAGAGCTGGTGGAGATCAAATTTCACATGCTCTCAACAAATAGATATTTTAAGTTTTGCCATTGACCTAATTTATTCATTATAAAAAGTGATCTTTTTTGGTGTTCTGGCCACACTCTATAACCATGGTGGCCAATGCTGACTAGGGGTGGATGCCCCAGATCCTATAGCCTGTGTCTCTTGAGTTGAAAGCTCTAATGAACTTCTTTTTCATCATTACTGGGGATACTACAGTCCCAGAAGCATGCATCCTAAACACTGAAGCTAACCACACAAGTTAAAGAACAATGAAAAAACCACAACATTGTATACAATTTTTAATTTCCTCTATGAAATGATGGTGAGAGTAGATGGTGGTGTGCATTTGCCTTTGAATGCTCTTACTTGGCATAGGAAGTTGACAATCCTACTTAAGTTTTCTAGAATTATGTATATGTGAGTGCTCACACACAGTGTTGTATTTAGTCCTTAAAACTATCCTGCAATGCAGGTGGTATATAGATCTATAAAATCTCCATGTCTGGGAACTACAGATCTGATACTTGTCTAATGATATGAGAGCTGGAAATCCTTGAAGACTAATGAGAAATGTACAGATGAACAACCTGTTTGTGAGGCAGCAAGAGAAGAGAGGAACTCAGCTCCACCACCTCCTTGGGATCATGACGTGGTTCCTTTACTGAAATAGACGGAGCAGCTTCTTTGCAACATGACACCATCACTGAAAGAGCAGCCAGCATTAATTGTGTCAGGCACTGTGCAAAGTGCCTGAATGCACTACCAACTTTCTTTCTCACAATAACTCTGTTGGGTGGGGAGAAGTAATCCCACAATGGGGATAAGAAACTCAACAGGCAACTTATCCAAAGCTACAGAGCTAATGGGTAGCATGGTCGGGATTCAAACCCAGGTTAGTCTGATTCCAAAGCTTGTGTTCATAACTGCTGTGCTATGATAAATTGCATAGCTATGTGGAAGCAAATAGAACATTTTGGGTGTGAAAATTATATACAGTGTTGTAGATTTTGCATTTCTCTTTAATATGGATGGTTAGCTCCAGTATTTGGGGTATATGATGTAGGGATACCAAGATCTCCAGTTCTGATGTGGAGGAAGTTAATTAGATTTTTAACCCAGGAGGCTCAGGCTGCACCATCCTGGATACCCACCTAACTGACACTGGACCCAGTGGGAGAACAGAGAGAGTGGAACTGGTGCAGGGCAAATCCATCTCAGTCTGTTGACTCACTACTCAAAGCAGACACTCTATTGCAGAAGATAACTTATTGCCTCACATTTCTGCACCATCTCCCTAGTCTAGCCTACATTCTGCAAGGCATGATGTACAAGGATTTTGTCTGTAGTGATCATTTCATCACCAACACCTCCACATTTCACTCCTGTAGGAGGAGTTGTAACTCCACTAGAAGGGCTAAATGATGTGGAGTTCAAGTGGAACCTAAATTTGTCAGAAACCCTTATGCTTGCTTCCATCGTAATTTCTCCACACCCTCACACTGCCACAAAGGAGAAAGTGAACAGACTTGGAGCACCATGCTATGGAACCACGACTGCACTTGGCTGTGAAACAAGGACTAACTTGAACTCGGTCAATAAACATGGCAAGCCACATAGCACACAGCTCCGATTTAGATGATCACTCAGCCAGCTCTGGGCATGTCTTGAATCTTGTGTTGTAACACATGAAAATAGACTTGGCTTCTGCCACCCTGGAGCCAATCTCGGCCTGCTGAAGATCAAAAGCGAGAGAACCATATATTCTCATCTGCACAACCTTTATGAGTATCTATCTATGGTTTGGTTCAGGTCCAGGCACAAACTTGAATTAAAGGTTGAAATTGATGACTCAGAGTTTAGCTGGAATTGCAGGCGAGAAAATGGAGCTGTGAACTGGGAGGAGAATATGTCTGAAGATGAAAGGGAGAGATGGAAGAGCCAGATGCTCAGGCCCACATCCTACCCGTCTGCCCCAGGAGCTCCCATTAAGTTTCCATGCTGTGGGCAGCAGAGGGCACTATTAATACATTTGGATGTGAACAGCACACTTGAAGCAACAGCAGGAATAGAATAAACTTGAATGTGACATTTGCGTGAAGGAAGGTCATAGGATTATAGTTATCACATTTATTGTTGCTTGTTCTCAAACTGACAGATTAACAAGATTCTAAAGTAAAGACTGGCTACAAAGTAAAACTGACTCCTGCATGGAACTCCAAGTTTTTAGGACCTGAAGCACAAACACAAACACACACACACACCCATATTAAATAGAGTGATTACTATAATCAAGCTTCAAGGTGCTAAATTCTTTACATGCATTATTTTATTTAATCTTCAACTCTATGTGGGTAAGTCCTATTGCCATCTCCATTTTACAGATAAGGAAACTGAGGCTCAGTGAGGTCAAGTGACTTGTTCCAAGTTACCAAGTAGTGATCGGCAGAGCTGGGATCTGTGCCAACCTCAGATACCAAAGCCCACACTTATAACCACCATGCTATACCTCATGGAGGATATCTCTTCCAAAATATGAGAAGAAAACACCAACTCCTGACCCATTAAGAGGAACTGAAGGTGTTGTGAGTTCAGTGTTGCTATGTCTATGCCTCAGAAGTTGTGAAAAGTAAGTGTGCTTAAACCCTGTGATAGTCTCTCCCTCCACCAGCCAGCTCCTGACCTTTTTCCAACAAAATTCCTGGGTTAAAAAATCTTAAAAATCTTTTAGAGGTTAGACTTCGAAAATGTGGATGCAGCCCAAGGGTTTATATCCTCCAGGATAAAAACCTCAAGGTAAGCCAATTTCTCAGGAAACCAAAAAGTCTGAAAGTGTTCACCCCTTGATCCACCTCTGTCTAGATCTAGCGCAGAGCATGGCATAAAGTAAATTCTCAATAAGTGATGAATATTTACATTAATCAACCAACATTTGCCAATGATTCAATGACAAATAAATGAAATTAAGAAAACCAACTGACCCTATAGGTGGTTGACTTTCCAGAGATAACACCAATGCAAGCTCATAATCTTATCATCTCTAAAATAGTCCACTTCAGAACTCCTATGATACCTAACTTTTGGGTCCTTCCAGAAGTGCTGCTCTGGCTAATATTGCTCATCATGTTCCTAGAAATTAATCTGATAGTGATACTGGAGCTGTTCGTCTTGAAGTTCTCAGTGTTGGAAGTATATTATAGATCTTCTAGTTCAATTCCTTTCCAGGCATGACAAATAACACAGCATGTGTGTCTCGACCCACCCCACTCCCCATGCCCAGGATCGACCTCATTAATGAATCATGATACTCTTTCAGTTGGGCCCAGATGGCCAGTAATGATCCATCAGACTGGATCCATAAGGTAAAATCCATTTATTTTCCTGACTCAAGATATTTGGAATCACCACTTCAGCATCACAGCCAAGCAATGGCCCAGCTCCTATCTAAACACCTCCATAGACTGAAAATACATTCTCATAATGACAGCATATTCCATTTTCAAAATTCTGTTAGAAAATCTTTCTTAGAGACACTTCTAAGTGAACACAGAGACAGAACACCCATTCCTGCTATGCCTGCCTCTTTCCAAGTTTTTATTAAAATATACTTGAAGATACAAATAACAGACTGCTGCTGACCCTTGCAGAAAAAATTAGCTGATTTCTCCTCAAAATATCTAAGCATCAAAGCAATGAAAAAATCATAACAAAGAAGACATATAATTTTTCTGCAAAAATTAAAGCTTTTCTTAACTTTTAAAGGTACCAAAATACAGGGAAAATTGCTTTAAAACCCCCACAAAGTATGTGTGTGTGCATGTGTTTGTACACATATCAATTATACTTCAATAAAAGTTTCAAAAATAAAACAAATTGATAATGCCTCAATATATCAAGAATGCTTATAAATCTGTAATAAAAATTCTTGAGCCAAACTTTTAAAATTTCGAGTCACAAAAAAAACAAATTTCAAAAGAAAAGCAAATGCCCAGATTAAAATTATTCAATTTCTCCAATAAAAATTGCAAAGTAAAACAATAAAATAGAATTTTATTTCAAAACTTTTTAATGATCATGCTCCAGGTTTTTGAGGTGGAATGAAGAAGATTCTTTTATTTACTGACATCAGGAGAATAATAGTTGAAATCTACTTTCTCCTACTTCTAATCTATTTTGTACACTACAACCAGAGTCTTTTTTTTTTAACATTTTTTATTGATTTATAATCATTTTACAATGTTGTGTCAAATTCCAGTGTAGAGCACAATTTTTCAGTTATACATGAACATATATATATTCATTGTCACATTTTTTCTCTGTGAGCTACCATAAGATCTTGTGTATATTTCCCTGTGCTATACAGTATAATCTTGTTTATCTGTTCTACAATCAGAGTCATTTTTTCAAAGAGCAAATATGACCAAACTACTTCCTTATTTGAAACCCTTCAAGGACTTTCAGTTGCTTCTAGAATAAAGATCTAAATCATAGAACAGCCTACATGATCTTCTATGGTCTGGCCCCTGTCTCCCCCTGAACTTTATGTCCCAATATTTCTCCTACAAGAGCCTTCCTCTCTGCACGCAATGTTCCTCATTCCCTCTCATCTGAGCCTTTATGAGTGTGGTCTTTTTTCCTGGACCACCCCTCGCCATCTCCCAATTCACCTTCATTCTTCCTAGGTCTTATCTTAATCTTCAATTCCCAAGGAAACTTTACCTGGTCTTCCTGAATAGGAGAAAAGTTCTCCCGATAAAGGTTCTTTGAACATTATGTACCTCTCCTTTCTGGCACATATCAAAGTTTTAATTTTATATTTATTTTGGGTGATTACTTAATATGTCTCTCCTTCCCTACATTGAGCTCTCAGAGGTCAATGGCCAATCTCTTTGTGTTTGCTATTGAAGCCTAAGTACCTGGACCACAGGATGTACTCAATAAATATTTACTGACAGAAGCAAACAACTGCAGTTGATCTTGGCCTCTCCTAAAATAACAAGGCCTAAAGTTTACCCAGACATGGTTTGTCAAGGTATATAGATGCAGGACATACACATTTCTGAATATAGCCCTATTATAGGGTTGAACAAAAGTGAAATTATTGTCCTTTGACATGCTGCTATTAGACCATATCACCTCCAATTTTATTCTTATGTACATACTTGCATTCCTGGATTCCAAGGTGAAATGTTTACCCCTACTAAATTTCCTCTTGGAAAGTAAGCCCATAATATCAAACTTCTAAAGATCCTTCTGAATCCTGATTGTGTCAAATTCCATGTTTCCTCTAGTTTCATGTCACATACAATTAGTTTTCTTCCAAATTATTGGTGAGGGTTGTATGATTACAATGACAACTATGTGGATATCTATCATCTCTTGAGCACTTATTTAAAAGCATCAGGTGCCATGACAGCCTATTTGCATGCTGACTCCTGTCACCTTCATGACAACAACTCTGAGGAACAGTTCACTTGTCTGAGATCTCACAGCACATAAACGGAAAGATAAGGATTTGAACTCAGGCATCTCTATCTTCTAAGCCTTTTTTACGTAACTGTAGTGGTTTTCAAATTTTCTTAGCCATGAAGTCTGTTGTTTCAGGTAAATCTTACACAAAATCCTGCCATATAGCTAAAATCAGAGTAGATCTCTGCCTAATGCAGTTTCAAAATCACTGCAGCACGTTGGGTTGATTTTCACCAAAGGAGGCCTAAATCAGAGGCCCAGGAGAACCCTAGAAACCTGTTACACTCACAGTTTAGTAATCAGTCACTTGTTCTAGAATATACTGGAATATTCTGGAACATTTTAGAATACTCTGGGAAAGTCTATAATGATGGAGATGTTCCATTATGTACTATCCAATATGATAGTCATTAGTCACATGTGGCATTAAATACTAGAACTGTGACTAGTATAACTGAAAAACTGATTTTTTGTTGCTGTTGAAATGATTATCTTTTCTCCACTGAATTACCTTTGCAAGTAAAAACTGATTTTTAATTTAATTTAATTTACAAAAATTTAAGTAGGCATACAGATTATGAGTTGACCTGATATACCAGCCTCTATCTCATACTTTCTTATTGTCTTAGACACAACAGAGTCATGAAAAAATATAGAGGAAACTTAAATGCATATTACTAAGTGGAAGAAATCAATATGAAAAGGCTACATACTGTATGATTCCAACTATGTGACATTCTGGAAAAGGCAAAACTATGGAGACAGTAAAAACATCGGTGTTGCCAGGGATTGGTGTGGGAGGGGGATGAATAGGCTGAGCACAGAGTATTTTAGGGTAGCGAAAATACTCAGTATAAACCATGCTGATGGATACATGTCATTATACAATTGTCCAAACCCATAGAACATGGGTTCTAACACCAAGAGTGAATCCTACTGTAAACTAGGGGCTTTGGGTGGTTATGATATGTCCATATAGGTTCATCAGTTGTAACAGATGTACCACTCTGGTGTGAGATATTGATAACAGGAGAGGTTATGCAGAGAACATATGGGAAATCTTTGTATATTCCTTTTTTAATTTTGGTCCAACCCTAAAACTGCTCTAAAAAAAATCTTAAAACACACATACAATTGATTGCGAATAAAAATGTGACCTCAGGCATCAAGAAAGGTCTGCCAGAAAACGCTCACCAAAAAGCCATGTGCCCCCTACATTTCCCAGCTTCCCTTGCAGTTAAAGTGGGGCCCTGTGACTAGATCTGGCCAAAGAGCTCTGAGTGGAAGTGAAGTAAGACTCTAAAGCTGAGGCAGTTAAGACTGAGTGAGCCTCAGTGTCCATGTGTTCCACAAAACATAGCTAGGAATGTATGAGAAGGCAAGTCACATGAGAAAAATGTCTTCATTGTCTTAAGGCTTTGGTATTTCAAGGTTAATTGTTACAGCAGCATTGTGTTGCCTAAGCTGACTGATAAATAGCAACAGAGAGCACTCAGGATTATTGGCAAAATAAGAACAATAAAGAAGGAGCAGAAGCACAATTCAGAGAGGTAAGGAACCAGAGACAGTAACTTCTGTTAACAGCAGCAATGATTTTTGTGCCTGGCCCTTGTGGCATTTTTATAATAATTGTGCTCCAGGTTCATAACTGCAGATAATTAGGAATAGTAATCTCCATTCTGTTATCCCTCAGTTTGCTTCTAAAGAAAAGTTTTCCCATACTAAACACCATCTTGCTTATTTCCTTCAGAAAGAGCCTTAAGCCAATTATGTTATATAAGTAGAGATTATAAAACCTGCATTAGCAATGAATCCTCTGGCAGCTTCATGTCCCTGGAGCTGTCACTTGGCAATTATTTAATAGGACAGACATGGACCTTTGGTATTGGGGGTAATGTGGGAAATAGACATTTATAGCCACAGCTTATCAGACATTAATCCCCTTTGCTAATGGTAATTTCTGACTGTGATGACTGCTGGATCCCACCACTTCTGCCCTTTCCCCACTTAAAGAATCAGTGGCCATTTGGACACCATTAGCAAAGACCCATTGTATCTTTTACTAAAAAGGTGCATTTGTTCAAAAAATATTTGCAGAATGCCTCTCCTCTCAGATATATGAGCTGTTCAGAGATTTTTCTCTGGAACATCTCAGGTCTCCTGTGAAGGGACGTCTAGGACATCAACCAGATGCCTACTGCTAACTCCCTGCCCCTTTAGGATGCAGGAAAATGTGAAATGTATCTCCAATTTCATGGCCTGCTGAGGGATCCCAAGCCTTCAGAATAGCCTACTACAGTGTGGTGCTGGGGAGCAATCTTGGGTCCAAACAGCCCAGGCATGAATCCTGCTTACGTTACCTGCTAGCACTGTGACTGTAAACAGTTATTCTCTCTGCCTCTGCATAGTGGACACTGAAAAGGTGCTGCCTAAATCTCCTTGGATTCCCTTAACCAATTTGGTGTGTCCATCTTCCCACTGTGACATCCTTTTTTCCTTTCATCCTCTACCCTTCAGAAGATCATCATGGACTCCTGGAGCTACTTTACTCAAACTGAGAAAGCCAGAAGTGCTGAGAGTTTACTATGCCTGGGCATCTACAGTCAGTGGTGCAAGTGTATCAAAGTCCAGTGATGTTGACTCCATGCAGGGAAACTCTGCTGTGTGACTCACCTCTGGAGCTTCTGCACCATACCAGGCTGAGGCTGAAATCTGACCTCTGAGTGGCTATTTCCCTACGCTAGTCTCTAATACCTATTTCCACATGGAACATTTTCTTTCCTTTTTTTTTTTTTCTTATAATAAACTTTTTATTTTAGAGTAGTTTTTGATTTACAGAATATTTGCACAGATAGCACAATATATTATATTTCCCATATGTAGAGTTCCCATATACCCTATATCCAGTTTAGACTTCAGAAACCTCAACTGAAGACCAGAAAGGAGAGCTCTTATGCCCCGTGATGATAGCAGAGCCCAACAGGAAGAAGAAAGACTCCTCTTCTTTCCTGTGAAGGACTTGGCCAAAAGAGATCCATGGCCTCCTGGTTTACTACAGCCCTCCCAACTTCCTTTTTTCCCTCTAGAAAAGCATTCTCCATCCCTTTCCATGTAGGAATTTGCACATGGTCCCTAGTGGTTACAGGCCCTGAATAGCAATTCTCTGCTGACCCCAAATAAGCCCACCTTTGCTTGGAGAAATACCTAGCAGTCTATTTTTTTTAGGTCAACACCTATTATTAACATCATCCATTAATATGATACATTGGTCATAATCACTGAATCAATATTGATACGCAGTTATTAAGCAAAGTCCTTACTTTATTCAGATTTGCTTAGTATTTTTAGCTAATTTCCTTTTTATGTTGCAGAATGCCATCCAGAATCCCACAGTACATTTAGTCACCATGTCTCCTTAGGCTCCTCTGGGCTGTGCCAGCTTCTCAGACTTTCCTGTTTGTTTTTTTTGTTTGTTTGTTTGTTTGTTTGTTTTTTGATGACCTTGACAGTTTTGAGGACTACTGTCAGGTGTTTTGCAGAATATCCCTCAACTGGGATTTGTCTGATGTTTTTCTCATGATTACACTGGGGTTGTTGGTTTGGGGAGAAAGATCACAGAGGGATAGTGTCACTCCCATCCCATCATGACCGTGTACATACTATCAACATGATTTATCATGGTTGTTGTTCACCTTGATCACCTGGCAGAGGTAATGTTTGTCAGGTTTCTCCACTGTAAAGTCCTTATCTCTTCCCCCACCACATGTTGTAGTCTCTGGAAGGAAGTCATTATGTGCAGCCCACACCTAAGGAGTGGGGAGTCGTGCTCCATCTCCTTGGAAGTGAAGTATCTACATCAAGTGCATCCATCCCTCAGTTTCTATGAGCTTTGGCTGCCTAACAGCTCATAGTTGTTCCCCTTTTCCAGAAAACAATGCTTGGAGGACCAGAAATGCCTTATCCAAAAGGTACACCATTCTCCAGGGGCATCTCATAGTCAATGACTGGTTGACATAGGTGGACAAAAGACCAATCCTATGGCCTCAATTCAGAGGACAACTTCATGGGGCATTTTGTACCCTAGAAGCCCCCATGCCAAGACTAGACTTTACCTGAGGCCACCTACCTGCTCAGCTTTCCTCCCTTCCCTGTCTGCTGCCCTACTCCCTCACAGGTTTTTTTCTTAAGAGCAGTCCCTCAGTAAACCACCAGTACCTGAATCCCTGATCAGACTTAATGTCTAGGAAACCAAACCTAAGGCAACTGGTGAACAAGAGTGGTCCTGGGATAAAATGAGAGCCTGATGTAGACTCATTTGCTGGTGAGCAATGAGGATTGCCATCATTAGAGCTCTGTGGAGTGCTGACCGTTCCTAATGTGTGGGCATAACGCAACTGTAAGACTTTTACTTGGGATAAACTGGTAGAGGCTACAGCTGGAAGGGAAGGTACAACCTTATGTAGTATCTCTGGCATTTGAGAGGTATACAGGTAGAGGAAATCTAAAAGGACTGTGGAATTGAGTGGTTGTTGCTGAAAACAACATTGATAGATGCTTTGGGAAGAGAAAATAACAGAGACAAAAGGAATTTTCAAATTCCAGGAAAAAAGAACCTTGAAAGTAAGAACAGGCATCCTGAGGTTCCCATCTTGTCCCTCAAAGCCCTAGAAAGCTACTCTACCTAGGAGGGTTTCCCCAAATGACACTCTTACCTGTATACGTATGACATCAAAATTTCTAGCTACTCAGCCAAACATTAAAACAGAAATTCAGTCGAACTGGTTTTTCAGCCTTATGAACCTAAGTAAGCAGGAGACAGAGGAATCAGTCTTTACAGCGTATGGGTTTTGTCAGAAAGATAGTTCCTCTGTCACAGGGCTTACAGCTTTTCCCAATTCAATTAATTGGAATCTCTCAGAAAAGCAAACGCTATAAAATAAAAGACTCAAACATCTGGGACCCCAAGCACAATCCAGTGGAAAGCACTAATATGATGCAGTCACAGCCTGTGGATGGGAATTTTAAGAGCCTTTATTTCTAAGAACCACTGCACGGAGAAAGTGTGGCTTCTTTTAACAGCTAGGGTACAAGGCAGGTTTAGATGGTGGTTTTTCTTAGAATGCAATTTAGTGAGGCATCTCCAATGTATTCATTCAATCAAAATATATTAAATGAATGTCTCTTTGGGGCGAGCCATGGTGTTAGGGTACAATGGTGAGCAAAGTACACAGGTCCTGCATGTCTTCACAGAGCTTAGGGTCTAAATCCATTTCAAAAAAACCCTGGCCCAGCAGGAAAGAGTCATGGAAAGAAGGTGGCCACAACAGGACATGTGACTGTTAGTCAAGAGACACAGCCAGATTGAGGCATCTTCACCCTCTTTATTCCCTCTTAGGGCTCTCCATTGGCCAACCCAACCTGAATCCAGAGGACCAGGGAGCCCCACTGATAGAGTCCATACAGATGAGCCACTGAGACCAGTGGGCAGGAGAAGGAAGCAGAGTAGACCCAGAGGAACAATGAAAGATACCCAGCACACAGTCATGACCCAGTAATGATGGGTCTCAGCAAACTACCCCTGTCTATTACTATTACTATTATTATTATATTGTATTATTATACATTATAATATACATGTATATTATATTATAAAATAATTATATTATTAGTAGTATTTTTATACTCCCGTCTGTTATTATCTACTATTATCTCAGCAAATTACTCCCTTCTAGCTGGCTCCATTCAGCCTCCAAGATACTCTCGTGGTATCCCTTGTATATAGCTTTTCTCTCAACAAATTCTGAATCAAATAATCTGCTCCAATCTATATGACTGGTCTTGTCTTCCCATATAGGGAGTTTCTGTCTTCCTGTATAACTTCCTGATATATAATGATCACTCCCTTCTCTTTCTATGTGACCTAGTTCTTTGGAGCAAATTATTGCCTTTGAGAACTCTGGAATTCCTAAAAGATTATATTTAACCTTCTAGTATGAAAATATTGATGGAGATAAAACCTGTAAAATCCCAATTTGACTGCCGATTTGTGTTCAGAGCCACTTTCAAATGAGAGCTCATGAGATCATTGAAGAAAAGGCAAACTGAAAATGGTAAATACATGCCTAAGGGATAATGATGTATGATCAGAATTGTTACTATTAAAGCTCTCACTCGGTACCACCAAGGAGATTTTATGGCAAAGGATGACCTTGAGAGTAATGCAGCCTAAACTGAGGAGGCTTCGGATGGTAATGTGATGCTAATGATATTAACAAAAGTGGTAATATTGGTACATATCATTTTTCAAGTGCCTACTAAGTGCCTGACACTACACTCAGCCCTTTATACAAATTAATCTCATTAAAACTTTTACTGATCTGATTATTATTAATTTTATACACATCTCATATAATATTCAAATTGATCTGATTAAACAGGATTTTTACTTTATAGCTTTTATCTCAATCAATATTCAAATTGACATCATATTCTAGCATGTTTATGTATCTTACTGTATACACTGTATACATTTAATCTCATTTAATACTCAAATAGATATTATTTCAGCATTTTTATACATATAATGTTACTTATATTTTTAGCTCGTTTAATACTGAAATTGATAGTATCATTCCCACTTTGCAGCACAGGGTACTGATGCCCAAGGAGTGGGAGTTATCACTCAGAGCACAAAGCTCATAAGCGCTGGAGCAAGGCTGACATGCAGGCCTGTCTGGCCCCAGTGCTCTTTCTCTCTCTACCACAAATAAAAGGCCTCCCACCAAAGATAACAGCTGACAAGCTAAGGCTTCTGCCCAGGCCAGGCGCTGTCCTATTTCTGTGTGCACTTTTTGCATTTCATCTTCACGACAACCCTACAAGGTGGGTTCTATTTTCAATCCCTATTTTGCAGAGCTCAAAAGTGGCACCCAGACAAGTTATAGTAATTAAGGGAGACTTGTACTATCCAGACATCTGCTGGAAATCTGGCTAAAAATAGAGGGTCTGGCAAGTTGCTACACTGACAACGGTTTCATTCTTTCAGTGTCGAGGCAATGAGGTGACCTGTGACTGAGGGCTTAGCCTCGGCTAAGGAAGAAAGATGAGCTAGTGATGAGGAGATGGCAGAAGGCCACAGAAAAGTAACTGTTTTCCTGAGGTCTTAATCATACAGAAAGAGAAAATCCAGCACTGGCTGGTATAAACCCTGAATTCTTAGAAATAGAATTTTTTTCAACCTGATATATCAGAATTCTGTGGTTGTAAGGGACAGAAAATGACTCAGGCTACTTGGGCAAGAACAACTATAACTACAAAGGAGATAAAAGTATAGCTGTCCACTTTATACAGAGAAAACATGGGCATAGAGTTTTGTAGGCTAAATAGTTACATGACTTGAAATGGCTGGAAGATTCTAAAGAAAGATCATAAAGATGAAATCCCAAACTGCTCCAGTGATAAAGAAAAGGGATGAAGCCAACAAGGTGACACTGTGGCTGTCTGAAGGCACCCTGTCTTGAAAGGCTCCGCAACAGAGGCAGAGCATGTAGTCAGAGAGACAGAGACGGGACATCCCACCGACCTGGAGGAATGAAATGCTCTGGGCAAGGGGAAAACCCAAATTAATGTAGGCAGCAGCCAAAGAAAGAAGACCAGAGGTGCATGCACATTTCCTGGTGAGCACCGAGAAGGAAACTAACATTCATTGACCTTGATTGTTGCAAGTTTGGGCTCTGGAGTCTGATAGAGCTGAGTTGGAATCCTGGTTGTGTGAATAAACTAACCTAGCGACCTTGGGCAGGCCTTTCTTTCAGAGGGAGATAACATCCTTGTTCTGGTTCACACCATCACCTTCTCAGTGAGGCTACCCTATCTAACTCAACACCCCTTTTCTTCCTCCTCCCCCCAACTCCAGAACTTTTCATCTTGCTCTCCCTGTTCTACTTCTACCCTTTCTTTTTCCACAGGACTCATCATCTTTTATCATACCAAAAAAAGTTTGTTAATAAACATAATATTGTTTATTATGCATCCCAACTCACCACATACACTAAGGTAGAGGTGTTTGTTGATTTTGTTCAAAGACGTATCCCAACTACCTAGAATAGGCATACTGCAGTGCTTAATAAATACTCTCTGTCTTGTTTGGAAAATGGGGACAACGTTCACTGTGTTTTACGAAGATTAAATGAGATGATGCATGCAAAAAGCATCCAGCACAGTGCCTGGCAAAAAATACTCAGTAGATGTAGGCAATTGCAGTGCTTTTTATATCAATTAATTTTCTTGAAGATGAGGAAACTATAATTGATAAGACATAAAACCAGTTGTTAGCTTGATTCCACATCACAGAGGCTTCATTTGTGGGAATGGTATAAAGAGAAGGCTAGAACAGAGATAAAGGGATTCACACCCCATTTTTTTCAAGCTTTTTCTAGCAAAGGATGGTTAACCCCACACTCACTAGCACAGGGACTGAATTCCAAAAACAGTTACCAGATACATAGTCAGTGAGTATTTTCTTTCCTAATGTGGTGATCACTAGAAAACATGTTGGTTGGTTCACTAGGAAGTCCTTGTACTACGTAAGTGCACTTCCTTCCTTGAAAACGTTACTGTGACAACGGAGAAAAGCTGTAGACAAAGCACAATATATCTTGAATTCAGCAGAGTACAAAACAAAGCCCCCTTTAACTTTACACATAAGGTAGTGAAATATGGGTTCACTTGTTGTTGGATTTATCACCTAGGCCAAAGATCAGCAAACTTTCTCTGTAAATGGCCAGGTAATAAATATTTCAAACTTTGTCAGTCATATAGTCTCTGTCGTAACTATTCAATTTTGCCACTGTCATGTGACAAAAATAGATAGCCATAGACAACATGTAAACAAACAAGTGTGGCTGTGTTCCAATAAAACTTCACTTACAAAAAAAAAAAGCTGCAAGCTGGATTCAGCCCTTGGCTGTAGTTTGTCTACCCCTGGCCTAGGTGGTTGAATGACTGTAACCCTAAGTGTGTCACAGACTGAAGTAGCAAAGAGTCTCTGTTGCAGTGATATGAAATTAGGCTGACTACAAGTATGAGTGAGAGAAAGCAAGGAGAAATATCCAATAAGATGGATAACAAAGTCAAAATTTTAAATTAGACTGAGATGGCAAAACTACCAGCCCAAATTAATGTGATGTAAGTTAATGCCTAAAAGTATATTGCTCTTTGATTAACAAAACATCATCAATAATGAAACTAAGCTACATTCTACCAACACAAGAAGGAAGAAAACTGGGTTTGGCAGTAATCGCTCAAAACTGACCTGGGGCCAGCCATGTGATCTACTCATTATTCATTCATTCATTCATTCATTCACTCTCTTCTTTGGTTTTCAGCAATAAGCCCCAGCTGCTTACTAGGCCCTATGCCTAGTGCTGGAGTGATTTTAATGATAAATCAAATGGTCTCAGCGCTTAAGGACATATACTACAATCTATTAGATGAGGAAAATGTCCCTTTATTCATTCATTTATTTAGTCATTCACTCATGTTTTTTCAACAACTAAATATTGCAGCCAACAATGTGGCAGGGCCAGATTAGGGTGTGGGGATGACAAAGGCAAATGAGATTTAGTCTTTGCCTTTGAAGAACTCTGAATATAATCTTGGAGATACATTTTATGTAAATAGATCAATTACAATACAGCACGGTATATGTTCTTTCAGAAATACGAATCTAATGCTGTGAGAGCAGAGAAAGTGAAACAGCTAATTCACTCAGGGATTCCATGAAACCCTAACATTTGAGCTGTTTCTAGAAAGTGGGTTAGGAGTTTGACTACCAGATGTTGATATATTAGTTAATGTTTGAAGGACTTTTGTGCCTGGTTACAAAAAACCACAAATACTTGTGCTTTGCTTAACATTCCATTTACTAAAATCATCTATTAGATCACAGGCTAGTTTTTCAAAACAACTCTTGGTAATGTAAATGTTGCTTACAAATTTGACTAACCTCCAGTAAAGAAACTAAACTGCAATTACAAGTGTAGTCTCTTAGTTGGTTTTCTGCAGAAGCACTCCCTGATCAAGGTTTGGGTGTGCACAATATGTTTGGGAGCTATAGGGACACCAGTGGGATCTGGACAATCAGTCCAGGTAAGGAGAGTCAGCCCAGAAGGGATATGTTATCAAGCCAACTACCACAGCTAGTGACTGAATCTTAATCTCATGAGGAAGCTCTGGGAAATGATATAAAGCCACACCTGGAAATAATCCTGGCCAAGGGCGAGGTAACTGAGGCATCTCTACTCCCACACCTGTCAGACACTGGGTAGGGGCTGTCACAGGGTAGTGATGGGGGTAGTTAACCCCAAGGCAGGCACTTCCAGCCTACCTTGTGCACACATGTGTGTTCTGGAAAGCTGCAGACAGCCCAATGACAAAGATGCAGTGTAGTCTGTCAGGAGTCGGACTGAGGCACATGAAAATGGGGCTTTTGAGGGCACATGGATGACATACCAGCACAGCTGCTATGTGAACTATGTATGAGTCTTGAAAACGTTAGACACCTTCAAGAGCAGGCAAAACACACATATAATGCTTACAAACATACTAAAATCTACTCTAAAACAGCAACACCAAGCATTCCATTCATTACTTCATTATATTTGTCCTTGTACTTCTAACTTTCTAGGGTTATTGCTATACAGCTTTTATTTCTTCTAGGGTTTTCATTGTAGTAGTTTGACAACTTTCCTGGTTGTAGTTATTACGCTATAACACAAATAAAAGGAGAACTTCTCATGCCAGCTAAGATTAAAGATCACCTAAAATAATGCAAGCTTGGTCATAAGACTGAGTAAAACCATTCAATACACCCTCAAGATTGAATTTCCTAGATTCACCCTTTCACATAGGCTTTACTTTTTGGCAACCTGGGGGTAACCTCACAAACTGTGTACTGTGACTGTCACGTTTGGCTGGCATTACACCTCTTTGCCTCTTATGATGTCATTTTAATTTACTGTTCTTGTCTGTTAGCATTATTTAAAATGTACAAATTTCTATTTCTATTTTATTATAATTTCTATGGCTTTCTAGAGGTTTCATCTCCTAGGAGATATGCAATTGGGTCTGTGTACTTAGCACACCTCTCAAGGACTCTGGGCTAATTAATCATTTTGGAACACTGACGTGAACCCTCCTTCCACCTGGCCATTATGCATGACTATCCATACTGATGTGTCCTGCCTACACTTTGAACATAATGTGCTTTGTTATTTTTGGAATTACTTGACTTATGCACACTTGTCTAGTTTATTCTTTCTTAATTGCCCTGATAGAAGCAAGTACAGATTTCTATTTCATATGCAAATACTTGATCAAAGAACATAAAAATATTTGATTCTATGGGAAGTGGCATAGTTTTGTGATAAGAGAATAGACCCTGGAGCCAAATGGCCTAGATTCAAATTTGGGGTCCCCCACCCACCAGCTAAGTGACCTTGGAGAGGTCACTTAACCTTTTAGTGCCAGGCAAAGGTGTGTCAGTTACTGCCACTGATGAGACATTTGTTAGCAGTGACAGAACTATATCATTTTAAAATCATGAGTTCACACTTGTATCCATCAATATAACAAATTTGTTTCTTTGATATCCCACTTTTTAGCCAGTGTGTATTTCTTGATTACTAAAGATTTTATCTTATCTTGACAGCAGAAAGGGGGCCAGAAACAGAAGACATTGAAGGCAGAATAGGAAAGAGCATGCCATGAGCAGGGAATAATAGAATGGGGGGACTGGTGGGATCCCTGGACTCTGGAGCTGCTTCCTCTTACCTCCTTGACCAAGGTGAATCCCATTACACTACACTTTTTTAACACCATGTCTCTCTTCTTGAACTATTTATCACAGTTGCAGTTTTAGAATTATTTGTGTGGCTTAGATGTCTATCCCTTCCATTAGACTGAGCTCCAGAGGACAGGAATGTATTAGGTAGGGAGAATAACAAATAAATTCAAAAACCAAGATGGATTAATCCATGACAAGTTTTTGTTTTTGTCTTTTTCTTCCTCATTCAGCTAGCATGTAGTTGGATATTTGGGAGGTAGTCTTCCACACAGTGACTAAGGAACCCAGGCTTCTTTCAGTTAGTGGTTCTACTAACCCAGGGCGGGGGGGGGGGCAGGTCATGAGCATCTTTCTCTGGATCTGCTGCATTTGACCAGCAGCTGAAGAGAGAGAGAGAATGGAGGCTTATGCATTAATGGGCTAGCCATGGTGGCAGTATTCATCATTCCGATGTGGCTGGAACCATACAGTACTTGGTGTTTCTGTGACTGCCTTATTTCATTTAGCACAATCTCCTCCAGGTCCATCAATGTTGTAGCATGTGACAGGATTTCATTCCTTTTTAAGGCTGAATAATATTCCTTTTTCTATATACGCCATATTTTGTTTTTCCATTCATTCATCAACACATTTGGCTCGCTTCCATCTCCTGGAATACAGTTAACACTACTGAACCATACTTAAAAATTGTTAAATGGTTTGAAAGGGAAAAAAAAGAGGTGATGTGGCTGGGAAGCCTCTAACAGTACACTCCATAGTGCTGGAACCTGAGATGGAATGACCTCTTGGACTGACAGCAGATAGAGATCTGACCTACCCATGCTCCATATTTCTTGCTCCTTCCTCATCGGCAATAACAGTTTTAAAGGCTACTTCCAAGATGCCCAGAGTCATTACATGTCTGATGGTCTCCTTCTGCTAAGAGGTCTGCAACATGAGCTATTATGCACTCTGGATTCAGAATGTAGGGGCCCCAAAATGCTGGCCTTCCAACTCTCCCAGAATCTCCAAGACCTCCATTTCCAAATCTCTATTCACTTCCTCTGGTATATTTCCCATTTGTGAATATGCAATACAACTTGTGATTCTAAGTTCTGGCACTGAGATCAAACAGACCTAGGTTTGCAGACTGGCTCCTGCATTCGCAATCTGTGTGTGTTTCAGGAGCTAATTAATTTGCTTGTGCCAGTCTCCTTGGCAGTGAATTAAGATGAATGTGAGCCCTCTCTTGGATATTTTCTCCAGATGTACTCTCTATAGATCTGTACCAACCTATAGAGAGATCAACCTACATGGACTATACTGCTAGTTCTCAACTGGGATAATTTTGCCTCCTCAAGAGACATTTGGAAATATGGAGACATTTTTGGGTATCACAGCTGAGGAAGTTGCTATTAACATCTAGTTAGTAGAAGCCAGGGACACTATTAAGCATCCTACACTATACAGGAGGATTTCCTCACAAGAAAGAATTATCCAGTCCCATATATCAATAACATAGAGGTTGAGAAACCCTAGACCACACCAACAGGTTCTCTGCCCCTCTGGCTTCTGGTTGGCATTGACCAATGGGGAGCCCCAGCAGAAACCAGGAGAAAGAGGATTGTGAGGTCAGGCTGGTCATTCCCTTTGCTCCAGCTTAAAGGGGTTGCCTTGGGTTGGCTGTGTCCCTCCTCATAGGCCCCTACTCCATTCAAAGCAGGCTTTTCTAATTCTAGAATCTAGCAGCTGCTGCCTCTACTCATCTTTTTGGCCTAAGAGTGGTAACAGCTATGCTGATACTGGCCCTAGGGCACCACATTTCCTTTTGAGGATCCTTTGTACCTTGCTACATCTTTATAAATAGTCCCCTTTCAAATAAACCTTCTTGAAATTATCCTAATTTGATATCTATTTCCTTTTGGGATTCTGAGTGATATTAGTAACAACCTCGTAAGGCTGTTATAAGATTTCAATGAGATAATAGAAACGTTTGGCACAATGTGATGCGCGCTGTGAATGTTCAGTAAATTATAGCTGCCTCATAGTTCCACTTTAGGCATTGCTGTTACCCCAGGTTCTCTGTAAAGATGACCTTTCTTTCGTATGAGCTACATGAAAATTTTCTCCCTTTTTAATCTGCACCATACTTGGATCTTAAGAGTAGGTCATTTTTTTTTAAACAGCTATGCTCCCGTGTCTGGAGATTCTGCCATTCTGCTGCAGAGCTCAAATATGGCATTAAAATATGTTGTGAGCTGGAAAACCTTTGCAGAAATTCCAGGCCTCTCTCTGCTCTCGGAATGCAAGACATTATTTGTGATCCTGTCACATAAATTTGGAAGCGAAGTCCGTGCTGGCCTTTTTGTCTCTGGGTTTTCTGACTCAGTAGTAAGAATGGATGAGCCTGATTTTTATTCCTGGTGGCAGGTGGAGAAAGGTTGGGCTCCAGCCTCTGCTTATAAGGTTGGATGGGATTCAAACAAGGCAAGGGAAGTCGGGAAGTTTCTTTGCTTTGCTGACCCTCTGTCCTCTATAATACCAGGGTTATGGTGCCCACCTCACTGCCTGGCCCATGGTCAATGCTAAGGCTGGCAACTAGCACTATTACTAAGGAGTAAGGAACTTTGAGTCTGGCATCCCTGAGTTACAATCCTGTTCTGCTCCAAAACAGCTATGTCCCTTGGGCAAATCACTTAACCTACCTGGGCTCAGTTTCCTCATCTGCCAAGTGGAAGGATAATAATGTCTGCCTTACAGAGTTGTGGTGAGAAGTTCATGACAAACACAGAGGTCTCCAAAGTGGAGTATGCATACCCTGGGGTGAGATGCAAGAAGAAAATATCAGAATTTTTATCTCCAGCTTACTTAATTCACTTCAGAATAAAAAAGGAAATGAAGATTTACTCATATTTAATGTATGCATAGATGCTTGACACCCATATTTGATCTGTGTGTCATCTCTTTTCTTTCTTCTACAGTGCAGATTAGCTGCTAACATACTCACATTCATTTGCTTTTAGCAAACTGCCTCATGTAGCAATTAATGTGTGCCCAGGTAAACGGATTTAGGGATTACAATAACCAGTTTTTAAGCAAACTTACAAAATAGATAAGTGACTTAAAAAAATTCCTACTAAGAATCTATTCTTAAAATGCTAATAAGGAAGCATAAGAGAGCACCCAGAAAATAGAAGAGCGCACCTTTCTTCCACTTTGTTAAGGTTTCTTCATGGGCTACACCTTGTAAAGCAAATTCCACATCATTTCACCTACAACTAGTGTGGTATGAACCTCTAACTTTTTGTTTGACCACCTCACCATTATCACACCTAAAACATTCATCAGTAATTTCTTTAATATCATCTACCATGATGTTATTATTATTATTATTATTATCCTTTGAAAATACTATTATAATTGGATCCCTCCAGCATCACCCCATCTTCTTCATGACCACATCCACAGTCTTACTAAGGCCAAAACACACAGCACGACCCCTGCCTGCCCTTTCCTCCTTGCCCACCACACTCCCAATGCAGGCACCCTTCTCCAGTTCCTTAAACACTGAGTGTCCTCAGTTTCTCCCCACTCAGCACCCTTGTCTCTGTCTGAATTGTCCATCCCCCACCTTTCCAATAAGCTCCTTCTCAACCTTCTTTCCAGGCTCTAACGTGCCCACTGCCCCAAACAGGCCCCCAGTTGCTGTTTTGCTCTTCCACTAAACAATGCTCATGTGTTTCATACGACTCATAACACAGTCTAAACTGTTCCTTGCTTACTGCCTGTCTTCTTCATTTGACTGGGAGGAATGCAGTCTGTTATAGTCACTGTTTTCACCCTGGAGCTGAGCTCAGTGCTGGGCAGGAAGTAGCAGCTAACAAATGATTGAAAGACTGAAAGCAGGAGTGAAACCATGATCTTGCCCTGCCTCCTTTTCCATTCCTGTCTTCTATTCCTGTGTCTGGTTTTTCAGCTCCTTCAACAAGGTCTTCCTCTTCCCTCTCAAGCTGCCTCCCATCCTTCCACACCACATCCTCCCCATCCTTCAAGTTCAGATTCTGTGTGACCTCCTCTGGGAAGCGCTGACAGCTTTTGCGCTCACTCCCTGAGCTCAGTTCCACTACCAAGTTTATCACATCAGTTGTGTGTCTGTTGCCCTTACCACAATCTCAGCTCCTTGAGAACTGTGATGGTTAAATTTACGTGTCAGCTTGACCAGACTAAGTTGCTGATAAAGACATTATTTCTGGGTGTGTCTGTGAGGGTGTTTTCAGAAAAGATTAGCATATGAATCCGCAGACTGAGTAAAGAAGATCTCCCTCCCCAATGCAGTGGGAACCATCCAATCTACTGAGGACCTGATAAGAAGAAAAAGTCAGGGGAAGGGCAAATTTGCTCTCCCTTCTTGAGCCCGAGTACTCATCTTCTCCTGCCTTTGGACACTGGATCTCCTGGTTCTCAGGCCTTTGGGTTTGGACCAGAACTATACCACTGGCTTTCCTGGGCCTCCAGCTTGCAGATGGCAGACTATAGGACTTCTCAGCCTCCATAATTGCATAAACCAATCTCTCATATCTCTTTGTGTATGTCCATATATATCTTATTGGTTCTGTTTCTCCAGAAACCCTGACTAACATAAGAATCAAGGCCCTGTCCTGTTCATTTGGAGCTCAGTACCTGGGACATCTCCACAAACCCTTCAGGACTGTATAAATGAATCAGCCAGGAGTGGGAAGGTAGAGTTAAGCCTGAAGGGCCAGGAAATAAAGAACCAGTAATGTAATGGGGATCGGTGGGGCTCAGGGACACAACAGGATGGTTTGAATCAGTAGATGATATCTAAGACTCTGAACAAATGAGAGGGTCCTGGGTTTCCATTCATAGAGCTGCCAAGTATGACCTCAGGGTGATGGCAACCTTTTACGTAGGTTGAAAATAATCTGAAAATAAGCTCCACTAGGAAAAAGCTCCCCTCGGGGAGGGGTTTGGATCTGTACCATTTGCTGCTATTTTTGCAGTGCCTGAAACATAGTAGGGGCTCAGTGAAGATTTCTTGGATGAGTAAATAAATGGATACATGAGTTCAAGGCTGACTGAAGAAAAAGCAGGGATATGAACTGGATATGAGTAGAAACAGAAGAGCAGTTTCCTCACTACCCCTTGGAACCACCTAAGGGAAAATGTGGCAACCCTGTAACAATTAATATCAAGCCTATCTTGTTTCATCTTGTCTTTCCAATGTCCAGCAGAGCCTGGCACCTAATGGTGCTCAATAAATCATTGTGGAACAAATGATCCCTTCTGTGAAATGGAGGCTATTATTACTTAGCTTGTAATGAATTAGGATTCTCAACACTCTTCATGTCTTCAGTGAAAATTCTATATTAGTTCAATCTCTACAATTTTTTTAGCACCGTTTTTAAGAGTGTTGAATCAATTCCAACTTATCAATCAAGGTCAGATTTGTCATTGGAGCATCTGCTTGCTAATATGAGTGTGTTTTCATTTTGTTGAGCTTTCTATTTTTACTAGCCTGACATACTAGTACAAGCCAGGCTGTCTCCAGATCATGATATTGTTGTAAGTGGGGCACTAGTCTTGGGAGCTACTGGTAGGTGTCTCTGGGGTGAAAAGGAAAAGTTTTGAAGACACACAGATTTTGCAAGTAGTTCGTTAAACAGAGAGTTCTCCAATGCAGGATTGCTCAGAGCCTTCATTATGCTAATATGAAATTGTGACACCCTAGGAGAGGGTATCAAAAGAGGGTAATCCCCACATTCTTTACTGATTAAAACTCTATTTTTTAGGTGTTTGGTGAAACATCTTTCAATAACCCAAAGGTTGCCTGTTCCAAGAACACAGGCTATTTCAAGAACGCCAAATCAAGAGGATTTCTGCATTTCAGTAACCACTTAGTTGGCTAAAATGACTGCTCTACCATCATGGAGGGTGGCACACAAACTCATTCATACTCCTTCATCTGTTCCTCTTAAGAGCAAAAGCATCAGAATCAAAACAGATTAGGTTTTGCTGTGAGCTTGACTAACATCTCAGCCTCGGTTTTCTCATCCATAAAAATAAGAACAATAACACCATAGAGAGACTACAGAACCATGATAGTAGGGGATGTCTTTGAAAGAGTGTAGCAAGATCTGATATGTAGGAGGTGGTATTTCATCCAGGGAGTGTTGGGCACTCACAGAGAATCTGAGGGTGGAGCTATAAAAATACAGACAAAAGTCCCTGTGCTTGGGAGATTCCAGCCCAGCAGAGCAAGATAGAAACTTCTACAAAGTCTGGCTCCCCAGGTGGTTCCAAGGGACAGCCAGCATGGATACCAGAACCCTAGGGCAACAGCAGGTGCCACTCATGGAAGTCTGCTGCCACAATCCTGGTGAAGGTGATGAGGCTGTGAATTGTCCTGTTACTGAGACCCACCCAAACAGTGCCTCTGCACTGTGGCTGCAGCTTGTCCAATAGGAGAGGGTTCCCTGACCCCTCCTCCCCCCAATATGATGGAAGCACACAGCAGCAGAGCATCTGTGCAGCCTCACACTGGAGGGCCTCTGGACCCACATGCCAGGCAGCCCCATGGTGGGAGCCAAAGACACGAAATGAGACCAGTCAGGTCAAACCTATCTCCTCACCTGAATTATAAGATGAGTCTCTGTGTTTGATGCTAGATATTGATTCCATGGATACCTATCGATGGCACAGCCAGGCCAGAGGCCTGGAGCCCTGTTCATTCTGAAGAGACTCATACAAATTTTTGAAACTGGTGGCACATGTCCGGATGAGAGTTGCTCAGTAGCCTGTTTTGTACTTCTGTCTCCCAATGGTGGTGCCAGATAGTCCACTGAGCTGCCTGCATCTTCTCCTTTGCCTGCCTGCCTGGGAGATGGGATACTCTCTAATGGTGCTGGCTTTTCTCCCTCTGCTTGCACCCCTCCTACTGAAGCTCTCCTGCAGGCATGAGGCATTTAATTGCACATGCCACAGTTCACTCTCCCCGGGGCTTAGGCAGGGGCTGCCAGCTCTAGCTTATTCACTCTGCAAATTGAGCGCACACTGACTCCTGCCCTGCCCACTTCATGAATCCTAGTTCAACACGTTCTCGTAATTATCTCATGTTTCAGACTTTAGAGGGAGATCCTAGCAAGCTCAAGTAGAACCTAAATATTTCAT
The DNA here is from genome assembly GCF_048773025.1 of Camelus bactrianus. NCBI lineage: Eukaryota > Metazoa > Chordata > Mammalia > Artiodactyla > Camelidae > Camelus > Camelus bactrianus. The sequence goes on from NC_133547.1 coordinate 50,781,761, forward strand.
TTATACCAAATGAAGAATACAACTGTGTGTGCTTCCTTTGTGTATCAATTAGTGGCATATGGTGAAAGCCAAACACACTAATAAAGTTATAAAGAAATATAAGGGAGACTCGCTTCCTCATGGGCTCAGGCAGGAGCGCATGCTGCTAACATTGCAATTTCCCAAACAGATTGTCTGAACACCTGTGCCATTCAAGGACCCTCCTACTCTCAAGTACTCTCCTTCGTGTCTCTTTCAACAAGATCGGCTTAATTCGGGGAAAGGTGTGGTGTTTAGGTTAGAGAGGCTATATGACAAACAAGCTTCATCTCACATGCCAACCCCAATCAACTGGGACTACCTGGAGTGCCATGTTGAGAAGGATTCTGAGGCTGCACTTGTCTCAGTGGAAATGAAAACTGATTAGTTATAACATTGGCCTTGAGAAGGTCATGGAGCAAGGAAGATGTGCACACATTTGGCATTTCAGCTAGTGAAAAGAGTCTTAACTGAGGAATTGAAGATGGTGTGGTCTTAGGGAAGTCATTCACTGTCTTCAGCCTCAGTTTCCTGATCTGTAAAATCAAGATGGTGATAATATTTCCTTTATAAGGTCATAGTTATGTAAGATCAAATCCAGTGAAGTGCGTAAAACTGCTTTGGGAACAACAATTCATTATACAAACAGGAGATAATGTAATTGCAAAAATATCTACACTCAAGTAACTCTGTGTCTGTGTGTGTGTGCGTGTGTGTATGTTTCTAACACTCTAGGGAAGGGTTTTTCACCCTCAGCACTGTTGACAGTTTGCACTGGATTGCTCTTTATGGTGGGGGACTGTCCTGAGCATTGCAGGATGTTTAGCAATATCCATGTCCTCAACTCACTAGATACCAGTAGCAACCCCCAACAATCAAAAGTGTTCTAAACATTGCTACATGTTTGCTAGGGACAAAACTGCCCCATAATCATTGGTTTCAGTCAGTAGTTTTCCCCTCTGGCTGTACATCAGACTCACCTGGGGAGTTTTAAAACCACATCAATGCCAGTTTACAAGCCCCAGTCAAGAGACTTTTTTAAATTAATCAGGAGCAAGTGGGGTGCCAGAGTCTTTTCCTGGTTGATTCTAAAACACATCCCAGCATTGAGAACCTCCCACAAAGCTGTGTGGAATCCTTTCTGAGAACACAGGTTCTCCTCTCTTGCAAGCAATGGGCTGCCCAGGCCTTTGCCATGTGCGCTTTTGGGAAAAGGCTAAGGGTCCTCCCAGGGTAAATCAGGCAGAAGATTTCCCACACCCCAACCCAATATGCAATTTCCTCCCTCCATTCAATCACAAAAACCCCATTTTTTAATGAGTAAATGAACAATTTATCCTGTAACAGACGACTGAAGAATGTGATGGAGATAGTTAAACGTGATGGATATCCATGCTCGTCCATCTTAAAGCAACTTTTCTAAGACAATAAAAGCCCTAAGATCCCTTTGATAAAGTGGAGCTAGACAGAAACATAGCAAGTAACATATGACTGGGTACAAATGGTAAAATTAAAGGCAAACATTGTTGATGAGCTCACTAGAGCCTGAAGTACTGAAGCACAATATTAGCCTTGGTGGAAAATAACTTCATTGAAATATGTCCTTCCTGCTACACGGCTTTCCTAAGGCTCTGAAAGCATTCCTTCTCTCTCAGCCTCTCGCTCACTGTCACAAGGCTTTTTCAATAGAACCAACAGAGAAGAGAGTTTGGTAATGAAAGTAAAGGATAATTGAAGTCTTGCCTTGATCTATTGTTACAACTGAATAGGCAGAGAGACAAACACTCGGTCCTTGCGTAGACCCTCCCAGGAGCTCTTCAGCTCCTGGGGCTGGCATAGCAGCCAGTCAATAGCATATACTTACTGAACACCCCCCATAAATAAGTCACGGTGCTAAACTCTCCTGGGGATACTAAGATGCATAAGACACAGATCCTGCCCTCTAGGTGTTTGTAGTCTAGTTAGGGACCTCTAAAAACATAATCAATAATACTGAATGACCTGAGTTTAACTCCAAATGAATGACTCCAAAGAGAAATACTGAGCTGGAGGGTTTCAGATGAAGCTAAGTGAAAAACTGGACATGGAGGCAGGACAATACAATCAGTCCCCAGGCAACACTTCTTATGAACTGACATGCTGTTGGTCTCCTGAATGAAGGAGAACACACCTGGCGGAGGGTCAGGTACCTGAAAAAAGCATGGCATAATGCTCACCTCCTCCTAGGATTCAGCAGTCAATGCTGTCCCTGCATAAGAGACAGGGGCACAGGCAGAAGTAAAGGAACGAAGCATAGGATCAGAGGGAAGGCTGGTCTCCCCATCTCTGTGTGCACTGGCCAGACCAGCGGGGACTTGAGAGCTGTGCAGAGAAAGATAGGTTCTTGCCCTTCACCCGGGGACAGAGGCAGCCTCCAGGGCAGAGCTCTGTTCTCCAGCAGAAGAAAACAGGATCTCAGTGTGGGACCCGGATGTTATAAGGATGTCCAGTTCCTGGCAGAGCAGTGTGAGACTGCATATGGGGCCTATGTGGGACACCCTTTGGGGACTCCTGGACACACTTGAGGTATCTTTTAGGAATCTGTCAGCAGACATCTTCATTCTGAATTTAGGGGAGGGGGAACCCTGTGATACCAGTGGGAGAACAGAAGGAATGGCAACTAAGCAGAAAACACACAGACTGGAGAAAGGCCTGCTTTGAGTATGTCTAATTGCAAAACTACATGTGAGGTGAGCAGTGCTATAAATAAGCAGCACTATGTGGGCTGAGACCAAAAGTCACTGTGACCAAGAGCCTGAAATCTCTCTTGACCAAGAAGGTTGTTCTGTATGCGACGTTTAGCCCCAGGAACCTTAAGGAGCCCAATCCAGTAGCTTGTGTCCCAGTGAGGTCTCACATGGGGCACATGGGACACAGGGTGGGACTTTAGGATTGCTGCTGTTAATCCACTGCCTCGTCCACGCCCCGCTCACCACTGCCTCCTCACAACTGGTCTCCTTGCCCCTAGAGCATGTGCGCCACACAGCAGCAGAGTGAGTCTTTTAAAGCTGTAATGAAACCATGGCACTGTCCTTTCCTCTTACTTACAGGAAAATCCAAACTTCCATGCCCACTGTCCTCACAGGATCCACCATGCCCATTGTACCTGCTCCCCAGACTCATTCCCCAACTTTCTTTGTCTCAATCACTTCATTTCAGTGACAAAGGCTTTGTCTTGGACCTAGAATACCTCTAACTCATTTCATGCCCCAGGGCCTTTCCACTTGCTGCCAAGAAATCCTTCTCCATATAGTCTCATGTTTCCTCCCTCTGCTCGTTCAGGTCTCCACTCAAATATTATGTCCCCAGAGAGTTCTTCCCTGTCCATGTTCCCTGAAAGAGCCCTGTCACTTTCTATCCCCTTATCCTATTGAGTGTTTTTTCATAGTACTTGTCTTCCAGTATCACACGTAAATTTACTTGAATGTTTGTTTATTGTCTCTGTCTCACATTAGAATATAATCCCTATCCCGAGCACCTAGAAGAGCACCTGCTATGTAGTCAACAATAAACACATATTACATAAAAGTATGAAGAACTCCTTTCCTATTAGGCAAACTTCTGAGAGCTCTAGCCCCCCTTTTGAAGATCTGGCTTTGGAAGCCACTAATATGCACTGAGCTTCAAGACTACAAAGCCCCCAGTACTAACTAAGTGGTCCTCTTCTGTTTGTCCCCCTCACATCACCTGACACATCTGCCCCCATCCCATCGCAGCATGCGTCCACACTGGTGACTTACCATCCATTTTTGTTTACTCAGTTTTGCTTCTCTCTCCGACATGAACACCAGCCTCCTAAGACAAGGACTGTGCCTAATTGGTTTATTGCTATAACCCTAATGCCAGGCAAAGAATAGGTGCTCAGTAAGTATTTGTTGATTATTCATCCAGCTAAGCCAGGATTTTCTTTCACCTATGTTTTGTCCGTTAATATTTCCACCCCAGGGCCAGATCTTGCATTTACTAAATAGATTAAATATCACTGCACTAGATTCAACTCCTTATTCCAGTTGAATGAGTTGAGAACCTTGTGATCCAGATTCTGTCGTTCAGCATAATACTGTCTTTGCCTGTCTGCGGAAAACCTGCTACACACATCGTTTCCAAGGCAGAGATGGTGGCAGTGGACAGGTGGGCAAGCCCCTCCTCCTTCTGGCCTCCTTGCTGACCAAGTTGGGAAAGTTAGGGTACAGCCTCAGCTCCCTCACGCACCCACCCTCCTCTACCCACTCCCCAAAAGGAGGAAGTACAGATGGACTACAGGCTCAAGAACAGGCTAGACCACATTTTGAATCCCACTTTCTCCACTTAACTGCTTTGTAAATTTTGGCAGTGGTGATTGTCTTCACCTCCCTGCATCTGACTTTCTTTGTTCTGGTAATTGAGACAATAATTCCTGCCCCTAGAGTTGTTGTGAGTACTAAAAACAGTGACAAAGTACTCTGTACCATGCCAGGCATTTGATGAATGCATCATCTATGTGTGTTTAAAAAACAAATAAACAAACAACTTCAGCAGTGAGAGAGGACAATGAAACCCAGATATTTCATTGATAGTTTTCCAAGCCAATAGGAAAAAAAAAAATCAGTACATCTACAAATTAGTTGCGAGTCAGAGGTCATGTGGACAGTTGTGGTCATTGTTTAATGTTCCCATTACAGTCCCCATGCGACCGTGAACTTGAAGACACAAGACAGCAGGGCTTGTGTGGGGCAGCAAGGGGCTGGGCAGGGAGTCAGGTACCTGCACAGATCCCGGATGGCAGATGGCAGGCCCGTGGCTCCACATGCTCTTTGCGCTACCCTCGGTACAGCACTGAAGCAGGATGCTTACCCAGCTGCCATTTCTGCATCTACCTCATGCTCATTTAAATAACGGGGCAAACTGTAAAGATAGGAAGATAATCATAGAGAGCTCAGGGAAAGTATGCAAATAGAAAATGCTACAAACTCAGAGGAGGCTGGGATAACAAAGATAATCAAGAGCATTATCAACAAGCCCCAGGTGTGCAGGCACTGAGAGCCTGCGAGGAGCACAGGCTGGGATGGGAGGGTGCAGCCCCCGCTGCTCCACCCGGGGTCTAGTGCCCATTTTTATTAATGAACCTGCTCTCTCCCGAGCTCCTGAGAATCCTGGGAGATGGAGCGCAAGCATATTCAAGAGTGGGGGAAAGTGGAAGTTAGGTGTTTCCCTGCATGTCTATTCTCCACCTGGTTCCCTTATTACCTTCATCCTGATGAGGCAGCCACAGAGATGTATTCAAAATGCTACCAGTGTCATCATCCCTCTGATCAAACCCCCAGTGGCTTCACCTCACTCAGAGTAAAGCCAAAGCCCCCACCCAAAACCTCCAAAGGAGTCCCCCACCCCTCTGACTTCAGCTTCTGCCTCCTTCCCTCACCACCCCCAGCCACACCCTGCTTCTTACAAATCCTTGGACACACATGGGGCTCCCATTTCAGGCCTTCGCTCACCCTCCCTCCCCTCTTTTTCACCTCAGCTCCAAGGTCTCAGTCTCACAGAGCCTTTCTCTGTCTATGCAACCCTCCTTCTTGACTCTCCCTCTGCCTGCTTTGCCTTTGATGGCATTTATCACCTTCTGATATGGCTTGTATCTTGCTTCCTTCTTTGATTCATAATCTCCATCTCCTAACTAGAAAGTGGGGGCTCCTAACTAGAATGACAACAGGACTTTTTGTTTGTATGTCTACTGTTATCTCCCCAGTGTTGTCAACTTTACCTGGTACGAGGAAGGGGCTCAATATATATTTGTTGAATAAATGTTTTTGTTAACTAAAGCTACATGGTTATTTTGACTGTTCCTTTCTCTTCCCCTTTTTCTGTCTCAGGGTTGCTAGGAAGACTAAAGAAGCTAATTCTTGATGAAATTACTCACTGTGTTGCACCTGGTACACGATACATACTTAACGAAGGTTGAATGCCCTGTTAATTGGGTGAGTTCACCTCAGTATAAAGTGAGCATGGGCAGCAGAGCCTTCCTCACTGTGGCACCCAAGGAGAAAGTGTGTAAAGATAGTGGTACAATTTGGCTCCATTCTCACAAGAAAGAAGGAACTGGGAGCAGAGCCAACCCTGTAGGTGGGGCCCTTGGAGTCAGGCAGAAAGAGCTGGGATGGCAGAGGTGGAGAAGTCACAGAGAGGCTGGCTCATCTTCACCCTGTGGTTCTTCAAACTACCCAGCATTGATGACGGCAGACACGTGCATCTCAGTCACAGTTAACTATGCATGACTTTGCCCCCAGCCCCCAGGGAAAGTTCTTTCCTTGTCACCCAAGTAGTCAAAGTTCCTGCTGAAATCAAACAGCAAGGATTGACATGTCCAATGAGTTGAGCCATATTTGCCAAAGGGCAGCCAGTTGCTGGCTCTAAGAGCTGAGGCGGCCCGTAAGTGGACACCAGCCCGATTACCAACACCAGCATTATAAACATAGCCTTCATGGACTGGCCCCCACCCTTCCAGCCTCATCTAGCATCGTGCTCCCCATTCTTGGGGCTCGGTCAGCACTAGTGTCTCCAGTTCCTTGAGAGCGTTTTGTGTGGACATTCTTTCCTATCTGTGTGACCTGGCGACCTTAGGCTCCTCTCTTAGATGACACATTCAGTGTTCCCTCCTGGTGGAGCCATTTCTCATCTCTGGAAGTTGTCTCTCAGTCGCATTGCTTTCCCTCCACACCCAGATTAGGGTAAGAGTTTCACACTAACAGTTATTCTGCTAGTCCCATGGGAAAAGGCCCAACTATAGTTTCATTCACTATTGTATTCTACAATGTGGACACACTGTAGGCTCTGTGTGTGTGTGTGTGTGTGTGTGTGTGTGTGTGTGTGTGGTATTTTTAATTAGTTAATGAGACTCCCACTCTCCCTGACTGAGACACAACTTTCCACTCCTTGTCTTCCTCTGTCTGGTGAGTATTACTTACTGGCTTGCCTTCCAAGCACCTCCACTTACATCTTCCACTGGCCCTGAGACAAGTCCACCTCTTCTCAACATCATCCTCCTCCATTTATCATCATTTCTTCTCTCTGTTTCCAGGATTTCCATCAAGGACAACAGTTGGTTCCACCAGTCACACCACCACATGCTCTCTAGGAGCCTTCAGGACTGGTTTCTGACCTGATCTGCGTGCTCCTGCAGAACTCAACTCAAAAGCATCTCTCCAGAGAGGCCTCTGCTGACCACCACATCTACAAAGCATCCCCCTCCCCGTTGCTCTCTATCTGTATCTCTCTATCTCATAATCTTACCAGCCCTCAAAATGTGGTCCCTGGATTAGGAGCAGCAGTATCACCTGGGAAACTGTCAGAAGTGCAGAATCTGAGCCTCACCCCAGACCTGCTGAATCAGAATTTGCATTTTAATGGGACTTCCCTGTCACTCATGGGCACATGGAAGTTCGAGAAGCAGTGTTTAGAGCACTCCTTAAAGCCTGTAATTGTCTAATTTGTTTAGTTAGTAATCACCTATTTCACTGCAAACTGAAAAGTAAGATCCATGAAGGCAGGGACCTTGGCCTGTTTATCACTGTAATTCCAGTGCCTAGCAGCTGATACATGGTAGGTATCAAATAAATATGAAATAATAAATGAATGAATGAATGAGTGCATTTTCAAAGTTTCTTCAAACGCCAATGTTTGATGTTCAGTGGTTTTCTCTTTCTAGCTCATTTTCTTCTTCCTGTTGTCCAACGTGGGCTCACCTGCTTCCATTAAGCACTTACTCAGCACCTTCTGGGTAGGATGTTCTATTCTGAGCATGGAAAATAGTTAAAAGGTAGTATCTGCTCATAAACATCACACAGTTTAAAAGGTTCACTCACAAGAAACAACTTCTGTCTTTCATTTCATTACATCTACAGTTTTTAACCCTCTATCTACCTGACACTGAGCAGTAGATACATTTTGCCATCCTTAGAGGCCAAAGAATTGTCTACTTTCTTTCCCCATGGGCTTGTGTTTTCTGACTAAATATCTGGATCTTTTGCTCACACTCATCATTGGAGCGTTTCCTGCTTCTCCATTACTAATGAACTTTTATCCAGTTCCTGGATGTACCGCATCCTGTCCTGCCTCCAGCAGAAAACACTCCCATTGACAGCTACCCTGGCATATCCTATGGCCACCTTGGTCCCAGGAACTTCAGTCATCACAGCCTGAGTGTCCTCATTTACCTGCTTTGCATGGTGGATTGCCTGCTCTTCAGACCCTGGAGAGCTTTGTTTTATGTCTAGCTTTAACCATAACTTCCCTGTTTTCCCTTAACAGTTTTTTCCACCTATGTCTGATATGCTTTTCTCCTTCCCACCAAGAGGAATCCTCTCCATCCCAAGAGATTCAATTTGTGTTATAGGAAAACTTATTCCCACAATTCATTACATCAATGATAAAGGAGAAAAACTCTATGATCATATTAATACAGGCTGAAAAGGCATTTGATATACTCTTGCAACCATTTCTAATACATACTCTAAGTAAAATAGGAATCAAAAGGAGATGTTTTAAAAAAGGAAATCTTTAAATATGATAAATACTTTTTAACAGAAATTACTAACAAATTTTAAAATACGAAAAAATTTCTGTAAAAATCACTCTGGATAGAGACGCCCACCATCACTAACAAATTGATCAGCATGGTCTAAATGGTTCTAACCAATGCAATAAGTTAAGAATAGTAAATAATGGACCTACAGCCAGAAAAGAAAAGGTAAAACTCTCTTTTTTTGGCTGATGATTTGATGACATATGTATAATACCTACATAAGCTATTTTTTTTTAATTCTACAATTAAGAAGAGTATTTGATAAGATTCAAGAGTATAAGAAGAATTTGGGGGGAAAATAGATTCTCTGTATGCTAACAATAAGTATTTAAAATGGAAATAGTAAAAAAAAAAAAATGTATAATGGGGGAAAAATTAACAAGAGAGCCAAAGGACCTATATGAATAAAACCATAAAATCTTATTGGATGACATAAAAAAGATTTTGAACAAATGGAAAGAGAAACTATGTTCTTCATTAGGGAGATCTAGTACCATAAAAGTGTCAAAATTATACATACAAATATATAAAATTTAATGATACAGCTATTAAAACATGAATAGCATTTTTCTTTCCTTTTCCTTGAAGGTAAAATAAACTTCAGTTCATATAGATGAAATAATGCTCAAGAATACTAAAATGTGTGTGTGTGTGTATATCACACACAAAGACTAAAGACAGGAGATTTGCCTTACCAGACACCAAAACACACTACAAACCACTCTAAATAAATCAATATAATATTAGCATAAGAATAGAAAAATTATTCAGTGGGAAAGAATAGAGGATCCAAAAATAGATCCCTGTAAATATAAGACTTTAGAATATGGCCAAAGAGATATCTCCATTTGATGAGGAAAGAACGGCTTATTCAGTAAATGGCCATGAACAAATGGCTATTGAATTAAATGACTGTGGAGTTGGACTATAATCTCATGCCATATAAAAAACAAATTTACATAGATTCTAAAAAGTTCTAGATATAAAATGTTATACAAAAAAAAGAAAACTAAGAAAATGTGTATCTGTTTATAGCCTAGAGGTGGAAGCTCTTCATACCCAAAAGAGGAACCCTATGTTTTAAAGGAAAAACCAAGTGTATATTTATTCTATACAGATATTAACTACAAAGTACATACTATATAACTATAAACCATAAACTATCTAAACATACCTAAAGATAACATTTTACAAGTTTATAGAGAAACTAAAGACTTGGAAAAATATTTGCAATTCAGATGACAAATAACAGGTTAATATCTATGCTATACAAAGAGCTCTTACAAATTGACAAAGAGAAACAATTCCACAGAAAAGATGAACAAAGGATATGAATAGGCAGTTCACAGAAGAGCAAACCCAAATTACCAATAAACATATGAAAAGATATTCAAACTCACTGGTAGTCAGAGAAATGCAAATTAAAGTAACATAGAGTTATTTCTATATACTACTGTCCCAGGCAAAAATTAAAAAGAGAGCTAAGACCTATTGCTGGTGGGGTTGATGGAAAAGTTCTCTCGTTACTGGTGTAAACATGAAGTGTCTCTGGAAGCCATCTGGATGTATCTATTAATATTAAAAACACACATACCCTTCAATCCAGAAACCTCATTCCTGCTATTCTGTCCTACAAAAACAAAAGCTTCAGTATCTAAAGATAGACAGTTCAAGGACATTTATTATAACATTCTTCAAAGAGGAGAAAATTACTCAAAACAGTAAGTGTTTGTTAATACAGTATATATTAAATTATAGTACAATCATACCATGGAATATTATATTACATTATGCAGCCAAATAAATGAAAAATGAGATTTAGAACAATTTTTTGAGATTAGAACTATTGTAGAGTGCAAGATACAAGGAAGTATGCATATTATAATACCATGTTTTAATAACGAAACAGTTTAAAACCCTATATATATGTGTATAGGTATAGTTATGTAAAATGGATAAATGTATAAAAATATGCAACAGACTATTAGCATGGATTTATAATGTGGGGGAGGGTCATTAGGGTAGAGTGCTGGAGGTGACTAAGGTGGAGTTGGAGAGAGAGATGGCAGAGCAAAACAAGCCCACCTAACAACATCAGCAAACCAGTGTGCATGACATAAGTAGGTTTTTATAAATGTATGTGCTGGACAATAAAAAACTAGCACTTGATACAAGTTACTTCCTAGAGCTCCATCCCTGACAGTAACTTTAATGGTATAATATTACTCAGTCAACAGAGACACAGCCAACTCCCCTCTAGTCTTGTATATGTTATGCATATGCTCACATTTGTTTGCTGATATAAAGAGAAGGGTGTGGAAAGCAGCATACACCTCAGTAGGATGGGATAGGGTGGGAGGACAGACAGAAGGGAGTGTTGATTGGAGGGGAATGGTTACCCTTTATAACGTGTCTAGTTGTGTGGTCCTACTGACTCTCAACAGTTAAATATTCAGGAATTTTGCAAGACGGTTGTTAAATCTAGCTATTATTAAAAATTAAATTATATAAACTTTTAATTAAATAAATTATATTCTTTAAAGGTGTTAAGTAGACAATACTTATCACTTCTTAATTATTTTATTATTTTTACTGTCATCTATGCTCTTGAGGCTATTTATACCTACAGTATCGGTATGGTAGAAATATTGTATTATGGGGTGTGACTGTACATTTCTTGTCAGCTCCATGTTTAGTGACATCACGTTGGTAGTCTGAAATCAGCCATGGTGGGAGTATTTACACCACAAAAATTGGCAAACACTACAAGCCAGATCTCAACTTATGGCTTTGATGATTGTCTAGATTTAAGAAATTGATGGAGAAAATGTTCATAATGTAGATTAAAATTAAAAGTGTTACCAAGGCTATTGCCCTAGAATCATAATCCTGCACCTCCCTGGAATGGAAACCAACTGCTCTTTCCCAAGTTTCAGGAGGAAGGTACAAAGAAAAAATAAGAACTGGTTAGAACAAGCTAGGTCCAAGATGACAGATTTGACTTCTAGTAGACCTTCAGCCTCATTATACATTCATTGTAATACACTAGCATGCTAACTGACGACACCCACCAGCACCATGAAAATTGACAGTTGCCACTAGCCACGACAACAACCGGAAGAAGCTCATACAAGGACTGAAAAGGAGTGTTGCCTCAGTTCTGGATCCAAACCACACCTCTGTTCTCAGATAAGTCATGATTACTCCTCCCTCCCTTTTACCTCAACCCTTATATACATATATATATATATTTTATATATATATATATATATAGTCTCAGCCCAAATCAGGTCAAGTTGATTTGTTTTCTTCATTCTTTCACCTTTGAATAAAGCTTGTGTTGTTTCAGTCTCAGCATTGCTTTCTTTATTGGCTGTGCAAATTTGAGCAGAAAAAGAACCTCCCTGGCCAAGACAAAGGGTCTCAGCTGGGGCTAGGACCTCGGTATGAGTCCAGGCAACCAATTCGGTAAGAAAAGTGGGTGTATCTGTAGCTGTTACAATGTGAATAGCATGGAACATTGGAACATGGAAAATATTCTTTGAGTTATCAAAAATTATTATCTGATTCAGCAAACACGTGCCCCACATCACTGATGAAGAAATGAAGTTCTGACATGTTTTAATTGCTTCACTTTTGTCTTACATAACGTTATAACACTACCTTATTTCTTTGTTAATGTAAATGAAAATATTAACCAGTAGTCAGGTAGAAGTATATTTGTTTGTTAAATACAACCACAGGCTGGCAAAGGATGTAAGAGTTTGGCAAAAATCAGTAAAAACATTCTGTGAAAATCAATTGGCCATATATACATGAAATTTATAGTAAAGGATATTGTATATTTTATTACTATTTGTAAGCTATATGCTATATATTTCTTATATTACTAACTTTATAATAAGTGTTTGTATATATGTTTATTTTATGTATATACATATTGCTTTTCCCAGAAAACTGTCCAACATTTACCAGCATATCACCGGTTGTACCACTTATCATAATAAAAGAAAAATGTTAAATAATTAAATGACTCCCCCACTGGGAAGCCTTCCCTGTTCTCTCAAGTTCTCCCTGTTCAGTGTTCCCAGTGTCCCTCAGGTACCCCTCTGTAAAAAGCAGTTGTCACACTGCCCTGTAAAGCACCTGACTCCTGTAAGTCTTCGCCTACCAGCCTGTAATTCCCTTGGTACAGGGACTGTCGAATCTTCTCTCACACTGCCCCCTTGCACACAGTAGCTGCTCAACACATGAATGAATCAATCAGTTGGAGAAGCAGAATGAGGAAGGGGCACAGGACAAAGGCCCAGACCAGATGCCTGGATTCATATGGAGAAATGTGGGCAGGGCTTTCTGAAAATGCTGGCCTACAGCCCCAGGAGATCAGCAGCAATTGAACCTCCTAAAACTTCTGACTGTAATTCTGCAGCTGAGCTCTTTTTTATGGATTAATTTTATCCACAAAATCCTCAGCTCTTGGATTGTGAATATGCACAAGGATGTTTGCACTCTGTTTTGCTATCTGCTTTCTTTTTTTAATTCTCATTTTCAGGGTCTAAAAGTTACTCCATAAAAGAAGATATAATCTCATATTCTTGACAGAAAATGTCCTGGCTCCTGGTAGGACTTCTTATCTCCTGTTGATGGGTAAACTAAAAACTCAGTAGGCATGATCATCTTGCTCTCTGAGAGCCTGGGTGCAGCAGCCAATCTGGATAACCATGACAGGGAGTAGAGATAGGCTGAAAAATACATTCTTATAGCAAAAAAATAAATGTCTTCATTTTTCCAAGTGAAGGCATTCCTCTCAGCATGAGGGTGTAGTATTGCATGAGAATTCTGAGCATGAGGCTGTCAGACAGAACTGGCCTCAAATTAGCCACTGGCCTTGGGCAGGGTAGTTGACCTTGGTGGACTTACACTTCCTCATCTATAAACTGGAGATTCTGATAGTACTATACATTTGTTTGTTGAAAGAATTAAGTATAGGCTATGAAATGAAAGCATTTGTGCACATAAACACTTGCACACAGATGTTCATAACAGTTTTATGTGTAATAGTCAAATACTACAAACAATTCCAATGGCCACTATCATGTGAATGGATAAACAAATTGTGTTATATTCATACAAAGGCACACTGCTCAGCAACAGAAAGGAATAAGCTATTCATATACACTACAACAAGGACGAATCGCAACATACTTATATTAGGTGAAAAGAGCAATACCAGAAAAAAAGTACATACTGTAAGATTTCATTTGTATCTTCTAGAAAATGCAACTTTAGTGACAGAAAGCATATCACTGGTTGTGTGGAGACAGAACTGGGGACCAGGAGAAAGGAGAATTAAGGAAGGATTAGAAAGGGGCCTAAGGAAACTTTTTGGGGTAATGGATATGTTCACTATCCTGACTGTGATGATGGTTTAATAGGCATATTCATACGTCAAAATTTATCAAATTGTACACTTTACATATGTGCAATTTACTGAATGTCAAAGCAGTTAAAAAAACTATATGGAATAACAGCTGTAAAGTGCTTAGAGCAGTCCCTGATACAGAGTAAAAGGTCAGTAAATGGTGGCTTTTATGATGAAGATGAAGCTGACAATGACAATAATGACAATAATCCTACTGCTGTCACTCTTGGGAGAGAATACTCCTTCTTGCTTGTATCCTTGGAACATCCAAACTCTTTTCTCTTCCTTCATTAACATCTTTGACTACCTAAAGGCCCAGAAGAGTTCTTCTCACCTCCTGGATGGCCCCAAAAGTCATTCTCTTCTATGACTGCCAATATCCTCTGTAGATCAAAACCTTTCTCTTCACTGTACACTAATAGAGAGCCTTGAGTTTAAATTTAAGCAGACATGGGCTGAAATTTGTTTTCTTACTTCCTAACTTGATCAAGCCTCAGTTTTCCAATCTGTCAACTGGGAAAGGTAATAACAGAGATATATATTGGCATGCTCAGAGGAGATAGTGTGAGTAAAGACTTGAGGCTCAGAGAAGAAACACCCAATAATGGTATTTCAATGTCTTATAGTCCATTTCATATTGGTTGGGTTGCTCAGTGGTTACCCTTCTTTTCCTGAGTTCCAAAAAAAGTGAGACATGAGATAAGAGAGTGAAAGATGGAAGCCACCATAGCCTCTTTACTCCCAAACAGGCCTAAATTGGAAGATGCTGCTTAAGATAAAACAAAACCAATTCTTAATCCTAAACCTCAAAACCTGACCAATTTATTTGCATAGTAATGGCAACACTGAACTCAGACAGCCTCCCAACATGAGGACATGAACAGAGTGTTTATGCCTGGAAAAGAGTAGAGAAATTATGCTTTCTGCAGGTAGTTCACTTCCAAGAGAGAAGAGGGAGTTTCTGAGCCAAGAATGCCAAGTTTATTATTCCTAAGCTGTATAGTATAAAAGTCACTTCTCTCTCACCCTTCAATAGTGTGGAATGAGCAGACCGGCAGAGAGAGACCAGGGGTGTTACACTAATGGAGTTTCCTCCAAATAAAGAGGAACATCAGGCATGAGGAATAAACATTCTCCCTTTAAAATACTATTTTCATGCATTGTTTCATGAGCAGGAGTACCACTTGCCCAACTATATCATATCATAATGGCCAAGCACATAGGAAAACTCAGTACGTACTCTGGCTTGCTCCATAAGCCATGGAATCATCATTTCAGAAGTCAGTATGGTGGAAAGGATCTCCTCAGGGTAGCAGCCCCTTCTAAGGAGTCACCTCTGTCTGCACTCCTTCAGAGTCATGGAGCTTACCACACCTCAACTCAACTCACAATCCAGACTGCAACCACTGGCCCAACAGATCATGTAACTGTTACCCGTGACTTCTGGGTCAATATTACATGAGACTGTGTCATCTTCCATACGGAATCCTTTCAAGTAATTGAACAACGTTTTCCATATAACATCTAAGTCTTCTTTGTAGAAGGTTACTTATACTCCATTCTTTAAATCCATTCCCGTGTATCATGGTCTCACACAACTCTTACCCTCCTAATTCTCCTTCAAGGGACACACTCTACACTGTCAATGACCTTCTTAAAATGTTCCACCTTAAGAGCCACAGATGCAGTTATTTAATCAATCTAATAATTACTCGTAAATGAAATCAAATTCCCTAATGGCCACAATTCCTGTGGATGGAACAACACACCTCCCTACAAAGGAATCAAGGCTTCCTTGTATGTTCTTGACAGCAGCTTCCCTCTGTTAATTCCTATTGAACCTGCGGTCAACAAAAGTCCTAAAGTATTCATTCACATTAACTGCTGGCAAGCCAGGGTTTCCCAGTCTTCTACTTGCACTACTGATTCTTTTACTTGGAATTCCACTTCTATTTCATCCTATTACAACTCATCATTTTCAAGAGGTAGCCAGTGTGAGGGAATTAAGAGCACAGGAAGTCATCAGTCAAGACTGAGTACAAGCCTTGATTCCCTGAGCTTCCATTTTCTCACCTATAAAATGGTAATGGTGGTGCCCATGTCTTCAGATTGCTATAAGAACAAAATGAGACCATGGATGTAAATAGATCAGGACAGTGTCTGACACAAAGAAGCAAATAAATAAATATGAACTTCCATCATTACCATGTTAATACATAAATACTATTATGAGAGGACATAGGTAAGAAGTATGTGATACTCGGTACAATCATGATTTAAGAGGAATTTATTTTAACCAACTTAGAAATTACTTTAGAACCATGATATTCAGCATTTTTTGTTATTCTGATTGCATTTTAGGGGGGTATTATATACTCCAGTGTACTTGTGAATTGAGAAATTTACAGATGTCTTAGGGAGACATTCCTTTCAAATGTCAAAGGTCAGCCATTTAAAACCAACCTACCTTCTTTGGGAGTCTATCATTTTTCCATGGTGCCTCACAATCACTGTCAGCAGTTCTATGGTCAAGCCCTTCAATGGCTGGGATGGAACTTCTACGAGACTACAAATTTGGACTCTATAGGGAGCTACCTGCCTCCCCACCCGAATTATATTATTCATACTTGTGATACCCTTTCCTTTCCAGTTTGTAGACACTATTCCTAACTAGATAAAATAGAACCCAAATAGCAGCTATGTGCTGAGCCATCCCCAAGTCATGAATCTCTCTTTCCTTTTCACTCTTCTCTGAACATTTCTCTAGGGACCCTTCTTGTTCAGATTTAGCTTGATTTTCAAGCCCCACACTTTCTGGAGTTTTGCCTTTGTAGTACATTGATACATTAATCAATTTGAATTAGTCAGACCTTTTGATACCCACACCTTTCACTATGTAACTTTGCAGGACCCTCTTATTCTGGGCAGTGCTTCCTGTCTGATTTCTTAACTCTGGGCTCAGCCATGTGATGTGCTATGGCTAATGGGATATTAGGCAAGTATCTCTGCCACTGCTACAAGCACATTTTCCAGCTAGCCTCTGGGACGATGAAAATCATCCCAGTTATGCCAGCCAAGACTATCCTAAATCAACCAACAGTCATTCAACCTCCAGAAGATGAGCATGCCCAGCCAAGATTAGCAGAGCCAATTAGCAGAGCCAGTTAGCTAACCTGTAACCGACCCCAGATACACATGATCCTCCCAGTCAACTGAGTCCACTTGAGATCAGTTAAACCCTTTAGATTTTTAGGCTAAACAAATGTTATTGCCATATGCCAATGATGCTTTATGGTTGGTTGTTACTCAGCATTTTTTGTGGCAATATATAATAAAAACAGTGTCCCCCATATGAACCTACATGAATTGCGTCTGTAAGATTTGAGAATAAAAAAGGTAAGGGAACATTCCTCCATTTCTATCAGATACCCCTCATTTAAGTTTAGGCAGTAAAGAAAGCTTGGTGAGTGACACTCATGGCTTCCTCTGAATGGCTGACATGGTCAAGAGTCTCATAACCTAAGCCCCTGCATGAGTGGAAGCTTGATGATTTCCTTGAATATAAAAAATTATCCAATTCCACTGATAGACATAATCACCAGCCACAAAGCTGACACTCAGTTTGACACCAATACATTCAAAATGGATGGCTTATCTAGTCTCTGTCACCCAGAACCATCTTACCATCACAAGCCTACTTTTGAAATATGAAATCCTGGGAGAATTAAAACTTTCTCTGCAGCTTGGATTTTTTTTCTTTTACAGAGAGTTATTTTAAATGCCCCCAAACTTGTATGGGTGTGCCAATCGGCCACATTTAATTGGCCAGACCGTGGGCCTCAGCGATGCAGCACTCTCCAGAAAATTAAACATAGACATGATTGTTAGTTTGCTCTGTTATTGTGGCTACAGAATGGCAAACCAATCTGTTGAAACTGAAAAATCCAGCCGCTCAATTATCTATCAGGCCTACACAGCTAAACACCCCATAAGTAGGGGTTTTTTTCTCCCTGCTTAGCTGTGGCATATTTTGATTGAAATATTGCTTGCTTGGCTTTGTGTATGCCAAGACTCAAGGTCCTTCTAATAGCATGCCAGTTCCTTAGAGATAAGTTGGTCTTAACAGATATATACATTCATTCATTCACTTAACCTGTAACCATTTATCACATACCTACTCTGTGCCAGAAACTGTTAGGTGCAGGGCATAAGGAAAAGTTAAATAAAAATTAGTTAAATAAACAATTAGTAAGACATCAAGGCAGGAAGAGAAGCTATGTTTCTGACTCTAAAGCAATGCTTCTCAACTGGAAGCAATTTTTCCCTGCCTGGTCAGGGGATATTTGTTAATGTGTGCAGACATTTTTTGGTAATCATGACTGGAAAGGTAGGTACTACTGGAATCTAGTGGATAAAGGTTAGGCACACTTTTAAGCATCTTATAATGCACACAACAGCCCTCACAAAAAAAGGATTATCCAGCCCAAAATGTTAATAGTGTGGAAACTGAGAAACTCTGCTCTAAAGCCACATACTGGACTAGTTTCTTTGAAACCAAAGTTTCCGTCTAATCCATCATTGTATCTTTAGCCCCAGCACAGGGCCCAGCCCAGGCAGGTACCCCATAAGTGCTTCCTGGCTGATGGATGTATAGATGGATGGATGAATCTCACATTTATAGATGGTATCAACAGATGTATATGATGGGCACTGAATAACTTACTTAGGCCATCAGAAATTTAACAGATGGCTCAACTTTCCAACCTAGAATTTAGGTGGTTCCAAGAAGGAAACAACTGGCAATTTTAACATGAATTACACAGGACCTGGTGGATTGTGCTCAGTGATGAATTCAATGCCCCAGAAAATCCCACATTTTTGGCCTTAGCCTTTTTCCTAGTGCCTCCTTTAATTCAAATAAGATGTGCTGAGCTGTTTCTTCAAGTCTTCCTGGCCTGAAATGAAGATAATCTGTCTTCTTTTATTTCTTAACTACTGGAAATAAGAGTGAATTCATCATATCCAACATTTTGTAGATTCATTTGGCCAATTATTCTACTTTGGGTCTGAACTCATCCCTAGTAATGTACAATCTGTTTTACATGTTAATTTTTAATGGTGTGATTTTGGCTTGTCCTTCAAATGAGTTAAGTAGAAACATTGATTTATTTTTATCCCTTTCATCAATGTCAGGGAACAGAATAAATTACTCAAGAACATGTTCTCTTGCTTTTGCTTCTCCTCCATGAGAGATTATGAAGATAAATGCCCAAGGGTTGATTTTTACTCTAACAGACTGGTTGTGCACCCCAGTTATGAATGAGGTACAGAGTTTATGCTATGGAATGAGTTATTCCAAGGCCAGCTGGACCCTGGCCCTGCCTTTTGGGAGGCCACAGTAAGGAGGGGTTCCATGGACGAAGTGAGGTGCTAGCAGCTGCAACTGGTGTCTAGGATGGAGGCTTAGGTAGGATCCTGAAAATTGTTGACCATGTGTATGTTTCTCAGTGGATTGTATGATCCTTGGGACAGAATTTTAATAAATGAGCTTCCCCTAACAACCTTAAATTTGGCCCTTTACTCTAAATCTTCCAAGGAGAATCACATATTGGAGGAAGTGCTTAGAAAATCCTTCCTCTTTAAGATTTAGATGAAATGTGTGAGTTTTGCTAGCACAGGTCTGGCTAGCCAAGTTCAGTTGTCCAATTGCCTGCCTGACCCCCTAAGGCTGTGTGCTATACTTCAATAGTATAGTGTTTGAAAACCCACCAAACAACTGTCATCACAACTGCTCTGATGAGCCAGATAGACTTGGCCAAAGTTAAAAGAGGTGAAAAGAAAGATCCCTTTGTTCAACAAACACCTACTCTGCCAGGCAGGATACCAGGTACAGATGACACCAAGCACCAGATTTACACATTCACTACTTTCAAGTCACTCCAGTCCACTGTGAGAGAAGGGTATAGGTTTGTTTTGGTTTTGAGCCCCTGCTTCATTTCTGTAATTCTTTAAAATCCAAAGAGATGCTGACCTCTTTGACTATTTTTTTTCCTTTCCCCATTTTGGCTACTTTTACATTTCCTCTCCCTTTCTCCACATTTCTGCTGTCATCCTTGAAAAGGCACAAATAAGAAGTCTGGAGGCAGGAGGCTGCCAATGTTGGTTCATGGGTCACTATCAATCAAGGTAAGGATTCTCTGAGGTTCTCATTCTCTTTTCTTATGCTCATTGCTTCATGTTGCAGAATGGCTGCAGGAGGTCCAGGTATCACCTCTACAGGACACAGGAAGAAAACAGAGAGGCAAAGGCTGATGGTCTTTTCCAACGTCTTTTAATAAAGAACAGAAAAGCTTTCTGGAAAGCCCTACCATACAGGTTTTGGCTCGTATCTAGTTGTTCAAAACACTGGCACATGGCTACCTCTAGCTAGAAGGTGGCATAAAGGAAAGAGCTGTGGATGGCGTCAGCCAACTAAGCAAAAGGGCCTGTCAAGCGGTTCACCTGGAAAATATTGCTGAAGAAATGGACACTCATAAAGAAAGTCTTTATGAAATTTAAGGGCTATGAATAAGTCCTTGAAATCAGGTATTTGGGAAACTATAGAATTATATTGCCTTGAATGCTTTCCATATATCATCAGAATTGATCATTTCATCAAGTCTATGGCTTAAATGTAATTGTTAGTACCATTTCACAGACAAAGAAACTGAGGTACAAAGAGGTAAAGAGACTAGTCCAAGGTTATTTTAGTCAGGAAAAGCAGAGTCAGAGCTGTATCCTAGATCTTTAAAAATATTTATGTACCTAATTCTCTTTCTTAATTCTGCCCTTGAGCACAAATGTGCACAATTAAAACTCACTGAAGCATGAAGTTTGTATACACATACCAAGCAGCAGTGGGGAAGTGTAGTAGACACATTTCCAGAGCAAGTAAGCTTTAAACCAAGAATTCCAGGATAGTTGAAAGGCTAATTCATCATTCACTCATCATTCACATCACTCACTCATCAATAGAGCACCTACTGGATTCCCTCCCTAGGCTGAGGCCAGATGAGGAAGACACAGCTCCTTTTCCCTGCAGCTTCTTGTCTAGACATGGAAATGGACAAGCGGTCATGCAGAGTGTGATGGGCTGCAAGAGAGGGACATACAGGGGACCATGTGAGTCCACTGAGGCTTCCTTCATCCAGGTCCTTCTGCAAACAGAGCCTGGAGCAAAAAGCAAAAGATTACTTGGGATACGCAAGCCCAGGGGATAAGGGTGAGAAAGAAAAGGGAAGTGAAGTAAGGGAAAAAGTAATATGAGGCAATGCAGGCCTACACTGGCCAGGGATACACAGTGAGCCTCAAAGAGCCATCACAAGCTGTGGTTGGCTGAATAATGGCTCCCAAAGATGTCCATATCCTAGTCCCCAGGCCTGTGAATATGTTATCTGAAAAAGCAAAAGTGATTTTATAGGTATGAATCAGCCAAGGATCTTGGGAAGGGTCATGGATGATTTTCATGGGTCCAGTGGAATCACAGAAGTCCTTATAAGACAGAGGCAGGAGTGTCTGAGTCAGAGAAGGCGATGTGGCAACAGAAGCAAAGATCAGAGTGACATGGGGGCCATGAGCCAGGGAGGCAGGAGCCTCTAGGAGCTGAAAAAGGCAAAGAAATGGGTTTTCCCCAGAGCCTCCAGAAGGAATGCAGCCCTGCCAACCCATTTTATATTTACAACCTCCAGATTTGTAAGGGAATAAATTTACATTGCTTTAAGCCATTAAGCAATGGTAATTTGTTACAGAAGCAATAGGAATCTAATACACAGGTCTCTTAGCAGGTGTGTTCACTTGGAACCCAAGAGTTTTCTAGAAGGATTTTATGGAATGGAGTTCACAGAGAAGGAAAAGGAGCAGGAATATATCTGTCCAGTTGCTTCTGAATATCTCTCATTTCCTACTCATCAAAGTGCACCTCTTGGGGTGCTAACTCTCCCGCCTTTCCAGTTTTCATCTTAAAGATCTTTGGCAGCTGCTAAAAATCCATATCCCATGCCCACAGTAGCTCATTCTCAGCAACACTGCCAAACGGCTGACTAAGCAAGGAGAGGTAGCCCTGGCAATCTGAGAAGTATCCAAAACTGAGGGTGCCTAACTCTGCTTGAGGAGAAAATCATATAAACATTCACCCAGCTCCTTCTACAGACTGGTGTCATTTACAGGGAAGAACTTTGCCTCTGCCTACCTAGCATCCAATCCCTAGTTCTTTGACTAACCATACTATTTTCTTGGCAAACCACTCTACTTAACCCTATCTGTGTCCCAAAGTAGGCTGACATCCACACTTATTCCAGGAGGAGGAACAGCCTGGGCTCTGCTAAGCAACTGACAGTGGCTCAGAAATAAGCATCACCCCAAGCCTGGGCAGTCAGCACATTGCATCTCCCTGGCCATAGTGACTGGTTCAGGGTAATGCCCATGACCCAGTCAGTTCAGTGGGTCACGGTTTTGGAAATACATCATTTTTTTACTCTACTGGAACTGAGAACATGTCAGCCTGGAATTTCCCAGGGCTACCATATGGACATGAAGTCAACATGAAGGGGAGGAAAGGGGATACCCTAGGATACCAGTTGGCCTTCTGCATCCAACCATACCTGAACTTGGAGGGATTTTACATGTATGTGGTCCAATACATTCTCCATTTTAACTCAAGTCAGCTTGAGGAGGTTTGTCTTTTGAAAGATTCCCAATACAATACTTCCTCAGGGACACATTTTCACTTGCTTCCAACAGGAAGCCCTCATGCTGATTTAGATGCTTCCAGAGACTGGAGTAGTTAGGAAAGCTAGAGGCAGGTCAGAGAGGGGCAGTGGCCAGGAACTTCTTAAGGACTTACAAGTCCTAAAGAAGAATCCCAGCTATCACTTGACCCAGTATCTGCTGTGCCTGGATCCTTTCCCTAATGCTACTAAATGTATCCTAACCTCACCATGGCCCTGGCCATGGCCACCTCAGTAGGCATCCTTGTATAGTTGTTCTTTGTTCAGTTACACCCCTTATTACAGAACAGGAAGGCAGCTTATAATCTATTTCTTGGATGTGAACTACTCAACTGCTGATGGGAGGGATGTCTGACCTATTTGCACTGTCCAGCCTTTGACGCAGTGATTCTAATGATTAGATGTGGCCAATTCCAGCCTCCATGAAATAGAAAATTGCTGCAATTGTCAACAACAGGTCTGGCTCAGGCTGAATCCAGCATACCTACAGTCCCAAGCATAAAGCCCTCTTTCAACTCCCACAGTCCCTGTTCTGAAATCAGGACACAACTCTCAGAATGAAGAAAAAGGCCATTTTCAAGGCAGTAATTGCATAATATACAAGATGTAACAAAAAGGAAACCCTCGAGCTCCATTACTTTGAAGGGTCTGTCAGTGTTTTCATTATAGTCCATTTTCTGCAGTGATTTATCTTCAGTCATGAAGCTAGGCTGACAGCTGGGGCTTAGCACCCACAGGCCCAGCCCAGGAGAACACTATGGAGTTTAATTTAGTTGGAATTGTTTGGCCAGCTCCTTGCTGAGGATTTGCAAACTATGAATTAGGTCCAGGTTTGGGTCCTCTGGCACTTTTGTGGCAATTCTTGTTCGAAGCATCCTCAGCAGCTAGCCTGCAACTTGTGATTTCCTGACGGGATGAACTATCCGAGGTGAGGAACAAAAGCAGGAGAATCGTTTTTTTATGCTCTTCAAAGGGTTGTTTTTCAGGGGCAGGAGAGGGGACTTAACAGTTGTAATCCATGAATATAACTTCTGCTTCTTTTCAAGTTAAAAAAAAAGATATCATTTAAACTCATATAATCATTTAAAAGTTATCTCCTGTCTCCTCTCTGTATGGTCCTCACATGACCCTTGTTTTCAGTGTCAGGCACAGGCTTTGGGTTCTCCTGGGGGAGATGGGACATGATCTGCAATACCCCCAGCCCCAACAGAGGTTATCTGTCTCCTCGTACAGAAAGTCCCAGAGCCTAATCCTTGGAACAGCAAAGCCAAGACTTAGAAATTAAGGCCAGAATGAACCCTAGGAATAGTTCCTTGGTGGGCCAATGCCCAGTCTGGAGCCTGGTGCTCAGTGTGTATCTGGATTCCAGCATGGAATTTAGAATCCAACCCCAAACTCAGAATTCTCTTTCTAGAGTCAGGTGGGGGGTGAGGGGTGTGGAAAATCAGCTTTAAAAAGGTCTTTGCTCTGTATTTTATCCCTGGCCCTCTTGGGTGTTAATAGCTGAGCAACATATGAACTTTCTACATAGACTGTCTTCTGTAAGTCACAGTCCTGTCCATAAGTCCATGGTGTCCTTAAGTCGTTGTATTCACTCTTACCATCTTTCTCACCATCAATGACATCCATCATTGTCAATTTCACCATCATCAGCACCATCACCAGTTGCATCAAGAATATTATCAAGAACTTACTTCAAGGCAGTCTCTGTGCCACATGGTCCATATGTGGTCTCAGTCAATCCCAACTACAAGCCTCCGTGTAGGAGTTTTTAATCCTCATTTTACAGTCAAGGAGACTGAGTCTTGAAGAGGCAAGGCAACATGCCCAAGGTTACCAAGCTGGGAAGCCAGGACAAACTGACCCAATGCTCAAGTTCTGGATCACTATGGAACACTACCTATCAACACAGCATGGGATTCCCAGGAAGCTGACTCAGAGATAGTGTTTGAAGGTCAGCATGTATGTTACGGGGTGTCCCTGGGATCAAAACCTGTGGAAGGGACAGGAAGGAAGCAGGAGTGGGCAGAGGGAAAGTCAGACTCTGACACAGGACCAATCACAGCAGTGGCTCACCTCCACAGGGTGCTCTGGAGCTAGAATGGTCTGCCTGTGACATTGCCCTGTCTTGGGCTAGGACAACTGTGTCTCTATATCCTGTACAAGTTTCTTATGGCTGCAGTAACAAATAACCATAAATTCAGTGGCTTAAAACAACACAGATTTATTCTTGTACAGTTCTGGAGGTCAGAAGTCTGAAATGGGTCTTACAGGTCTAAGATCAAGGTGTCAGCACAGCTGTGTTCCTTCTGGAGGTACTAGGAAAGAATCTGCTCACTTATCTTTCCAGCTTCTAGAGGCTGCCTGAATTCCTTGGCTTGGGCCCCTTCCTCCATCTTCAAGATGCATCACTTCTACCTCTGCTTCTGTCATCACATTCCCTCTCAGACTCTGGTCCTCCTGCCTCCCTCTTACAAGGCCCCTTGTGATAACATTTAGGATCCACCTGGATAATCCAGGATAATCTATCCATCTAAGACCCTTAACATAATCACATTTTCAAAGTCCCTTTTGCCAGGTCAGGTAACAGAGTCACAGGTTCCAAATGTGGACATCTGGTAGGGCCATTACTCAGCTTGCCACATGCTCCCTCAATCCCTCACTGACTGTGGGTCTTCCAGCTGAGGCAATCCCTGAAGAAGGCTGACAACTGAAAACCATATGCTGACCACACAGCTGAGGCCACAAGTCCTTCCTGAAGGGTACTGGGGGATCTGCATGTCTATCACACATCTTCAGAAAAATCAGGGTCAACCCAACCCAGATGACCCCTCTTTCTGCTTTAAAGACCTGCATTTGTCCAGCTTTGAATCTCAGCTCTAAATTCCATCTCAGACTCTGTTACCAGGATCTGCTTTCATCTTCCTCTTCCGTGAATCATAATACTCTGATTTTATATTTATGACCAACTGTTTAAAGTACCTCTTGAGCGTCTGACCACAGCTCAATTGTCCATTACTGCAATAATCATCTGTTTCTTTGTATTCAGAAAGCAGCACAGATTATGAAATGCAAAGACTGCTTTTGGCATTGAGCAGTTGTGTTTTGGGGGGCATTTCTCCCCCTGCTATAAATGTGTTACACTGAAGCATATTTCTATCCATCTGCAGCTCTGCCATATTGCAGGTAACTGTGAACAAAACAAGCAACAAAACTGCAAAAGGGCTGCTGCCATTTCCTATACATCGACTCTCAGTTACCTGTGCTAATGGCATAGACTCCTCTTCTTAAGTGCAACCATTACTCCCAAGCAGCACCTATGACCTAGAGGCCCATACAAAAGCCAAGAGGGAATGTAAGAAATAGCCAGGGGGGGTGTTTTATTTTTTTTTAAAAAAGAGTCATACACTCACACCTTGTCCTCTGATCTTGCCTTCTGAAAGTTACCCTTTCTAAGCTGTACTTCTTATAGAATGAGTGATAAACACCAAACCACTCATTAGGGTGGACACTGAAGTGCTAACCCATCACTCTATGTGATTCTTGAGAGTCTGTCAGCAGAGAGAACCCTACCTCAGTGGGCTGACTGCCAGAGGCCTAGGGGTCTGGAAGCCACCAAATCATTCTCTCTCTCTCTCTTTCTCCCACTCTCACACCCAAGTTGCTAAGCTGTCAGGATGTAAGCTCAGGGCTTCTTGTGGCCAACATGTCTGTCTGCTCAGGAGATGGAGATAATTGGGGTCTTGATATCTTTATTGAACCCCTGTATCCAATCACACCTGAAGGTAAGACATAAAATCTTTTTCAGTTATATGAGCTAATACATGCTTCTTCAAATATAATTATTTGTAATGGGTTTCTACCACATGATATTATTGAAAGTGACATTAATTTTTTTGCATTTCCTTCTATATGTTCCTCAGTAGCCTCAAAGTCAACATGCTCCAAAGTAAATTCAGCATCTTGCTGTCCCTACACCTACATCTCCTAACTTTGCTGTTTTTCCCCCCAATACTTACATTTTCTACAGCCCCTACTCTCCAGGTCCTTGCATACCCTTAAAACCTCTTTCCTTCAAGCCACCCATCTCTCATTGCCTTCCCTTTGTTCTGGTCTGAATGGCTCTCTCCATGGTACCGCAGTAGCCTCCTGCATCTACCCCTGCTTCTTGCATCCTTACCTGATGCTTCTTCCCAAATGCTGATTTCACCAGGCCCATCTCTTATGCAGAAACCCTCTATGGTCCCATGAAATCAATATAGGCCCCAAACATCCTTGCTTTACATCCAAAGTGACGATGTAACACACAGATTAGATTTTAGCTCCAGACTAAGACTCAAGTCTTAGCTCTGCCACTCCTTAGCTGTGTGACTTTGATCAAGTTACTAAACCTCTTTGACTCTTGTATTCCCCATTAGAAAATGTAAATAATAGGACCTACCTCTTGTGGTTGTGGTGAGAATTAAACAAATTACTATGCATTAAACACTCAGCACAGAGACTGAGGCAGCAGTACCCAACATTTAATTCAAGAAGTACTTATTGAACACCTGCTATGTGCCAGGCACCATTCTTGTGACTATATACACACACAGACACACGCACACACACATGCAAACACAGAAGCAGAGTTTGAGCTTCAATTCCCATCTAATCAATGCCTTCATTTATTCATTCAGCAAACCTGGGCTGGGGCTTCCTGCTTGCAGCATAATGCTGGAGACTGAGATAGAGTAGTGAACAACCACATACAGCCACTGACTTCAAGAAATTCCTGTCCAGCAGGGGAGACACATGACATATAAACAGACTATTTCAAATGCCATCAGATTCTGTCCTGTCACAGCCCATAACTGGAGCTTCTAGGAACCTTTGTGTCTAAAATCCTATGATATTACAAAGAAAGTTAATTTTTCTTCTCTAGAAATAGAAACAAGAAACCCTGTGGAATAGAGTAAAGAGAAATAACTAAATTCCCCCTCCATTACCCGAGTCCCGCTTTTGACAATGTCCTTCCAGCATCCTGCCCAATGAGACAAACTCTAAGCCCAACCTCCAGGGGTTGATGCATATTGTCACTATGGCAATGACTCCATAAAGGGAGTGAAGCAGAATCTACAAAACAACTTTGAGGAGAGAAGCTTGTCCTTACAGTCCCCTCACTGTCCACTTCACCAGAACCTGTTGCTTCAAGCTCCAGGGCTTTAATGACAGTCTCCAAAGAAGAGTGGTCAAGACCTTGGCAAACCACTGAACACCCGACCATTTTCCACAGCTTCCCCCGCCTGCTCCAGGCCACTGGTCAGGAGTAACGCTCGTTACAGAGAGATGTGGGAGCAAAAGACATTCTAACAGTATATTAGATATTCACAAACAGCAGTGTGAAAAGAATAAAGGCAGGTGCAATTCTCAGCCCTAGGTCTAAAGACCTTGGTAACATGGGCTTCCCTGAATGAATAACATGTTCTTTTCAGTGACACAGTATGAATCTATGGACAGAGAATAAATCTCAAGCATATAGGAACCAGGCTTGAAGCATCACCTAACTTATCTCATGCGTGTGGCTTTGAGCCAGTCACTTCATCTCTCTAAGCTGTTCTTTACCTAATGAGGGAGTTGGACTACTCCAGGGATGGAAAATAGTTGTTACATATTAATCCCCTCCCAACTACTATGCCTGTGACAGACATCACTAATCAATCACTGTACACTTTCCTCTTAAGCCTAAGCAAAACCTCTGAATCCTCCACACAGTGCTCTGGAAGCTGCTGCAGCTCCACTATTTGGCTGTTGCTGCCAAGTTATATCAGTATTGTTTTCTATTTTTAGAGGAGTCAGTGATTTTTCAAACTGTATTTGGGAGCTTCGAGAGAGCCTCCCCAGAGCTACTTTGAGGAGAAGGGAACAGGACAAGGAAGTCTCCAGGTTGTCAAAACTCTACTTCATCCAGAGCTTTGGTCTGCTTTACATAGTGGATTTCTCATCAAATTTCACCTGAACAAAGTAATGCCTCACTAAAATACCAAAATTTGCTAGGGCTGCTGAAACAAAGTACCTCAAACTGAGTGCCTCAAACAGCAGAAATATATTGCCTCACAATTCTGGAGGCCCAATGTCCAAGACCAAGGTGTTGTAGGATTGGTTTCTTCTGAGGGCCATGGGAAGGGATCTGTTTCAGGTCTCTGCCCTAGATTCTGGTGGTTTCTTGACAATATCTGGCATTTCTTGGCTTACAGGAGCATCACCCCAATCTCTACCTTTATCTTCACATGGCATTCTCACTATGTAGTTTCTCTGTATCTAAATTTCCCCTTTTTATGAGAACATCAGTCATATCAGATTAGGGTCCACCCTATGGCTTCACTTTAATTTGATTACCTCTGTGAAGATCCTATCTCCAAATAAAGCCATAATCTGAGGTACTGGGTGGTCAGGATTTCAAAATGTAAATGTGGGAGGGACACAATCTAACCCACAACACTCTCTCTGTCCTCTGGTCCTCCAAATTCATACCCTTCTCATATGTAAAATACATTTACCCCACCCCAGCTGCCCCCAAATTCTTAACCCATTCTAGCATCAACTCGAAGTCTAAATTCTCATCTAAATCTCATCTAAATCAGGTATCAGGGAATGATACATCCTGGGGTAAAATTCCTCTCTATTTGAAACCTGCAAAACCAAAGAGTTACTTTAAGCTTCTAAAACACAGTAATGGGACAGGCATAGGACAGACACAGTGTCCTGGGCATAGTCAAGTTTTCTCTCTGGAGTCTGTAAATCCTGGTATCTGCTTTCACGTGCGTGGTTTCCTAATGGGACCATGCCTCTGCTTTGTATACTATCAAACTTCTTTAAGGAAATCCAGGTTCATACATCTGTTCCCCACAGGTCAGATTAGAGGTCAAATCCTCCCTAATGTCCTGATAACATAAGAAATCTTGATAATCAAACACATAGCAAATAATGAAGCAGCAAACATATTTCTTGATACCCTAGTAACTGGATCCTCACGCCTTTCTTGCTTTTAGCTTTCTGTCTGGAAAAAAGTAATAAAAGAGGCAATTCTGATTTTTTTTCTTTCTTGCTAGTTCTATGAAGATCAAATATATGAAACAATAATCCCACTCTGTATGACTTGACATGGAGCTGTCCCTGTGAGTTCCTAGGCTCATGCTGGTCTCCTTGTGGATAGAATGGCCCTGGAATTCACTGTCTTGGAGCACACTGTGATGGGAAGAGTCCTTGAAGATCAACAACTTTCAACAGAGACTCAAGAGCCTTTTGCTCTAGTTGGATAATGCACTTAGGATTTTAATCAACCTTAACGTGTGGATTTTATACATTATTCAAGAACTCTACCAGCACCACACAGATCCTCCTGTTGACAAACACTCCGTTAGAAGCCTGGGTTGTCTCAGTGCAGCTCCGGGACCCTGTTGGTATGCAAGACAGCAGTTCCCAGAAGGGCTGAAGTCAACACTTATTTGTGCTCGAGCCAGATCTTTGGAAATTGGACATTTTCTGTTCTAAAGAAAACTCCCCAAGTTGCTCCCTATGCTTCAGCATTAATATCAGCCTTGATGTAAATGTTGACTTTTATGGTGATAGAAAAGGACGTGTGTGAGAAAATAGCTCTGGGCAGGGGTGGAGAAATGCCCCAAGGGGCCCATTGCTCCCATTGCTTTGTGGGACAGGAGCCCAGTGAGACAGCGACTAAGTCAGAAGTACCAATTTCTGCCTGAGACAGTGGCATCCTAATGAGCTCTAATTGACAGCTGGCTCTCAGCCTCCCTAGGCTCTTTCAGGCCTCCAGGCTGCAGGGTGCGATAACCATCAGAGATAGATAAGGACAGCACAGTCCATGATGTCTACCAGGGAGCAACTTAGTAAGGCATGGGGTGCCTAGGAATAGGAGTCCAGGCGCTGGCAAACCCAGGGGGTTGTAATTCCACCCATTAACGTCAGTACCATGATGGATAAATCACTTCACTTCCTCTAGCCTCGTTTGCTTTGTAAATGAAAAGGGGAAATGGGAGCAGTAGTTGTACTTACTTTCTGACTATTTGGGGAATTAAATGTGATAGTGTGCCTAAGGCACTTTGCCCTGTGCGTGTTGTATAGGACATGTCCAATCAATGTAGACCTTCGAGGGCCCAAGAAATCTGCATGCCCCAGAGGCAATAATAACCACAATTTCAATAGCTATTATTATAACAACTTCCTGCAGGCACAGAAAATGCAATTAGCAGAAATAATGATAATCTTAATGGTAAGAATAATTATGGCAAAACAGCTAGCATACATTGATCCAGATCCTATACTAAGTACTTTACAAGCCTTAACTCATTGAATGCTCACCTTTATGAAACGGGTACTGACAGATGGAGAGGTGAAGCAATAAGCACCAAGTCACAAAGTCAGACCTGAATCTGAATCCAGGCCCCTTGCACCATGTCACAAAAGAAAAGGGCAGCACGTTATTTAACTTCTCTGTATTTCAGCTTTAATTGAAGGTGATAATTCCTGTCTCAGAGGTGACTGTGGAAATCAAATTGGATATTGCATTTAAGGAAGATGCTTTAAGCATACAGAGATCTGGATAGGAAGTTGGGTATTTTCTGTCAAACCTACCAGCACAAGCCCTCCATGTATCCATTGGAGATACTGTGTTCATGCAGCCAAGAAATTCATGGCAGCCCCTAGGAGGAGTCTGCCCTTCAGAGGGGAATAAAAGAAGCCAGAGGATCTACATCCTAGACAAGGAAACAGTGTCAGTCCCAAGCAATCTAGATTTTCCTACTAAACCAGAGAGATGGTGTAGCAGGTACAATGACCACCCAAAGGTATTCAAGTTCTAACCTCCTGAGAACATGTTATTTTACATGGCAAAGGGGACTTTGTAGATGTTATTAAATTAAGGATCTTGAGACAAGGAGATTACCCTGGATTATCCAGGTGGGCCCAGTGTCATCACAAGGTCCTTACAAGAGGGAGGCAGAAGGGTCAAAGTCAGCGAAGGAAATGAGACTACAGAAACTGAAGTCAGGGAGAGATATGAAGATGCTACAATGCTAGCTTTGAAGATTAAGAAAGGTGCCAGGAGCCAAGGAATGCAAGTGGCCTCTAGAAGCTAAAAAGACAGGAAAGGAATTTTCCTCCAGAATATCCAGAAGGAACTGCTGATCCATTTTAGACTTCTGACTTCTAAAATTTTAAGAAAATAAATTTGTGTTTTCCTAAGCCACCAAGTCTGTGATAATTTGTTGCAGCAGCAATAGGAAACTAGTACACTCTGCATCTACTACAAAGCTGAACATACTTCCGACAAAGCTCCAAACAGCATAGGGAAAGAGAAGGACAAATCCCCTTTCTGTTGTGCCATTGTGAGAAATCATCATACATCTGGGCTTTAAAACAGATTTGTTTTGTTCAAATCTTGTTGTTAAATATTCAGAAGGAAAAGAGACATGACACCATTCAAAAAAAAAGTCAGCACTTTGCATTTGCGGAAAGTTAAACTGTAAACAGTATGATATGAAATCTTTGTAAAATTTGAATTGATAGACATGCATACTGAATTATTATTATTATTATTAATATGAAATTTTTAAATGCAGAAGCGAGTTCCCAAAGTGGCATTCTGCAGGCTGTTCCACCACCCACTCATCTTTGGGACCAGAACAAGCAAGAGAAAGCTGGCAGCCAGGGCAGAGAGGAGACCCAGCTTCTCCAAGAACTGGGAATAGCTGAGATCGTCTCAAAACAGGTCACATCGGACGATGAAGCATGAATCACTGAGCAAATGTGCAATAGAGAAAAACTGAAAAATAAGCCTAGAGACAGAATGCTAATAGTCTGGCAAATAAGGGGAGACAAGTATTTGAATATTCATGAGCCTTTAATCAGGAGCGTTGGAATGAATACAGAAATGGTCCCATGGTGATATGTGCTCTACAGGAAGGAGAATCCTGCCTAGGAAATGCAAAGAAGTGTGGACCAGACCTGTCCTACTACCCAGAACTCCCAGGACACTGACCAGGATCTTCACAACCTAGTCCGACAGTTTTCTTTCTTCATCTGTCACTCACACTACACCAAATTTGGTCTTTTCTTGCTGCAAAAAGTTTCCACTTTTAGAGCTGGAAAGGGGAAGTTCGGGAAAATACTAATTATGCCTAGAATATCTTCCAAGTTCCAGTCCTGAGCTACATGCTCTGTACATATCCTCATACCTCCACTCCTTCATGTAGATGTAATTATCCCATTTTACAGATGAGGAAACTGAGGCTCAGGGAAATGACTTATTGCCTAAGTCAGAAAGCTAGTCAGTGGCAGAGCTTACATTTGAACAGCTTGTCTGTATCTCAGCAAAACGTATATTCATTCCTCCTCATCAAGCAGAGTCCCCAGGATTCACTCTAGACTTGTATATTCACAAAGTGTACATAAGCATCTGATTCTATTTAAGCGAGAACTTGGTATTTGGGAAGAGGAGTGGCAGAAGTCTGTGGAACAAGGCTCAGCTACACAGAGAAGTGAGTGGCTTAGAGAGGAACTGGGATCAAGAATCCTCTCTGTAATGAGGATGAGGAATGCCAGCTGCCTGGACATGGGGCAATCCTACAAGAAGTTTCCTCAGAATCAGCTGGTATGCCCAGAACAGTGAGGACAGAAATCTCAGACAATCAGAGAAGGGCTCAGGGTCAGCATGGGCTGGGTGTTGTGGCACCCTCACACAGCCACACATGCACACTTGGGCACTGCACACACATGGATTGAGCTCCTGGTTGTGTTTTGCACCATGGTGGCACCAGAATCCGCAGTAAATAAAACCAACATGGCAGCTGGTCTCATGAGCCCAAGAGACTACTGGCAGGGTGGTGGGGTGGAAATGCACAAACTAAACAACCAAACAGAACTTTCAGAGACCGTGAAAGTGCTGTGAAGGAAATAAACAGGGGCTTTGAGAGCGGTGAGGGAGGAGGAAGAGCCCACTCAAGCAGAAGAGGATTCTCAGAGGTGTTGACATTTGAGCTGAGACTTGAAACATGAGCCAGCCTTGTAAGAATGGA
The DNA here is from genome assembly GCF_048773025.1 of Camelus bactrianus. NCBI lineage: Eukaryota > Metazoa > Chordata > Mammalia > Artiodactyla > Camelidae > Camelus > Camelus bactrianus. The sequence continues at coordinate 50,815,637 of NC_133547.1, forward strand.
TAGGAAATGATTTTAGCAAAAATATAGGGTGAAAGAGGTGATCCAGACAGTGGTCAATATTCAGGTCTTGCATGGGCAGTGGTAGGCATCAAGACCCAGCTATGACAAGACATGAGCCAATCCCCAAGAAAAGAATGAACAGGAGGCCAGCAAGATCCGTAACAGGCTGGGGTTTGAGGCAAGACTATGTTCCTGATGGGGGAGGAGGAGCTGTACTACTTAGCTGAGGAGATGATCTGAAATCCGAGACAACTACCATCAGGTACCTACCATGTAACTGTCTTATATGCTGTATGCAAATTATGACATTTATTTCTCAAAATCTTTCTCTGGGGTAGATGTTATTATCTCTGTACCAATCTTTTTTGCTATTTTTTTTACTATAAATTTAGTGCCTTAAAACAACACACATTTTTCATCTCACAGTTTCCATGGGCCCCAGGTCAAGCAGGTTTTAAGTGGATCCTCTGTTCAGGAGCTCACAAAACTGAAATCAAGGTATCAGCCAGGCCAGGTTATCATCTGGTGGCCTGACAGGGAAAAGATTGCTTCCAAGCTCCCTCAGGTTATAAGCAGAATTCATTTCCTTGTGAATGTAGGATTGAGGCCCTCATTGTCTTGCTATTGGCCGTGGACCACTCTTAGAGGTTGTTCTCAGGTCCTTGCCATGTGGCCCCTCCATTGATCCTCTCAGATTTCCAACTTCTCTGGGTTCAGGAAGGGTCCAGTCCCATTTAAAGGCTCATCAATTAAGTTGGCCCACTTAGATAATCTCATTCTGGATTAACTCAAAGACATAACCCATCATATTCACTGATTCTGTCCTCACCCAAGGAGAGGGGATTATACTAGATGTGCACACTGGAGGTAGGGGAGTGGGACATCATTGTGGGACATCTTAGGATTCACAACGGATAACATTAATAGCCATCATCCTTCCAGCACTTCTACATGCCAGGCACTCTTCAAATGACTTGATATGCAACCAGACAATTGTCACCTTGGATGTAAAAAGTCTCCATTTTAAAGATAGTGATACAGACGTCAGGGTGGTTAACAATAATTTGACAAAGCACGTATAGCCGTGGTGAGTAGAAGTCAGGTTTGAACTCAAGTCTGCGCCACTTCAAAGCTCAGCCTGGCCCTAGCTGCCCCTGTGGCATAGCCTGTTGCACCTGGCCCAAGGTCTTGCTCTCTGCAGATATCTGGGTCCCAGAAGCCACCAGAGGGAGCACCTCTCACTTCCTCTAAGCCTTGAAGGGAAAGCCCAGAACTGCACTGGAAAAGCTGCTTGGAGAGGTATCCGTTGTTCTGGGCCACAGAGAGATCCTGGCAGCAGCAGACCCCAAATCAGGGGAGAAGAAGGTACTTGGGTTCAGACGACTCTACCAGGACCAGAGTGTTCCATACATCTGGGGGTCTCCGAAAACTCCAGAGTGCCCAAAGCAACGTCAGGAGGATTTCCCAGCCTGTCAGGGACACCAGTGACAAAGACCCATATCCACAGACCCGTAGAACCCACGCTGCACTTCCCAGGCCACCTGCAGAGTGGCCATCCCCCACCCCTCCCTTTGTATCAGAGCCTGAGCAGATGGTTCAGAGTCACTCCAGTGGAAATTAATAGAGTCAGACTGTCCACACACTTCTTTTCAACCGTAGAGAAATATTTTCCATGAGTCAAACACCAGATGTATTTTGTTTATGGGGTAATTTAGCACTTGTGAGGGTTAAAACACTAAAATCAGAGAAGAGTTGTGTTTGTGTTTCAGGCAGAGCCAAGCACACTCCACCCGCTTGCAGGAAAACTTTGGGCATCATTTCTGAGATGGAACCTGGACCTTGAACTCAATGCATCACTTTTGTAAGCAACTCCATGTCATTCCCCTAGGATTCAGTTTGTGACCATGCTGGCTGAATTGGCCAGAGCCCTAGAGATGGGAGGGGGCGGCTGAGAGAGACAGAGGGGCAGCACCACCAAAGGACTGATGTGAATGAAAACTATTGCCTGCCATATCAGTAAACAAAGGATGCTGCAGCCATCAAGACATCACACTGCAGCCATTCCAACAGTGAGCCCCGAGGAAACTCAGGATGAAACAGGATGCCAGCCATGTTACTATCAGCCACAGCCACCCCCAACAGTACACCCTGAGGAGACTCAGGATGGGAAAGCACAGGATACTGGCCCTAGAAAGCTAATGTGCATATCAAAGGAATGATTTAAATGAGCCCAAACTTTTACAAAAGTGCTAAATTCCTTACCTTGATATATCTGGTTTTCTTTAATTAACAGTAATCTTTTGATGTTCCAACTACCTGGTCTTTGTTGCAAAAACATTTATCCTGGCTCTTCCCTTACCTCTTCAGAGCAGTCCCCCAGAGCAATCTGAGAGGCTGTCTCCTGGGCTTGAAGTCGCAGAAAGTCCGCCAAATAAAGCAAAACTCAACTTTAGGTTGTGCATTTTTTTTCAGTCAACTCTGAAAAGGTTCTTTCAGGGTTCAAGACTAGCAAGAAATTAACTAAATTTGTAATAGGAAAAAACAAATCTGCCTCCATATTAGATCTGTTCCTTTGGTTTTTAACCCTGTGCCCTGTTTTCTAGGCTTAGTCTTTCTAGCTCTGCACTCACGTAAAGATAACAAGTTGCGGAACAGAGAATAACATTTGTTTTGGAGGTTTTGCAGGAGCACCATGAGCTGGCCCATGTGGACAGCTGCGAGAACAAAGAATTCCTACATCAAGAAGTTTGCAACAACCAACCACACCCCCTTCCCTTTTTTGTATAAAAGGAGCCTGTATTCTGACTGGGGGAGAATGGTTCTCTAAGACATTAGTCTGCCATCCTCTCAGTCTGCCAGCTTTCCTAATAAAGTCGCGATTCCTTGCCCCAACACCTTGTCTCCAAATTTATTGGCCTGTCGTGCAGTCAGCAGAACGAGTTTGGACTTGGTAATAATTTGGCCTTCACTGGGATTACATTTTTTTATTTTTTAAAGAACAAAGAGTCACAAAATTCTCTAAATCAATGGTTATCAAGTAGGACCCCTGAGCCAATAATACCACCATCAAAGGAAAACGTGTTAGAAATGCAAATTCCTGGGCCCTTCCTCAGACCCACTGAACCAAAATCTCCAGGAGAGGGGCCCAGAAATCTGTGTGCATACGCCCTCCATGAGAGTCTGAGTCTCACTGGAGTTAGAGAACCACTGCTCCAAACAAACACCAGAGGTATACTTTTGCTTCACATCTAGCTGTAGAGTTTCATATAAGTTAATATATGACTCAGTTTTCTCATCTGTAAAATGGAGTAACAGTAGTAGTTAGCCTAATTTATTGTACAAATTAAATGAAGGAATTAATTTAAAGTATTTGAAACGGGAACTTGCGTAGTATATCTCATCAACAAATGTTTGTCACTGTCATCATTATTACTTGCATTTGCATTCAAAATCCACTGTGACAGTAGCTGATAACATTAAAGCCACCACACTTTGTGCACTTGTTATATGCCAGCCACTGTTCACATGACTTGATATGCAAATAGATAGTTGTCACACTGACTATAAAAAGTCATTTTAGTAGTAAGCATTACCTCCATTCATTCATTCATTCAACTATTCATTCATCCAATAAACGCTGACTGAGCCCTATTATGCTTGAGGCACTGATGGAGGCACAGGGGTACCACAGGGAACAAAGCAGAGCTTTATTCAAATCATATGTGCCCATGACATATATAACTCAAAGTCCCCTTCTAAAGCATCTTCTGGGAACCCCAGGGCCCCACTTGGCTCCTACCCAGGCTGCTACTCTCTGCTTAGAGCCTGCCTCTGCCTCCTGCTCCCTCCGGATCCTCCATTCTCCCTCCATGCCTCTGCCACCCTCACCCCACAGCACCGTGAGCACTGACAGTGCTTGTTCAATGCTTTGGCCAACAGTGCTCACCTCCCTTGTGCTGCTAAGAAGAGCTTCCTCCCTCAGGGCCTGAGTTCCCTTCTTGAGTAAGGCCCCAGGCAGTTTTGTTCCTCCCCGGGGGAGCAGCAGAACTACTCTCTTGTTTTCTAAACAATGTTTTAGCCCTGTCCATGCCATGAAGGTGGCCAGAGAGGGGCAGATTAAATTAATTAATGTGTATTAGGGAAAGGAGATATTATATTAAGATATTAACTATATTATGTTAATAAAGAGGGTAAGCTACATAGGGATTTGTGAAAACTTTAGAACTTCCAGCCTCTTTCACTCTCCAGGTGACATGATCCTAAGGTCCAATACCTTGAATCTCCAAACATCTGCATAAATGCATATTTATCCATTTCTTCAGCTACTTTGCATATCTTATGCCTACAACTGAAGGGTTTCATATACATAAGAATCAGGCCATTTGGAATCTGCAAATTGAGGTGTTGATCTTTTTTCCAGACAACCAATTATGCACAGTGTAGAACAAGGTTTTGGAAAATGCAGCCCTCAGGACAAATACAGCCCTTTGTTTCTGTAAATAAAATTGTAGTAGAATACAGACATGCGTATTCATTCACATATGGTCCTTGGCTACTTTTGCACTACGAGGGCAGAGCTGAGTAGTTCTGAGAGAGGCCATCTGACCCATGAAGCCTAAAATAATGATTATCTGGCCCTTTAAAAAATAAGTTTGCCAACTCCTAGTCTAAAAAGCAAGGCTTATACAGCTTGCCTTAGAAGACATCTAGTTAGCCTGGATCTAATTCACCTGATGAGGTGAATAAAGAATGAGCTAGATCTAGTGGAGGTGATGTAGAATATTCTCTGTTACTGAGGGGCACAAATGGCAGTGTGTGTGTGTGTGTGTGCGTGCGTGCGTGTACAGTAAGCACCCATTGGTATTAATGGAGACATACATGCACACACACAAACTAGAAACACTTGCAAGTGAGTAGAAAAATTTGGAAATTTTAAAAACAAGAAACTGCTACAACCATAGTTGCTCCTGGAATAGGAATCTGAGAGTCTGAACTTGAAGTGACACTCCGTTTTGACTTAGAACCTTCTTGTTCTGCTTGATTTTTTTTTTTTTACTACATGCAGTTTTTGTTAGTTTAATTTTAAAACATGTTTTTATAAAACAGAAGTGTCACTTTGTGTCTGACAGTGCTGCTCCTCAGGACCAGGGTCCTACTGGGGAGGGGGACATTGCTGTTAGTCAGAAAGACCTTCCCCCAAACCCAAGAAAATAGCGACAGTGGCCAGAATGCCACAGCTGACTCTCCAACTTGCAAACTCTTGGGTCACTGTGTACGCGAAGCCAGCATTATTAAAAGGGAAGAAAAAAATCAATAATCCATCACAGAGAGGGCTTTGGAGTCAGATGAGAAGGCTCTGGATTTGGGTGTCCCCCAAGCAGCTGTGAGACCCCCAGAAGAGCAGTAAATATCAAGGCCCCTTGAACCCCCGTCTGCCCAGCAGTGAGATGGGATCACACGGCCCCACTCACATGGGCCTGGGCAGGGCTCGCACTCATGCAGCACAGGCCTTGTGCCAGGCTCTGGGCTGAGCACATCACTGCACTTAGTTCTGAGGGTAGCCAAACCATTATCCTCACTTTTCAGATGGGGAAACTGAGGCTTAGCTGTAAATCAAATCAGGGTGCAAACTGTACAGTCTGTCTGTCTCCCCCTGACTCTCTCTTTTACACACACACACACACACACACACCTAGTGTCAGAAAAGAGATCTCAGTCATCTCACTGAGGCACACCCAGCCCTTCTCCTCAATCTGGGAAGTCCGGGCCTGCTCTGGCCTACAGGAGAGCCCGCAGCTCAGATTTTGTTCACAGGTCTTGAAGCCCTCTCTTGCCCCAGAGTCCATTCTGTTTCATTCCTTCATATATACAAGAGGTTGCATCCCCCTAAGTCATAGCTGCTTTTTATAAAGCAGAGATAATAACACCAATTTCATAGCGTGGCCGAGAGAAAAAAGAAGCTATGGCCCAAGGCAGGGATGAGCAAAGGGCAGCTCCTGGTATTGGCTAAACTGCACAAAGCATGAAGGTGTAAGGACAACATCTGCCTTGCCCCTGATGTATCAACTGTGTCTAATGCAGATCACAGCACAGAGCATGTATTCAGCAGAAATTCACTGAGCCCATAAAGGAAGGAACTCAAATATACACTGAGCACCTGCCATTAGTTAGGTGCTGTATCTGATGTGCGAAAGAAGATAGTCTCCCTGGGCACTGTTGGGCCCAGGTGTGCACATCTAACGCAAAGCAGGAAGGGCGAGAAATCAGAGGAGCAGTGGCCTGGGCCAAGCCCATCCCATCTGCCAGAGACCACACACAACACTTCACACACTTTTCTTGTCTGATAATTTCAGCAGGCCTGCCGGGCCAGTCTCCTCACCCCTACTTTATCAAGAAGAAAACTGAGTCACAAAGGCATTAGCTGTACAGGGAGCAGGAGTAGGGGGAGGCAGGGCTGGGCTTCCACCTGGGCTGCCAGCCATCAAAGCTTGGTGCTCCCTTCCTTTTGCTCTCCTCTGGAAGGGCAGTGGGGCCCCTGGTCAGCTGAGGTCCCTCCCAGCCAGCCCTGTACTCCTCTAAAGGGCCTTGGCACCCGCACCCACAGGAGTCCTTTTGTCTCTCAGGCAAAAGCTCCAATGACTGTGCCTATCAAGACCTGAACCTACTAGGGACCTCTCCCCAACCCTCACCTCCTAAACAATGTGCCCCACTGGAACTTCATTAGAGGCAGTCCACTCTTCAAGGGGCTCACTCTTCAATTGGGCTTGGCCCCACCCCAAGGGGTGCTCAGTTCTCAGCTATGTGCCACAGTGACACTTTCCTCCTCCATAAGTGAAATGGGGAAAGGGAAGGTTGGGGCCCCAGTGGGGTGTTAGTTCTGTTAAGCTGTCTGTGTACGAAGCCCAAGTGAGTGTTCCCACAAAGGAAACTGTCAAATGAACCAAAGACTTGGAAAAACTGAGGAGGAAACAGGACTTGACAAGGAAAAGATACCCTAGTCCTTTTGCTGTGTGAAGGTGCACAGACTCTATTTTATCTTTCAAGAAGCTAGAGGAAAGCTCAGCCATCAGTTCCCCCATTCCTACCTCCACAACCAGGAAGGCTCAGGGTTCTTCCAGGAACTTTCTGGAGAGTTCAACCAAAACCTTTTTAAGCATCACAGACTTCACCACTCCTTCCTGCACCACCAGCTCAGCCTTCAACACAGACTCAAATAGATGCTATCCATTGTACTAGAAAAGCCTATTGTTTCTGCTGCTCTTTTTGCTCCTTGATCCCATACCTCCTGAAAGAAACTTCTTCATGTTCTGGCTGAGCATGGAAGAGGCAAAATTTATGTTGACCATCTGACCACAGCTGCCAGGACAAGGATGGATGACTCATGAAAACGTGGCACACATCGTGGCCAACTTAGTTAGCTCTAAGTTAACTCTTCCCTGGAAGGTTTTTTCAGTTAAGATGCTTGGGCTGAAAGTAATATAAGCCCACACTTAACTTATTTTAAAATTTTCTTAGAACATTATTTGAACAAAATGAACCTCACCCCACCAGTTCTCTGTCATAGGCACTTGGCAGAGAAGTGCCCTCAACACTCTGAGAGACTTAGGCTGGGCCCTAGCTCATCCCAAGGGAAATTCTGTTCTCAGCTGCCTACCCCAGGGAGTGCTTGCCTTTCCATCAAGTGAATTCAGGACGGAAAAGGATGAGGTTTAGAACAGGGATCCCAAATCTGATGGGCTTACTGAAAAAGGAAAAGCTGAGGGAGAAGAGGGAAGAATGCTTTGCATTATGCAACTGAAAAGTCCAGAAGCATTCTGTTTCAGGTAAGGCTAGAACCAGGGACTATAACAATTTCATCAAAACTTTCTAACTTTTGCATATGCTTTTCTCTGTTGACTTCATTCTTGCACAGCAAAATAGATTCTGGAAGCCCTGGAAACAGACTCACAGCTTAGTCACCCTTTTTTTTTTAATAGTTCCAGTAAAAGTTAGAACTAAGTCTCATTGGATTAGTTAGGGTCCCAAGCCCAAACATGTTTTTTGTAGTTAGAGGATGAAATATGCTGATTAGCTGGGCCTGGCGTCAAAGGAAAATGGAGGGGCTACCGTTAGAAAAAAGCAATAGGAATGTTAGCTGAGTGAAAACAAGAGATAGTCACAAGAATCATGTAGGATGTAGGTCTGCTGTTCATCCATTCATTCACTTAGCAGATATTTAGCAACTCTTATGTGCCAGGTGCCATGGGAGGCTCTGAGGCTGAGTAAACCAGACAGATACGGCATGTGCTCTTATGAAGCCTGGGTCCAGTGGGGAAGAAGAATAAACACAAAGATAAATGAGGTGGGTGTGAAGAGTGAAACTGCTGGGAAGGGAGAAAACAGGGACGAGAACAGGGAATAACGGTGTTAGTGAAAGCCAAGCAGAGTGACCGTTTGGGTGCCCATGTGTAATAAGGAAGCAGAAAGAACCAGCTCAAAATGCAAAACCAGAAAAATCGGACATTTGGGGCAGATGTATAAAGCCAAGAGAAGGGAGAATAGATACAGACAGGGATGTCAAAGGCTTACAGCTAGATTTTTCCTTTTACTCTTATACTCTCAGTTTCTTATCATGAATCCCTTTACTCAAGTTTGGTCAAAGGGTTTCTTTGTCTTGAATAAATCAGCCTTGACTATGAAACTAATTAAAAACTTCATGACTCCCAACCTCATTAGTTACCCACAAGACAGCATTTTGTGAGCTTGTCCATTTTTAAATGATGTAAGGTACCGAAAACTTTACTGAATCATTACTAAAAAATACCCAAACTTAAATACATACCTGTATATGTATTATATACTATACTTATGTGTTCTTAAGGATGAACAGGAACTGAGGCAGTCAGTTCAGTTGCTCATTTAAAAACCAAAGCACCAAGTTTACTTCTTGAGTTCTCCTCAGTGGAGCTGCAGGCCTATGAGCACAAAAAATGGTTCACTGCTAGTCCAGGAAGGTGCCTCATTTCTCAAATATGCCCAAACCAAAGCACACACACACACAATGCACAGAGCACACACAGACACACAAATTGTATCCACTCATATATGTACATATACACAACACAAAGCACGCATACAAGGTACACACACACACAAAGTATATGTATATGTGCACATACAAACTACACTCATATACACGAAGCAGACACAGTAAAACAGACACACATAGATTATGAAAAGTACTCAGGTGGATTTTTGATTACCATCCATCGAGGCCCTACTCACCTACTCAGTGCCAGGCACAGTGGTCAAAGATGTTTACGCATCTGCCATAATGGCAGCAACTGAATTAGTGCTCATCAAGTCTTCCCAGCACCCCTAGAAGGCACAGACTTAACCATCATTCCTCTGTTTTAAAAAGAAATGACCTGCCCCAGGCCACTCCTCTAGGTCATGGTGGAGCCAAACATGCTATCTGTTGGACATCCTCCCTCTTTGGTCAACTCTATGCTGCTGTCCTTATAAATGTGCATGTGTGTGAACCCAGGTCCTGTCACACCCATTATGTCTGCATATACGTGTCTCCCTGTGATATAGATCTCAGCACATCACACATCTCAGGGGATAAAATGGTGCTCCTTATACTCTAGACCACTGACGCTATTCCAGATTTATTGCATTTATTTAAAAACAACAAACATTCTCAATTATTTCCACACTGCTCAGGACTATAATTTACTCAGAGGTATGAGCTATCAAGTTTCTCAGGGATTGCTTCAAAATGTCAGATCTAAAAGATGACTCCCATGTTAGTGAATATGAAACACCCATTTATATTTTTCATTTTTACTTTGATTTAATTTTCAGACAATTCAACTTTTTCCCCATGCCTGAGTGCCTTAATTCATTTCACTTGTCAAAAGAGACAAATTTTCATAATTGCAAAATAAAGCACGGTGGCCCTTCTTTGGTGACCGCATATTTCACATTTTTTTTTTCTGGATGAAAATGCCTTCTTAGTCTAGTTGGCTTACTTCTGACATATTTTTATTCAGTCTCTGCTTAGAACAGACAAGGGTACAGGCTAAACATTCACTAACGTTTTGTTATGTTAATGAACATCTGTAAAAAGGGAGATGAAATTTCCCAACCTAGCCTGAGATGCTCACATTTTTTCTATAATTTTCACTGAAAAAAGGCAATTTTCTGAGATTACAAGCTGTAGCATGAAATATGCCCTATCCTCTAATGATTCTGCCTTGACAAGAAAGCCCTCAAGTCCTACCGCCAGGTTCAAACAGGGTGCTCGTTTCACAGAGGTCAGAAGCATCTAAGATTAACTTAACATAGCTTCCAGGGATATAGTGATGGGATTTTCTTAATAAAACATTTTTTTTTCATGTACAAAAGTAGTATGTGTCCTTTATTTAGAAAATTTGGGGGGGAAATAGAAACAGTGAAAACCAGAAAAATATGACCTATAACTCCATCATTCAAAGCAAAAGACAGCCAACACATTGATGTAAATTCAAGTTGTGCCTCTAAAAATAAAATTTACTTTTGACTTGGCTGGGCTCTTGAATACTTGAAAACGAATTGTTTATCATTAGAAATCTACTCAACTAGTTGATAAATGGTTAAAGATAAAAATAGGAAGAAAACATTTAATTCTTTGGAGCTATTCATCTGTATTGCTAAGTTCTGAATTGAAAGACTGCTGAAATGCCTGGTCTGGTCACCAGCCCCACTACCTCCACCCTCCATCCCTGCACCTGGACACACAGACCACTCCCAAAAGAAGGTGACAGAATTTAAAATTCAGTGGCCAGTAAATGCTGACGGGGTAGAGAATGATGAGGAACTACAGAATGAAGAGAATATCCAGGGCAAGGTGGGCTATCAGAGGGGTGGTCACTCTCAGGAGGGACTGACAGAGACAGCAGTGGAAACATTCTTGACGCACATCCTTATACACACACTTTTATACGCATATGGTCATCGTCATAGGTTGGGGTCTCTGGGAAGCAGTCTCTGAGGTGGAGAAGAACACACAGTGGGTTTCTCAGGAAGTGCTTACAGAATTGCCACCTATGCAAGGGACAGGATAGAAACAGGATTGAGCATAGGAGGAAGCTGAGCTGAGATGCTCCACAAAGACCTCAGATGACCCCGTGGGGAGCTGTAAAGCTAGGATAGCACTTCAGCGTTGTCCCAGGATGGTGTGAGGGGCCAGGCCTTTACAGCTCCTATAGGAATCAGTCATTGGATGTGGCTGACCCTGAGCAAAGTGATGCTCTCCAGAGGAGACAACTCCTGAGCAGGCTGTTGTGGTCAGGCCAAAGAAGCTCTTTCCACAGTAGGCCTTATAGATGCCACCAGATGTCACACTGAACTCTTCTCTCTCACTCTGCAGCTGGTAAGATATGCACTATAATTCTCATTTTACACATGAGGAAACAGAGGCCTAACATCTTGTCCAAGATCACCTGGAGAGCATGCAACACCCAAATTTGCTCCCCATTTCAGGGCCCTGATTTGGGGTTTATTCCATTATGCATGGCTGCCTGAGCCTGTTGGTTTGACCATTAATTGGATCACGTTTACACCCCCATTGCCAACAGTGATACTTTCCTGTTCTCTGAACTGCAGCCTTGTTTTATTACAGTCATTACCATCTATTACAGAGAGGTGTGACTCTCCCTGCGAGCGTTGAATTGTAAGTCTGTGGTTCCCTAGCAGGGAGGGTTCGGTCAATCTCTACAGAAAGACAGCACACAGCAAGACACAACATCTCACTTCAGCCTCAGGAAGACAAAGCTGAGCATCTTCTCTTTGAGAAAATCATTTCCCTCATCATTTGTCTAGCGTCCTAACTATGGGGAGAGAAAGGTTGCTTTAAACCCCATCTCTTTTGCCCTTTTTGAGCTGAATGTGTGCCATCAACCTAAAGAACTGTTCTTTCAACAGAATACTGCAGCAAAAATAAAATTCATAATAATAAAAAATAAATTCATAATAAAACCCCACAAGAATTCCATTAAACTAGACATCACTCACCTTACATGGTCAGACTCAGACTACATTAGGGTATGATACAATCCATATTTTAATAAGATCAGGAAAATACACTGTAAGCACTGGCTCTTCATCAAGTTACATTACAAGCCTGAGCCTCAGTTTCCCCACCTGAAAAATGTAAGACTTAGGCTAGGTCATCTTTTTTTTGTTGTAATATTTTTTTAGGTCATCTTTAAGATTTATTCCATTTCCAGTATTTCACAATCAGGGTCCACAGACCCATACCTTGTTCTGCTTGCCATGGAAAAAAGTGGAAAAGATGTAAAGTAAAACTACCACTACCACCACCACATCACTCCCCAAAACAACAACGAAAACAAGCTTCCCTGGAGTGTTTGATGCTCCATAACAGGACGCAGTTAGAAAATGCTTATGTCAGAAGATTTTTTTTTTTTAATGTTCTCATTTCACTATGGATGCAATAATAGAAGCATTAGCAGACAAAGACCCAAAGCAAGCTGCAATACCCCCCAAAGCTCATTGCAATGTTTAGCCTATAAATTGAAATTAAAATTACAAAAATGACACTCTGGAAATTATTTTTAAAACTAAAAACATCTTTTTAAAAAATTGAAATGGCATTCCGACTCCGCGGTTCCTCAGGCGCCCCCCTCCCCCGCAAGTTAAAATGTCTCAATTACAGCAACATCCCTGATACCCTCTCAACAGAAATTGCGTGAGAGCTGTATGATTTACATTTGCAGTTTATGAAATAAATTAGGCAGAAAAGATTCTCATAATCTCAAGCACATTTAGTTTACCAGATTCTACAAAGGTAAATGGACAAAGCAGCAAACAATAATACTAATAGTTCATTAATATGTTCATTAGAAGAAATTTAATAAATGCATATATATTCTCTTCTAGACAATTTTCAGGCAATGGGTCAGCAAAACTCTCCAAGACATACTCCCTCCCAAATTCTGAGTCCCATTGTTAACTACATGGCCTTTTATAGGAACGCTAAGAGGAAGACTGACAGCTAAGTTGCTGGGGTTTCTGGCCTGCTGATTTCCAGTGCTGTCTATTATGTCTACAACCATATGGAATAGGTATGTGTGGGCCACTGCTCCACCTTGGCCCAGTAGCCTTCATCTCTTGCCTCAGTTACTACAGTGGCTCCCCAACTGGTCTCCCTGCTGCCCACCCTTGCCCTGCCTCCATCTCCTCTTCACAGAAAAGCCAGAGGGATGCCCTAAATGTGTAAGTCAGTTTTACGCAAATTCTCAGCTCAACTCCATTTGGACGGAGGGGCAAAGCCCTCAAGGTCCTACATGATGGGGCCCCATCTCATCTTTCTGACCTCCTTTTCTATATACTTTTCCCTTACTCATTTTGTTCCAGCTACCCAGGCCTCTTTGCCATTCCTGGAATTTTCCAGGTAAGCTACATCAAGGCTTTAGTGGTGGTGGCTCTCCGAGCTCTTCCTTCATACATTCACACGGTGACCTTCTTCTCCCCCTTGAAGGCTTGGCTCACAGGTTACTGGCCCTGAACAGTCTCCTTAATTCCATTACCTGTCCCTTCCCCCCAGGCAATCCCATGTCGTATTATCCCAGGTAATGTTTTCTTTTGTCCAATAAAATGTAAAACTTCTACCACACTATTTAATTTCTTTATTTTTATGTCTGTTGTTTAGTATCTGTAAGCTCCAGGAGGGCAGAAATCTTTGTTTTGTGATGCTCTATCTCCAGCGCCTAAAAGAGTACCTAGGAAGAGTAAACAGATTAAATATAAGACGAAAGGAAGGAAGGAAGGAAAGGAGGGAGAAAAGGAAGAAAGAAGGAGGATATGTAATAATAAAAAGAGCTACTATGTTAGAATGGAATATTTATCCTTTTTTATTTCTAACATTTATGATATTATTATTATTAAATCACATTATAATTTAATCTCAAAACATATAGCAAATAATTGGCATTCTCAGGTGGTATGTCTTGGAAGTGTTTTTTTGTTTGTTTTTTCTTTTTTTCATTGCGTTATAGTCAGTTTACAATGTCGTGTCAATTTCCAGCGTAGAGTACAATTTTTTAGTTATACATGAACATACATAAATTCATTGCTGCATTCTTCTTCATTGTGAGCTACCACAAGATCTTGTATATATTTCCCTGTGCTATACAATATAATCTTATTTATGTATTCTACATATGCCTGTCAGTATCTACATATTTCGAACTTGTTTTTAAATCAGTGACTCAATTTGAGTATGTCAATGAGAATTGTAAACAAGAATCTTGAATTACAGGAAACCCTTTCAATACTCCTTTTTATAAAAATGTAAGTCAGGAAATCCTGCAAATAGCATGCAATTCCAGAGAGAGGGGAGAGGGGTCCTGGGAGAGTGCACAGCCCCCAACACTGTCTCCCATCTCTCTACTCTCCATGTCCTCGTTGCTCAGTCTCTGTGGGGCTTGGATGAGGATACTACCATCCTTCTTTGTTCTGCCACATCAAGTCAAACACTCAATCTGTCTTCCTAACCCTGTTTTGCAGGCCTACTGTTCATGAACTGTTTCTTACTTTTCTAAGTATTTCCTGACTTTATTGCCCAGTTCCCAGGGTCTAGCATCAGAGTCACTTCATGCAAATTCAAATATCTGCACGTGACCAAGGAGGAATGAGAGAAGAAGGGTGGAAAGGATGGGGTAAAAGGGATCAGGTGGGAGGGGGTGGTGAGAGAGAGACCCTGGAGGAACACTGGCCACAAGTGGCTTGTCAGGAAACATCAGGTTGGTACCCAGTGTGCTCAAAGGAGGCCACATATGCAGAACTTTATGAGCACTTCAAAGGATTGTCAAAGGTCATTTAGACTCCATGGGATGCTTCTTTCACACCCTGATTTTAGACCTTAAGCCTGGAGTTGGGCTGGGCTCCATTATCTGTTTTGTTTCCCAAGGCCACCTTTGCCTTGGATTTGCATTTTGACTTCTGCACCAAACCCACCACTTTACATCAGTGTTCCACCCCCGGTCATTGTTATGGAGGACACAGTACACTCTATACACACACTAGCTCACCACTGATCTGAAATAGATGAGATGTCACATATGTTACAGGTGGTGAGGAAGAAAAAGGATGCAGGGGAGGAAGGTACCAGCTGGGCAGCAACTGGTCAAGGAACCCCTAGTGTACTAACAATAAAAATGTAAAACTAGAAGAATTTATTCAATGACTATCTTGAAGGACCACCAACTCTACTGAAGGAGTAGAACTAAGAAGATAAGGATAAATGTGCAATCAATGAATATTGACAAGATGAGCTCTACAGCTTTCAAATCAGTTCTAGTTCATTCAAATGAGTTCTAGAACATCCAGCCAACTACAGAGACTTTGGAGACTCAACAGCATCTACCAGTTTGCTTGGAAAAGCTGCCAGGTCAGTGTCTTTGGCCCTTTTGATGTCCCAGAAGAATGGCTCATATATTCCCTCATCTACTTATTCATGTATCTATTCTATTCAGTACAAAATATAATTTAAACTCCAACCCATTCAAAACTACTTTGATGAGCTGATTTACTCAACAAATATCAGGAGAGCAGCAATTTTATGTCAAGAACTTGTGCCAGAACTTCTTTTCTGTGCACAAATCCAGATAGTTTCCTCTACAGAGATCAACAGTCTGGTGTTGGGCACATCAAGAGATGTGAGAGTAAATTCAAATTCCACTGCACGTTTTTGCATTTCTACACTATGTCCTTTTATCCCCCTAAAAAGGAGGGGTCATCCTCTTTAGAACAGTATCATCAAGGAGCCAGTACCTACATACATAAATCCTGTTGTTTCACTATTTTTTCCTTTGTCCTCATGCATTTTTAGCTTCTATTTATAAGGACCCAAACTAAAATTTCAAGGTCAAAATGATACCTGTTTCTACACGAAAATTCTTAACTACTTGTGTGGAGATGGTGCTTATGAAATACTCAGAGGGCATGTTGTATATTTTTAACTTGCTCTTAAGACCTCAGAATTCAAATGTGAGGGCTTGCATACAGAGGATGAAGACAAATTGTTATATGAAAGAAGAAAAATTTTGTTTTGCTTTGTTTTCCAAAGATAAAAGATGCTTCCCTTCTCTAATGAGTCATGAACGACTCATCTACTCTTGGGAAAATCTGAAGTGGCCAGTGATTTGATTGCTTTTTCTGCTGTAAACACATCTAAGAAGTGGAGCCTAAGAGTAAACAATAAAGGACCCTGTGAAATTCAAATAATTTTGTTTCTTTTACAAATGAAACTACCCTGAAAATGATTTTTAGGGTAAATTTTGTGCTCTCTTTCATGCTGTAAATATTTAAGTGTGGTCACTGAATCAAATGATTTTGGCTGAGTGCAATTTGGGGGGAGGGGTGGGCCTTTTTATCCCTTAATGGGATTCACCCTAATATTGATCCAATTCAATCATTTCATAAATGAAAACCACAAGATGACTTCCATCTTTTCTTATGTCTTGTCAATAAGACATCATTCTATCTTCATTTCTGTTTCTTTTTCTCTCCAGACCCTCTAACTATTTTGATAACTTACAAAGCTAAGAAATGTTCAATGTTGAAGAAAAACACCAGAGAACTTTTAAAAATTCATTGTACCCCAAAGGCTGATGGCAAGAATATACTTTCTGGTACATAAGAAAGAAAAATGTATTTGGTATCACTAGCTGTTAATATGTCATCAGGATAAATCATAAGTCTTATTCTTGGGAATCTTAATAAAAGAAGTCACTTGAGACATGGAAAGTACAAAAATAATCACCAATAGGCCCTATCTTTGACTAGAACCTGGGGAAATTTAGAAAGTGTTCATTCACAGAGACACTTAAAAAGACATTGCCCAAATTTATCATTGTCATAAATTCTTGCTGACTAAAAAGTTTCCTTAGAGTAATTTACAATGCCCATCATAAAATACTTCATCAAAAGGAAATACGTAGATTTAATACAAAACCGTAAACTCCCAAGGACTCAGGGACAATGATCTCAGCCAGTCTCCAGAGAAAATGGAGTGGTCTGTGACTGCTGTATGCCTCAAGCCTTGGTCTCACTTTCATCCGGCATTCCTATCTTCTAGGTTGTCACACAACTCTAGTGTGTTTGTTTCCCTCTGGGACTCCAGAAAGACACGGTATTTGAAATAACACTCTAGTTCTTCACCATCTATCTCAGGGGAGTGGGACAGGAAGGATGCTGTCATCTGGATACACTAACTGGTTGGTCAGAAGAAGTAACCTGTGATTAGTAAAGCAAATACTTTGCATCCATGTTCCAGCCTCATGGTGGAAGAAAGCTATACCACACTGGATGTTTCTGGATGTCTCAACCACTCTACGAAGGCAACTGGTTTCACTTTGTCTTGAGGGCAGGAAAGCTAATAGATCCCTCGCAAGATAAAGAAGTCAACACACTGAAGAACAGAACCATCAGCTTTTTGTCTCTCTGCTCTTCTTTCCTACAAGCTCTTATTGAAATTAATCCAAACTCTGGCACCAACTTTAACCATGTTCCTGTGTTCAAGCCACACAATTCCCACTGCAGCTGGACTCCTCCATCTGGAAGCTCTTGCTGACACTTCTAACTCCTATCTCTAAAGTGAAATTCAGCATCTTCCTCCAAAACTGGCTGTTCTATCAGGGTCTCATCAACTCTCTGTTTGCTGCATTTGAAACTTCCTTCAACCCTGACATCTAAGCTGTATGCATCTGGCTTCTTTAACACCCTCATGCCCTTCTCTCCAACGTAGCCCATGCTGACAGGTTAGTCCAGCCAGACATCTCACTCTCCACCTCAGAGTCTTTCATCTACTTTTAGTCTTTCCCTAAAATAAATTATGTGCAACATTGCCAAATAAATCTGCCCAAAGCACAGCTCTGCTGATGTCACTCAACATCAGAACTTTTCAATAATTCGGTATCTCCTATCACATGCAGTCTATACTTCTTATCTAGCTTTTCCCTTTATTGTGAAAACCAGCTTTCTAGCCTCACTTCCCACTACTGCCTTCTGGCTACATATGGATGTATGGAACGTTCCAGTGGTACACTGGTGCCATTGCCCATGCTCCTTCCTTTGCCTGGAAGGATCCATCTCCACTCTTACCTGTTGAAATCCTACTCTTCCTTCCAGGTCAAGCTAAGGTACCATATTCTCTGTCAAAGATTCCTTCCCCTAGTACCTCTGTCAGAAAAGCTGTTTTGTTCTTCTATAAAACCTTAATCATGTGATACTAATTGAATGTTTATTTATTCTATAATCTTTGTACACTTCTCCTATGTTGGGCTATGAGCTCATTGAAGGCAGGGATTCACCTTTCCCCTGATTCAGGTTTGTATTACTCAATTAACATTTTGTTATTGGATGGATGGATGGGTGGATAAGTAGAATTCACGTTCAATACATATAGAGCTGATATACAAAACCATGAAGCACAGAGGTCTCTATTATAAAACCTCCAGTCCCGGATAAGTAGGACTTCCTTTCCTCCTCATACCCATGATTCCTGGATAATCCCTGTCTAACTTGTGATGTTGGGAGTTTAAAAAGATGCTGAAAAAGCAGTGAATGGAGCATTGAGATCTGACTATGTTCCGTAGAAATCTGAAGACCTGGCAATCTTAAGGAGGAAGTTCAGTAAGGGAAGACCTGAACTGTATGGTGGACTGTAGAAATCAGGCAAGTGAAGACAGGGTAATGGAAAGAAGAGATTTACAGACAGAAGAATACAGCCTCCACATATGGTCAGAGGTTCTGAACATGAAATGTCCAGGGAAATGGAGCATAGGTGATAAGAAACAAGGCTGGAGATATGGAGGAAGTCATTCATTAAATATTGGTAACTTTCTAGAAACGACTCCCTTGAACAATTTCACACCTTTTGCCTGAGTCTGGGTGGTTCCCATCATAGATCAGTTATCTGGGGGATTCAGAAGGGCCAGAACAGATGAATATTGGCATCAGCAAGAAGACAGTCAAATTGAATCAAGGACTCAGCAAGCTCATAGGGCATTGCCATTGGTGTTGGAATTAGAATGGATGCAGGGTTTTATTACTATATCACGTCCAGGGGTAAGGTGGAGGAAATGTGCCAAAAGAAAGTTGGTGAAGGAGTTCATATGGAAAAGCTACCACCAGCCAATCAGAATCATTCATTTCAATCTGACCTTCACTTTTCTCATAAGAAAAAAATGGAGGTAGCAATAATGACAACCACACCACAGACACTGCTGTAGTGTCAGGTACGGTTCTAAGCACATGATATGAGATTTCCCCCTCACAACAACTATACTTGGTAAGTACCATTATCCCTATCTTACAGGTGAGAAAACTGAGGTGTATGGGGATTAAGAAACTTGTCCAAGTTCATACAGGTAGTTCATGTCTGAGCTGGGTTTCAAACCAAAGCAGAGACATGCCTTAGGGCTCCATAGCATTTATCCCCCTTGGCTCTAAGCCCAAGATTACAAAGGGCAGGTCTGGGCCACTGAAAGAAATGAAAAATCAGGCTCACTGGAAAAAGAGAAATTAAAAAGCCATTGCTGCTCAGGCCCTAATGATATACAATCAGGCAAAAGAATCAGCTCAGAGGGCCAGCGAATTATCTACAGCCCCAGAGTGCAATCTGAGGCTAACAATCGGGACAGAGAGAACTGTAAATAAGTCCTGGCAATGACTACAGTCATTACCCCATTCTTAAATAATAATGAGAAATCAATGAATTATAGCAAGACCAGCAACACACTTCTCTGTAACCCTGCAACTCAGAAAGCCCCGGGAAACCCCTCTGAGGCTGCAGCTCCCATGCAGCAGGCCCAGCAGCACTGGGTCAGGAGAACGGAAGGGGCCGATGGTCAGACATCCAGGCCTCTTGGAAGAAGAGAATTTTGATGTGGTTCTTCTAGAAAGTGGCAAATGTAGCATGGTATAAGAGCCGCAAGGAAGGAATGAAGAACATGGAAGGAATGACAGCAATCTCTATACAGTAGTGATGACCACAGAAGCTGCAGACAGCTCAGAGCCAGAGCTGCAACCCACCTCTCACCCATTCACAGACCCTCTGCATGGTGATAGATGTGAGACCTGATGCCCAGGTCTCCATATAAGGCAGGACTTACTGTTCCAGCTGCTGGGAGAGCTGTCAGCAGGCAGCCTTGAGCTGTCAGCCCTCTCAGGAATTGCCTCACCCAAAGTCACACATCAATGTCAGATGGAGGAAGGGGGATAAAGGCCAAGCCATTTTGGCCCAAAGCAGGACAGGTCTGATGGACCGAGTGGGCTCGGGAGCTCCCGTGTCACAGTGTGCCCACCCAGCTTCCGCCCTCTCCCTTCCACAGGTGTTGATCCAAAGTATTCTCCCTAATAAACACAACACATGTCAACTCTGTCTCATAGACTGATTCGAAGAGCAGCCAGCCTGCCACAAGCACATGGCCTGTGTTTTAACCTTGTCCCTGGATTCCCTACCTTAATTTACCTACCTTAGTTTTATTTAAGCCCTACACCCCCCCCCCCCCCCGTATTAGGCAACCAGATTCAGGTATCTTCTGTGATAAGAGAGAGACTAAAGAGGGGATGGGGACAACAGAGGGAGAGGTTAAGTGACCTACATGATAAAGGCATGGGAGGGAACAGGGATTAATAAGAACAAATCCTGCACAGACTGGGAGTTGAGGGAAGTTTTCAAGAGTCGATAGTTATGAGTATCTGGGCAAAGGAGGGTTGTATTGGTGATAAAATAGGTTTAAAGGGGAGTTACTAAAATTATTAATTGTATCCCCATTGTACTTTTTGTGTTTTTCAAGAGACACAAGTAAATACTGGAATCACTTTTTAATTACTCCTGAGCACTACACTGTGTGTTTAATATGTGACTCCACACAGAATTTGAGACTCAGACTTTTATTGGGTGTGTTGGTCACAGTAATTAACACTAGATGCTTTAACTAATAACCCCAAATCTCAGTGGCTTAATATAATAAAGGTTTATTTCTCACTCCCATCATAGTCAATTGGCGATTGGGTGGCTCCTTTTGGCAACTCACCTCCAAGTAGTCCATCTTGTAATGCTGCCACTTTAAACATTGTCACCTAATTTCTAGGTCCCTCTGCCACCCTAATAGCTTCCTATTTGGCCCCACCACCAAGAAAAAAAATCTGTGATCTACCTTTCTCCACTTGTTTTCTTCCCAGGAGAGGCTAATCTGTATGGATTACAGATCACAGGGACACTCATGCCTCTGGCTTCCAGCTGAGTTTGGACAATAGAGATCCAGGCAGAAGACCAGAGGAGGTAGAAGTGGGGGAGATTTACTTTTCCAGCTTCCTCCCCTGAGCAACTTGACAAAAGGTCACAGCTCTCTTTAGGTGGTTCTCTCTACACCCTTCATTGTGTCCGGGATGTATAACCATGATTGCACTTGCCCCTTTAGGCCTCAGATTAGTTACAGTCCTATTGTCCTCTGCAGCTGGGCACTATAACATCCCTTGTGGTTTCCCTCAACCCCACCCAACCTTTATAAATAGCTCTTTAATTAAACTTCCTTGGATGGTGCTACTCTGAATGTATCTTTTGTTTCCTGCTATAATCATGACTGATACCCCAGGAGAGAGAGTTGGGGGCAGAGTATTCTGTGTGTCTAGGAAAGAGGAATGTGAGCCAGGATTTGGCACACTGCGCTGCCAGTGGTTTTTCTTTTGTTCTTGTGTTTGTTTATTTGGTTCTTGGTTTTTGTTTTTTATGTTTGTTTCATTTTGTTTTGTTTGGGGTGGGGAGAAGCCAATACTGTTTACTTGTAGGGATGATTTTCTTAGTCTTTTCTCTGTACTTTCCACTGTAATTATACATGAAATTTGTATCCTGCTTTATTTACTTATATTTCATTCAGTTCAACATATATTTTTATTTCTGTTGAGACTTCCTCTTTGACTCATGGATTATTTAGAACTGCATTGTTTAGTTTCCATGTGTTTAGAGGTTTCCCATTATCTTTCCGTAATTGATTTCTAGTTTGATGATTCAGTGTGGTCAGAGGATACCCTCTGTGATGCCAGTCCTTTCAACTTTCTTGAGGTTTGTTGTATGGCCAGGATATGGCCTACCTTGGTGAATGCCCTCTGGGCACTTGAGAAGCATGTGTACTCTGCTGCTGTTGGGCAGACTGTTCTATGTTGATTGGATCCTGCCGACTGATGGTGCTGAGTTCTTCTATATCCTTGCTGATTTTTGACTTGTTCTGTTACGGAAACGACAGGCCAGTCAAGAAACAAGCACCACTCGGAGGGTTGGAGTACTCAGATGTATTACGCCGGCGGGCTCAGAGGGGCTTCTGCTCCAAAGCTCTGAGCACCTCCAAGACGTGTGCATGAGGTTTTATAGGGTAAAGTACAAGCTTGGGGTATTAGGCCAATAGGCATGGAACAGCTTTAGCAGCATTATCATCACACAAGTGGAGGCGGGGAGGCAGCAAACCAACATTCCAAAGCCAGATATGTATCTTTGAAAACCCAGCTGGCTAGTAAAAAAAAAACATGAACAGCAAACCAACACTAATTAACTTAGATTTACAACTTAGTCTAGCAGAACTCAGATCAGTATTCCAATACTTAGATTTGTGAGTTATCTTGTTAGCCCAGCCCAGCCTCTCCTTCACATTCCTAGACTTGTGAGTTATCTTGTTAGACCAGCCCGGTTTTTCCTTCACAGTTCTATTAATCATTGAAGAGAGGGAGGTTGAAGTTTTCACCTACAATCGTGGATTGCCTATTTCTCTTTTCCATTCTATCAATTTTTTGTTTTGCATCTTTTGCAGCTCTGTTGTTAGGTGCATATATACTTAGAACTTCTATGACTTCTTGGTTGGCAATGCTTTTACCATTATGTAATGCCTCTCTTTGTCCCTAATAATTTTATTTGCTCTGGTCTCTTATCTGATGTTAAGATAGCCACTCCTGCTCTGCTTTCTTTTGATTACTAATATATCATTTTTCTATCCTTTTACTTTTATTCTTTATAATTCAACTAAGTTCTTGTGCATGTATTTGTATCATGTTTTTTAATCCACTACCAATCTCTGAGTTTTAATTGGTGCATTTAGACCTTTCAATTCAATGTATTTATTAACATGTTAAGGTTTAAGTGTGAAATTATTTTTGTTTTCTGTTTGTTTCCTCTGTTTCTCATTTCTGTTTCCTCTCCCTGCCTTCATCTGGGTTGCCTGAACATTTTTTTAGAATTTTATTCTAAATTTATACATTATACATACATGATCACATAACTAAGCACAGCCGACTGGTATTGACATTTTACTGGTTACTGGTTCTTGTGACATGTAGAAACATTACCTCCATTCTGCTGTTGAGCCTATCCATTGGGTTTTGTTTGTTTTGTTTTGTTTTGTTTTGTTTTGTTTTGTTTTGAGTTCCATTATTGTATTTTTCAGTTCTGAAATGTCCATTTGGTTCTTCTTTATAACTTTTCTTTTCTTTAAATTTTTATGAAAGTCTATTTCTTTGCTGAGACTTTCTATTTTTTCAGTTGTTTCAAGCATGTTCATAATTGCTCACTGAAGTATTTTAATATTAGCTGCTTTAAAATTCTTGTCAGATGATTCCGACATCTGTGTCACCTAGGTGTTGGCATCTGTCCGTTATCTTTTCTCATTCACATTGAGATTTTCCTAGTGCGTGGTATAATGAGTTATTTTCACTTGTATCCCATACATTTTTCTATTATATTATGAGACTTTGGTTCTTATTTAAGCCTTCTTTTCAGCAAGCCTCCTCTGACTCCACATTACCTCATTACTGCAGGTAGGGAAGGAAGCCCAAGTTCTCCACTCAGCCTCTATTTAGGGGTTAGGGGGTTCCTCATTAATGCTAGAGGGTTAATGCTCCAGGTTCCTCATTAAGCTTCCACTGATACCACCATGGCTGGTAAGGAAAGGCATCTCACCTCCTTACTGTTCCCCTCTTGGTGAGGGTGCATATTTAGGCTCTCCACTTGTCCTTTGCTAATGGGGCCTTTGCTAATGGGTCACAGATTTGTTTTGTGGTGTTTTGATGCCCTGTCTTGCTACACTGCCCCTTTCCTGGTCCTTTGGTTAGAGAGAGAGCAGGATTTTTTTTTTTTTGTCTGCATCCATTAGCATTTCTAGATTTGCTAGCTTCTCCTGAACCCAATTGAAGATATGAGATTTCAAAAAGAACTGAAGGAACTCCACCACCATGTCTGAGGTCTCAAAATTCCTAGCTGGTCTGCTTTCCCCTCTGCTCCTTTCAGAGTCCTCTTATGTTTCTTTTATGGATACTGTTCAAAGGTTGTTTGTGCTGAATTTAGTGTGAGAAGTAGGTAGAAGTGGTTTTATATATATATTTCCCAAGTTCCATACTCTGCCCTGGTTCCAGATCTGCAGATTCAACCAACTGGGATCACCATGTAGTACTGTAGTATCTACTGAAAAAAAATTCATGTATAAGTGGAGATGCACAGTGCAAACCTGTGTTGTTCAAGGGTCAACTGCATATGTATGCACTTTACCACTAGGGTGACATACCATGCATATTTTAGAACATACATATAACATTAAAAGGATGAAAAAAAATTAAGTAATTTAAAACTAAATTATATGGATCACTTTGTGTAACATACTGGGAACCACTGCTTAGATTCAATTTGAAGAGCAGAGGGAGAAGGGCCTCCCTCCTGCGACTGGCCTCTGGGTTCTGCTATGTCCCATAGACACTCCTCGGGAGCCAGTCCCCATCCTGTTCAGATATGTGTTCCTTCTGTGTGGCTTCTGTGCAGATCATGATGAGAAGCTGCAGGTGTGACCTTCTGCCCTGCTGGGCACCTAGAGAGGGATGGATGGGCTGGCTCTGTTCGGACTTAATGTACCTGCTAGGAAACAAGCCAGTTATGTTGATAAACAAGACCTTGAAAGGGACACAAATAATCACAGAAGCCCTTATGGGGTGACTCTTTCTACATAATGCCCCGTGGGTAGCTATAGTCTTAAGCACTCAAAAAAATCAGAAAATCTATTCCCAAGCTTGGGTCCTGCTGAGTCTCTGTGGCATCCAGCAGCTCAGCCTGTTATTCAAGGGTGGCGCTGGTGACAGCTGCAACATTTTGTGTCTTTAAGTGGCCTTAAGTGAAGGCAAGGGAGGCTGCCACCTATGGGGCAGGATTTCAAGTTAAATTGAAAGACTTTGTGACCTCAAACTGCTGTCCCCATTCTACTTCAGAGGCCTGAAAAACTTGCCTTCCTTCTTTCCCCTCCCCTCTACACTCACTGGTATATAAGTACATACTTATACATTTAGCAACTGTTTATTGAGCTTTTACTCTATATGAGGCAACATAGCTAAGCACAGCATTGAGAGAAATCACCAAGCCAGACATGATTCTATTATGACATAGTGAGAGAGGGATTCTTCTGCTGAAGCTCTGCTGCTTTAACTTACAGAGGGCAAATACATGGCACATATGATACACCCCTCCTCACCCACAGCAGACATTACTAATCAATCATGTCATGATGCACCACTGAGCCTGGATTTGGCCTCAGATTCCTTTTCAACACACTTTTGTCTGTAATCACTGCCAATCAATGGCCACAAGACAGTTGGCCCACAAGATGGGATGTATCTGCCATCTCCAGATGAAGTCTTTGTTCTCTTCTCCAGTTTTGTTCTCATTTTAGATCCTTTGGATGGTTCGTGGAGAACAAAGAGCATCCACATTACTGAGATTTGATGCTTATTATCTGGAAATGCTCTGATTGGCAGAAGACTTGGTATGCTGTTGATTATACTTAGTATGAATCCTCCTCATAAACTGACTTTTTTTTAAATCATGGAAGTGGAACATCTGTAATGCAGTGTTGTCCCTTCTTCTTGCAACACATTATCATGAAGTAAACTACAAAGTTGATAACAAAGTTGACATTTACTGAATATTTTCTTTAAAGAGAAAAAACTGCCCATATGCACATTTGCATGCTCCCTTGGGAAAGCCTTACTTTGTCCCAGGCTCCAAGATCTCATAGATAACTCAGCAAGTGAGAAATGCACAGTCACATTACACATATGTACTTTCTCGCTCTCCTGGGCTGGTGTGACCCAGGTCTACAGTTGGGCTGTAGAATGGCGCCAATCTTCCTAATGGCAATTCCAGCCACACATTCTGTGGAGAAATAACTCTTCATGGCCTGCTAATATGGAATGGAACTGCAGGAAACATAAATTTGGAGCAAAAATATAAAATGCATTTTTAAATTCTTCTTAGGAATGAAGTCTACCCTCATTATTCACAGTATTTATGTTCTGTATCACCATGAATACTGTGTAAGTAAACACTGAGCCATTGCTCCCAGAGGAAATACAGAATTAGGTTCTTGCAAGCTTCAGATCATAACATTTTTGTCAACTAATTAATTTATAACCTTGTTTTATGTGTGTTTATATTTAAAGACACCTTATTTAATATATATTGTTAATTCACTAACATTGAATGCACAACCAACTTCACTATGCCTGAAGGATGCTTATTTAACACATATTTTCTACAGAAGACATATTACAGACTTCTTGCACTTAGGAATATTAGATAGGATGTTAGCATTTGTAGGCCATTTTAAATAGTGAAATCACCAATAAAAAGCACAAAAATGTGTGGAAAGGGGCACTAAAGAGATTGCAAAAAAGAAAGTTGTTTGCTTGTAGTATGAAAGCTGAAACAAAAAAGCAGAGAGCCCCCCATTTGACCTCAGCTGGAAACACATAGGACGACTTACATTTTCCACCACTTTGCCCATGTATGCAGATAACCAGGCAAGTACCACAGTATTGATCTGGGGATTATAAATAAATTTTAGCAAGTAAGCAAAGTCACAACTATGGCATCTGTGAATAACCAGAATTGACTGTATCATGTTACCGACCATGATTCAGTTTAAGCGGTGTATGGTCACATTAGTGTAACAGAGAAGAATAAACCTGACTCCATACTGGATCTATCCCTTTAGCTCTAACTCTTCTGCACTGTTGCCTGTAGCTTTTACATACCTTTGTAAAAGTATGTTGCCTATAGCCTGAAATATTCATGATAGCCCATTCTCAGGGCTCTGACCTTTAAATGTATAATACTTTTCCATTCATATAGAGATAAAAAGTTTCAGAACAGAGAATAACATTTGTCTTGTTGGAGATTTATAGAAACATTGTAATTAGACCTCCATGGACAGTTGTAAGAACAAAGGATTCAGGTACTAAGAAGTTTGCAACAACCAGCCACACCCTGCCCCTTATAGTATAAAAGAAGCGTGAATTCTAACTCTGGTAAGATGGTTCTTTGAGTCACTGTTTCACCATCTTCTCAGTCTGCTGGCTTTCCAAATAAAGTTACTATTTCTTGCCCCAACAACTCATCTCTCAATTTACTGGCTGATCATGTGGGGAGCAGTAGGAGCTTAGACTCAGTAACATTAGGAGGTCAAGAGAATCTCCAAAGACTTTAGGATGGAGAAAGTTTTCAAATACTTGTTGCAAATCCAGAAGAAATGTAAAGTTCTACCACTCTAACCTGTTGAGGATTTCAATCAACCCCTCCCTGCTCCCAATGTATTTGTAGGTTTTCAGTATATTCATAGCAAATGCCTACTTAGGAGTTTTTTGTGGATTGTTTAAACTTTTCTTTCTTTCTTTTGGCTGTCGTTTAAGCATTCTTGTGAAACCCATCATTATTGTACTTAATTTGTTTACTTTAAGCAGTTTTGCTAATTCAAAGCAGTTAAGCAGAGGCCCTGGTGAGGATGAGAGAACCTCTACCAATCAGGGTATCTAACCCCATGTGATCTAAGTTTTAGCCTCTGCAAGAAGCCTTGTCTCATCTTGCTCCTTTCTCTGGAGGGGAAGCATGCAGCTCACTGACCAAGGTGGCTCATGGAAAAAGAGAACCAGGTAGATTATGTAGCAGGCCCAAGGAACAGCAGGTATGGATTTCTCCATCCTTGAACTTCTCAGACAGGAAAGGATTGTGTTGTGTTGCACTCTGAGGACACTTCTCAAGATGGAGGCTGGTAGAAAGAGAATCTGAAACTGAGTTGAGTGCTGCAATGGCCCTGGCCAGGAACCTTTCCCCTCTGTCTGTGGAGTAGGTTGGACCAAGGGAAATCAGCCCTAGAAAAGGAAGCAATGTCATGTCAGGGTGTCTCTTGATTTACTCTGCAGGAAACCATCTCAACTTGGAAGCTTTTTGCCAGCTGCAAATCCTGCCGGTACTATCCCAGAATGACTTTTCCATTGGGAGGTAGGGATGGCCATGCCATTGCTCACTGGGAGTGTGTCTGGTTTGGCTTCCTAGTAACTCAAGATCCAATCCCTAGGTGCTAAGGACTGTGGGTATGAAGCAGAGGATTTCAAAAAAAAAAAAAAGAAAAGAAAAAAAAGAAAAGAAAAGAAAAAAGAAACAAACTCAAGAAGAACAGTTAGACTGAAATACTATGTGTCTGAACAATGCTAGACACATAGTGGACACTCCATTATATGTATTTAATTGGATTGAAAATATCCCTTCCCTCAGGGGAAGAAGAAAAGACAGCTCTAGCAGTTTGCTGCAGATAGATTTCACTGTAGGCAAAGTCACAGTGGGTTCAAAACGATGGCACCAGCACTTTGAACTGTTTGTGCAGGTATACATGGGCAGATATTTGAGAAGAAAGCCAAACATTCAAGATTACCTTCCTTTTCTGACATCCTCATCCTCCTCTGTCACACACACTGGACTTGATACATAATGTTGATGCGGTCTGCCTAGGTAAAGTATTGGGGTGCAACAGAGAACAGGAGCTTAGGCTAAGTGCCTCCTGAAAATGCACTATGGGTTTTCTCCTGGGTGGGAAACACTTATGTCAAACTTTTCTCTATTTCCCATGTTGATTTCATCTGGTTAGCAGCCTCTGCTCCCAGCTTTGTGTGATTCTCTTTGCCAGCTGCACAAAGTAGGCTTTTTCCAGTCTAACAAATGAGTTCACCTGGCTATGTTGTTGTGTGTTTTGGGTTTTTTGTAATTAAATCTTTTGGTAATGTAATGCCATATTTATGAATTAGAAAATGAAAGGAACCCTACCACATCTTAAAAGTCCCTTCATGCATAAAGTTTCTCCAGTAAGTGGGCTTAACAAATGTCCATTAATTAGATATTCCATTCTGTATTCTGCTTGCATTTGTCATTTTATTTTTATCATACCATGTGGCACACAAAGTGAGTTAGTAGTATATTATTTGTGTACTTAAGTATAAGTAACTATACAGGTTTCCTGTACAACTGAGTTGCTGCTACTATAACTCACACATGAAATGACTAAAAGTTACTAGTTGGGAATTATGACGGAATGACCTTAAGAACATAAACTGTGTAAAGGGCAACACACAAGCTGTCCAACAATATCAGGTGTGAGTTTATCTGTACAGACTTTGCAGAGATGGATTTATTTACATCGGTATGTAGTCTACTTACATTTTTATCTTCTAACAATTTTCTACAAAAATAGCAATTAATTTATAAACACTGACAGACGACTTTCTAGCTGGATTGATTTTTGAGAGTGTTTTGGTTTTCATGTTTTGTTGTGGTTCTTGTTTTCATTTCTGTTTTCATTTTTGGTTTCATTTCTGTAGATCTATTCCTGAGATTGTAGTAGTAAAAGCTTTGCTTTTCTGGGAAAATAAAGTAAGAACTAGGAACTAGGTGTGTGCATCACAACTAGTGTAGAGGAGGAGACATATTTGAAGGAAAAAGCTTTAAAGAGAAAGTCAGGGGGCAGTTGTCAGGTTGTAAGAATTTTTTTCCTATGGGGTACAAGATTTTGAATAATGAGGTATTTCTCCCAAAATTAGAATAGGCAAAGTATTAATAAGATTAGCTTTGTGTTGTATGCTCCTTTAAAAATGGAAAATATTTAATATAACATAAAAGAGAAAAAAGCTTTTATGAGTTTTATAAATGGATTCCTTACAGGATGACTTGTTCTCTAGCTGTGATCTTACCACTTCAAATAGATGTAATTTGAATAAATTTTGTAAGGGGAAGAATCAACAAAAATTATTTTTTAAGAGAAAAAAAAAGAAGTCTGAAGTCAGGCAGTCCAGAATTGGTGTGGGACTTCCATGTTTATCAGGGATCCAACCTTCCTTCTATTATTTTTATACTTTAGTATCATTACTATTTTT
This sequence comes from Camelus bactrianus, assembly GCF_048773025.1. Taxonomy (NCBI): domain Eukaryota; kingdom Metazoa; phylum Chordata; class Mammalia; order Artiodactyla; family Camelidae; genus Camelus; species Camelus bactrianus. The sequence continues at coordinate 50,845,913 of NC_133547.1, forward strand.
TATTATATAAGGTTAATGTGTACAGCCTTACAGTTCAACATCTGTATATACTACAGAGTGACCACCACAAGTCTAGTTACAATCCATCAGCAGCCTCCTTCTGTCTTGATGGTCCATCAACCTACAGCATAACCTCATGGTCTAATGACAGCTGCTCAAGCTCCAGCCATCATGTCCACATACCAAGCATGCAAAGGTCAAAAATGCCCTCTCCTCGTGGATTAATATCCCAACATACAGGCTTCCCACATGTCCCAGAAGTGCTTTATATCCAGAATGTTCTCACCTGGCCCCATTTATCTCCAGGAGAAGCTGAGAAATACGGTCTTTCAACTGGGCATACTGCTGCTCTGAGAGAATTCAGAGTAGGAGGGATGAATAAATATTGGGAAGTAGATAGAAATCTAAAAGTTTTGGCTAGGAAGGAGGAAAATTGAGACAAGAGCTCCCTGCCCTCAGTGGGTTCATAGAGGAGACAGAGATAATGAAAGAACCATACCAATACAAGTGAAGTCACAGCTAGGGTAAGTAGATGAAAGCCTGTAGAAAGGGGATTTGGGAACTGAGAGGAGATCTAACTGCAGCGCTGAGGAGTTGAGGATGGGCTGAAGGAGGGAGAAGGAAGCAATTACTAGCAGCAGAGGAAGGTCTAAATCAGGCCAGACAGGGAGGCACGGGCCAACCCTGAGGCCCTGCGGGTGCTCACCTTCTGGCTCCCTCCAGGAGCCTTGGGAAGCATTTGCTAGGGTGGGAACAGAGATTCCATGGCCATATTCGCACTTTGGAAACATTCTGGCCACTGATGGGATGTGGGGAGGGGGCTAATCAATGTGAGTGAGTGGTCACGCAGATCAGGAGAGTGACAGTGAGAATGAGGGAAAGCACTGTGGTTTCTAAAAAGAGTCAGCCTTCCTTGAAATACTCAGGGAATAAAGCATGGACTTTCTCTAGGGAGAACCACACTGTGGGATGCTTCCTTCAGGCAAGAGAAGCAATCATTTTCTGATCTATATTTCCATCTACCTAATCCTGGGTGGCCAGGCATATTTCTGAAGAAACTGGGCAGCATTTAGAGATGTGGGGCTCCTTGTGGTCGGTCCATAGTATCATCTAATAATGGGTCTGGGGGGGCCTTGAGAGAGAAAAAGGCCTGGGTCTACCTGAACTTTGTGATTTTTCTCTTCGTGCATTTTCCTGGCCTCCAGCTGGGTTTCTGATGTGGAACTAGAGGCTTGGCCAGGTAAGCATACAGAGCTCTTGGCAGGGATCTACTGGGGGCTCTATATGACCAAAGCATCTGCAGCTGTTGGGAGGTGAGGAGGTGGTGAGGACTAAACTGCAGGGGTGCTCACTGTTTTACACGCAGCAAAGGCCTGGCCCAAAGCAGGCCCCCAATACACTTACTATTTATTTAATGAATAGATTAATGCATTAACTGTTCTGTCAACAGACTGGAGACGTAGTAGAGGAGAAAGGAAAGGAGATAATGGTGGGAAAGAATAAGCCAGGAAGAAAATTGGAAAGGGAGATTTTGCATAAACTCTGCCTGGAGGACATCCCCACCATCATAAAGAGCTATGCCTGCAACAGCTTCCTGTTATAGTTTACACCCACCTCTGCCTACGTGGGCACCATTATCAACGTCTGTAATATTCTCTCTGGCTCCAGGGAACTTCTCCCTAAAGTTCCTGCTCACGATGCCTTCTCCAAGAAATCTGCCCACTCTTTCATCCCAGTTTCTCATATCTTTCCTCCAGCCCAGTCCCTCAAGTCCAGGAAATGCATTTACCACAATAATGTGACTTTTGGTTCAGGCTCTAGCAGCAATATCTCACCTTAGGCTCTGGAGTCAGGCAGACTTTCTGGGGTTTGGATTCCACCTCATATGTCTATAAAATTGGAGGTAATCATAGTGCCTGGCTTATCTGGCTGTGATAATTTATTAACAGGATCCCTGTGAAACACTCAGCACCATGGCTAGCTCCTAGTTCTACTACAGTTAACTGCAGACAACCATGTTGCCTGTCCCTCTCTGCCCCATGTTCCTTCTTAACTTCAGAGCTGGTGGCTTTTAGCACAACCCACAACCCTTAAGATGGGCTATAAAATCAATAAACTCATTTCATACAAACAGCCTAGTGAGAAAAGTATCATTTTTACTTTCCCCATTTTACCCATGAAGAAAACAAGGCACAGAGAAGTGAGGTAACTTTCCCAAAGGCACAAAGCTTGAGGGTGGCCAAGCCAGAACTTAAATCAAGGTAGTTCAGGTCGAGCCCACACAATTAACCCCTATACTCAGAAGAGAAGAAACAATCACCCTTAGCTGCTATGGGGAGCACATTGTTTTGTCAGTTCTCCACTAAAGAATCTGAAAAGCCAAGCCTCTCCCTTGCCCCACCTCACCCGAGAAACCTAAAGCCACCCCAAGATGAAATTTCAAATGCCAATGTCCAAGGCTCCAAGTCCATGGGGCAACAGCAAGGACAGATCCCAGGCTGAGTGATAGAAGGAAATCAAGAGGGAAGAAAGATGGAGACAGGTTGCTCAGGCATGATCTAGAGCAAATCTGAGCAACCTACAAGGCAACCAGCTGGGGAAAGGAAAGAAATGTTTGCACTATTCATTCATTCAGTGTTTGTTGTATTATCTACTATAGGCATGTGAACAAGAAAAAGCTCTTGTTCTCACAAAGCTTACATTCTGGTGCAGAAAGACAGCCAGCGCTCAAATCAGAAAAGTAGCAAATGTATGCATTAGAGGGTGTTAAGTGCCTTGCAGAGTATTAAAATAGGGTTGTATGACAGATCAGGGATTCTTTATGTCAGCTACATATTAGAATCACCTGGGCTGATTTTTTAAGTCCAGATACCCAGGCTGATCACCAGACCAACTAAGTCAGAATCCATCATGGGTCAGACCCAAGCATTAGTATTTTTAAAGCTCCTAATGTATAAGCAGGGCTGCATATTCCTTGATAGAGAGGGGCAGGGTGGCTGACTTGGGCAGGCTGGTTGTGGAAGTCATCTCTGAGACGGCAGCATTTAACAATGACCTGAAATTCCAAAAGGAGCAAGACATGCAAAGATTCAATGGGAGACCCTTCCTGGCTTAGGGAAATGCGAGCCCTCAAGCCCTAATGTCCAGACTTCCTGTGTGTCTACAATCAGCAGCAACTAAGCTTATTTTCTCTTAGCTAATAAACAGTGTTATCTGCCAGGGTTCTGAACGGCAAGCAACAGAAACTAGTTTTGATATGTTAAGCAGAGAAGTAATTTAGAGGAGGAAATTGGAGTTCACAAAATGGATGTGAAGATGAAGGACCGAACTTGGAAAATAGGCACAAACCGAGTCAGTGTTAGTGGACCAAGAAGCAGCATCTTTTGGCAAGCCAGCCTGACAAGGATGCTACCATCATGCTACTAGCTTCTCCTGCAGCTGCCATCAATGAATTCTAACTACCCATTTATCTGGCCCCATTATGCCCACCCTCTGTCTCCAGAGATTCACCCTGCTGTAGCTTCCACAGTGGGAGGCAGGATACAAATTACTATCAAGACTACATAGTCCAGAGAGGAGATGGGTGGGAGACAGCCAGGAAATGAAAACCATCCACCACAGAAAACATCAGTATGTCCTTCCCAGCTTGCGTTGCATGAGGTGTGATTATGTCAGTATTAGCTCAATGAAAGCAAGGGTATTCCTTTGTTTCTTTGCCTTATTCTCTTCTCCCATTGCATAACATATCTCTTTGCAGACTGCATATCTCAAGTAAAAGTTTGTTGAATGAATAAGATTGTTTTCATCTGTCTTCTTGCAAATGTATTCATAGAAAAATTAAAAAAGAAAGTCTAGACTGCTTTGTGACCCCATTACTTTCTTTTTCTTCCCCCATTCACCCTCCAAATTTATCTTTCTCAAGGTTTATACTGATTATGTCCCTAATGCCCTTTCCCTAAGCATCACCCCATCAGGCTTCACTCACAGGATGGAGTGAAGGTCACAGGATGGCAGGACTCTGCCATGGGCCCCTCCCTCCCAGTTTTCTTCCCAGCACCAAGATGCAATTGCACCACCAAGTAATTTATCCTCTTTGTGTACAATGCCTGAATAACTTGCCTTTTGAATGGTTCTAATTAAAGGAAGAAAGAATTTCAGTCTAAAATTTGTAAATTCATAATATTCTTGAAAAAAATGAACCTTGTGAAGTTTAAGTTCCATTTAAAAATATACTCTGAGAGACCCACAAGTTACAAGGCCGATTTTGACAGACAGCTTTTACTGCCTTTGGCATTTCAGTAATGACCCTAGAACTGCCACTGACCTGCCAGCATTCTTGGTAAAATGACAGTCTGCTCAATTTCTTCCCCTATTAAAATGTGGTGGGAGCAACCAAGAGGGAAGGGAGAGAGAGAGAGGAAGACAGGAAGGCAGGAAGGGGAAAGAGTCAGGGGGAGGAAAGAAGACTAATGGCTCCCAAAGATGTCCACATCCAAATCCTCAGAACCATGTAAATATGTTACATTTCATGGCAAAACAGAATTAAGGTTGCAGATGAAATTAAGCTAGCTGACCTTAAAATAAGGAGAGCAGCCTGGGTTGTCCAGGTGGGCCCAATGTAATCACAAGGTTAAAAGTTAAGAGGGAGGCAGGAGAGTCAGAGGAAGCAGGGTCTGAGAGGTGAAATGCTGCTGGCTTTGAAGATGGAAGAAGGGATTATGAGTCAAGGGATAGGAGTGACTTCTGGAAGTGGAAAAAGCAAGGAAATGGATTCTCTCCCTGGGAGCCTCCAAGAGAAATGCTGCCCTGCTGACACCTTGATTTTAGCCCAGTGAGACCTGAATGGGACTTCTGAACTACATAACTCTAAGGTAATAAGTTGCGTTGTTTTAAGCCACCAAGTTTGTAGTAATTTGTGACAGCAGCAATAGGAAACTAATTCCCAAAGCAAGGAGAAGGAAGCATTTCTTGGTAACACCTGTGGGCCAGGTGCTAGGCTGGGGAAACTAACATGAGCTACTATATTGGGCATTTGTGGTAGATTCTGGACATTTGAAGCAGAGTTCTCCTAAGCAACTGAGCTCTCCCTTTGACTTCAAGAAAGGAATAGCCATCCCTGGGGAGAAATGTAAAGCTAGAGGTTAGGGTGAGTATTCAGATAGTAAAAGAAGATCATGGATAGAAAATCAAATGTCTTACTTGTGAGGCAAGAGATGAGATGGAGCATGACTGGGAGCAGCAAACATGGAAACCACCTACTTTATCTAATCCACAGGGTGTGTGAAAATTTACCATGAGCTGGGCACCAGGCAAGATGTAGAGAGATGGTGCCAAAGGATATGGGCACTGGCCCCAACAAGTCAAACTTCAAAAGATGCCAAACTCCAAGCAGGCCACAGTGAGATGCCAAACCATGCCCACAGGGATGGCTACAGTCAAAAGAAAGACAAGAAGTGTTCGCAAAGATGTAGAGGAACTGAACCTTCCCTACATTGCTAATAGGGTTGTAAAATGGTGCAGCCACTTTGGAAAACAGTCTGTCAGTTTCTCAGAAAGGTAACATAGAGTCACCATATGAACCAGCAATTCCACTCTGAGGTGTACACCCGATAGAAATGAAAACATAGGTCCACACAAAAACTTATGTATGAATATTCATGGCAACATTATTCATAAAAAACAAAAGGTAAAAACAACCCAAATGTTCATCAACTAATGAATGGATAAATAAAATCTGGTATAGCCATCAAATAGAGTATTATTCATCTATAAAAAAGGAAGTACTGACATGAACTATAAGGATCATCTTGTGGATGAACCTTGAGAACACTACGCTCAGTGAAAGAAGCCAACATAAAAGGCCACATATTATATGATCCCATTTATACTAAATGTCAAAATAGACAAATATATAGAGACAAAAAGTAGATGAATTGCTTCTAGCACTGGAGGGAGAGATGAGAGTATTAGGGGTGATAGCTAAGAGTAAGGGCTGGAGGCCACAGGAGGTCAGTTCCTGTAGTGGCTCCAAATGGAACTTCCCAAATGTACTCTGCTGCATGGTCACCTTGTACCTTGTCTACCACATGTGTCTCAATCTCTCTGCTATTCAGGAGTTTAGGCTGTGGGGGCCTTATTGAAATAGAGTTGGCCTGATAGTGCTAACAGAGAAAGGTATTCTAGCGGCCCCTTTTCTGGCTACTTTTGAAAGTTCCAATGTTTTGGACCACAAAAGAAGAAAAAAGAAGAAGGGCAAAAGAGGGGGGGGGGGCACTTGTGATTACAAGGCATCTGAAGGGTCATTTTGTCATTGTCTGAGGCTCCACAGCACTGGAAGCTCCTTGAGGGCAGGCCCTATGCCCACATGCTCACTGTTCTGCCCCAGCTGTCCCAGCACTTGGCACACTGTATGCTCTCTATAAATACTGATTAATTAAACCAAAGGAGTAAAAAGTGGCAGATAATGTAAAATTTCAATCTTTTCCTTCTCCTGATGCCTCTAGTCTCTGTACAGAAATTTATTTTTCAGCCATATGTATTATGACCCCCTCCAAAGCAAAAGAGGCAACAGACAGTTGGAGTTTCAAATTACATGTGTTATTTTTACTTTGGTGTCCTTATGAGCACTCAGTCACAGGAAGGGTAGCTGAGAATCAGATGCAATGGGTGTCCCTGGGTTGGGGTGGAACCCACAGAACCCAAGCAAAGAGCAGGATGGCTAATGTAAGACCTCAGTCTCTTAGCAACTGAACTTGGGAAGGAGAAAGCATCAGACACTGGGGTGTATGTAAGCTAGTACCAAGAGGTCTTAGTTATGGTTTCTCTGTTTGGAGGTTTTAAAACATGTCTACAGTCTTCCCTTCAAAAAGAGGGCTTAATTCCCCTCCTTTGAATGTGTGCTGTACCTAGTAACTCGTTTTCAATTAATGTGGAGGAGACCACAGTGTATGGCCTCTGTAGGTAGGTTGCGGTTGGCTGAATAATGTCCATCTAATCACTAGAACCTGCGAACGTAACCCTAAATGACAAAGGGAACTTAACAGAGGTGATTAAGGATCTCGAGATGGGAAGATTATCCAGGATTATCCAGGTGAGTCCTAAGTGGTTATAAGGTCCTCGTAAGAGGACAGATGAGATTTGACTACTGAAGATGAAGAAGCGGATGCAATGAGGCCAGGAACCCAGGAAGGAGGACCACCTCTAGAAACTAGAAAAGTCAAGGGAATAGAGTCTCCTCCAGAGCCTCCAGGCAGGAAATATGGCCCTGCTGACACCTTGCTTTTGGCCTAGTGAAACTGCTTTTGGACTGCCAGTCTACAGAGCTATAAAAGAATAAATATGTGTTGTTCTAAGCCACCAAGTTTTGGCCCATTTTGCTACAGCGGCCATAGCAAACACATCGGTCACAGAAGACATTGCTGCTTCCACCTTGCTCTCTTGGATTGTCCAAATGCCAGCTGCCATGTTGAAAAGACTCTCAAGAAACAATAAAGGGAATGTTTTCAAGCCAGTGACCACTGTGGGCAACTGAAGCTATTCCCATCAGGAAATCTGGCATTCATTGCAGACCATGCACCTCAGGATCAACCCACCTGAGGGCCAAGGGAGCTGGGGTGTACACAGCCACTCTCATCAATCGCTGGGGAAGGACTATCCCTGGCATGGGGGGTGGGGAGAATGTTAATCCTTCAAGACTGCCAGTCTGGTGGAGTAGGTTCCGGTGACCACAGGAAGAAACGCAGGTTCTAGAGGTCAGAAGTGCTTTCACTGGCATGGTAAGGGGAAGAGGGTGTGAGCAGGGTTCTGGCAGTTTCTGCTACACCAAGAGATCAACAATGGGCAACGGAGCAGAAGACGAGTGTCCAAATCAGAGTCCGTGCAGAAGGATGAGCAGTTAGCAAGAAAGCCAAATGTGGATGTCCCCTACCACTGCCACATTCCAGCTGTGTGCCGCCTGCAGTCAACATGCAGAATCCCTCATTCTTCAACAGCACGGGCTGGGGAAGGGGGTCACACCATTCCCATTTTGAAGACGGAAACACTGAGGCTCAGAGAGTTTAAGAGGCTTGTCCAAGATCACCCTAAGCTAGTGAGCACAAATGGGAGAGCAGCTCATTCCCGAGTGCTCTCTCCTGCCTCTCCAGCAGCTGCAGGAGAACTGTCTTTAAAGCAACAATAGTTTGTCTATCTCCCGACAGCCAGTGCCCTTTCCCCCTTCATGTCCCATGCATGGTAGTGTCATGCTACATTTACTTCCAAGTGTCACGTGTCACCTGCCACCCCACCTGCCTCTAATCATGTGTGCACACGTGTGTGTGTGTATGAGCAGCGTGTGCATAAGCACACACAGTCTGCTGTGTTCTGGACATCACAGAGAGGCCCTTCGACACAGCAGGCCACACATGGCACTCATCTTTCAGAGTTTAACCAGCTTATATGAAAGCAAATATTTGAAGTTTACCAAACATGAACCAAGTAAAACCTAAGTCAATCAAAAGTGACTAAACACCACTTTTGTCCAAATACATGTTTCTAAAAGGTCACAGCTGGTGTAATTATCCATGCTAGACTTAGCACGCATTCAGCTGTGTGCTTAAGACTGCCAAAAACTGGAATACATTCAGAATCCTTAAATAAGAGTCACCTTGTTTTCAGAAAATGCTTGGTTAAGTCAGGCTCAGGGGTGGGGGAGTTACTGGGGGAAGCCTATTAGAGTTTAATGACACTTTGAGAAAACGTATAGGGAAACTTTTTTGGAAAAGGAATAGAAATACATGTCAGAGCCAATTTCTTATAATATATGGGTTGAACCCTTTTTCATCAAAGAAAATAAGTCCTGACAAGTACAACAACAACAACAAAAAGAACACAATGACAAAATGAGCAGCCCAGGAAGTCGATCAACAGGAGGAAAAAACAAATACCTAAATGCAGGCTTGGGAGTGACCTTGGGAAACTGTGACCTGCGCCAGGGGAGGAGTGAGCAGCGATCACCAGTTTTCCCCCATCCTTTGGCATTTCAATAGGCAGAGCCCCAACCCAAAGTGCATCTTAGCAAGCATGCAACTTGTGCAGGAGTGGTTGTTAAACCGTGTTCTGTGGCACCCTAAAGTGCCATGCCAGAGCCTTAGGAATCACCACAGAAAATGATGGGCCACATGAGGGTGAGGGGGTCCCAGCTCTCCTGCCTCACTTTTACCTGAACAGCTCCCTTCTTATCTGCTTTAATAGCTTAGACTTCCACCTACGATTTTGCTTCAAGACAAGGTTGTTCTGTTAAATAGATTGAATTTGAAAACTTCAGGTTTCTATAATGTCTGAGGCTCATGACTGCCCTCATGCTCAGATAGGAATTTCCAGCCTCAATGTCAGATAAGAGAACCAGGGCTGAGTGGAGGAGGACAACAGACTGGGGATTAGATGGCAAAGCACGTTGGAAAAATCTGGAAAACAGCAGGGGTGGGGAGAGTATTAGGGGAGAGGAGGAATGTAAGTGCCTGAAAGGCTGGGATTTTTGTCTCTCTTTCACTCACTGCTGCATCCAGGACCTAGGAGAGTACATGACACACAGTAGGTGCTCAATAAACATTTGTAGTAAATGAATGACTAAATGAATGAATGAGGCACTCAGTGGAAGAGACCAATGGAGAGGCCATGTACAAGGAAGGATGCAGCAATGGGGTCAGCACCCCAGGACTGGGACGGTTAAATGGAGTCAGCCAGCAGGGAGGAATGGCTAGAAGTGATTGCAGCTTGGAGAGACCACCGGAGGCACTGAAACAGAGACTTGGGGAGAAGGCCGTCTCATTCTCTAGGACACCTGGGAATGTCTCTGTGGGTTAGGAGGGAGCTGTTGAAGGTGTCAGTTTCGGAACCAAAGTCTGGCCATTTCTTCACGGCAAGAGAGAAAAATAACCAAACTCGCAGGAAATAGAAAGGCAGTTCCATATTTAAAGGACCCAAATGAAACCCTGAAAACTTTACCCCCAGAGTTCAACTTCAAGAGAATCCATGCCTGCATAAGTGGAATGAGGTCAGGAACAGGGTATAGACAGGACTTTGAGTCTATAATGTTATACCTTAAAAAAAAAACAAAAAGAAAGAAAGATCTAAAATCTCTGGAGGCAGATCGCTGTGGTGGTGAAGAGCACAGATTCTTAGAAGCCAGGCTTCCTGAGTTCACATTTAGGGTCCTGGTTGCTCGCTGTGGGACCTGGGGCTAGTGACTTTAAACCTCTCTGGGCCTGTCTCTTCCTCGGTAATATGGGGACGATAAGGGTACCTCTGTCATGGGTTGTCAGAAGTATGTTAAGTTAGGCGATATAAATCACTGATATAAAATGGCTTTTGTCAGGGATATGGCACCCTGTGAACATCTGTTAAATACGGGCGTTGGCACGGTGGTGTTCGTTATAACTTTCTTATGTTTAAAATAACTACAGCTTAAAAAAAAAAAAAAACTTCCCCCAACCAAAGGCATATCCTTCTGGTTATCCCCAGACTCAAGAGGAAATTAACCCTTTGAAACCACCAAAGACACATACAGAGGAGAACAGGGAACATATACGCCAGCAATTCTCAAAGTGGGTCCCAGAGCCAGCAGCACAAGCAGCACCTGGGAATTTGTTAGGAATGCAAACTGTCAGGTCCCACCCCAGACCCACTGAATCAGGATCTCTGGGTCTGAGGCTAGGCAGCCTGTGTTTTGATGTGGGACTGGGGAGGGGCCTGCTGCAGAGGGTTCTGATGCAAGCTGGAGGCCATCACCCAAGACCAAATAAAGAACCATGTGGCCTGAGGTCCCAAAGTAACTCATGTAGCTGAATGTCTCTGATACATATTGACGCTGCCACTGGCTGAGCATCTTTAGTCCCTGTCACTGGGGAATCTACTCTCCCTAACTCTATTAACTCCTCACAGGGTAAGGAGCTGGGAGAACTAGTTAGCAGTATGCCCAGGAGAAATGGCAACCTCGCTTTTCCCAACCCCACCTGGTAGGTAGAATGGACCTGACTAAGGTAATGGGGACACCTCTTGTGAAGTTCTCTCAGTAGGACAGTATCTGATCATAACTCCAGAATATTTCATTGTTCATTCACAGAGATCGCAATCTCTTAAATTCTCTCAGTGCCCCTGTGTGCCCAACCCCCCAACCAGGGTACACTACACAGACTCCAGCAATAACCCTTCCTTAAATGTTGCTTAGAGCAACAGCACTTGTCCTACTCGCCCCCACTCTGGCATTCCCAGGCAGGGAACTTCCAATAGTGGCTGTCAGAAATATGAGAGAACTATCAAAATGCTATAAAAGCATCTTTGTAAGTTGTAAAACAGATAAAATAAAAATTATGGGGTTTGTTCTCAATGGAATATACACTGCAAGTTTATTATCAGTGTAGAAGTTAAAAACAAACGCAAACTGTGAGCATAGTCTCCTGAGAAAGGTTGTTCGGGGTTAGGAATAGCAGGAAATGATGGTCTGGGATGATTCAGTGCCTTTATCAGTGAATATTGGAGGATGCCAATAAATATTTGTTGAATGAGTCAGTAAAATGTGCTATTCACAGTACACACCTGTGTCTTGTCACACGCACAGACACAAACATACCCACTGTAACAAGCCTCTACCAATCTATCTATGCCTGGGCATCAGGTCATGTCCTTTCCTATGAAAGTGGACATTTTTAGATATCAGTCTTAGCCCTTCCAGCTGCTACAAAATTTTTTTTTAAAGAATGCGAAAAAAATTATGCAAAGATAGAGGAGCCAAGTCCAGAACAAGTGGTTGGGGGAGAGCATAAAAAATAAAGCAGTGCTCCTTGAGCAAAGATGAAATTCTACTCCTCTCTAATAAACTCAGTGATTATGAACTTCTGATCTATAGAACTGGGCTTCTTGTGCCCAGTGAAAGGACTCAGACGGTGGAATCTCAAATGTCAGCAAAGTTAACTACAGAGAAGGACCTTAAGTGCATCAGTCAGGGTTGAACTACTAGATAGAAGGATTAAGTGGCTAATAAAAGGGATGTTCTACTGACCTCTAACACAAGAGGGAGGAGATAATAAGATAAGTAAAGCTGGTGAGGATAGTAAGACTATAATTATGGCCAAGTTCAAATACTGAATGAATATTAGAGAACCCTCTAGATAACATGAAGAGAGAGGAAAATCTTGCCTCTGGAAGTTAATACTGCCTCCAACACTTGAGATGCTTCTGGCTGCATTTCCCTCAGACCAATGCAAAAACAAAATCATCACAATGGAAGTTTCAACACACTAAAGCAGTACTTGTGTTTCAATATGCTGAAAAGGGGCGACAGAAAGAAGTGAGGCCTCATAACCAGGAGAAACTCATTGTGATCAGAAGTCATGCCAAGTCATTATTTTTAACAACAGCTGTTGTGGCCACTGTCCCTGGGCATTTAGTGAGCTTCTGCCATGTATACATGGTGGTGAGGTTTGCCTTGTACATCTTGGGACATTTAAGAAAAACATATACATTCATGCAGTGAGTCCTCTGGTTGGAAGTTAAAACTCAGTAAATTAACAAGTTGTTTTTTTTCTCGATGTGGGAATTCAGGATCTGATGCAAAAACAGCAAAAAATAAATACATTAAAGGAAAAGCATTTGGTTCAGAACAAGCATACAGTCTCCCTTTGCATCTGGAGCATTTAGTTTTTTCTGCAGAATGTTTTATATAATTGTTTGCTTAATCTCTTGGGTGAAATAAACGTATGGCAGCTTTACTACACTATTGATTCAAATTATTACTATAATGACAGAGCTATCCAGGGAGTTGTCACTGGATTTCTTGAGATGTCCTGATGGCTGTTGTATGCATTATTAAGGAGCACTCAGAAAAGGAAGCCCCTCCCTGCATCCCCTGAGCCAGAATTACTTAAGGCACCACTAGGCCTGGTTGTCATGAGCCAAAAGGGATGCTTTCAATGGATTTGCAAGTGTGAGGTCAATATACCCTAAGGGACTCACTTTCAGGTTTTAGACCTGCAGTCCTGAAGACATGACTGGACATTCACAAAGACAGGAAGAAACACAGTTTGTAGGACAGGGTCCCTGTAGGAAACAGAGGAAACTCAGGTCCTGAAAAGAATTTAAGAAAGGATCTGCTTACAGGTGTGGACAGGGTTAGGGGACTGGCAGGGGTGATCAGGCATCCAAGAACAGCATCAGCAGGAAGCCCTCACCACCTCTAGGGCTGAAAAGCACAGGGAAGAAACGGTGCTTCAAGAGCCTCTTGGGAGTTGGAGTACGAGGGCACACGTGAAAAAGTGCCCTCTCTCTCCTCCTGCCCACTGATCCTTGTCAGACTGAGTGTAGAGTGAGAGAGGGCAGAGAATGGATCTGGGGGTGGAGCAAACAAGTAATAACCAGCCCTGACAGCTCGAGGGCTCAGAGTAGAAGAGGAGAGTGAAGGAAGCCCTGAAGGGTTGATAGACAGAAGTGCTACAAGGTCAAGTACAGCATCACACTGAAGTCCCACTGATATCCTGAAGTCAACTTGAAGGACAATGAAGACTCTTCTCATTACAGAAGAGAAAAAGCAGTCAGGAGTCTGGGATTTACACTCATGCAGACCCAGGATGGAGTCCTGGTTCAGCCCTGTTCTGGCTGTGTAACCTTGGGCAAGCTATTTAACTTCCTGTGGCTCAGTTTGCCCTTCTGGAAAAGGAACATCATACGGGATTACTTGAAATTGGTTAATGCTTATAAAGAACTTATCCCATTTCCTGACTTACAATAAATGTTCCAAGATGGTAGTTATTTACATAAAAAAGAAAAGCAGAATCCCACTAACGCTGCTTTAACAAAAAAAGGGCAGGAGAGGCTATTACAAGGACTGGATGCAGTCCAGTCCTTCCTTGACTTTGGCTTCCACTTGGGCATGGCCAGCGGGGAGCCCCAGCAGGACACTGCAGGAAGGGAGAGGATGGGGCCAGGGCTCACTCCCTGCAGGGTCAGCTGGGACAGGCTGCGTCCCTACACTGAAGCCACAGCTTCACTCACAGAGACCCTTTTGGCAGGATGCTCAGGTTCCAGTAACCGTTTCCTCTTCTTGCCCCTTCAGGACCAGGAGTTTTGACAGCCTGGCTATTGCTAACCCTTGAGCATGGGCACTATTCCTCATGGTCTCCCTATACCCCACCCATGCATTTGTAAATCACCTCTTTGTTGGACGTTCCTCAGATTAATTTGAATTTGCTGTCAGTATCCTGCTGGGACCCTGACCAACATACAAGGCCAGTTAAAGACTTTCCATAAATCAGGCTCCTGAACCCTGGACCCTGGACCCATTGGATGTCCCTGTGGCAGCAGGGGGATTACTGAAAGGTAGAAAGCTCAAGGTGTTTTCTATGTTGTTAATGTTGCTGTTGTTTTTATTATTACTAGTATTAATACACATCATTGACTGGTTTGAACTTCTGCTCATTCTCAAAGACTGGATATTGGATTGGAGTCAGCCTCCATTTCCCACACACCTCAAATGCAAAAGGCCTCCAAGAATACAACCACATGCATCCTCGAAGCTTGTACACTGCACTTGCCCTGGCTTCTTACATGAGCCTCCATAGTCCTTAACCTGAATTCTTTGCCTTTGAAAAAAAAGCAGTACTTTGAAAAGCCTTAGTGATCCTGTTTCTTGGGCCAAGTGGTGGTCTTAGAAGAACTCTGGAGGAAACAGGGCTGAGTCACCTTCCTAGAAAACACAGATTTATATGCAGGACACTTTTAATCACTGGCAAGGGAGGTGATGCATCTTTCCCCTTTAAAACAGGACTTTCAGGATTACTGTCAAAGAATGTAAAAGCTCAAAGCCTCAATCCTAGGCCTCTTCCATCCTAGCTGATCACATTTCCACCTAGAAAATATACTCTTTCGTCGGTGATTAAATAAACCCACTAACCTGCTTCCAACAGTAAGAAGAGGTTATTCCTATTTAACTGTTCACAATGCTCCAGAAATTGCTGAGGGCACTGGATACAAAATGCAGTCCTGGCTCCCATTCTCTCCTTCTGCTCTGAGATAACATGCTTGCTGTAAGAGGTAGCATGACCCCCGGTACTGGGGTTAAACATGTACATTCTTAATGACAAAATATATCCTTCCACATAGCAGAGGTCATTTTTGTAAAATTAAAAGCAAACACTGAGTGAAATCATTCCTTCTGACCAGGACAAGGCTTACAGCATAAAAATGAAAAGTGGAAAAAATAAGGATTAATTTACTAAGCTAGTCATCTGATTTTTTTTTTTTTTTCTAGCTTGTTTAAACATTTGTGATTCCAGCGTGGAGTCCCACTCTCCAAGCTCAATGCTTCCATCCAGTTGATCCTGCAACACAGTTAGTGACATGACCTGCTGCCATGGAAACAGCAGTATGGTAACATGAACAGCACAGTGATTTTGGGTGACTTTAGGAGAGTTAAATCTAGATGAAAATTTTAATTCTGTCATTTAACAGCTGTGTGACATTGGGTACATTAGTGTAAGTCTCTGAGCCACAGTTTCCTCATCTGAAAATGGGGAACAGTGATAACAGCTCTCTTTAAGAGTTTTTATAAGAATCAAATGACATCATCTGGGTAAAGTACTTGGTATGTTTTTTGGCACTATATGTTCTTAGTAAACGTTAGAAGCTTCTGTTATTGTTATAATTAGGAAATTATACCATGTTTTCATTCTCTCATTGATAATCTCATTCATTTATTTCACAAATAATTATTGAACTGCACTATGTTGCAGACACTGGTCTAGATGCTAAAGATTAACTAATGAACAAAACTGACAAAGTTCTGCATTCACAGAGCTTAAATTCTAGTGAGGGAGAAAGACAATTAACAATAAACTAGATGTATATGAAATATTCTATCTGACAGTGATACATGCTCTGAAGCAGCTTACAGCAGGATAAAGGAGAGGGGGAGTTTGCAGGAGTCAGGGGAGTTATTTCAGATAGCACCCTCTCTGAGGAGGAGACATGTGAGGAGAAACCAGAAAGGCACATGACAGGACAAGCCTGTGGATGTGTGGGGAAGAGCAAGGGCACGAGGTGAGCAGAATAGCAAGTAGGTTAGGGAGACAGCGGCACAGAGAGGAAGGAGAACACTCCTGGGTCTTAATGTTAGGAAGCAAGGACATTTGTGAATCTTAGACTTGTGAACAGGTAGGATAATAGAGGTTGTCAGAGCTGTAATAGTAAATAACACAGCATGGCGATGAAGACAGCAAGCCTTGAAGTTTCCTGCAGCCTGTGAGAGAGTCTTAGCTCTGCCACCATCAGCTCCCAGCGCGGTCGGTCCCCCAACCAGCAGCACCAGCTGCTGAGATCTTGTTAGAAATGCAGAATCTCAGCTCCAACCCCAGCCCTACAGGATCAGAATCTGCATTTCAATCCAGATGATTCATAAACTCATTGAAGTCTGAGAAGTGCTAGCCTGGGACTTTTCACTTAACCTCTCTGTGTCTCAGAAACCTTATCTGCAAAATGGGTATCATACAAATAATTATCTCATAATATGGTTATTGTGAATTTTAAATAAGCTTGTGACAATAAAGTGCTCAGCCCAGTGCTTGAGACATTGTGAGTGCTCAGTAAATTTTAGCTTTTGCATTTAATCCCTGGTAACATACCAGAGGGCTAAATCCTGAAGGTTTTAGGATTAAAGAGGATGAAATTCCTGCATCCTTTATGAAGCCCTGTAAGAACCCAGATGCTAAAGGAATGTTCCCTTGGGACTCCTGGGAACTGTCACCATTGCCTGTTGATTGCTTCGAGCCCAACTTGGAACTCATACAGAGGGTATGGGGACCAATTCCACTGCATCTGCTCTGAGACTGCTGGCTCAAGAAAGACCCATGCCCTTGGTTATATAATGAAAGCCATTTTCACATGTGAAGAGAGCACTGCAGCTCTGTATCAGCAGTGCCTTCAGTAGGAGTCAGATTTCTCCTAGCAGAGATGGTCTGCAAGGTCTCATCCACACTGTCTGACCCAGATGCCCTGTGATTCATCGCTGTCACCAGTGGTTTTCCTCCATGGGAAACTAGCTGATTCTGGAGAGGCTCAAACCTGAATATTGGCCTGGATACCACTGTATTTCCAAGTGCAAGTGAGTGTTTCTTTAGCCAAGATGGCAGGTGTCAAATCCACCTCATTCCCAGATGCATTATTATAAATCTTCAAACAACACTTGTATAGAAAAGCAAAATGTTTATTAAATATGAGATTGTAACTTTCAACTAAGCATCACTGGCAACTATAATAGAGTAGCTAAGCAATTGGCTCTGTAGACAGACTGGTTTCCAATCCCCTCGGCTTTCAACCCCTAAGCTCCTTAAAGTTCAGTTTTCTCACCTGAAACTGGGGGGTGACAAGAGGATCCATTTCACAGGGATGTTGTAAGAACTAAACCAGATAACGCTTATAAAGAGAATTTGACTGTCCTGAAAGACACTAAACATTCTGAAAATGTTAGCAGTCACCATCATTTTTATTACAGTGTGTTTCCAAGGTGTGCTACGTGCTCAAAGAGGACAGCACGCATTCTCAGATCGATGGGCCCATTCTTCAGCTAAGAGACAAAGAAGAGCAACGTTCTCCTGCCAGTAGGGACAAAAAACTGATAAAATTAAACTGAGATGATCACAATGAGAACAATTCAAGAGATATTTCTGAAATAGAGGCAGTAGGACCTTGTGACTTCGTGTGTGGAGAGTGAGGAGAAAGAATCGAGTTTTCGAGTCTACACTGTTATATGGATGGTGATGACATTACATTCCACGGGAAACATGGGAAAGGTTCATGAGAAAGGGCAAGGCGTTTAAAGGTAGTTTGTAAACAAAAATACACATATGGAAATGTTCTGAGTTTATTCATAATTGACAAAAACTGGAAATAAGTGAAATATCCTGAATATAGAATGAATAAATCAATTTCAATGTGTTCATGCCATATAATAGTGAATGAACAGCAATGAAACAAAATAAACTACTGAATATCATAGTCAAGATACTGACTGAAAATATCCAGATACAAAAAAAAACCTGAATGATAATATTATGATGATATTTATATAAAGTACAAAAACAGGCAAAACTAATCTATGACAGTATGATTCAAAATGGTGGTTACATTTAGGGGGTATTATCTGTGAGAGACCACAAGCAAGCCAGCCCTCTGGAGTCATGGAATTGTCCACATCTTGATCACAGTGGTGCTTACCTGGATGTATACATATGCAAAAAAAAAAAAAAAATCATTGAGCTGTACATTTTAAATATATGCAATTTATTTTGCAAAAGGTTATACCTCAATTAAAAAGTAAATTTAAATAAATAGCACTGGGATAAATATTTGAGCAGTTCCTAAAAACAAAAAAACATGAGAGAAGTCGGCAATTCTGGAATGCACTGGAACCACAAGGCTGGAGGGATTATTTAGTACTCAAAATAAGTTTTTGGTTCTAACAGTCCTATCAAACACTGTTTAAGGTCATTCTTGGAATTAATAGTGGTTTTGGTGTTTGTCAAGCATGGTCCCAGTGGAATCTGTAATAAGCGTCCAGAAGGAGGTAGATGAAGAAGGCTGTGCTTCATAAGCTCTCTGTCATTATGAACCCCAAGGGAGCTTGGAAAAGCTGCGTGCATATAACAGGGCTACCACTAGAGGGCCTCACTGGGAGCTTCTGCCAGGTCCAGCCCAGGAGCTGTGGCTCTTAATGGCTTCCAGGAGATAACCTTTGTCACCACCCATCTTAATAGTGACCGATGAGCTTATCTCTGAACAAGAACAGAGATGGTGTGTCAGCATGAGGTGGGACAATGCTGTAGATTCTTCTGGGGTGGCTTCGATTGAGCTGCTTCCTTTCCCAGGGCCTCACCTTTCTCCACCTTTCTCGGTGCAAAAAGAAAATAAACAAACAAAAAGCACAGCTCCCTCTAATCTTATAAATACCAAGATTCCATGATGCTCAAGTGCCCCTCTATTAACTGTTAATATCTGATAAATATTATATATGAGCATCTACTATGTATACTGGGGACACAGCAGCAAACAAGACTTTCTGTCTGTATAGAACTTACCTTCTAATGAGGGAGACACAGGAAGCAGGATGTGTTCAGACTGTAGTTAGTGATATGAAGAAAATGATTAGGTCTGATGTGGGAGGTGACAATTTTAGTTAGGGTTGTCAAGAACTGCCTCTCCAAAGAGGTGGCATTTAAATTGAGGCTTGAACAATGGGAGGAAAGCGGCCACCCCAAGAGCCTTGGGGAGAACAGGAAGAACAAGTGCCAAGACCAGGTAGGAAGTGCTACACTGGCTTCCCTGCCACCCAGCAGGAGCCACCTTTGAGGGATGACGGTTAGAAGTGCCTGGCCCAGCACTCTGCACCTTTTACTTGCTAACAAGAGGTACCAAGGCTCTCTGGTTTTCCATCTCTCCTTATCACAGGGAGGAAATGTCAATTTTCCACCAGCAAACACCAGTATTTGGGGACTAAGCAACCCAAGAGTTAGAACTCAACAATGCGAGCAGAGAAATCTATTGGATTTAGAAGTGCATTTGCTCAGAAAAGTAGCATATACATCTAGAGACAGTTCCAATGGGAAATAAATGATGAAATAGCAATTATATGTTGGGTCCTCAGGTGGAATTACTTGTATGGAAGCAGAAGGACTCTCAGCCCTTGTGCTGCCCCCTTCCCCAAGCTCCCTTAGCATCACGGGTTCACACCACCTCTTAGTAATATCACATTGGATTGCTACTGTTGGTTTACATGCCACTCTCTCCTCATTCGGGTATAAGCTGGTAGGGGCAGAAACCATGTCCAGCTTCTCTTGCTGAGTACAACTCCAAGTTCTAGCTGGCGCTCTATACACATTCAGCAAATACTGGAGAAATGAATGTGTGCACACATGTGTGAGTAAATGCATCAACTCAACTGATAGTTATTGAGTACCTACTATGTGCAGGTATTCCTCCAGATTTTGAGGACACAGAAGTAAGCAGAACAGTAAGAAAAAATATTCCTGACCTCACATAGCTTGCATAATAGTGGGGGATAGGGCAGACAGATGATAACATCAGTAAGTGAGAAGGCCAGGTGGCTGCTGTGGAGCAAGCAAGGGAGAGTTAACGGAGGATCCCATGGTGTAAGACCAAGTATGACTTATTAGGACTTGGCCTTGACCCAGAGATAAAAAGCTGTCCGACAGCCCTGAATGAAGGATTGTATGATCTGACTGGTATTTTTTTTATTGAAGTATAGTTGATTTACTATGTTGTGTTAGTTTCTGGTGTACAGCAAAGTGACTCAGTGTGTGTGTGTGTTGGGGGTGTGTAAAGGATTAGCAGATACAAACTAGTATATATAAAATAGATAAACAACAAAGTCTTATATATAACTGTATAACATAGGTAATTATATTCAATATCCTGTAATAAACCATAATGGAAAAGAATATGCCTTATATTTTTAAGTGATCAGTGATCAGGAAAACTCAACCTAGTATTAGAACTAAGGGCTAAGGTGTTCATTCTGCCCTGTATAAGCACCAAAAGAGGCACCCCTATGGGGGCAAGAATAAGAGAAACATGTATGAGCTCTCTCTGTGACCCAGGCAGAGAAAAAGTAGTCCAAATGGGACCCTAAAGGGACTGACTTCAGAGCTTACCTGCCATGGTACCAGCAAAATCATCGATCCCCTCACTCATTTTTCCCGTTTTATTGAGATACATGTGACATATAACATTGTATTAGTTTCAAGTGTACAGCACAGTGATTTGATATATGTATACATTGTAAAATGATCACCACAATAAGCTTAGTTAACATCCATCACCTCATATATTTATAATTTTTTTCTTGTGATGGGAAGTCTTAAAATCTACTCTCTCAGCAACTTTCAAATATACAATACAGGGTTGTCACACTAGAGTCACACTCATTTTTAAAGATAAATGCCCAGAGCAAAGAATGGCTGCCTAAAAGGTGAGCATTGCCGAATCTCAACCCCAATCTGAGGGTCACTTCAGAGCCCAGAAATCTCTGTCAGGGTTTCCAGGAGTGTGCAGAGACTGACAGGGCAGACAGAGCTTGTCTGGGTTATGAAGACTGCTCTGCAAAACCCCTTTTCAGCAGTCATGCAGGAGCCAGTGGCAAGGGGATGCCATCAGCTCGCCTGTATCCAAAGAGATGGCTCACCATGGCCACTTCTTTCTCTCAACCGACAAGCAAGGGGTCCTTCCTCTTTATCGGCATACACTGAAACAGAGATCTTAAGAACCCTCACATCCCTTTGTTAGCTGTCTTGACTTCCTCTTCTTGCCACGCCTCCCCTTTATCAGTCTCAGCAAGTCCCTGGACTTACCCCACAACTGTGGTCTGTGATTGATTTCCTTTAGAAGCTTTGTGTTTTTTAACTGTCTCTGCTGGTCACAGAGAAACCCCCATTTCAACTCTCTGGGTTTCCTTAGAGCCAGTCAGGGTCCATATCCCACTCCATCTCCCCCGCATCCTGTCGTGGGCACCTACTGGTTTTGCCTACCGGGCTGGACTTTCCTATGGGAACCACCTTCCACCTTGGGAGTACCTGAGGTTCGGGAGGGGCTCCTTGAGGTGTGGTCAGTGACCCAAGCCTGGCCAGTCCAAATCATGGTGATGAATTCAGGTAAAAGCCAGGCCCCTGAGAGCCACCCCTGGGACATTCGCAAATATTATTTGAAGAGGATGCTCTTTGCTCTGCCAGGATTGCTAAGTGGCAAAATGGAAGCTATAGCCACTGATGGGCCCTGACTCAGGGAAAGTCTGCCTGTGAGTAAGTCCATCACAGAGGAAAACAGCTAGGGTATGAAGAGGAATAGTTTCATGGCCAGTCTATCAGAGCACCCAGAACCAGCCAAGCCTGAAGCCAATGCTGCCTGAACTCTAGATATAGGAGTTATGTGAGTATCCTATGGCAGCTATATCAAATTACTACAAATTTGACAACTTAAAACAACACACATTTATTCTCTTACAGTTCTGGAAGTCAGAAGTCTAAAATCAGGGTGTTAGCAAAGTTGTATCACTTACAGAGGCTTTAGGGGAGATTCTGTTTCCTTGCCTTTTCTAGTTCCCTGGCTTGTGGCCCTTTCCTCACATTATTCCATCCTTTTTCTTCCATCCTCACATCTATTTTTGTAGTCAAATCTTCATCTTTCCTTTATAAGGACGCTTGTGATTGATACCATTGGTGCCTCATCTCAAACCCTTAGTTTAATCAAAACCATTTTGCCATTTAAGGTAACATATTCATGGGTTCTGGGGATTAGGATGTGGACACCTTTGGGTGCAATTATTCAGCCCACCACAGGAGTCAATGCATTTCACTTTTTGTTTGAGCCAGTTTAGGCTGGGAATCTGTCACTTACAGTGGAAAGAGTCCATATACATATTCCTAAATCTACAACATTGTCCTACTTCCGGGGAATACACACACCATAGTATTCAGTTTATCCTGAGTTCCAGTTTTTTTGTATAACTTCAGTATTTTTTAATTTCAGCCAAAAGTACAGAGGAGAGGTTAGGAATGCAGATTTGGGATTCAGACAGCTTGGGTCTACATCCTGCCCTTTCCACTTACTAGATAAGCCTTTTAGGCTACAATCCTCTTGATCTGTCAGATGGAGATAATAAAAGCACCTGCTTCAGATGAAGACTGTAAAAATTAAATGAGATAATGAATGTACAGCGCTCACAGCACAAGGTCGGTGTTTGATAAACAACACTCTTTCCACTAGGACTGCAGACATGATTCCTTCCATCTGGCAGTACACTAATTTTACATACAATGTGTCTCAATTAATTGCTGCATTTTTATTCAGCTCCTTTAGAAATAGCTCCAGACGCAGAGAATCAATCTCAGTGAATCTTCTGGCCATCTTCATGTTAAAGGTTGTGTCAAGCCTTCCACAGAAAAGACAGTTGAACCAAATTTTTGTGAGTTGCCCATGCCTCCCCTCCTTTCCCTCTCCTCTACTGCTAACGTCACTCTGCCTCCAGAGTAATCCTATCCCTTTTGAGAGGTCTGTACTTTTCAGCCACTCTGGGCACAGTCTTCTCCATATCTATGTAATTTTTCTCTTTTCTCCAGTTTATCTAATAACCCCCTTTTCATGTTCTTACAAAAAATGTGATTGCTCCTCCCTTCTACCAAATTCCACTCACCACTTAATGCTCTGATTTAACTGCAGAAGCAATTTCAGCTTCACACTCCCTGGGCATCCCATTTGGGTGTAGGATGCCTCCCTGCATGGAGTCATGGAGTGTTCTGGCAGTTGGTGGTCCATGCCTCAACACATAACAGAGAACAACAGACAGTGACCTTACTGAGTGGTTCAAGTTGCACGGACTGTGGGCCAGCAAGAGGTGTTCATCTGTGACAAGTGACAGCTACACTGTGTGGCTCATGGAGGCTGATGTTCCCTGTATTTCATACCCCAGATGCAGGGTAACTGGAGGAAACACAACAGGGATTTCCTAGAGAAGGTCAATTAATACTGAACTTTCACCTGGACACCTGAACATCCCAACATCCAACCCACCCACTCTCTCCCCTCCACAAATTCAACCACAAAGAAATTTTTTGATGTTTATGCCTATACACTTAAGGAATTTAAAAAATTATTTTATACAATTAATCAAAATATACTTGTGGAAGACATTCTTATTTCTACCCAACAAGCTAGTAAATCCTATATGAATAAGGTAGAGAGTAGAAATGTCTTCATCTCATGGAAGGCATCAGGCTCCTTCTCAACTTCAGGTTGGTCTCAACTCCCAGGGTAATTCCTTCCCTCTCTGCCAGCAATTGGCCCAAGTGTAGACATGTAACCAAGTTCTGTCCAATGAAACAGGAGGAGAATTCTACTGGGAAGCTTCTCTTTGCTGATAAAACAGTAGAAAGAGCCTCAGGTGGACAAACTCTTTTTGTTTCCCTGAGTTTCCACTTGGAAAGGGAGGTTTGGTGCTTGGAGCATGTCAACCATTTTTTTCCCATGAAGTAAAGGCCAAAAATAATCTTAGAGACACTGAACCCACTGACCTCACTGAGCTGCTAAAACAACTTCTTGTTATGTGACACATTTAAATACCTCTATTATGTAAGCCACTATTAGGTATTTTGTTGCTTGCAGCTGAATGCATTCTAAATGATATACCTACCATTTAACTCTGCTCTCTAGGTAGACTGGTGAGCAAAACTTAACCCTCTCTATGCCTGCCTTAAAACTGTGTATAGATATGGTGGTAGCATCAGTCTTCTTACTGAACAACTTCTTAAATAAAGTCAAGTGTTAAGAATTCCCCCAAATGGTAGTTACGTATCTTTGGGTGCTCTGTTCCTCCATTGAGCTGATTGAACAAGACCTTTACCTCCCCTTCGCAGTCTATTAAGCGCATTGCTGAGTTCTCATCATCCAAATATTACAGTACTCAATTATCTCCCTCCCTTTTCCCTGTCTTGGCCATGCAGCAAAGTCTCTTGACCACAGCTTGCTATGTAGAAATGAACAGAAGGCAAGAAAAAAAATCCTAAAATTCCCAGCTGTGATGTAGGAGGAAAGCCCCAGCATGGAGCTGGTTTCAAGAGAAAATGGAAGGACTAGAATCAGAAGCTCTATTTCCCATGGACATTGCTAATTTAAAACGGCAGCTTAATCACACACTCGCCAGTTTAGTCTGTAACTAACAGATGATTTTTTACACTGTGGCCTTGCATCTGATAAGGAAATTAGAAATCTGAATATAATGTTGTCAAAGGTCAAATTAAAAATATTATATGGGGTCTTTGGGTCGGGAGGGGGAGTTGTTGACCTAAGGCCAAAACATTTTACAACTTCTATAAGGCACAACTACAAAAAATGTTAACATGCCTGGTGATACCTAGACTTAAATGAGCATCAGCTCACAAGAAGGGGAGTCTGGTGGAACTGTAGCTGGAAATCAGATATTCCACATGGAGGAAAGTTCTAGAAACACAGCCACAGGCTCCCAAATGCAGATGCAGGTCAACTACCAAGAAACAGGCCAGTAGTTCATGTCTCAAAAGGTGTCATGAAATGAAATTCATTCCCTTGGTAAGTTTACTAGCTTCCAAGGGCTGACCCCTTAGGATTAGAGGCTCAGAAAACTGATTTTTCTAGCACAGAAAGATCAGTTCCTTCTTAAGATGTGGAAACATATTACTGAAGCTCATGAGACTTGTTATAAAACTGAAATGTCAACTTCTTGATGCAAAATGATAAATGACTGGCAAAGGAACTTTTAAAAGTTTTCCCAATTAATCCAGTCTCTTTGTAAAGTCTAACATACAAAAGGGCCAAATCAATTTTATCTTGAAGTTTAGTGAACTCAGAAGGCACTGTATTTGTAGAGCATCGCATGAGATAACCTGACCCAGCCAATGCACCTTGACAATAAACCAAAGTCAACTGACTTGACTTCCTTCAACCATCTCCACAAGGGATGCCCTTGCCAGTGGGACCAGAATCTCCCAAGTTGGTTGGCAATGCCGCTCTCCCCTGGGCATAGTCTGGATGTCCATTGTGAAAAACTGCCTCCAGAGACTCCTTTCCTTTCTCTCTGCTTCCATGAACAGATTAAAATCATTTTGACCAACACATTTTTCATTAGATATGTTTATTAATTCAATCTCATTGAAGATTGCTGAGATGTCTTGTAGCCTAGAAGCCATATCCTCTTTTCCAGTTGTTAAGAACCATTATGTATTGATTTTAGGGCCTAAAGCTGAGAGTTTAATCTTGTTACACTCTTTACCTCTTGGTTAATGTCCCACAAAACTTTCCAAATGGTTTCTATAAACTTCACATTAGACCCTGAGTCCCACATTGGATCAGTAACACATGGCTAGCATGGTTCTATTTCTACCTGTTCATTCACTCATGCCTTTCTTCCTTCCCTTACTCATTCATACATTCAAGAGATACTCACTGAGTAACTGCTAAGTACCAAATATTGTTCTAGGCACTAGGAATACAGCAGGAAACAAAACATTCTTGTCCTCATGGAGTTCCTGTTTTATTTGGAGGAGACAGACAGTACACAAATACTTGTAATATGTCAAATAGTGAGAAGCAATATGGAGAAAAATAGAGCAGGGATGGTGTATATAGATTTCTGTGGGTATAGTGTGCAGTTTCTAAAGTGTGGCACTGGAAGCACTCATTAAAAAGATACTATTTAAGCAAAGACCTAGGGAGATGTGCAAGCCATGAGGAAATCTAAAGAAAGAGAGTTCCAGACAAAGGGCAGTATGTGCAACTGGAGCAGGATGGGCAGGGGAGAGAAGCAGGAGGTGAGGTCAGGGAGTTAATAGTGAGCTAGATCAAGTAGGACCAATGTCTGTGTCTATCCACTACCAGATGCACGGACAAAATTAAAACATATCATTGATGGAAATGTTCTCCTCCCTCTGGTCCATGTAGACAGGTGGGTGGGCTCTGGTTCTTCAAATACCATATTAAACAAACTTAAGGCACAAGCTATTCCCATATTCATTCAACCAATATGGTTGAGCACCTACCATGTGTCAGCCTTTGTGCTGGGCCTGGATGATACCTTGGTTGAGATGAGTTTATAGTCTAATGGGGTAGACAGACCTCAAGCAAATAACTACTTGATCCCAATTAAGATAAGGGCTCTTCCAAGAAAGAGACTATCAGATGCCTCAAGAGATAGAGGCTAATTAGGGAGGTCAGGAGAAGGCTTTTTAGGGAACAAACATTTAAGTGAAGATCCAAAGATGAGATGTTAATGAGGAAAAGGAAGAAAAAGATGCAAGGGAAAGGAATTGCCTCAAAAAGAGGGAAGAGGGGTGCAGAAAGACTGGATAGAAAGGGCAGTGTGGGCACCACACAATCCCCATGATGTGAGTTCTCCTTGTTGCAACAAATCAATAAACCTAACTTTGACTATGGATGTATTCCTGGTGGTATTTCACTGCAGGGCATTAACAATATGAATTGGTACAACTACTGTGAAAATTGTTTGCCAATACCTACCGAAGCTGAAAATATGCATGTCCAATTTTTATCCTAGGTGTACACCCAGCAGAAATGAACATGTGTACCTCCAAAACTGTACAAAAATGTTCAAAGTGGCATTACTCATAACAGGGGAAAAAACTGGAAGCAACACAAATTTCATCAATAGTAGAAAAAAATAAGTAAATTATGGTGCATTGTCACAATAAGAATTCTATACAACAATGAAAGGAATGAATTAAAGCTACACGGAACTATAGATAAATTTCCCAAAACTAATATTGAGTTAAGAAAAAAGCTAGACATGAAAGAAGATTCTATATGATTTCAATTATATTAGTTTCAAAAACAGACAAAATTGATTTATGTAGTAGAAGTCAGAATAGTGGTTACCTGGAGGAGACACATAGAGAGGCTGCTGAGAATCTGATAAAGGGTCTTTTTTTTTTTTTTATCTGAGTGGTGGTTATATCAGTGTGTTTAACTTGTGCTAATCCATAAAGCTGTATACTTATGAATTATATAATTGTCAGGATGATGTTAACTCAATTAATGAAGTTGGTTTAAAAATTACTTATTCAATCTAAAAAAAAAAAACATAAATACAAAACAGAAACAGACTCATAGACATAGAATATAAACTTGTGGTTGCCAAGCGGGAGGAGGGTGGAAAGGGACAGACTGGGAGTTGGAAATCTGTAGATACTGACAGGCTTATGTAGAATAGATAAACAAGATTATACTGTATAGCACAGGGAAATATATACAAGATCTTGTGGTAGCTCACAGTGAAAAAGAATGTGACAATGAATATACGCATGTACATGTATAACTGAAAAATTGTGCTCTACACTGGAAATTGACACAACATTGTAAACTAACTATAACTCAATTAAAAAATGTTGAAAAAATTACTTATTCACACCTTGTTTGGTATTACTTATAAACTGAGATAAACTGAATTATTACATAATGTTTTCACTTAACGGACTTTATTGAGCACCTACTATGTGCCAGGCACAATGAAGATACAAGAGCTCCCATGCAGTGCATGGCCCTCTCCTCATGGATCATTCCTTTACTGTCAAAGAGGGGACAGTATATAAAAATAAATGCATAGTAAAAAAAGCATAGAAGAAACAAAGTAAAACAAAAGGAAGAGAGAAATAACAGAAATTCTTAGAGGCAGCCTCAACATCGTGTGAGTTCATGTATATTGCATGTGAAAGGAAATATTAAAATGATACATTTGACTATCACAAACAGATATACTGAAGCACATTGCACTGATAACTTATAAATTGCAATGTGCCTCATAAAATGTTGATGTGGTTATATGTAATATATTTTCATCTCAAAATTTATTGCTAAATTATTTAACAGTTTAAAACTGTGTGTATAGATCACAATTTTGTCAAAGTTGCAAAAAAAGTTTCTATTTAAAAAATTAATTTATTTGGATAATTTTTTCCTTCTTGATTTTTAAAAATCTTAAAATATGGGGGGTAATTATCTTCCATGCTTCTATTTTAACTGTATCACCTATCCACTTAGAGATCTCTTCCATCTACAGCTCATGTACTCATAGACTAGAGTCCTGCCAGCCTAGACTCACATTGTGACTCCACCACAGCTATGTGCTAAGTTAGGCAGAGACTTAGGAAAGAGAATTTTAGTTCAACAGTTAAGAGCTCAAGCTCCAGACACCAAGAGTCTGGTTTTAACCTTCAGCTCTGCACCTATTTTGTGACCTCATGCAAGTCCTTAACCTGCCTGTTCCCAGTTTCCTGCTCTGCAAAATGGGGATAACAAAAACAGCACCATCCTCATAGTTTTATGAGATTAAATGAAAAAAAAAATGAAAAGCGTAGCATAGTTCTTGGCACAATCATGGGTTCTTTCCCTCTTCACATGACTTCTGCTATCTGAAATCACATCTTCTTCTCTCATTCCCAACCCTCAGTCCATGCCATCTGGAGGCAAGCAAAAATGCAATGGAAACCTGAGCATGTTAGTCAAGCATCATACAGTTGCAACTAACAGAATCCTAAGAGTCAATACAGTTTAAGCAAAAAAGGTAATTAGTGGCTCTTGTAACTGTAAAATCTAGGGGTAAAGGCCAGGACCAAGGGACTCAGCACATCAGCAGGACACTCTCTATTTCTGTGTGGTTCTGTCTTTCTACGTGTCTCTGTATTTGTGTATGCCTCTGTCGGCCCCACTTTCCTGCATGCTGTCTCCATGTTATGTCAAAGATGGCCATCATCAACTCTAGGCTTACCTGTTTACCAATGCCAGAGAAAAGACAATGTCTTTTTTCTAGTGGTTCCATCAAAAGTCCCAGGAGTGTCTCTGAATGGGCTTATAATGGGTCACATTTCTATGCTTGAACCAATCATTGTGGCAAGGGGACCCTTGGAGCTTCGATGGTGAATTCAACCCCAACCCAAGGAGATGAATAAAAATTAGAGCAGGAGTGGTTCCCCAAAGGAAAGTGAAATTACTAAACTGCCTACACCAGGTGAATTTCCCCAAGAAACAGTTAACATTCTTTGGCCCATTCCCCAAATCATTCCTATAATAGGAAGTTTTCTAGGTAGAGTTCATAGTGATTAAGTCAAATCATAGCTATCTGATAGCAGAGCTGGGAAATGACTGTGTGCAACCCCCTCATCTTACAGATGAGAAAACTGAACCTCAAAGAGGGAAAGGGAGTCATCTGAGACCACACAGTTGATTAGTGACAGTGACAGGAAAAAAACAAAATCTCTGGGTACCTGGTCCACTGTATTTTGTGCTTTTTCCCCCCCATTCAAGTATATCTGGTTAATATCTGCCTGCATCATCTCTTTTAGAAGAGTCTTGATATGAGCAGAAACTACAGGTGATGCCCAACAGCTGAATAATCCTTGTATACCCTCTCCAGGATGAAGAACATCCCATAGTGAAGCCTAATACACACCCTTCAATGCTCAGTGTAAAGCACTCATGGATTTTCCCAAGGACTGTGACAAGGGAAAGATGAGATTTCAATGGAATTCTTTGGCTACTGTCATATTCTAATTGAAGAGCAAGATGATCTGCCTTTGTGAGAGCATCACGAGGGTAGCAAAGGGGGATTCTTTGAACTTTTCATTCTCTACCTTGTCTGGCCAATGGTATCATGAAAGGCCCCTGAGATAGAAAGGAACTTCAGCTTCTTATCTGGCTATGCTTAGGATGGGATGGACTCCAGGCAACCTTGGAGTTAAACCTTATTCACGTTTAACTTCAATGAATTCAACAATTTGCACTCAAAACAGAGAGGGAAAAAAGTAAGCAGTGTAGGTGATTCTGCAGTTTTTCACTGAAAAAAAATACCTGCTCTAAATTGACTGTGTAAGGAAAGGTATAAATCTGTTAAGTAACACCTTTATTCAGAGTTCAACCCCAAACAATGCAATCAGATTTAATGCTGGCAGGAAAGCTGTCTGAGTTGGACTTATCAAGAAATAAGATGGCTAATCTCCAAAGGAATTTGGAAGGAATTTTGGCTATGCAAGGTATTCACCTTAAGTGCTGACTCTGGTAACTACATCTAAGATGCAACGGCATTCTATAAAATGGACAGCACAGAGAAAGGTCACAAACAGCATAATTAGCTGATAACAATAGCTAACACTTTGTAGCATTGTTCTAAGCATTTTTACCTCTATTCACTCATTTAATTCTTAAAAACAACCCTAAGAAGTCAGAAGTCAGATGTCTTTATAGATGAAGGAAATATGACCTGCCCAAAGTCATACAGCTAATAAGTGGCAGAAACCAGGGCATTAAGATATAAATATGTGTTTTGTTCTCCCTACCGCATATTAGGTTTCTCTTTGCAAGCCCTGAAAGGTAACTGTGTCTTTGTATAACATTGTCTTGGGTGTGTTTTTGTGGGCCAGAGATGAAAACAGGTTTGCCAAGCAGAGAAGATAATGTCCTTCCCAGCTATTTTTTCAAGAGCCTTGCCTCTCTGAGGGATGATGTGGTGAGTTACACTTCACTGAGAGAAGAAGAGAAAGTTGCTTGAACTTTTACAAGTAACTTGAATTGAGGACAGGCAAATATTTATCCAATAAGATGACAAGGACAAAGTCCTTCAGGGTTTCCACAAAAGCTGATCCATGCCTGGTAGTTGTCAGTAGCTGGGGTGGTAATTGAATAGCTAAAGCTTTAGCCCTGAGAACCACAGTGACACTCAAACTTGGCACAGAAGCCTCTGGATTTTGCCTTCAAGTGAACATCAGGGCTGGGACAATGAACTTGGAAGTGGTAACCTGTGTAGTCCAGAGACAGGTGGAAACTTCTGTGAAAATGCTGCCCTGCAAAGACGTCCGAGCCTTTATATGACCCTACAGGGGTAAGATTGGGAGTGGAAGAAGCTCAGGTAAGGATAAAGATTGAATTTTCTGCTCTTACAGATTAAACATGATTTGGATAACTAAAAGAATGTGACATTTCTTGCCTTGTGGTGTTGTGGAATAAAATACATCCTTGCTACATAGATAATAAGGAGCAAATTTCTGAGAGAGGGGACCAGAATTAAACTTAGTAAGAAAGCAGTGGAAAGAAGGTCCTGGGGAGGTGAAGGAGGTGATGAAACAAAACAGGCTTCCACATAGATAACATTACTGAACAAGGCAAGATAAGGGAACAAAGGCATATCCTTGGTTGACTAGAGATAGGGGAACAAAGAAGAGACCACTGTGGGTGGCCTCCAGAGAGAGTGATGGGCCCAAGGAGGGATAACATTACTGAACAAGGCAAGATAAGGGAACAAAGGCATATCCTTGGTTGACTAGAGATAGGGGAACAAAGAAGAGACCACTGTGGGTGGCCTCCAGAGAGAGTGATGGGCCCAAGGAGGGAGGGGAGCTTCATGATGTAAGGGAATGAGGGGGAAACTGGGGGGAAAAAGTGTTAAGCATGTATAATCAGTGCACTGCTTTAAATCTGCCTGCTTGGTATGGCTTCTTCCCCACCACTGATGACTGATAGAAAAGACAGGATTGCATATAGATGGGGAGTTTGATCTCTCTGGGAATTACTATAGATGCCTAGACTGTCCGTGATGAAAACTGATGTCATAATATGCATAATGCATGCTGGGGTGGGAGGACAACAGAAGACTGGTAGAGAAAGTGAGTGAGGCAGAGCTGGAAGGCCAGGGAGCCAATGGGCTCAGGTTGCCTAGCATCCCAAGGACATAACCAGGGACCAATGGGAGAAGCACTCTGTACTGTGATTTCATCAGGATTGAGTAGGAGATGCCAGTTTTGAGATCACAGAAGTGTGGAGACTCCAGGCTGACTCCCAATCCTAGAGTTAACTGGTAGGAAAAACAGACCACAGTGCATGGAGGAAAGGGAAGGAAAAGAGCCTAAAACTTCCATGAAATCAACAGAAAAAAATACATAAATCCAAAACTGATGGAACAGCAATAAGAAACAAAGATTGGTATTTTTGTCAGATTTCAACACTCCTCTCTCAATTATTGATAAGCCATGTAGACAGAAAATCAGTAAGAAGATAGAAGACTTAACACCAGCAACAAATTTAACCTAATTGACATTACTAGAACACTCAACAACAGAATATACATTCTTTTCAAGTACTCATGGAATATATAACAAAATAGATCATACTGTAGGGTATAAAACAAGACAACAAATTATAAGGATTCAAGCCATACACAGTATGTTCTCAAACAATAGTGAGATTAAATTACAAATCAATAATTAAAAAGATATCTAGAAAATCTTCCAAATATTTGGAAATTATATAACACACTTTAAACAACCCATAAGTCAAAGAAATCAAGAATATTCTAAACTCAATGAAAATGCAAATTCAATTTATTCAAAATTTGTTGGATTCAAACAAATTTATAAGGAAAATTTATAGCACTAAAATGCTTATATTAGAAAATTAGAAAGGTCTCAAATCAGTTACTTCATCTTCCACTATAAGAAAAATAAGAGCAAATAAAACCTAAAGTAAGCAGAGGAAAGGAAATAAATGGAAATCAGTGCATTAGGAAACAAAAAATAACACAGAAAAACAGTAAAACCAAAACCTGGTTCCTTAAGAAGCTCAATAATGTTGCAAACCTCTATTCACTAATCAGGAAAAAAAAGAGGGAAGACACATACTTCCAATATTAGAAATAAGACAGGTGACATGAGTACAGGTTCTATATATAGTCAAAAAGGATAATAAGGAATATTGTGAACAATTTTATGCTAATAAATTTGACAACGTAGATTAGATGGACAAATGACTCAAAGACATAAATTTTCCAAGTTTACTTAAGAAAAGCTCGATTATCTGAATAGCACAATATCAAACAAACTTCTTATTAAATATTTCTGCAAAGAAAACTCCAGGTTCAGGTAACTTCACAGGGGAACTTCTGCCAAATATTTAAGGAAATAGTAATACTAATTCTAGACAAACTCTTCCAGAAAGTTGAAGAGAAGGGAATATTTAGCACATTCTATGAGGCCCATTAGTCTGGTTTAAAAAAGAGAGAGGGGGCATACAAAAACAGAAAACTACAAGCCAGTGTCTCTTATGAATATAGATGAAAAAAATCTTAACAAAATGTGAGCACATTAAA
Source organism: Camelus bactrianus (assembly GCF_048773025.1). Lineage (NCBI taxonomy): Eukaryota > Metazoa > Chordata > Mammalia > Artiodactyla > Camelidae > Camelus > Camelus bactrianus. Next base: position 50,879,622 of record NC_133547.1, read on the forward strand.
TCCAACAATGTATAAAAAACATACTACATCATGCCCAAGTGAGGATTATCTCAGGAATGGAAGTTTGGTTTAACATTTGAAAATCAGTCAAAGTAATTTATGGTAATTAGAATATTTTAAAGGAAAAAACATAATCATTGCAGTTGATGCAGAAAAAGCATTCAACAAAATCCAGCATTCATTTCCGATTTTTAAAAAAAGAAAGAAATCTCTCAGAAAACTAAGAATAGAACTCCTCAATCAGATAAAGGACATCTACCAAAATAATATAGCTAACATAATTCTTATTGGTAAAAGACTAAATATTTTACCCCTAAGTTCAGCCAGTGAACTAAGGAAAGAAAAATAGACATCCAGATTGAAGTAGATCTACTTTATTAACCAGTGAGAAGACCATCTATGAAAAAATAATTTATTTTTTAAAACATTTTTAAAAATCCCATATAACCTACAAAAAAAGTTACTGGAACTAATGTAAGAATTTAGTAATAATGCAGCATTCAAGATCAGTATATTTTAAAATTGTATTTCTACATACCAACAAGAAATAATTGGAACTTGATATTTAAAAACCAATAGCTTCAAAAACTTTGAAATATATAGACAAAAGATATGCAAAACATGTACACTGAAAACTATAATACATTGCTGAGAAATATTAAAGGTCTAAATAAATGGAGAGCTACATCATGCTTATGAACTTAAAAACTCAATATTGTGAAGATATAAAATCTCAGATTGATATGTAGATCCAACCCATTCCTAATAAAAATCTCAGCAGACCTTTTTAGAAATTGACCACCTGGTTCTAAAATTCATTCAGAAATGCAAAAGACCTAGAATAATCAAAATAGCTGTGAATGAGAAGGGAAAATGTTGGAATACTTATATTACCTGACTGTAAGACTACCTGTAGACAATAATCAAGACAGTCTGGTATCAGTGAATAGGTAGACAAACAGATCAGTGGAAGAGAATAGAGAGCCCAGAAATAGACCTGTGCATGTATGAACAATTAATTTTTTTACAAACACTCAAAGGTTATTCAATTTAATTGAGAAAAGATAGTCTTTTCAACAAATGATGCTGAAACAATCATACAAATATACATATATTCATATATACATTTATACACACATGCCAGTATATTCCATACCTAGCTCCATACACAAAAATTAATACAAAATGAACAGAAAGCATTGAGCCCCAATGAGTTCACTGGTAAACTCTACCAAACACTTAAGAAAGATATTGTATCAAGTATGTACACTTTCTTTCAGAGGATAGAAGCAGAGTAAATACTTCCTAACTCACTCTATGGGGCCAGCATCACCTTAATACCAAAACCAGACAAAGAAATTATAAGAAGAGGAAAAAGAGAGCAATATCTTTCATGAATATAGATACAAAAGTCCTCAACAAAACATTAGCAAAACAAATCCAATAAGGTATAAAAAGGACAATCTATCATGAGCAAGTAGGAGTTATCCCAGGTATTCAAGGCTGGTTCAACTTTTGAAAATCAATTACTGTAATCCATCACATCAACAGACTGAAAAAGGAAAATCACATGATTATACCAACACATACAGAAAAAGCATTTGACAAAATCCAACAGCCATTCATAATAAAAACTTTCAGCAAACTAGGAACAGACGGGAGCTTACTCAACTTGATAAGAAGTAACTACAAAAATTCTACAGCTAATATCATATTTAATGGTGAAAACTTTGAAGCTTTCCCACTAAGATAAGGTACAAGGGAAAATATTCTCTCTCACCAGTCCTTTTCAACATTGTTTTGGAAGTTCTACTTAATGCAATAAGACAATTAAAGGAAATACAGAGTATACAGATTGGTAAGGAAAAAAATAAAACCACCTTTTCCCATAGATAACATGATTGTCTTCATAGAAAATCCAAAAGAAGAGACAAGAAAACTCTTGGAACTAAGTGATAACAGTGAGGTTGCAGGACACAAGGTTAATATATAAATGTCAATTGCTTTCCTATATAGCAACAATAAAGAAGTGGAATTTGAAATTAAAAATACACTACCATTGCAGTTCAGATCTTTTGAGCATGAGCTGCCATTTTCCTTGCTTGACCCTGCAATAAATGCTATAATTTCCTTTATCAAAACCAACAAACAACAATAACCACAGTACCATTTACATTAGCACCCCCAAAAAATAAATCAGGAATAAATCTAGCAAAAGATTTACAAAGTCTGTATGAGGAAAGCTACAAAACTCTGATGGAAGAAATCAAAGAAGAAGTAAATAAATGGAAAGATGTTCCATGTTCATGGATAGGAATACTAAAAATTGTCAAGATGTCAGTTCTTTACAATTTGACCTATAGAGTCAATGCATTCCCAAATCAAAATCCCAGCAACCTATTTGATAGATTTTGAGTCTAAAGTTTCTATGAAGAGGCAAAAGATCCAGAATAACCAACAAAATACTGAAGGAAAACAACAAAGTTTCAGGACTAACACTACTCAACTTCAAGACTTACTACAAAACTAGATTAAACAGGACAATGTGGTATTGGTGAAAGAATTGACAAATAGATCAATGGAACAGAATGGAGATCCCAGAAATAGACCCCCATAAATATAGCCAACTGGTCTTTGACAAAAGAGCAAAGTGCATTCAGGGAGCAAAGATAGTCTTTTCAACAAATGGTGCTAAAACAACTGAACATTCACATGCAAAAAAAATTAAAAAGATACATTTTTTATGAGATCGCTCATATGCAGAATCTTAAAAAAAAAAAAAACCATAAATACAAAACAGAAACAGACTCACAGACATAGAATACAAACTTGTGGTTGCCAGGGGGATGGGGAGTGGGAAGGGACAGATTGGGATTAAAATGTAGAATAGATAAAACAAGATTGTACTGTGTAGCACAGGGAAATATATACAGGATCTTGTGGTGGCTCACAGTAAAAGAGAACGTGACAATGAATGTATGTATGTTCATGTATAACTGAAAAATTGTGCTCTACACTGGAATTTGATACAACATTGTTAAAATGACTGTAACTCAATAAAAAAAAGTTAAAAAAATAAAATAAAATAAAATTTGAAAAAAAATTAAAAAGAATCAGCAAGAATCAGCACAGACCTTACACCCTTTATAAAAATTAACCCAAAATGGATCACAGACCTAAATGTAAATCACAAAACTTTAAAAATCCTAGAAGATAACATAGGAAAAAACCTAGATGACCTTGGGTTTGATGATGACTATTCAGTTATTAACACAAAAGGCCCAATGCATGAAATAAATAATTGATAAGGTAGACTTCATTAAAATTAAAAACTTCCTTGTGAAAGACAATGTCAAAAGAATGAGAAGTCAAGACACAGACTGGGAGAAAATATTTACAAAATACATATTTGGTAAATGACTGTTATCCAAAATATACAAAGAAGTCTTAAAACTCAGCAATAAGTAAACAACCCAACTTTAAAAATGGGCCAAAGACCTTAACAGACACCTCACCAAAGGAGATATACAGGTACCAAATAAGCATATGAAGAGATGCTCATACTCCACATCATATGTCATCAGGGAAATAAAACAACAGTGAATATCACTACAAGACTATTAGAATGGTCAAAATCTGGAACAATGACAACACCAAGTGTTGACAAGGATGTGGAGCAACAGGAATTCTCCCTCATTGCTGGTGGGAATGCAAAATGGTATAGCCACTTTGGAAGACAGCTTGGCAGTTTCTTACAAAACTATACTGTGTGACCCAGCAATTGCACTCCTTGTTATTTACTCAAAGGAGTTGAAAGCTTATGTCCAGAAAAAAGCCTGCACACGGATGTCTACAAGCAGCTTTATTCATAATTCCCAAAGCTTGGGGGCAAGCAAAATGTACCTTAGTAGGTGAATGGATAAAATAAACTGTGGAACATCCAGACAATGGAATATTATCCAGCCGTAAAAAGAAATGAGCTAGTAAGCCATGAAAATTCATGGAGGAAACTTAAATACATATTTAACTAAAAGAAGCCAATCTGATAAGTCTACATACTGTATTATTCTAAATATATGACATTCTGGGGGAAAAAAAAACAACCAATGGAGATAGTAAAAAGATCAGTGGTTGCCAGGGGTTAGGGGAGAGGGAAGGATAAATAGGCATAGCACAGAGGATTTTTAGGACAGTAAAACTACTCTGTATGATACCATAATGATGGATACATGTCATTACACACATGTCCAAACCTATAGAGTGTACAACACCAAGAATGAACTTTCATGTAAACCATGCACTTTGAGTGATTATGATGTGTTAATGTAGGCTTATCAATTGTAACAAAGGTACCACTCTGGCGGGGGATGTTGATAATGGGGGAGACTATGCATGTGTGAGGATAGGGAGTATATGAGAAATCTCTGGACTTTCCCTTCAGTTTTGTTATGAACCTAAAACTCTAAAAAAGGAAAGTCTTAAAAAAAAAAAAAGCAAAAATGAGGGGAAAAAAGTATTAGTATAATCCTACCTGTCACAGTCATAAAGGTCCAGAAATAAAGCTAGGTCTCATCTGAAGATAGGCCCCACAAATGGATCTAAGGAGTGGGGAGATGGAGAGACAGCAGAGTACAGACTAAGAGCTTGAGTTTGGGAGATGGACAGAAATAGGTTAAAATCCTAGCTTTGCCATTAGCTAGTTGTATGACCTTGAGCAAGTGCCTAGCCTTCAAGTTCTTAGATTCCTCCTCTATAAACAATGGTAGTGCACTAGTCTCCTAGGGTGGCTGATGGGACCAACTAAGATGATGCAGAGAAAGACTGGAGAATCATATTCTCTATACAGTAATCACATGGCAGCTTTTTTAAAAGAAATAGAAAATATAGCAAAAGTCTGGGCCAGAAGAGGATGCTGAGCATAGATACTTACTTGGTCACTAGAGATGAAAGTGAACCCCTAAGGCAGTATGCACAGCAGTGTGACCCTTGAGTACCTGGTTCTTTGCTAAAACTTGAGAGGATTAATGGGCTTGGTTCTGTTTTTCAGAATGAAATCATAATAGGAAAAAAAAGTATAAAGACTCTCTTTTTCTTTTTTTTTTTTTTTAAATAATCTAGCTAAATGTGTTACTCTTCCTAAGTGAGTTGCTAATGGAACCATTCCTCTGGCCACAGCATGTTCTTAGCAGAACTGTCACAAATGTTTAGAAACAAGAATATCCCTCTATTGATGAGGATGTCCTGTCCTTGAAAAGTAAACCATCTGGGGGACAAATGGTAATGCTAGGGGACAGTAAGTAATCTGGTCACAGTAAGGGACAGACAGACATAAAACCAGACATATTTGTTTGCAGAAAGCAGCAGATGCAAGTCTGAGCTTACCTTCGAAGGTCATGCTCCTTGTAAAGTTCTTTTCTTAGTTGTTGTCTTGCCTGTGTTGTCTTATTATCTGGCTCTTTACAGAAAAAATTTGCCAACATCTGCCCTAAAAAGTCAAATAACCTTTAGGTAGGCTTGCTAGTCAGTACTGTAGCATGACATTGAAGGATATGCAGGGATCAAATCATTACAGTGTACACTTTAAATATCTTAGAATTGTACTTGCCAACTATATCTCAATAAAACTGAAAAAATAAATAAAATAAAAGTCTGCACCAGAAAAAAATGAAAACAAAAAGAAAGCATATGTCAAAATCTTTTCATTTTATTTCCAAATTTCAGCTAGACAGACAGACAAATTAATTGGTTGATGGATGGATGGATGGATAGATGGATAGATGGATGGATGGATGAATGGATAGATAGATAGATAGATAGATAGATAGATAGATAGATAGATAGATAGATAGATAGATAGATAGATAGATAGATTTAAAAAAAAAAAAAAACAAGACTAACTGCCAGTAACTATGGCTGAGGAAATGCATGACTTTCCTTCAGGAAAGGTTTGTGTAGACTGCTTCCATTCCTAATGCAGAGTTAACAGAAGGGGAAGATGCTGAGCCAAAGGGTAAAATATCTTGAGATCTCCTTTGCCCACAGCTTCATCCTTTTGGTTCACTTTTCCTTTGGTCAGGCTCTTCCCACACAACACTGAGAACTGGATTTGACCCTGTCCCTGACTGGGACGGCAGCTACTTCCTGAAAGTTCCAAAGGACACTTGGAGGCTCTCTTTGAGAGTGACTTAAGTAAATGCAAGGAGAGCAGGGAAGCTACACAGACGTTCATTGCAGAATTCGTTAATGGCAACAAAGTAGAAATTACCTGAATTTTTAAAGACAGAGTGTGCTTAAAAAGGGCTTAAATCAAGCCACACAATGACTACTCTGCAATCATTGGAAATGGAGAGAATGTTGTACACTTGTCAAGAAGGGAAGACATCCATTGTATATTGTTCAAAGAACAAATCTGGCCCCAAACAGCATGTACAATATGATTTATTGTTTTAAAAGATATAAATGTATGAAAAAATTTGGAAGCAAAGCATCAACTTGATATTAATTACTATCACTAAATAGTGAATTTTTATTTTCTTCTTTGTGATAATCTGGTTTTCTTTATTCTAGTTGTTCTACAGTAGGTATGAACAACTTGTATTATAAATAAAGTTAAAGAAAATTTATAAAGGCTTTCCTCAGAGGGAGCTGTGTTATATTAGCTGTTTAGAGACAGTAGCATGACTTTATCTCACAATATATGTATCTACATCAATATAGACTTTTTATAAGAAGTATGTAGTATAAACACTCCCTGCAATAGTCTACTGCATCCATGTCATTATAAACCATTTTATATGAAAAGAAACTTCCCCAAAGAGGACAGGCTGTCATAGAGGAGTCAAAAAGAGCATGAAAGAAAGATTAGGAGTGTATGTGCTTGCTATGAAAAATATTGATGAGTCTAATTAGCTCTCTTTCAGAACAATGTTGACACAATTAAGACTCATTTGACACAAATATAAACCAGTATTTCACATGATAGCATATAGACTAACCGTATGACCTTCTATCCAAAGATTATGCCATATCATATATCCAGAGAAAACTGTAATTCAAAAAGATATATGTACCCCAAAGTTCATAGCAGCACTATTTACAATAGCCAAGACATGGAAGCAATCTAAATGTCCATTGACAGATGACTAGATAAAGAAGTTATGGTATATTTATACAATGGAACACTACTCAGCCATAAAAAAGAATGAAATAATACCATTTTCAGCAACATGGATGGAACTAGAGATTATCATACTAAGTGAAGTAAATCAGAAAGAGAAAGAAAAATACCATATGCTATCACTTATATGTGGAGACTAAAATATGACACAAATGAACTTATTTATAAAACAGAAACAGACTCACAGACATAGAAAACAAACATATGTCTACCAAAGGGGGAAGGAGGTGGGGCAGGAATAAATTAGGAGCTTGGGATTAATAGATACAAATTACTATATATAAAGCATAGCACAGGGAACTATATTTGATATCCTGTAATAAATTATAATGGAGAAGAATGTGAAAAAAGAAAAATACATATACATACGTATAACTGAATCACTTTGCTGTACACCAGAAACTAATACAACATTGAAAATCAACTATAATTTTAAAAATAATTAATTAATTAACAAAGAAAGAAAGAATATACCATATAAAAATGGTGACTGTTTCAGGCCAACAAATATTAAAAATATTCTTCCTCCTTTTCTCTCTCCCCACCTCCTTGTTTTTCAAGTGATGTGCTTGACCTGCACCTCACACTCTGCATATTGCAATATGCCAGGCACTACAACAGTACAAAGATCATGGATATCAATCCAACACCCCATTCCAATCTGTTTGGATCTGCTGGTTACTTACAATCTGTTCCTGAGGTCAAATTATTCTACTGAAATCAGAACAACTATTTTGCTAATAGTTTTCTGTTTTTACAAAACAACAAATGTAACATGACTACCAGCAGATATGTGTTTAATACATCTTTTCAGCTGCATGAATTGTAAATTTTAAATACAGTAAATGAATGTCTAGGTTTTATTGAGTGAGTACATCAAAACAGAAAAAATATATTTTTCCCCTCCTTTTTCTGGAATAATAGAGAATAAGTATAGAAGTAACATTGTCCATTTTTGCTCTTATTTCTTCTCAGGGTAGAGTACATGTGATAGAAGAAAGGGATTCAGAAAGAGGAGAGGTGTAGAAGATACCTTACAAATTTAACTAAAATATGAATACTGACACTTTTCTCATTCTTCATATGAGAGCAGCACTGAATAGAACAGATAGAACAAAGTAGGCTTGGGTTGAATGAAAGTTCATGGGGAAAAATTCTACTAGATTCTGACATCTTAGGTAAATTTGTAGGGAGATGTACCTAAATCGTTTATTAGTAGTATTTAGATAGACAAAAGAGAAAGAGCTAAATGCATGCACAATTAAAGGGGGTTTAGACAATTTATATTTTTAAACGCTAGTTGATTTATTCATGTTGCTATGTTAACGCATTTAAAATGAGCATTGACAAGGAAATTGGGAATGCGACCCCAAGGACTGAGTCCACAGTGAAAATTTGTGACCAGAGAGGCCTTTTTTTTTTTTTTCAAACTGACATTAGTTTTTCAATGAATTAATTGCAAATTTCAAGAATTATGCGATTTCCTAAGTTATTTGTATTAGGAAATGAACAGGAAAATGTAATTATTTTTCCCCTCAAATAATATCTGAGGTCTGAAAAGAAGCTATGAGCTATGTCATATTTCTTGTATCTTTCTGACAGTTTGTAATTACTTTTAATGCTGCTGTTCTCTAAATTATTAATGCTAATCTGTCATGACAGGGGCTGAAGAGAACTAGTGATTATATGCCTTTTTACTAGCAAGGCTGGCTTTAAATAAATGTCTTAATCACAAGAAAATAGAAGAGTAGTTACTTTAAAAGAAATAGACTTGTAGCTTCTTTAGGGTCCCTCCCATCCTAAAATAAAATAAGTGCACACTGACAACAGTTCAGGCAGGATGGCAATCTATGCAATAATTTCTGAAAGTAACATTGTGCAATGACACCTAGTGATTCAGACTCACAGAGTGGTAAGGTATCTTAAATGTCATCAAATGCCACTTACCTCCCAATGCCTGAACCATCTCTGTTAGTTATAGCCAGTGGCCACCTGTTCTCTGCTTGAGTATCTTTAGAATGACAGGGAACTCACTCCCTCCAAAAGGGATTCCTTTCTTTCTTGTTTTGAGTCAAGATCTTGCTTCCTATAAATTCCACCTCCTAGTCTTAGCTCTGTGTTTTGGTAGTACTTAGGACAGGCAGGTCTTCTCAACCAACACATGCTTGGCAACCCTTCAAATATTTGGATATATCCTTGATATTCTCTCTGGGTCTTCTCATTTCCAGGCTAAAAATACAAACTTCCTTTAATAAGCCCCAGGAGATCAGGAACCCTCTATTATTTACCCATCTCTAGTACCCAACATACCATAGATAACAAACAATATAGTTATTCCCTCTTATCCACAGGGGATATGTTCTAAGACCCCCAGAGGATGCCTAAAATGGTGGATAGTACCAAACCTTAATATGTATACTAATATTTTTTCCAATATATACACACCCATGATAAAGTTTAATTTATAAACCAGCCACAGTAAGAGATTAACAATAATAACTAACAAAATACTATAATCAAAGTTATATGAATGTGGTCTCTCCCCCCTCTCAAAATATCATATTGTATAAATTGAACGCCTTTTCCTCTCAACTAAGCACTTATCATACACTGTGGCCATAACTTTTGCAGTTTCAGGTGTGACAGCAAAACTAGCACAAATTTCTTTTTCCTTCACAGTTTCATGCATAGAAGATTCTTACCATAGATGTCAGCAACCACAGTATAAGATTTTTGTCTTTCCTTATTAAGTCAAGAAATTTCACCTTTTCACTTAAAGGAAGAATTTTATGGCCTCTTTTTGGCATATCCAAATTGCCAGCATCTCTGCTCTTGTGCTTTGGGGCCACCATTAAGTAAAATAAGGCTTACCTGAACATAAGCACTGTGATACCACAACATTGGATTTGATCACCTAGAAGGCTACTAAGTGACTAAGGGGTGGGATATGCTGGACAAAGGGATGATTCACATCCAGGAGAGGACAGCACAAAAGACTTCATCGTGCTACTCAGAACAGTGTGCAATTTAAAACTCATAAACTGTTTCCTTCTGGAATTTTCCACTTAATATTTTCAGAATGTGGTTGACCTTTGGTAACTGAAACTACAGAAAGCAAAACTGCAGATAAGGGGGAGTACTATAGTTGAAAGAATAACTGTAGAATACTCTACAGTCATATATCTAGGGGAAAAAGATGGTTTCCAAACATCCCAGCTCCTTTCTCAGGATCCACTTTCCCCTGCAAACCATTGGACTTCTGACTGGGAAGCTATGTCCAGAAGGAAATAATTAGAAGCTAGAGTTTGAGGAATAAGAGAAAGAAGGGGCAAGAGCTTGAGTCCCTATTCCTTGCTTGCCTACTTCCTTCAAGCTCTTTTCCCCACACTGTGACTCCACACCATGAAGCAGAGAATTAAACAAAAACCTCTGTTGCTTCAGCATTGCTTCCTACAAGAACAGCTTTAACATCAGCCTCCGTACTTGGGGAACATGACAATAATAGATAGAGCACAAGATCCTCTTAGTAATGAACAGGAGTCATCTGGGTAGCCCCTACCATGACAAACACCTTTCTCTATCTAAAGCAAAAAAATAAATTTAAATTAAAATCTACAAAGCCCACTCCACTGCCAAAGCCACAGAGAACTTTTGCAGGGAACTTCTGTACAAGCAGAAGACATTTTTGCAGAACACATTTGCATTTGAAAGCACCAACACATCCTAAATATGCAGCATATGCACAGATCTATGCAGCAGCAATTAGGAACAGAAATAACCAGTGCAACTGAATTAGAGTTGATGAGGTTTTTGGTGTTCAAGGCAGCCACTTCCTTTATATGACTAATCCCTATACATTCTTTGGGTTTCAGATTAGATGTTGCTTTTTCTATGAAGTTTTCTGAGACCCTCAAAGTCTACGCTATGTGCCCATCTGATGAATTTCACCTTGCATTTCTCCTCATGGTATCTATCACCTGAGATGAGTATTACCAGTATACTTCTGAGTCTCTCCCACTAGTCTGTAGACTTTGTGAAAGCTGGGACCATGTCTTATACATTGTATCACTGGTATGTCTCACAATGCCCAGCACAAAGTAATTGCTCAATAAATGTTTCTGAGTGGATTTAAAATAAGTAAGCAGAGATGGAACATGGTACAACTGTTTACAAAAACTAAAAAAATCTAGCCAACTCTATTATCAGCTCTAGTTGTAAAATGTCATAAGACCATCATGTGATGTAGTAAGTAGTGGTCATGTAACTGACTCAGACATATAGAACCATGAAAAAGAAAATAACAGGTCCAGACCATGATGACATCACACTCACTCCTGGATAAGAACTCTACTCAAAGTCTATTCATGAAGGCATAGGTAACTGCATAACAACTATGAACTAATATATACCTAACTTACCTATGCTATCTATCCCTCTATCCACTTATCCACATTATCTATCTATCTATCTATCTATCTATCTATCTATCTATCTATCCATTATCTAGCCAACTAGGTAACCATTTATTATCCATCAATAGTCTGTATGTCTAGCCATCTATTTATCCATTCATCCATCCATTCATCCATTTCATCCATCTATGCATCTGTGATAAGCAAAATTCTAAAGATGTCCCCCAAGATTCCCATCCCCTGGTTATTCAATCAAACACAAGTCTAGGTCCTGCTGTAAAGGGAATTTGCAGGTGTAATTAAGGTTCTAATCAGCTGCCCTTAAAACAGGAAGATTATTCTGCATTTCCTGGCGGGCCCGATGAAATGACATAAGCCCTTAAAATTAGAAGAGGAAACAGAAGAAATGATGCAGAAGGGAAAGCAAGAAAGATTCCAAGAGTAAGAGAGACTTGACCTACCCTTGCTTGCTGGGATCTCCAGTCTCACAATGACAAGGAACTGAAGTTGGCCAACAACCTAAATAAGTTTTGAAGAGATTCACCCCCAGAGCCTCTAGCAAGGAACACAGACTGACTGATACCTTGACTTTGTACTCATGAAACCAGGAGCAGAGAATCCAATCTAGCTGAATAGACTCCTAACCTATAGGATAATGAGATAAAAATCTATGTTGTTTTAAGTCACTAAGTACAAACCATAACAACAATACAAAACTAACACACCATCCATCAATCTATTAACTATCTATTTAGCTATTATCTATGTGTTATCACATCCCTTATCTTTCTATCACTTATCTATTATCTATATATCAATATGTTATCTATCAGTCACATTTATTATCTATTACAGTATATAGTATCTATTACTTACCTATTATCTATCTAAATAATATCTATCTATCTATCTACCTATCTATCCATCTAGCTTTGTTGCCTGAAATGGCTGTTTTCTTAACAGAAGTCTTTTTTCCCTGACCTCCCACCTCTGACCCCAACACATATACTTTCCTCCTGGGAAACACTGCAACCACAAACAGAAAACCTGCATTGTGACCCCATAGGCTGTGGGAACCTCTCCAACCTGCACTTGCTCTGGCATCCCCTTTTCTTCCCATACCCTCATATCTGGCTTCTTCACTCTGCTTGACTTTCACTCTAACAGCCTGTTCAGTTCTAGGTCCTGACTCCACCCCTGGATGCTCAACTCCATCCAACAGGTTAAGTACTCACTACCCCATCTTAACCAACCCAGACTCAGTCACCTCAACCAATGAGCAGTACTCCCAAGGCCATGGCTGACTAAAAAGGACCCCAGAAAGTCATCAGGACATAGTTAATTTACTTCTATAAATTGGCTTCATTTTGTTCTCAATAAATCTTTCTTTTCTCTTTATAAAGACCTGATTTTCAAACAACTCTTTCCACTGTTATTAAGAGATAACCAAAGCAGGAAACTCACTTATATACACCATTCTGGTACTAAGAAGCATTACATCTTTGAGAATTGTGCCAGCACAGGGTCAAGGGGACTGCTGGGATATGTTATTTCTCACAGTGACACTTAGGTAATATTTCTTTATAAAAGATACTGTGCTGTCCTTCTAAGATCACATACCAGAACTGAAATGGCCATATAAAACCAACCTCATAAAAGAAGAGTCAATTTTAACTATTGATGCTCTTAGAAATATAAATCTTACAGCATATTACTTGCCACAATATATCAGATAGGAGGATTTTATGTAACTATATATACATATGTATATTAAAATATACATAAATTTGAGTCCCTGTTTCATGCCAGGCATCAGACATTCACACTATTACCTGCATTTTCTCTATAATCCTTACAACTTTATACAATATGACCTGCTATTATCTGCATGTTAGAGATGAGGTTAAGAAATTTGCCCAAAGTCGCATGGCTAGAACATAATGGAGTTGGGATATAAACCCAAGGCTTATTCTCTTAAATACTACACTGCATTTTGTTCTTATCATGGTGAGAGTCACTGGGGTGTGACTGAAGGAGCATCCTTGCTCCTTGGATAAATCACATCACATTCCTGGCCCTCACATGTGAAATGAAGGGGATGGGCCATGTGCTCCCTCAGGCTCCATCAGATCTAATGGTCTGAAGTTTCCTGGAATGGCCTCTCTGGTTGGGCCCTGCTCTAACCATGATACAGGAGACAGATGCTGGTTAGTATGTATCATCATCATCACCTTTCTCTTTTCTGCACTAACCTCCTAATATCATGCACATTACTGTCCTTCCCTTTTTCTAAAGATCATTTAACACCCCATTTAGTCACCCTTGCTAATGCTCTTCTTTTTCAAAAGTACAATGAGAGAAGCAGCTTCCAAGGTGATTTCTCTACATTGGAGCACATGTCAAGCTCTGGAGATCATCTAGCCAGCATCCTAGTTCTGGAGCAGGTGGAAGCAATGAGGCCAATACCAACAGCAGAAATAATCCAGACTAGCAAGAGATAGAGTGACCAGTTATTTATCAAAAAACAAAACAAAACAACAACAACAACAACAAAAACAGACTATAGCCAACAATACTTGCTTCTAGCAACACCCTTTAGGAACTGTCCATCCTGACCCTGAACCACCAGGGGAGTACTAAGCATGATGTCAGAAGAGTAAATGCATTTCATCTAAGTCACCAACTCCAATCAATTATGAGTGAGCTCCTAGAGTGCTGGGGTGAAACACACTAGAAGACAGGTCTCAGCTCAGCGGGAAAGAGCACTGATCGATTAATGATGTCTGTCTGCCAGGGGCAGAGTGTTTGAAAAGAGGCACCAGGCTCCTGGCTGCTCACAGATCTTGCGAAATCAGTAAATGGCACAGGCTGCGCAGTTAAATTGACCTAAGCTCAAATCACAGTTTCCCCATTTACTAGCTTTATAATACAGGGAAAATTTCTTAAACTGTCTGGGTGTCAGCTAAAATGGAATCATTGTAAGAATAAAGACTGAAATGTTTGGGCAGCACTTAATAAGGACCCACTAACACGTTAGCAATTATCATAAGTTTTCCCAGATAAAACACAGTGCAAAGAATATCGCTCACTATAGCTGGGTGAAAATATTTTACTTCTCACCATCCCTTGGATTGGGATAAAAGTCACAAACTGGCAGTCATGGACTCAGTCTCATTTTTATACCTATTTTAGTTTGGCTCATGTTGTTGGTTTGCACAATGTCTAAATAATTTTTTAATTAGTTACAAACATATTTCATGTATTTTTTTAAATCTATGTATCTTACTTCTTTGAAAAGCTTGATCTGACAACATTGGTCCTATTCCCAAATGGCAACAGTTAACTGGGGCTAACTACTGGCTGCTTCCTTTATAGGGTTCCTAAACCCTTTTATCTTTCCTTTTTTTCACTGTAATATATGTCACATATTCAGAAGAGTGCATAAAATATACGTACAGTTTAAAGAGCAATTATAAAGCCAACATCTATGTAACCAAGTCCCAGGTCAAGAAATGGAACATGGCCAGCACCCCCAGAAGACCATAAGTCCTTCTAGTTACAGCCTCTACCTCCCTCTGGAGTCACCACCATGCTCACCTTTGTGATACTCATTGTCTTGCTTTTATATTTTTACATTATATTTTAAACCATGTAGGTATGTATTCCTAAACAGCATAGTTTGGAGAATTGTATGGACACAAATTCTTATGGAATGTCTTCTTTTGGGGCTAGATGCTTTTACTCCATATCATGGCTGAGAGATTCATGCCAGTTGACATATTTCATTTATTTTCATTACTGTGTGGGTCATGCACTCTTCAATTTCACTCTCTGTCATCTGTCCACTTGGCCCTATTATAAGCATTTGGATTTGTGCTTTTATATCAGGATACACAGCTCCCCTGATGCAGGGAAACAATTATCATTATAAGCATGCTGCATTCTCTGACCACTTCAACCAAGATACCCAGCTTATTCCACAGTCCCACTGTGAGCTCAGCTTACTGGTATCCCCCAGGAGGGTTCAACCTAAGGAGGCTCAGTCTATCTGATTCCTCCTTCATGTCCCTCCTCAATTCTTGGTGACCTTGCCAGCCCATCCAGTAAGTGATCCAGCAGCCAAGCCTGACTGCCCTGCATTTATTCGTCTCTTCTTCTCAGAAAGGAATCAAGAGATTCAGTGAAGCCAGAGCCAGCTCACCCCTCTAGTAGCACATTGGGCAGCTTGTAGCAGCTCTGTCCATAGCTGTTGTCATTACCTTTGCTTTGTGAGTCTTCATCCAGCTCTCAATCTATGTCAGTGGCTCCTCGGCCAACCCAATTTGAATTAATTTGTCAAGCAAAATTTTGTGAGATAATATATCAACTGCATTACTGAAATAAGATCTACAACTTCTGTGATCCTTTCATCTTCTAATTTAGCCATTCTATCAATAAAAGCAATCAAGTTTTCTTGGCAAAGTTTCTTTATAAATCAGCTTTATGAGTCATGGATCCACATTCTTCCTGATGTTTATGGATTTTCATTCCTAATATCAGTTCCATTGTTTTACTACAATGGAAGTGAGACATCTAAGACAATGAGAACAGGGGTGCTTTCCAATATATTCTTGGCTATAAAAGTCAGGCTCAGAGTGTCAGGAATGCTGAATGGCTTTATTCTACCAACCCTCTGTGGCGTTTAGAAAAAGTTCCAAACTTTCAAGATGGCATACAAGGCCCTTTGAGCATCTGATGCTAGCCAGCCTCCCCCGTCTCCTCCTTCTTATGCATGAATGACATGACAAGGCCCTGATGTGTCATAATCCTTTATTCTTTTTTCTCTCTCTGCAATGCCCCTTGTGTCAGTTAGGACTCTTTAGTTAGGTTGCATGTGACAGAAAGACAGAAATTGGCTTAAGATAAGAAGAAATGTATCAGAGCATGTAATTTAAAAGCCCAGGGACAGTACTGACTACTAACTTCAGGTCAGGTACCACTTGATCAGAACTTCAGCAGACATATCTCTCCTCTCCTCCCCTCCCCTCCCCTTTCCTCCCCTTTTCCCTGTCTCATTCCCCCCCACACATACATTCTGCCTTACAATCTTATAAATGCTCTTGGTTTCGCCAATATTTACATCTTCTCACTTCCAGTCATAAAGGATAGAAAGTCTCTATAATATATTGGATGGTTTTTCTAAATTCTTCACTCATTCTACATCATAGAATTATACATCTATGGTAGTAATTCTCAACCAAAGGTGATTCCCCCCTCCCCCAGTGGGACATTTGGTCATGTCTGGAAATATTTTTGGTTGTCGCAATTTAGGGGACATGTTCCTGAGGCCAGGAATGCTGTTAATATCTTACAATGCACAGGACAGCCACCACCATAAAGAATTATCTGACTCCAAGTGTGAATGTTGCTGATGTGAGAAACCCTGCTCTATGCCCTTTGCTGTGTGAACTGGCAGTGAATATGTTTCTCTTTTCCATTAGAGGCAAAAAAAAAAAAAAAAAGCAATGGGTCTGCTGCCCATGCACAAACTAGCCTGGTCCACTTGGCTTGGACCACATAGTCTATACAGGGATGCCACATAGGACTGTGCACAAGCTGCCTGGCTGAGGGGTGAGTAGGGCTGACCTGGGTCTGATGGCCCACTGACCAGGTATAACTGTATTTAACCAGAGAGGAAATCTTTTCCCAATTTTCATGGATTCCCAGCAGTGGCAGAAGAGGAAGCCAGGCTGTTTCCTGCATCGCAAGCTAGGTTTACATTTTCACTTACTAAAGTTTCCAGAGAGTTTATGTTATTCTTTGAGTTCTTAAGAAGGACATGATGAACTGCCTGTTACATAAGTAAGCAGACCTCATAGGTGGCACAGGTTGTTTCTAGGTACATAGCCTGTAAGCATCATTCTGGGGTCCCCTTCCTTCCATCTGACATCCTCACCAGAAGCTCATGGTCTTCCAAGAGAATCTGACTATTGTTGCAGGGTGAGGATCTTGATAAACACCATGGTGGTAGGCAGAAGTCTAAGATACCCTCAGGTTTCTCATCTCTGGTATACAAACCATGTATAATTCCTGGGACTATGAAATATGATGAGATATCACTCCCATGATTATGTTATGTCATAAAGAGGTTTTACACATGTAATTATGTCTTAAATCAGTTAGCCATAAAATAGGCAGATTATCTGGCTGGGCCTGATCTAATCACAAGAGCCCTTAAAATCTGAGTCTAGAGGTCAGCAACAGAGGAGATCAGAACTTCAAAGCACAAGAAGAATTTGACATACCATTGCTGACTTGAAGATGGAGGGGCCAAGGTGGCAAGAAATGTGGGCAGCCTGAGAGTGGCCCAGATGACAGCAAAGAAATGGAAACCTCAGTCCTACAACCAAAAGGAAATGAATTCTGCCAACAGCAAGAATGAGATTGAAAGCAGATTCAACCCTAGAGCCTCCAGAAGAGAACTCAGTCCAGCCAATACCTTGATTTTAGCCCTAAGAGACTGTGAGCAGAGAACTTAGTCATGCTGCCTTGGACTTCTGACCTACAGAACTGTGAGCTAATAAGTGGGTATTGTTTAAGCTGCTAAATGTATGGTCATTTGGTACACAGCCATAAAAAGCTAATATAACCATGAATAGACTTCTAGTCACAGCAAACACCTCAGGCCCTTTGCTAGCCACGAAACATTTACTTTCCACTAATCCACACTTTCTTTCCACACCACTATAAGTGTGGATAATTTACCCGAGGTCTTGCAAGCTCAGTCATATCTGAATAAATTTTTTCATCATAAGACCAAAGGAATTTGCTTTTCACAGAGTTAAACCATAGTTCCCTTTAATATTCCAGGCATACTCAAGGTTGCACCTGACCTTAATCACCCAGTAATGTTCATTTTAAGAGTTTAAAGCATATTATATCTAAAACAAGATGCAAATGTAGTATCCAAAAAAAAAGCAGTCACCCTAATACTGAGCTTTACAGGGGTGCAGCAGGATTTCACGGCAGGCCCTCCTGATCATTTAATATTCACTTCGTCTCCACCGGAGGCTGTGAGGCTGAATAGAGATGATGTCTTGGCATTGTTAAACATAACTCCAGAGTGTGTGCCTGAAATGCATTCTGGTTGCTAGAAGATGTAAGATATAAGAAGCTGGGCTGCTTCACACTGATGTAGCTCTTCCTACTGAATCCACAAGCTTAGCCAGAGTAAGAATTTTTAAATATGTGGGCCAAATGTTCATCTTGCAATTTGAGGAATATTTAAAAAGTTATCCACCAGGTCCCACTATAATTTGAAAGATATATTGGAAAGAAGTATGGGGACTTGAGAGAAGATGTTTTGATCATGAATTAAAATTTCATAACACCACTACAGCATTTTTGATGGTACTTTTGTCTGCCTGTGAAACATTTCCCTTGAGTTCAGCTGTGCTATTTGCATTTTTAATATTCAGTTGTTTCTAACTTATACCCAGACTTTTTGACCATGTTTATATGAGACTCTAAAGAAAGCACTGGCAGTTCCCAACTGTTTTCTACAGAATGCTCCTGTAAGTTGCTTTTAAGCAGATCATTGCACAAAAACATTCCTTTTCACTTGAAAACACTTTAGTAAAGGAATAAAGTGTTCCTGACCAATGAGTAGCATCAGAAAAGTTATAGTTATAACAAATATATAAAAAAAGAAAAGATCTACCATAAACTCCTCTGGATAATTAAAAATGTACAGAAATTATATTTGTTTCATAAAATGAACATAAACATAACATAAATACAGATTGTGATTGCATTTAGTATGAACCAATATATGGCTATTATTTAACAATTGGGCTTGTCTGTTTATATTTAGAAAGACTTTTTAAAATGTTGTTAAATGGTCTAGTTTGTTTTTAAAGTTTCTCAGGAGTTGTTGACCAGATATCAGTTTCCCTCTTGTAAGTTTCCTGGAGCAAGGGATGGTGTTCAGAATAATATTAATGGTCACAAAATTACTCTCAACTTCTGAATTGTTTTTTCAACAAAGCACTGATTAGCTAGTGCGTATGCATGTGTATGCATTTGCAGGTGTGTTTGTGTACATGTGCATATGTGTGTACCCACACAGCAGAACCAGAAGTCTGCCTTCTCTTCTGATTTCCCTGCCTATTCTTCACACCCAACCCTCCTCCACCCACCTACCTCCTCGCTCCTCTCTGTCTTGAGTTCACACTGGTGTAAGTCCTAAATAGCAAAATATGGAGAGGCAAAGAGGAGAAGAATATTTGCCTTCACGTGAGGAGGACTTGTGGAGCAAAGGATGAGAAAAAGAGGGCTGGTACTGGCTGATTGTATTGATATTCCTAGTTTTGCACCAGTTGACTACAGTATTTTTTCTACCTCCTCCTTCCTCTCTGCTAGAGATGGACCCAATAAATAAATCAGTATGATGGGAAATGAGGTACCTACACTAAATAAAAATAAGCTTAACAATAAAATTCAAAACTTGAAAAGTGGGAATATTCCCTGTTCATTCTGCCTCTTCCTCAACCTTGGAACTCTACTCGCATCAGTGAGGGGTGGGAAGGAGTACAGGGTGAAGTGAGATAGCTATGGTGGTTTGTTAGTTAGTTTTCCTGCCCTACATATTCCTCTTCTCTTCCCGTCTCCTCTGGTCACAGAGGTGGACACCTGACATGAGCTTACCTATTGGAGTATCCCTTTTTCTGAACACAGTGACTTATAGCATGTGATTCAAGAAAGGCCAGTTGGGTTTTCTCACTGGAATTCACATACAGATGATGAAAGAGAGAAATTACCCTTATGTTGGTATGAATAATCTGGGGCTACCAACAGCCACTGTCCCCAGACACATGGAAAGAACTTGTCTGCTGAAAAAGGAGAGCCAAAAACAGAGAGAACAGAAAGAGATGGATGGAGGGATGGGTGGGTGGATGGATGAGCTCCTTTTTATCTTCCTTTAAGGGGACAGAGGTGCCAAAACTGTGTCCCAAAGCAGAAAAGTATCTCTCTCCAATCTAATACTCTACTCATAGACCATGGTTTTTAATCAAATTCATTAACTACTTTGTCTCAGTTTCCCAGTGCTGGCAACCTGAATTCTCAAAGTCCTAGGAAGATTTTTAATGAGCCCCTAATCTTCAGCAAGAAAAAGGTCTGAGTAACAGGCACTGTCCTCTACTAAGGTCTACTGGCATTAGACCAGGTAGTAGCCAGCACCACCTTGTGACCCATTCTTTGGAGAAACTCTTCTGTCCTTCATCTATGTCTTTTCCCAAATAGATCCTCAGCTTCTCATCAAGTAGACTCCAAGGTGGTCTTCGCATACCAGTGCTCAAAAGCATATCCAGATTTTAGGATAAACACAGCTTAGACCCAAGTTCGAGTCCTGGAAACCTGTGTTCATCTTCTTTTCTACCACTTGCCCTCTCTACCCTCTGCTGCCGTTATTTGGCAGATGATGTGCTTGCTGGGCCAATCACTGGGCTGGGGCTGGGGGCAACATGATGGCTTCAGCCACTTAACATTTATATGGAACTTCTGAGCCCAAATAAAGACAAAACTTGCAAGTATAAGGAATGATTTGAAGTCACCTCAGAACATACCATCTAGGAATAATATATAGGACTTGTTTGGATCCTGAGTCAAACAAACCAATAATAAAAAAAACACCATGAATGTTCCAATCAGAGAACTGAACACTGGCAGGATATTTGATGCCAAAAAAATACTGTCATTTTTTAACATGTGATAATGTTACCATGATAGTGTTCTTTTTTTAAGTTACTATCTTACAAATACATACTGATGTGTATCTGGATAAAATGATATGATGGCTGAGATTTGCTTCAAAGTAAACCAGTCAGGGTGAAAGAGGTACAGAAAAGTAGCTGGGGAGAGAGAGAAAATACACCTGGTGAGAACTGTTGAAGCGGGGTAATGATTACATGCGACTTAATTGTACAATTCTGTCAACTTCTGTCTATGCTTGAACACTTTCATGAGAAAAAATTTTAAAACAATTTCATCCATCTCAAAAGGCCGTGGTTCCAGAGTTTCCTCACTATAAGCAAGTGGACATATTTATATTTGCATTTCCCAGATGCAAGAAACTTAGTTGCCCAGTGGCAACTGTCTTGAAATGTCTAGTTTCCACCAAAAATACCACAAGAAAGTCAAGCTTTGTACATCATATCAAGGTAAGCTAGAGAAAGCAATGTTCCATCAAACCACAAAGATTTAGAAAATGTCTGTTATACTCGAACAAAACAAAAATTTTAGTAATATCTTAGCTTAAGCCAAAGCACCATATCTCCACCTTCTGGGGTCAAAGAAGAGGTTTCTAACCGGAGGCAGAGAGACAATCCCCTTGAATACATCCAACCGCCACAGGAACCCCAGGAATTCCTTCTCAAGAGGTCAGTTTAGACTAGATATTCATAATGTGGGTTTTCAATGCCACCAACCACTTCTCAAACGTTACTACTTCAAACATATCCATCATTGTATTAGTCAAAATTCTCCAGAGAAACAGAACCTATAGGATATATGTAGATATATAAATAGGCATAGCAGAGATTAATTATAGAAATTGACTCACTTGGTTATAGAAGCTGAGAAGTCCCATGATCTACCATCTGCAAGCTGGAGAACCAGAAAAATCAGGCGGTGATGGTGTAAGTCCCAGTTTGAGTCCAAATGCCCAAGAACCAGGAGCACTGATTTCCTAGGGCAGGAGAAAATGAATGTCTCAGCTCAAGCACAGAGAGTGAATTCACCATTTCTCCACCTTTTTGTTCTATTCAAGCCTTCAGCAGACTGGATGATACCCACCTGCACTTACGAGAGTGATCTTCTTTACTCAATTTACTGACTCAAATGCTAATTTCTTCTAGAAACAACCCCACAAATACACCCAGGAATAATGTTTTACCAGCTATCCAGGCATCTCTTAGCCCAGTCAAACTGACACATAAAATTAGCCATCAGAAATATATTAGAAAAAGGATTCAAGGATTATTCCATGTGGTATTCAGAGCCTGTTTTAAACCTTTTAAGCCTGTTCAGTTACACATCTTTCTAAGCAGAAAAATAATCCACATGAATGGAGGCCTAATATGTCTGTCCCTCATTTATTCCTACCAAGTCACTATGAGTGTATCATTGCTATCCTCTCAGAGAAGGAGTCTCTCCTTGGTTTTAAACATGCGCAATAAAAGTGACCTTTGAAAACTGTGTGTTGAGTCTCTGGCCAAATCACCCTGAATAGGTCCGATCTCACCTGAAAACTGTGTGTTGAATAACATTCCATGGTCTGCTGTGCATCATCTTTATTGACCGTGAGGCAGATGTTAGCTGCATGGCAGAACTATCATCTGAGCCTCACTGGACACAGAATCTTTTGGAAAAAATTTGGCTTTACTCTCCATGTGGACCCAGCAGGATTCAGTAAGGGAGGCAGATGGTGTGGTGAACAGAGTTCAGCCTAGCTTGGAAGAAGGAGATGCCATCTGAATATCCCCAAGTGCACCCCTGGGACATCTCCTCTCCTGCCTCTTGTAGTCTCTGGTACTGTCAGCTCTTGTCAGCTGTGGGCTCTGATCACCCTCATCCAGAGCAATGGAGGCCCACATCCAACAAGGGGATGCAACTTTCCTCCTTGTCTCTAAGCCAGTGATCAGGTAAGGCGGGAACACTGAACCATATGTTCCCACAAGCCCATCCCCAGACTCTCTAGCTTTACCTTTCCTCCTTATTTAAACTCTGCACCTATGGTTCTCAGCCATAAGCATGCATCAGAATCACCGGGAGGACTCCTTACATCACAGATTGCCAGCTGCACACTAGAGCTCCTGATTCAGTAGAATTTGCACTTCTAATGTACTTATCAGCCAGGGAATGCTGATGCTGCTGGGCTGAGGGCCACCCTTTGAAAAGCACTGCTCTAGAGCTTTCCTAGGGTCTGAAGCCTTTATCTGAATCCCAGTCTCTTTGGTTTGTGCCCTCCTCCTCCTTGGCCTGGACATTGGCCTTAATACCAACTGGCCAAAACAGAAAGATCATGACACAAGGATCAGCCTGATTCAGCTTTAAGACACCTGCTGCTTCGCTATGAGACCTCCACTTAGACACTACTCAGGATGGTCACCAACTCTAAAGAAGACTAAACCTTCCATATGTTCTAGGGCACTGTGCTTTGAGTTGTTGCTACTGACTCAATGCCTGTCCTAAAATTGGGTTAAATTCCCTTAGTTCCTGTCCCAATCATTCCCAGGTTTCTTCCTGCCCTGCAGCCCCAGTGCTGAGGTCCTAACCTGCTGTAAGCAAGTGAACAGGACAGTGTTCCACCCCTCTACACCTCTCTCCATTCCTGGAAGCCCACAGGACATCGAACTGACTCTGGTGCTTGCACCGCTGATTTGTCTTGCATTATTATTATTGTTATTATTATTAATATTCCCTTGTCCAGGACAGGGAAGGCCTCAGTTCAAGCCCAACTGTATAAATAACTATCTGTAAAGAGTTTGATTAAATGCCTTTACTCCTCTGGGCCTCAGGACTGAAAGAAACAATTTGTAGATCCCAGGCTCCACCAGCAGATGTTTGATTTCAAGGGGTGGGAAGAGGACCCAAGCTTTGCCATTTTCTCAGAACTCCCTTGTTGATTACAATGTGCAACCAGGGTTGAGAACTACTGATCCTTCCCTTCATTTCACAAATAAAGAGACCAAGACTCAGAGAGAACAGTGGCATATCAAAGTTCCACAGACAGATACTGGGATCTGACACTAGGATTCTGTCCTCCCAATTCCTAGTTCAGAGATCCATGTGGAAACTGGAATAGATGCCAGCTTCCCACTCCTGCTGGCCTGATCCAGAGCAATGGTTATTCCAGCTTGGCTGAGCCTGCGGAGCTTATTAAAATGGAGATCTGGAATTTCAACCCAGACCTGCTGGCTGCATGGGGACCCCCAAGGGGTACAAGGAAAAGAGGGTGACTGGAGAGCTTCCTAGAGGTCAGAGTGTGCCATCAGCATCCTCCAAGCCGCAGCACATTCCCTCTTCAAACCAAGTTAGTATCCTGGCTTTGGTTTTGCCCTCCATTCCATGGCTGTGATGCTCTGAAGAAACCTCACACTTGACTCTAATTTGGGCTCCAGATTTCAGGCCCCAGCTTGGCATCTTGGCCTGTGACTCTCACTTTCTCTCCCTCTCTCCCCAGCCTCCTCAGCTGTAGAGGTTGTGTGCCTCCCTTAAAAAGGACCTGATCCCATCACTGCTGGGCAAACCTTCAGAGAGCTTCCCTGCCCACACTAAAGCAACCCAGCCAGTCCTCTCAGGGGCTGGAAAACTGGACTCATTATACACACTATTAGCCATAAAGGCTTCAGGAACTATTAGAGAGAAACAAAAGTTCCCCCAGTGGCTTCCATAGATGGTCTAAAATGTTTGTCATTGTCCTCAAACAACAGATTGTCACAGGGACATATAATTCAGCTGAGTCTAAGCAGGCCCCTGGCTCCTCACTGGATTATTTATGTCATTTATTGGGAGCTTTTAAAGAATTGTTTTTCTCAGTCAGCCAAATGCACTGATGGAAGCGCATGGTCAGCCTTCAAAAACCAGAATCACATCATTGTCCAGTAAATATGTTCCTGCTCTTTGTATTACAGAGTTTTAAAATTGTGCTCCACTGAGGAAAAGAAAAATGGTATGTGTGTGAGCATAGATTGAAATTCCCGCACACTTGGGGGACGGTCAGCTGGGGTTTGGGTATCTTTCAACAAAATGCAGCAATTTATTTGTGGAAATCCCATTATAGCTAATAGGAGTTAAAAACCATTTTAAAAGATAAGGATGTCTAGTCATTTCAAGATTATTTTGTAAAATGTGCCCCGCTAAAAAAAGGAATGAATTTTGCAAAGAACATCACAAACCTACTCATACCAATTCAAGTCACATAAAACAATTAAAACTAAATATATCTGATACCAGAGCTAACTGCTTTTTTAAATCTTTCTTTAAATACACCAAGCTTGAAAATTCTCACTGCTAGGAAAACATACGCTGCACACTTAGACATCAATGGCTATTCTCAGGCAACCTTCTTTAAGCAAGATAATTGGACAAAATTCTAAATTAACATGAAGGGAGACAGTACTGTAATTTATAGAAATGGAAATTTCAAACATAAAGAACTTTCAAACTGGAGTAAATCATATCTTTGAACCTTACTGCTCATCATGGTTAGTAGCATCATCTTGGATAAAGACACAGAAAGAAAGCTCTTCCAATTTACAAGGGAAACAAAACTGAGTCAAATAACTGATCCAATAGAGAGTAAAATAAAGATGATTCACATTGATTTTGACAGGCTTGAAGAAATTGTACCCTTTGTTAAAATAATTCTATTCTGCGTCTGGAAATTGATGCTAGGAAAATAATCCTAAAAATGTTGGAAGAGGAAAGAAAAAAGAAAAAGACATGCTTAAAGATGTTCAATACAGTCTTATTTATAATAGGAGGTATAATCATAGCATGTAAATATTGCACAAATGTTTCAATAAATTAAAATACATTCACTCAATGAAATATAATGATGCAATATTTATGGAAAGTTACATAATAAAAAAAGATCTTACTGTTAAGATTAGAAATCAGGATATAAAATATAGGATCAAAGTCTTTTTTTTTTTAATCAAACAGATAGGAGAAAATAGTTAGAAGAAATATACCAACATGGTATCAGTTTACTCTTTCTTTCATGGTCATAATTCCCACTCAACACAATGGCCTACTCTCTCCACAATCTAACACCTACTTGGGCCAACATGTAGGGGGTTACTTTTATTTTCTTTTACTTTCTACTTGTCTGTGATTTATAATTTCATATATATGAGACTGCAATTTCCTTCAGAGGATCCAGTTATAATAGGATTCTCTCACTGAAATTAAAAGCTAATATAGGTTCCTCCCTTTCTTCTAAAATGCAAATCTTGTCCCTATTTATTATAAGCTCCCCAGGGTCATCTGGGCCCTCTGCTCTTTCTGCTTCTCAGCCCTGAGAAATGCTGTTTATCATCCCAATTGTAGGAGTTTTTGGCCTCTGCAAACTTTCTGAGCTGGTTCTACTTGTTCTTTGAGTCTTTGCCACAACAAACAAGAAGACAGTCCCTTCAAACCAACCCCTCAATCGTAGGTGCACAATCTATCAGTAACATTCTTAATAATGTGTTAACTATATGTGTTAACAATTGTGATAAAAAGAGATGTTTATCACACAGTCGCTGAAATGCCTTACACGCTCCTGACCACCTAATTCAGAGCTCTGTGGGTTACAAGTACCTGAAACTTTCTAAATCCAGTCCTCAGGGCTTTGGTGCATGTTGTTCTCTCTTCGCAGAACACTCTTTTCCCAGATGTTTACATGGCTTGCTCCATTGTTTACTTCCTGTCTTTGCTCAAATTTCCCCTTTCTAGGAATGCCTCTACAACCACATTATTTTAAAATTCTTGACCACTCCTCACTCACATCCCAGCACTCCCTATCCCTTTCCCCACTTTTATTTTCTCCGTTGCACTCAGCCTTTTCTTGCATATCATATATTTTTCTTAATATCTTGTGTACTCTTTCTAACTCTCCCATTCCTCATCCCCCACTGATTATCCCTCACAATGCAAAGTTCCAGGAGAGCAGAGGTATTTTTGTCTTTATTTTCTGCAGCTGTAACTCCAGCCCCACGAATGGTGCCTAGCACATTATAGATACTCAATAATATTTATGGAATGAACAATGAATGAATGATGTAGTCCTAAGGAAGCTTGTAAATCATGCCAATCATTTGTACAACACGTGTTATTTACAGAGACCATTCGGATATCTCAGGATGTCTGTGTCTCCATCTCCTCTTCTTATAAGGACACCAATCAGACTGGATGAGAACCCACACATACGACTTCATTTTGCCTTAATTATCTTTTTAAAGGCCTCATTCCCAAAATACAGTCACATCTGAAATGCTGGGGAGTCTTCAACATAATGAGTTTTCAGCTCATAACAGATAGCAAGCAGGTGACAGCGGCAGAATTTGAACATGAGTCTCCTGGCTCCAACCCACACCCTCCCACTTCACTATGCTCTCAATCAACCCAGGATAGCCCCTCACCTGAAGACATGACAACCACCTCCCTATGTGGACTGTCTAGGACTCCCTATGTGCCCTGTTTCCTTCCACAGCAGGGGCTCCCCTCATCTCCTCTGTCTGAGTCAGTCTGTGATTTCCCACTTCCTGGAATGGCATGTGACCCAATTTCTCTCCAGCCTTGAATCTTATTAATCCAATTCCTCTGATGTTTCAGATTTCATTGTGAATCACATGGGGACCATCCTCTGTGCTGTGCCATGTGCATAGAACATCCTTCTTCCAAACAGCTCCCAAGGCAGTACACAGGCACTGCAGAAATCCATAACCCAGATGATCCCCATGAGACCCCAAGATGCTCTGGAAGGGTGAGTGAGAATTTGCCAGAGTTACAGCCCCAGAAGACCGAGGCTCCAACTGCCACCAGGCTGCTCTATCACCCTGACTCTCTCAGGTTATCATGTTTCCTCTCCCAAATCTATGATAAGTAAGTGCTATTTTTGCACTTCCTCTTTAGGGACACTTATTCAGCTCTCCCACAGTGTTGAGTCTGTCCTGAGCATCAATCTGATACTATCATCAAAGGCTCAGACCAGGCCTAAGAAATGACCCTTTGCTGTTTCATTGCCACTCAGCTCAGATCCAATGTTGCTATTAAAAAAGACCAATTACTGGACCACAAAGCAGTCTCCTTCTACCATCTAAATTCACAATCAAGTCAGACTGATCAGGCAAACTGATGTGATCAACTAGTTAGTGATTCATCACTAAGAAAGCTTTGGAAAAAAATCTATTTTGGGTGGGTACAGTCAAGCTTGGGGCATAGTTCCTATGTAAACATGTTTCTGATGGAAACATACACAAAGTGAAGAAAGACACACATCTACCTTGTAAATACTGAGCTCCTTCCACATCTCAGGCACTGGCTGGGCTGTAGAGTTACCATAATGAACCAGATGTGGTCAAAACCCTCAAAAAATCCACCAGGCAAGGGGAACATCTCTTTGCAGTTTAAGATGGTGGGAAACAGGAAGCTCACCTTGGGACATGGTGCCAAGAGAGACCAGGAGAGAATGAAACCCTTACTCTGGTAAGTCAGATAACTGACCTTAAAATGGATGCTGTCAGGTGGAGAAGGATGCTGGGACAGGGATTGGTGACTGGAGCTCAGGCTGAGCTGCCTGAGATTTCCTGTGTCTCCCAGTCCCTCTGCTGGCCCTCACTCTACTGATTTAGAGCACTTTTCCAGGGTGTTCCTGCCACATGATCTAGTCCAGAGAGTCCTGGGCAACAAATCTAAATCTCACCTTCCACCAAACACCCATTCACAATCACATGCAATCACACACATTTACACACTCATATACTCATACATATGCTCACACACTCAGACACTCTCATACACATTTGTGAGTGTGCACACACACATACACACACTTTTCATTTTTCCCTTCAACCTCACACTAAATTTAAAATTGATGTGGAAGATGATGAGGCTACTGAAACAAAAGGAATTCAATATATGGGACTATTTACCCCAAGATAGCATTCTCAAAGCAAACCTGATTTTTTCCAGGACTCTTTCTACACCAACTTCAGCCTGTGTGCCACACAGATAGCAGAAGGACACTGTGAAGATGCAAGTCACAATGTATCTCCTAGTTCCAAACCCTCCAATGTCTTCATTTCTCACTCAAGACTTAATGACCCAAACGCTCCTTCAGACTGGACCCTGTGACCCTCCTAGGATTCAGTCCCTGGCCCCCTTCCTCAAACACTCTAGAAGTTCTCTCCATTGCTCCTACAACTCCACTGGCTCTTCTCATAGCCAGAAACAGTCCTTCCCCAAAGCTACATGGGCTACCCCCTTCACTCAATTGTCATCTTTCCAATGAGGTCTTTTCTGGTCACCCTATAGAAAATTCTGCCACTGCTTCTGCCACAGGCCTCTGACCTCCCAGTCCTGTTTTGCTTTAGTTCATAGAGCTTATGCCATCTAATGCAAAGTGGACGTTTCCTGCTTTGTTTTTTTCTCCATTCACTAAAGAAGGCAAGCTCCCAGAGAGCAGGGACTGCTGTCAACTTGGGCCACAGCTGTTTCCCCAGCACTTAGGAGAGTACTAGAACAGATGATGGCTCCACAAATAAAGAATCAGCAGGAAACAGACTGGTTTGTCACGAGGCCCTCAAGGAGGTGGTGCAGTATAGGACAGTCATCTTTACACTGAGAGGTTCCCGATAGGCGCTTGGGGAACTACAAGAGCAAATGATGGGAGGAGGCTGTTTGTGCCCCCTCCTCCATCCAGCGCAGTTCCATTTGCATTCATTTTATCTCTTTGAACTTCCATATAAGATTGTCTCTAATGAAAGATTTATACTGCTTTAGATAAAAGTTTTTAAACCATTGAGGAAAGATCACAGAGACAAAAAGAAATAGACTGGAGTCCAGCTCTACTGCTTATAACAGTGAGATGGAATATTGGCCAAGTCACATATGTTTTCTGACCTTCGGTTTCTGTATGTGAAAAATGAGAACAATGCCTATCTCCAGGGGTGATATGAACAATATTTAACAACTAGTGAAGTACAGGCAGCCACCAATCAGAACACACAAGTGTCAACATTAAACAGAGGATGGCTGCACCTGACATAGGCAAAAGGTCATTAAAGGGTGGATTCCCAAATCAATCTCAGGACCTTGTCAGGCAATCTGGTGCATTTATGGTTCCTCTGCGAGACATGGGAGTGTGGGGGAAGAACAAGGCTAATTCAGGATGAGTCATCAAAATCCAAACCTTGCAGCCACCTTTGGAGTGCAGGCTCAGAATGCCCAAGGAATGGAAATCCAAAACAAAAGGTCTGACCCACCTTCTTCCTATAAGCCCTTGCCAGGGATTAAACAGCATACCCCAAAGCCACAGAGAAGCCGTAATATGCCCATATTTTATCTGGGTCACATTATATGCAGCATAATTAATGTTTAAAAAGTATTTCTGCAATAAAATGTCTCTGTGATAACCGGCAAGAATCGCAAGGAGGCTGTGGTTGTGTTTAATTTGATTGCAGAAGAGATTTCTAGTCAGTGGAGCATCGCCACCAATGGCCCCTTACTGGACTCAGCACACACAACCAAGCGATTGCATTTCCAATCAGAAGCAGAGCCTGGGACCAACAAGTCCCCAGTGAGTGCATTTCCTGGCCACAAAAGCCTTTTGTTTCCTGTCTGATTCTGCAAGTGTGCTTTCTCCAATGTCTCTCGATTACTGGGCCTTTTACCAGCATCTCCAAGGAGGATCCTCGCGTGACAGTTATGAAAGAATTCTCTGCTGAGACTGTCTGATGGCAGACCTCTGTCGAGTCATTCTCTTAACTTTGTGAGTTGATGAAATGCATCAATTATTTCAAAGCACTGAAGTTTGACAATTTCTTCATGAAATGAGTATTTCAGTCCCCACATAACAATGGAGGCAAAATTAGTTGGGATGAGTGGAAAATTGACAGGCCAGGGTTTTGCAAATGGAACCAATTTCTCCTTGGCACAACAGACATTTTTCTCTGCCTGCTCCTTCCTACTTCCTGTCTCCTTCATCCCATGGCTCTACTTATCTAGAAGTCTCAAGTGAGCAGAGGTTAGGGAGGGGAGGCTTGTCTCACCTATGGATTGGCAAATGCATGGCTGGATCTTATAGAAACAGGGATGATTTCTGGACCTAGGGAGACATGCTATACTAAATCTAAAGAAAATAATCCCGTCTCCCTGGCATGGCTATGGACAACAAACCAGTTGTCCAGCCCAGTCTTGTAGAATAACTGCAGTGCCCAGTTTTAAAGTGCACATTGCTTTCAACCTAATTAATAACTAATCATAACATAATCTGCTACTAAAAATGAAATATCAGAAGTTGTATACCATTTACTCTTCTAAGAAAGTACACAATGAATCGAGTTAATGGCTATCCCTACAATACTGTGTTTTATATTTGCATTCTAACTTGTTTTCTAAACAATCAGTGTTGCTTTCTGGTTAAAAAGTTGGACTCACAAGTCTAATTGCCTGGGTTCAACTCCTGATTGTCATTCTTCTGTGTCCAAAAGTTGATTCTAAGAGCAGGCATTGCATTCAAAGTTCTGCATTGAGCATTCAACAGTAACCCCTCCAAGCATGGAGCACTTAGTTCGTGAAATACTCTAACTATATATTATGTCAAGGAAATTTCCCAGCCCCCATGTGGAAAAGGAGGAGATACTCTTTCATTTCTCAGGCCTTCTAATGGCAGTCTCTCTGCTCTGAACATTCCCCTTCTTGGTTAATATTTCATCATCCTTCAGATTTCAGCTAAGATGAT
This sequence comes from Camelus bactrianus, assembly GCF_048773025.1. NCBI lineage: Eukaryota > Metazoa > Chordata > Mammalia > Artiodactyla > Camelidae > Camelus > Camelus bactrianus. Next base: position 50,911,699 of record NC_133547.1, read on the forward strand.
ACTATCTCCAGAAGAAACTGTCCTTAACCCAGATCTGAACTTGGATCCATGAACTGCCATTGCACCCTCGAATTCCTCTGTGCAGCACTCACAGGCCTTTACTGCTTTACTGCCATTGAATGTTTGTGCTTCTAACCCCACAAAACAAGCTCTGTGCAGGCAGGGAAGGTGTGATTCTTGCTTACCATTACGTGCCCCAGAGCTCAGCCCAATGACTAAACCTAAAAGGCATGTACTGTATCCCTAATGCATGCGTTACTTATTAGGGCAGAGATGTTTATTGTTCCCCCATATCTCTGTGTTCCCCAATATCTCCCAACTTCCTTGAAGTAGATAAAGCCATGTGATTAGTTCTGGCCAATGTGTTGTAGAAAAAGAAACATGTGTCCCTTCAGGGTCAAAGCTAAAAAGAATGGGTGTAGGTCCTCCCTGCTCCCTCATCCCCTGGTACAAAGATTGGAGTAGCCACTTGTTGACAAGATGGAGCACCAAGATGGAACCACCTGGACCCCTAAGTCATAACTTAGAAAGGAAATGACATAAAGAGGCCCTTGATTAGCAGACGACTTTTCATGAGTGACTGTAAACCCATGGAGATTTGAGGGGCTTGTTTGTTACCACAGCATAACCTAAACTGACCTGAGTTACTTAAAAGATTTTCAGGGATCACACAGCACACTGGTATCCAACCTCAGAGCTCTTGAATTTAAAAGTTTAAGACTGAGTGAATAATAAGGCTTTGCCTTTCATTCCTTATCAGCCTCGTATCTTTTTCACCTTTGTATCCTGAATGGCAAAAAAGAAATAGTTCATAAACCACCTACACCAAAAATCTCTGAGGAAAATGACTAGCCATTTGCTATCAATTTGTGGATATTCTCTGTATGTTTTAGGGGGATGCCTCTCAACCTATACATCCACTCTATTTATCTACAGAAAGAGCTGTGTGGTAGAAGGAGCATCCCTCTTTGTGAATGAGGCCACCTGTTCTTCTGTTCTGACTTGACAGATTTCCATCTCTTCCCTGTGAGTAGGCGGACAGTCAGAGTTGATTTGCTGGATAGTTTCCTCAGATGTGATCACAGCACAATTACACTGATAACCAGCTTAGCGTGTGGTCAAAATGTTTCCTAACAAAAAAAGTATTCTAGTACATGGAAATAGGAGTCTTTAGGGAGTAGTTAATTTATAGGCTAATGTCTCCTTACATCAAGTATGATTGCAAAGAAGGGTTATTTCTGTGAAGTTAGGCTATTATCAGGGAGCTAGACCACATGGGCAGGGATGAGGAGGCTTAATCTTAGAGCCAGGGCAAAGGTGTAGCACTGGCCCCATCTCTGTTTATCACAGGAAAGTGCAAACCTTGCAGACTTCTCTTAAACTTCCTTACTTTCTCCTCCAATTCTGCAGGGATAGTTCTAAATTTAAGAAAAAGAACATCAACATTTAATGAGAACCTTCTCTTCATAGTTACCTTTTCATTCACATTTAAAACATTAACCTTTTGAAATAGGTGTTTTCCCAGCTCAGCAGAAAGTGTCTGAGTGGCCTTGAGCAAGTCACAGAAATGCACCAAACCTCCATTTTATTGTCTGTACAATGGAGGTCCCACTGACTATGAAAGACTGGAAAAGGGTCAAGCATTGGAGGATATCTTTGATTTCCTGGGAAACAGATTCCAAGATGCAGAACTGTATGCAGGAAGCTAATTAGGGAGCACTCTCAGGAACAACTCCCATGTGGGAGCGGGAGAAGCTAGGTTAGACAGAATTTGAACTGTGATGCAGTTGCAGAATGATCTCAGCCAATCATATGAGAGCTCTGAGACTGGTGGGACCTTCAGAGTTGTCCCAAAATGAGACAAGGGGGCCAAGCCATTGTATACCCCAGACACACTTCAATCTACAATTCATTGAAGTCAGCTAGTCACAGGGAGGGGGCATAATCTTGGACAAGGCAATTTCCTATAGGAGGGTAATGCCTAGGGAAGAACTCAGCTGTGAGCCATCAACAGGCAACATATCCCACAGCCAGGGAATGAATACTTAATTCCTGAAGGGGGAAATGAATGGTAGACTACAGGATTCACTGGAGTGGTGAATAGGATAGGCAGGAGATCTGCCCTCCCAGAGTTTATAATCCAGTGGGGAGAAGAAGAGAAAAGCAAACAAAGAATTGATTATTTGCAGTGCCATTGGTGCCATTAGAAACACACCCTTGTATCCATTGAGCACGAGGGGAACATATTCCTTGAATGAGAGTGGTAACTACATCAACAGCATATTGATATTTATATATGTTCAACATAGTTCATTTGGATTTGTGGCCTGTCATTGTACATTGCAAGCGGTCTTCAAATTTCCTACATTTTGACTTGCCATCCATCCATAATTTCTTCCAGTGGCTGGTCTCAAGCTACTGTCAGACAATCCTCCCAGGCTTTTACAGCGATGTCTTCATGTCAGAAGCCAACCTTCCTACAACACCTGCTGTTCTCTGCCCTTCATTTGCCCTACCATGAATTCCAGCTATTGTCAAAAGCGTGTGCTAGCCTCCAGTGTGATACTGTTGCTTGGGTTCCCTGGGGCAGGTCCAGTACCTGCATACCTGTCCCCAGTTACTGGAGTCAGAACTATTCTCCAGGACACAAAGTATACATGGCAGAAAGAAAGTCTCTGACAGAGGAAACCACACATATTGCCAAACACACTCACTTCAGGGTCATACTGTAGGTGCTCACTGGAGGAGAACATTCCCAAGATGTACAATGACATTTACTGATTAAGATGCTCAGGATAGTCAGCCAAGCCCCCAGCTCTCACTGGAAGACATCAGCATGCAGGACATGATAAAGAAGAGACACACACACACAGAGACTAGTGTAATGGATTTTTCATATTGAAATATTTATAACTTATATATGACTTTAGAATATATTTCAGAAACAAACAGTAATTAACAGTACTGCACAAGGATGGTATTAAACAGAATGTGTCTGTACAGGTTGTACAGGAATTCATAAAAGAGTGACTGACTTAGATGTGGGGGAACAGGGAGGATTTTCTGGTGGAGCTGAGATCTGAAAGGTGAGTGGGATTTAGTGATATTCAGGGGTAGGGGAGCATATTTCAGGCAGAAGCAACAGCATATGCCAAGCCTAAGAGATGAGAGAGAGCATTTAGCACATTTGGGAAAAGAAGCCTACACGGTTGAAGCACAAAGGGTGAGAAGGGGACTGAAGAGAGGTGAGGTGAAAGTAGAAAGAGAGGTGAGGGTTATCCTGAGAAGAAAGGGAAGCCACAAAGGGTGTTAAGCAAGGGGTGGGAAAATGTAAGACTGTGATTCTGGAAAGAGGATGTTGAAAGCCACCAGGCTCCTCTCAGACCATCAGCCCTCAGGGTGCTGCCTTTCTCAGAGCTGAGGATGTCTCCCCATCAACCTTATAACCTGTTATCATCAGGACAGAAATTCCCTAGATTTTACAGCCATTCACAGTTATAGCCCTTTATGTTTCATATATATTATCATTTCATATATATCATATAGATACATTTTATATACATCATCACAAAAATCCTGTTAGGTGGGCAGGGCAAAGTGTAGGTAAAGAATTTTTATAGTTTACAGTTGGGGAAACAGATCCAGGAAAATTATATAAACTCACTGCCATTACACGGATGATAAACAAAACTAGAACACAGAAGCAACCATAAAAGATACATAAATAAATGGGTATGACTGTGTTCTAAAAAACTTTATTTACAAAAACAGGTGGAAGCATAGATTTGGCCTAGGGCATAGTTTGTCAACCCCTGCAGTACGGTCTTGGTGATGGTATGGACATTTGGATTTATGAAATAGAACAGAATTCCCAAAATAGACCCAAATGTGTGTGGCCAATTAATTTTTTTAAATAAAGGTAAAGTAGTAAGAATCTCGATCTATACCACATTTCGAGACTAGATCACACATGTAAATGTAAATGGATCATTGACCTAAATCTAAAACTTAAAACCATAAAACTTCTAAGAAAAAAAATCTTTGTGACCCTGGGTTAGGCAAAGATTTCTTAGCTAAAACACAAAACTATGAACTATAAGAGAAAAAAAATTGATAAATTGAACTTTGTAACACTTAAAACCTTTGTTCTTTGAAAGACACTACAAAGAAAATAAAAAGACAAGTCATAAAATAGTAGAAAATATTTGCAAAACACATTGCTGAAAAAGTACTTGTAGCTAGAAGACATAAAGAACTCTCAAAACTCAGTAAGACTAAAACAATCCAATTTTTAAACATTCGAAGTATGTGAACAGAAACTATACCAAAGAAGAGCTGTGAATGCATGGTAAATAAATACATGAAAAGATGTTCAACATATTAGCAATCAGGGAACTGAAAATTCAAACCATAATAAATGGCTAAAGTTTAAAAAAAAATGATGCTACCTAGTTCTGGTAAAGATATAGACCAACAGCATCTCTCATTCATTGTTGGTGGGAATGCAAAGTGGTGCAGCCAGTATGGAAGACAGTTTGGCAGTTTCTTAAAAATTAAACATGCACTTTCCAACAATGAAACAATTCCTCTGTTAGGTATCTACACAGTAGAAAAAAAAACATGTTGACACAAATATCTGTGTGAGACCGTTTATATCAGATTCATTCACAATCTCCAAAAATTGGAAATAACTTGAATGTCCATCAACTGTTGAATGGATAAGCAAACTGTGGTATGCACATTCAATTTAATATTATTCATAAATAAAAAGGAATAAACTGATATGTGCAATAAAATGAATTGATCACAAAAATATCACGCTAAGCAAAAGAAGCCAGACACAAAAGGCATTCCATTTTACATGGCACTCAGAAAATGACAAAATCTACGGAGAAAAACAGATCAGTGTTTGCTAGGGGCTGGGAGAGGAAGAAGGGCTTGACCACAAAAAGGGAACAAGAGAACTTCTGGGGTGATGGAAGTATTCTATATATTGACAGTGATAGGCTGGTGGTCACATAACTGTATACTTTGCTAAAGTTCATAGAACCGAAAAACGTGAATTTAACTGTATGTAAATTGTACCACAATTTTACAATAAAAAACTCCTGCATAGTTCCCCAATTCTCTCAAAATTAAAGTAAAAATATACATCTTTAACAGCTCCTCTTGGAAATTCTGAAGTTCCTTAAAAGGTGAGAATTCCTAAGGAAGAATTTCTGTTTGATGCCCTACCCCATTTCTCAGTTCTGTGCCTTCCCCATCCCTTGGTATCCATACTCCAGCCACACTGGAGGCCCAACACAAATGTCACCTTATAGGGACACCCTCCAGGACATGCCTTAAGTGGGCCAGATCTACCTGAATTTCACTCTTACCACACCCTGTGAATCTCCCTCGCGGCACTTCTCCCTGGGGACATTAAATGTCAGACTGGTGAGAAGTGGTATACTGCCCGTCTCTCCAAGGAAGGTACAGTCTGTCAGGGTTGGACTCTTTCCAGCCTCGTCCCCTGCCCCTATGTTTGCTGCCTAGCAATGTGCCTGACCTACAGTATTAACATAATAGCAAATTCACTATGCCCACTAGGTGCCAGGAATGACTATCAGTTAATATATGGAAATATTAACTCACTTAATCCTCACAGCAACCCTATGAGATGTATCTTTTCATCATCCCCATTTTATCAGTGAGGCAACCGAGGCACAGGGAGATTAAATAACTTGTCAAAGGCCTCACAGCTGCTAAGTGGCAAGCCAGGATACAAATACAGAAAGTAGAGCCCCAGAACATGTGCTGGGAACCACCATGCTGCAAGCTTAACATCTATCTGCTGAATAAGCAAATGCTGAATGAACAGGAAAAAATCAACGTGATTAACCAACAACGCTGTTAGTATTGAAGTGACACCAAAGGCTAGCTCTGCTGGTCCCCATCTCAGGCATTACCACTTCCTTTTCAGACACTTCAGGTCTTCATGGGAGGCACAGAAGAGAAACCTGCAGCAGAGTTTTGTGTCTCAGAAAACCTCTGTGAGAAGAAAACAGCGAAACGAAGGATTTGCTGGCAGCCAGTACTTACCAACAACCAACAAATTCCACTGCTCAACCATGTGCTTGCTTGAAGAGGATAATCAAGACCATTTACCAGACACTTGAAAGAGCAGGAATGCTTTCACTAGGCAGATAAGCGAGGCAAAAACAAACTAATTTGAGCTTTCTTTCTCGATATTTGGATTTCTCTAACTGAATCAGTCAGTAAGCTCTTAGGAAGGCTCTGGGGGCATTGGAAGAGATAACAATGATTGCAGCTACAGTGATTGGTACCCAGTGGGATCACAGACCTACAGGGAAGGGAAAATGAGGTCAGGCCAAAGGCATCTGGTACCAGGCAAACAAGTGGAGGGTCCATAAACCTGGAAGCTTATCTAACCCCCGAGGGGCTAGTCTTCTACAACATTGTGCTGTTTTTCCTCTGCATGTCACCCCAGAGCCCAGAGCACCCCACTGCCTTACAAGGCTGATAATGGGCCTAGATCCTGATGGGTCTATCCAGGATCACAGTGCTGTAAAACAGTGCTTCTCCATCTTTCCAGCAACCATATGATGAAGATGGTAACACAGATTCTGATTTCTCATTCAGTAGGCTTCAGCTAGGACCTAAGATTCTACAGTCCTAACAAGCTCCCAGCTGCTGCTCATCCTGCCAGTCTGGGACCACAGTTTGTTCACAAAGTTTGCAAAGGTCCAGTGACTATAAAAGAGGAGAGTCAATTCTATTAAGATACTTGAAGGAGTAAAAAAAAATCCATTTCTCTAGACAACCTAAAGATATAAAATCAAAACCAAACACAGCATACCCTTTTCCTCTTGCTCTCTTGCTTTCCAGACACATGAATTTCTCCAACTGAGCAATCAGTCAATCAGTGTTTACTGGATGTTTTCTGAGCAATGGGAGACTCATGGGTTAAAATCAATCAGCTGCTATGATTATAATGACCCAATGTGATGTGGAAAAACTACTGTTGAAGGGAACCAAGATACAGTCAAATAACAGGAGAATATATCTGCAGTGCAGCTCACCTCTCAGAACAGAATCTTTGCAGACAATTATCCTTCCCATTGGGCCTCCTCTATGGTCTTCAGGATAAAGGCTGGTAAGAAGGCCAGTGGGAGAGGAAAAAAAAATTTTTTTCTTTAATAATCTATGACTAGTAAAAAAGAATTTGGAAAAAGTTTGCATAAGACAGATAAAAAGCTCTTCTGAGATTTAACAAAACTACACATGAGATGGGAAAGAAGGGCATGGTGGGCAGAGGAAAGAGGAAACATTTAAACTTCTGCCATATTTCTTGCAAGTGATTTTATATCTACCACCTTCAAGGACACTCAAAATCACTCTGAAAGTGTACTCTCTTATTATCCGCACCCCCCAAATGAGGAAACTGAGCCTTCAAGAAGTTAAGTGATTGTTCACTGTCACTCCAACCAAGAGCCAGAGGAGTCCTGCTCTTTCATGCCATCTCCAAAAGAGGCTAAGGAGTTGTTGAGTGCACAAGTACATCTATAACGCACTTTATGGTTTTCCAAGTCCCTTCACACACTGTCTTATTTAAGATACCAGAAAATAAATCAAAAGTTCATTTCTCAAAATACCATACTTCATGTGAAGACAGAGGCATGGTGGGGGGCTCAGTGGTGAGATAGAAATGTATGAAGTAGAAAGAAATGTAGCCTTACAACGTCATAGGAGGGCTACCCATGTCAATAGCAATCAATAGCAACGTTGTTGGAGCTACAGCGACTGAATGCTTAAGAAATGTCATGCATTCTTAACAGTGACTGGAATGTCAAGAATTGTGCAGAGGGCTTTATGTACAACACCTAGTGGAAGCTGAGGCCTGTCTGAGATCCTTACAATTTAAAGCACAAGATGAATTACACATCCAACTCCCCAGTTTCTGTGTTATACCTTCTAGTTGCTTAAGATATCCAACCAGTTTCTCATACTTTCATTCAACAATGATTTATTTCCCCCTACGTGTCAGGTGCGGTGCTAAGCACTTGGTATAAAGCAGGAAACGATACCAAGTCCCTGGTCTCATAAAATTTACATGTGGCATGGGGGTGACAGACAATGCAAATAAGAATATAAGACAATGTCAGGTAGTGATAAGGAAGGGCCATGAAGAAAAATAAAGCAAAGTAAGAAATAGAGTGAGATGAGGAATGTGGGTATTTATTTTCAAGTTTCTGCTGAAGTATAACACGCAACAAGAGAAGTGCACAAGTCAAAGTTTACAGCTGACTGAATATGAACACGCTGAACACAACAATGCTACAAGCACTCAGATCAAGAAACAGAAGACCACACTTCAGAAACCCCTGCCATCCCCCTTTCAGTCACAGCCATGGATGGTAAGGGAAAGTTCTCTTGGAGAAATGACATTAGAATAGAGACCAAATAAAGGAAGGGAACAAGTGAGCCATGTGGGTATTGCAGGAAAGAGTATTCTGGGCAGAAGGAATAAACTAAATGCATTTAAAGAATAGTAAGAAAGCAAATGTGTCTGAGTCAGACTGGATGGATGCCTAGGTGGATGGACGGAAGGAAGGATGCATGGAAGGAAGGAAGGACAGATGGACAAAAGAATGAAATGACAGGTAGGAGATGACATCAAAAGAGAAGGAATAACTAGATCAGCTAGAGCTTTGAAATTAGGAGCTAGGATTTGATTCTGTTAGGATTGAAAACTTTTGGATGGTTCTTAGCTGGGCCTGGTGTGATCTCATTTGCATTTTCAGAGCTCAAGCGGAAGAAAGACTTAAGGGGTAAAGGGAAGCAGTCTTCCAGTGAGGGTGGTTTTTAACCTCTGGGATGGAGGAATCATACTTCCTCCCTCCCCACCCCAACCAAAACTCTTCACTATGCATATCAGATGGAAGGGACCAGAGCTGCTCTGACTCCAAATTCCCCAAAAATCACTGAAGCTTTGGAGAGCCTTGTCCGCAACCCAGTTGCCTGGTCTCGGATACAGTTCCCCAGTAGTTAAGCTGGACAAGGCAAACCACAGCACAGCAGCATTCTCTCAGGATAAACTCTGCAGACTTTAGAGGTCTGCCTTCATGACCTCTGGGCCCCTCCCCTCTGCATCGCTTCTCCACTCTGTACTCTTCTGCACCCTCCAAGAGAATCAGTGTTTCTCTGCTCTCTAGCCCCTACTTTGACCCAAAAGCACAAGGAACCGATGTGGCAGTTAGCCTAGAACCTGAAACTCTTCTCATCAGCATGTAGACAATCTCATCTTTTGTTATTTAAGCCTCAGCAACCTTAGTATGCAATGGTTTCATTCTGTCTCTAGTTAGGAATTCCAGTCTGTCAGAAATAAGCAGTGTAGAGGTTTGCAGACAGAGGGAGGCAAGATTATTCTTTTGACCTCGTAGCTGATGCTGTATCCCTGAATGGCCCAGACACCGGGTGACCTGGTGAAGAGATAGCACTCCCAACATCTTCTGCAGAGAGCACCAGTTGATGACTCTAGCTCTTCATCCCCTAATCTAGCTTCCCCTCCCTCCCCCAGCCTTGGCCTCAGGACACTTGTCACCCCTGACCAAACTGGGGGTCACTAGCTGCCTCCCCTAAGCAGCCTTCCCTGTTTAACCTGGCACCCAGATGAAGGGCAGGTGACGAGCAGATAGGAGAAATTCAAGGATTCCAGAAGTAGGAAGCCAAAGGGGGGATCTGGCCAGATGGGCACCAAAAGCAGTGTTCTAATCCTCAACCTGAGTAGAGAGGGATGGAGCAAGGGAGCCTGCATGTGGAATTAGAACCAGGATCTGTGACACAGCACTGTGAACTGACTATATATATATATATATTATATAATTAATATAATAGTATATATATAATAAAATAAAATAAAATCTAAAAGAAAAACAAAAGAAAAAGAACCAGGATCTGTATTTCAGAGCATGGGGGAAGCAAAATTAATGCTAATTAGTAAGAAAGAAGAAGCAACAAGGTGGGAGTGGAAAAACTTGGATTGTCTGCATAATCAATGCTAACCACAATCTTTTATGGGAATTGTTTCCCATTTTATTCCTAATTACTACTTGCTACAACAATGATGAAACATATCACTAAATATAATCTCAAATTAACTTTGCAGTAAAGTTCCCTCTGATTATAACAGCAAATTCTCGACATGCCCAAGGAGTGATTACAAAGTCCTGAGTGGTCCCAAAATTTAACTCTTAAAAAGCATGCTCTTTGCTAGTGGCCCAGGTCTCAGCCAGACAGACTGAGCACTCACTTCTACATGTCATGGTCATGGGACCTGGATTTTCTCAGAAGTCCCCCATTTTAAAATTCTCCATCACTGTTGTTCTCGTGGGCATTCAAGTATTGGCCAAACTATGATTTCTACTTTTAGTTCAGAAGTATGATCACTGGACTCAGGTGATGTGGGTTGTTACTCAAACTTTAGTAGGTCTGAGAACTTCCAAGTCAAGGTGGCTCCATTGTCTCTGGAACACTTGTCTTCCCCAGCCAGGGCAGTCTCCTATTGTTGCATAAGAAGGAGGTGCTGTTATGCTCTCCAGGGTAGGTACTGAGGCATTGACTTTTACCTAAAGGTTAACATTTGAAGACTTAGAAATTCCAGCTCAGCAAAATCCAAAAAGGATAAATCCCATCTCCCCAGTAAGTCACGCATCCTTTCACCGAAAGTCAAAGTATAGGAGTACTGGTCAGAGTAAGGAGAAAGCTGTTTTGACAGGACTATCACCTGGAGTCCTGCTGGATGAAATCTAGTCTGAAAGAATCCTAATCTGACCCCATTTAGCTTGGGGCATTTTGTAACTAGCAGGGATTGCTTTACTTAAGTCATCTCATCCTCCAGAATTCAAACTGAATCTGGTCTATGGGTCAGTCTGTATCATTCAGTACAAAAAGTCCACAGCCACAAAAGTGGGACCCATTCAGGCCACAGCAACTCTCAACAGCTGCCAACAGCTGAAGCCAGCTCCAACCCACCTTCCCCCCAACACAGCCCACAGGCCTTTCACAAAGCGTTTTAATGCTGAGAAAGCTCAGCTGATTTATGGGCAGATAGAGTCAGGAGAGAAAACATTGTTTATAATCCCAAGAGATAGGTCTGATACTATTATATCATGCTGTAATGACTATCATTTATTAAGGGCCTATTTAGGGCCCATACTGGGCATGGTGGTGGGTGGAAGATTGGGCCCAGACTCCATCTCTTCAAGAGCATGGATTTAGACTTTTGAGGTCACCCCTGAATAAGACTATTTACACAGTCCTTCTATTCTTGTATGTTTGTTAAAAGCATTCATCTGTCCAAAGTAAACATTTAAAATGCAGCAATTTTTGTAATAATTTTGGGATTGCTTTATTTTTTAAACATACCTGGAGGCTGAACAAGTGAATTAGCTCAGGCCTCTAGAAAGCTAACAGTTCCAGTGACTATTACGTATTAAATGTACAAAATGCACTACTCTGCATTTTAGGTGTATTATTTCTAATTCCCACAACAAAATGGCAAGATGGGCATTATTATTTCTATTATACATCTGATACTGAGAGGTGGGTATTATGATTTCTATTAAACAGATGAGATTATAAGGAGGGTAATATGATTTTTATTATATAGATGAGGTCGGGAGGTGGATATTATTATTTCTTTATGAGGATGAAGATGTGGAAACCTATAGAGTCTTCGAGGTTTGTTTAAGAGCTTACAGTTTGGTCAGGTGATGCTATCAGATCTGAAGATTCCAGCCCTCGGGAGGGTGTGCAAGCTCAGTTGCCAGGAAGCTATTTCTTCAGGTAGGGGTCATGCGGCCCCACAGAAGCAGGGAGGAAACTGTCTGCAAACCTCCACTGAGGCTTTGCACCAGCCACTTCATGTCTTCAAATGTGTCTCCCATGAATCAGCAGAGCATGGGGACTTCTACTTCCATCACCCCAAGCACCTGTCATAGAGGAGTTCCAGTAATGGATGGGAGGGCCCTGGGCTTTCGAAGCAATTTTGAAAAATGAATCTGAAATGGTGCATATGAAGGTTGCAGACAGTGATGCTTCAATGACAAGCATCCGTAATAATGTGACAGTACAGCTGCTAGGCTAGGCTGAAGAAGCTCAGAAACCTCCCTTTCGCTGCTGGGCACTTCCTGCAGAGTGTGGTCAAGGCCCAAGCCCCAGAGTTCTGTGTACCAGCACCTCACCAGGTAAGGAGAAATGGCCTCCACTCCAAAGCTTTCGCAGGACAGCAACTACTTTTCCATGCTACATACCACAGGAAGTCATACCTCCTTTGTAGAGTTCAGCTCTAGGTCTCCTCCAAGTCACAACGACAAAGCAGATCTTGCACACTTGCAGGAGTGACTCAAATGCTCACTAGCTGCTACTTGAGTTGTCTGGCACTGTCTATGCTGGAGGCCATATGCTGGGGAGATAGAAGGGTCAGGTCTAGATTTGCCTTTTGCACGTCATCCAACTTCAAGCTGGCCCCCAAGTTACAAAGGTGAGGAACCAATAGTACCTTGCTTTACATATTTTTAGCTATAAACCCTGTTTCTCCAACTGGCAGCAGTCTCTCCCTTAACAATCTAGGCAAGGTTCTCAGCTGTATTCTGAGGAATCCTGGGTTCCCCTAGAGATGCCCCAGAGCTACCTTGCGAAGGAGAAAGTCAAGCAGCCAGTGGATACACCAGACTCAAATCTGAATAAACTCACTTTGATCTGTACCTTACACTGATTTTTTGCATAAGATATTCTTTGTCCAAAAAGTTTCATTGCTATTTTTTAAAAATATGGAAAGAAGAAAAAGGAAGAATAAAAGAAACCCACTTACGGGGATCCAGATCTGCCCCATTTGAAGAGAATTCTTCCATGGAGAGATGGACATGTCCTTCCTGGGAGAAAAGTAAAAAGTCTTCCTAATTAGGTGTCAGGACTAACTTGGAACAAACTCCTCCAAAGAACCAAGGTCTGCTCTTTCCTATTTGACCATCCTTAGTAGGGAAGAGATCAGGGGTCTCAAACTGGAGCACCTGCAGGGGCCAGGCAGGAAATATACAGAGAGAAGAGGCCTGTGGAGTCTCTGTGTTTCGCATCTGAAAGCTGCTACACAGCTTCCTTTGGGGGTCGTCTTGAGGAGATGAAGGCCAGTGTTGCCAGAGCTTCTGATTTTGCAAGAGAAGTTAGAAAATCCAAAATTATATGACTTTCCCAAAGTTTAAATAGGGCAACTTTCCCCCTCAAAATCAAAATACTCTGTGGGCCAACCTACACAAGTCTGGCTCTGTGCTGCCAAGTCTGAGAACTGGAACAGACAGACTGGCTATCTTTATGGGGGCTGGAGAGAAGGCAAAACCCTTCCCACCACCACGAGAGACATGTTGGAATAGCAGCACTCAAAGGTGCTGGCACACGCTTCACTCTCAACCCATGTGCTCCTGCCCATCTCCCTCTATTCCACCCTATCCCAGATCCCATCAATTCCTTCTCCTTTGTCTCTTCTTTAGGATAACCCTTCCTTGACCTCTCCTCCTCCAGATTATCTCAGAGCCCCATTATAGCTGGTCTCTCATAACTACTCCCTGTGCTATTCTTTCCCAGCATTGAGCACAATTTGTTTTTATATCTCCAGTTTTGAAGAACAACTGCCTTTCCGTCTCAACTATAAGCTCCAAGATAGTAAAGGCTGTACTTCTGGCTCTCCATTATGAATTTCCCACAATTAGAGCAGTATCTGGCCCACAGAAGGCATACACATCTATATAAACTTGCATGAATTAGCCCAGAGCACCATGAACCACAGTCACCATCCCATGTGTTTGTCAGAAACATACAAGTTCCCCTGCCACCTCCACCTTGGATTCTTTGTGGACTCTGCCCATGTCTTTGCCTGCTTGAATTTGGTGTCACTCATTGTTTTGCAACTTGATCCAAGACCTTCTCTAATTTTGTGTCCCTAAGCCTTGAACTCGTTACTCCCTTTGTCTTCTCCATATCCACAAAGACTGTGAGAGGAAGGGAGAAATCGATCATCAGCTCCATTTTACAGAAAAGGAAACAGAAGTCCTGAAAGTTCGGGCAGATTCACTGTCGAAACTTCGGGGTCTCTGATTCCAACATGAGTTCCTTTCTTCTGAGCTTAATGTCAGAAAAGATGAGTAAGAAAGAAACTCTGACATCAGAGAAGCTTAAATACCCAATATCAGTGGCCTATAAGTTTTATAGTTGTGAATATGCTATGCTTATATATTTAATATCAATATCTCTGCATCCTAGCCCAATTTTATTAACCCTCCAGCATGCAATGACTTACACAGATGCAGAGTTAAAAAATAATTGTGTTCCAGGTGGGCCTGAGCAACTAGGACTTAGTACATTGTCATAACAACAGCAGCAGTAGTAGTGGTAGCAACTACTAACATAGTTGCTAACATTCATCTAGAGCTTTCTATGTGCTAAGAGGCGTTCTAATCTCCCTACTGCAATAGTGGTTTGAATAGTGCCCCCTAAATATTTGAGTCCACTCAAAACATCAGAATGTGACCTAAGTTGGAAATAGGGTCTTTGCAGATGTAATTAAGCTAAGGATCCTGAGATGAAATCACTGTAAGGAGAAGACACAAGCCACAAAGGAAAGACTGTGAAGGCAGAGACAGAGATTGGAGAGATGCAGCCAAAGAACACACCACAGTTTGCTAGGAGCCACCAGAAGCTAGGAATAGGCAAGTAAGGATTCCCGACTAGAAGTTCAGGAAGGAGCTCAGCCCTGCCAACACCTTGATTTTGGACTTCTGGCCTTTAAAACTGCAAGAGAATAGATTTCTGTTGTTTTAAGCCACCAAATTTATGGCCATTTGTTACAGCGTCCTTGGGAAACAGACACACATGCTTTGTGTTATTTAATCCTCACAGTATCCCTATGAGGTATGAGTGTTCAAGTGAGGAAGCTGAGGCTCAGGGCGGTTACATGACCTGCAGAAGCACATAAGCAGTGAACCGTTGAGTCAGCTTTGACCCTGGCTGGTGACTCTCTGACCCCCTACAGCTGCTGGTGGCCACTGACAAGCCTTCCCAGGCCTCCCCCTGACAAAGCAGAATACACTCTAGTTGCTAGTCTCTGCTGTGACCAATACAATTTCTGGGGTGGGGAGGTGGATTCCTCTGCAGAAAAATCTTTTCTTTGGGCTTCTCTCCCTCCTGAGTGCTCCAGCTCATGCCGTGCAGATTTACCACATTGAGCTGTGAGCTAGGTTGACGTGACGACTTCACTCTCCAAGAGAATATTTCAATAACTCAGTTGCAGCCTACTCACCCTCAACCAAAATTTAAGGCATATATGTTGCTCATAATCAAGCTTCTTCCTTCTCCTGTTACCTTTCCTCCTCCCACCACCAAAAGCCCTCCTGGCTGAGAACGGGGAGCAGGGAGTGGGGGCAGAAAACAGTAGGATCTCAGATTTGTGGAAAACTCTAGCACATGCCTCTTCTGGTTCCAGCTCAGAGCATCAGCCTCTGAAACAGGCCTTCCTCCAGCTTCCAACCCAGAGGTCAGGAGGGGCAAAGTGAACATGGTAATTTTTCCAAGTGTCTTATTAACTTTCTGTCAAGTGGCTGAACATCTGTTCTCTTTTCTGTTTGTGTTTTGAGGAATAGATCTAGCCCAGAATCACAGGGCTTTGAGGGACCGTGGTTCATGTATAATCATACCAAAGCTTTCTCTCAGGCCCTTGCCAAAGCAATTAGCAAAGCTGCTTTTAACCAATTAGGCCCATCTTTTCAGCTCCCTGAGGCAGAGGCTGCCTTCTCCCTCCCCACTGCTTGGCCTCCGTGGAGGCCATTTCAAAAGGCACAATTTGAACCAATTATGCCTGTCTTGTTATTATAATCATTAATCATCATCACTCTAATGACAACTAATAGGCTACTTCAAATCCCTTTCTGGAACATAATGGGGGCCTACATAAATACAAAACAAATATTTTGTAGAGTGCTTCCAAGTTTTGCATAGTCCTCTCACGTACAAGATCTTGTTGGATCTTCAAAGCTGTGAGGTGAATTATTAATGGGAAAATAAAAAGCAGCCCTACTCTGGCTCTCAAGTCACTCAGTCCACAGCCAATTACTAAATCATAAATAGCATTAGTTAAAACAAAAAAGGGGGCCCACCGTGTGGGATGGTGGACAGAGAAAAGAGAAAGCTCTGAAGGTCTATGTCTGCATCATGATTCCCTATATCCTAAGCCCAGTTTTCTCAACTGTGAAGTGGGCATCATGGTGCCTGTCCCAGCGAACTGTTGTGAAGACTCAATAACATGGCACTTAGAAAGTGCCTGGAGGAATGCTAATAAAATAATACCCACAATAATGATAAGGAGTAATTACTGAACTTGTAAAATGTGTCAAGCTTTGTGCCTAACCCTCTACATGTTTCATGCCATGGAATCCTCACAACAACCCCCTGGATAGATGCTATTGTTCTATTGTTTTATGGTTGAGGTAAGGAGTGAGGTAAGGAGTAAGGCAAGGAGAGTCAAGCATCTTGCCCAAAACCATGTTGCTAGTAGGTGCTAGGTGATCCCAGGCAATCTGGTTCCCAGACAATATCCTAAACATTCCATATATGGTGTCTTTAAAAGACTAGAAAAAAATATTATCTGAAGACAGCAGGGATGGTGGAGACAAGGGCACCACCTGGCACCACATGGGGAAGGGAGGAAAGAAGAAGGGTTTGAGTACCTGGTGTGTTTTGATCACTATGCAATGTGTCTTCCTACGCATTACCTCCTTTGCCTCTCACAGCAGCCCTTCCAGGTAGTTATTACCGTCTCCATCTTAGACACGAAGACTCTGGGGGCAGAGAGCAATGCTGACCCTGGTGGGCAGAACTGGGACTCAAGTCCCCTTCTCCTTCTGCTACAGCCCATGATCTTCCATCCACGTGTCCCAGGAGGGACTGTGCTCTTCCTAATGTTGAGATATTCTATTATATAATATCAAACATGAAACAGTAACTTTTTATTGTACATGGCAGAGAAGAGCTCAATGACTTTTAGTGCAGTTTGGTAATATTGCCTTGATCTGTGTTAAGACTCCTGAAGTTTTAGTCACAACTGCTTTTACTCCATCAGTATAATTACAAAAGACAAATAATGAATTTATTATTATGAAAAAAGCTTTGATTTCATGGACCCCTCTGAAAGGGCCTCAGGGAACCCCCCAATGTTCTGTGGACCACAGTTTGAGAACTTTTAGAATCAAATGCACAGTTAAGAGAGTCAGCTTTGGAGTCAGGCACAGGTGGCCCAAGTAAAGGTTCTGCCACATACTAAGTGCAAGACCTTGGACAAGTGACAATCTCTCTCTGACCCTCAGTTGCTTCATCTGTAAAACAGGCCTAATGATAGTTCCTACCTCATAGGACTGTGTTGAGGGTCGCATTAAATATGTTATATGAAGGGCTTAACTGAGTGCCTGGCACAGAATACCCAATAAGTAGTGCACAGGTTTTAAGTAAGTAAATCATTAAATGTGATATAAGTGCTAATAGAGGTGGGTACACAATATAGGATATAAAGGGGAAACAGGCATCTATTCTACTTTGTATAATACACATTTAGGTGTGTGCCTGTCTTCCTCATTCAGGATTCTGAAGGAGACAAAAGGGCTAAGCCCTATGCTGACTTTACATGCATTATCAGGTAGACATATGTTTTATCTAGCCCACGGAGCTTCTCAGTGCCCATACTTAGTTAATGCTAGTTATCAAATAAAAAATAAGTAGCATAAAGGCAGTAGTTTAGCATCAAATGCATTTTCATTTGGATATGGATCTTTCTCAAGTTTTCTGTCTCTTGCTACATTAACTATTCATCTGTTACACCTAACTGACACTAATATTGCTTTCACAAGCTGAGGGGAGACTTCAAATTTAAATACTCAAATTTCTTAGAAGTCTCCTTTGCTATAAAAAATAATATGCCTTATTCTTTTAGAAGTCAGATCAAAGTAAAGAGCGAAACTTTCCTCTAAAAATCAGCAGCAACATCTTCCAGAAAACAGTCGTGTACATCTCCGCACAGTTGAAAAGCAAGCTAGCAGTGTGTCTGGTTCAATACAAGACAAGGGAAAATTATGAGCCTGCCTGGATGTCGAAGCATGTCTCTGCAGGGGTACTGGGAGCCCCTTCCTGCTCATCCAGACTGCTGGTCCTCGCACACCAACTTGCTGCTTACCCTCCCAGAGGCTCTATGGATCCCTATGGTCCTGCCTATGGCTCTGGGCTTCCCTTTTGCTGAGTTGACTGCAAGCTGCTTTATTTGCCTCTTCAGTCTTTCAGTATCCCCTATACCAAAGGAAAACTGTGCCTCACAGATGAGTTGTGAGAGAGTCAGCACACAGGGAAAAAGAAGAAAACTCAAATTACTTTCAGAAAATGCTTCAGCCTCAACCTGACCCAGACAGTGATGCTTCACGTGGGACTATCACTGGGGGAGGAAGGCAACTCCATTGCTCTCATAAACAAAGTTGTAAGAGGGAGATGTTTGGGCCAAATGAGTGACTACCTCATTTCACCACTCACAGGTGGGCTTCTCCAACAGCAGGGTGCTCAGAATCCACTGGAAAGCTTGCTAAAATGCAGCTTCCCTGGTCTCACTCCTCAGATGATGCTAAGAGAGCACCTCTAGAATGCCCTTGAGAAGTATTCTCTACCAATCCAGATTTTCAAGCTAGACCAGCTAGGGGATCTCTAGCCATAAGGATTTTTCTCTATTTTCACTATTTATTAATTCTTTCATTTAAAAAACATTCATCGATGCCATGTGCAGCAACATGGATGTCCCTGGAGAATGTCATTCTAAGTGAAGTAAGCTAGAAAGAGAAAGAAAAATACCATATGATATCACTCATATGTGGAATCTAAAAAAAAAAAAAAGGAATACAAATGAACTTAAATATAAAACAGAAACAGACTCACAGACAGAATACAAACGTGTGGTTGCCGGGGGGAGGGGGATGGGAAGGGACAGACTGGGAGTTCAAGATTTGAAGATACAGACAGGTATATATAGAATAGATAAACAAGTTTATACTGTATAGCACAGGGAAATATATTCAAGATCTTATAGTAGCTCATGTTGAAAAGAATATGAAAATGAATATATGTATATTCATGTATGACTGAAAAATTGTGCTGTACACCAGAAATTAACACAACATTGTAAACTGACTATAATTCAATCAAAAAAATTTTAATTAAAAAAAATTCATCAAGCACTTACCAAATGCCAAACACAGTTAGTCACATATATGCATAAAATATATATTACATATGTATATACTATATATACGTTTGTATATATATATATGATACATAACAAACTTTGCTTTCATGGAGCTTAAATTCTATGACACAAGTCAAATCACAAACAAATAAGCTATATAATTTGTACAAGTTTTCATAGTGGCATTATTCATAATAATCAAAAATGGAAACAGTCCAAATGTTCATCAGGAGGTGGCTACATAAAATGTGATATATGCATACCATGGAATATCATTCAGTAATAAAAAGGAATAAAGTGCTGATAACATGCTGATAACATGGTACACCATGGATGATCCATGAAAATGTTACGCTAAGTCAAAGAAAACAGACACAAAAGGCCATACATTTTGTGATTCCATTTATATGAAATGTCCAGAAAAGGAGTATCTATAGTTACAGAAAGTTGATCAGTGGTTGCCAAGGGCTGGGGGTTGGGGGAAAAGGGGAGTAACTGCAAATAGACATGAGGGATCTCTTTGGGTGATAAAAATGTTCTAAAACTAGACTGTGGTGATGGCTGCACAATCACACCCTTCAGTCTTCTGTAACTGAACAAACATTACTGCAAACAAGTTATGTTCCCCATCTCTCTGTTTGGACCTCAGGAGGAGAGTGAGCCATGACACAGGGTTCAGAAGAACCACGTATAGAGGCTAGAGTCAAGCATGTTGTGAGGAGGAGACTGGTGGACTCAGGAGTAGCACATGCTGACCCACCCATCAACCCAAACTTCAGAGAGGAAAGAACATGTCACTGTCAGAAACATGAGAAAATGCCAAACGGCCATGCAATCAAGCAGCTAAGTCATCCAATGTGCTTCTGTTACTCTGAGACAGAATAATAATACGAGAAGAATTAAGAGTCCTAACATTTAACAAGCTAACATTTAACAAGCCCATCCTATGTGCCAGGCACTGTTTTAAGGTTTTTATATACATGAACTCATTTAATCATCACAGCCACATTAAATGATATCATTGCAAAAGATTTCTATAATGTTCTGGCAGGATGCAGATGGCATATTCAAATGAGGCAATTGAGAACAGCTTAATAAAGGGCCACTTACAAAGGTATAGGTAGTATCCCAGGAACCAGCAAACACTGGTGTGGTGCTTCAAAGCTAGCAACAGCAGGGAGCTGAAAGAACTCACAAGGAGGACTGGATGGGTACCAGCACCTGAATGGAGTCACTGTAGCTAGGAAAGGGGATAAAACCAACTCACAGTGACCCAGAAAGAAGGGAGCTAGGAAAATAAAGCCCCCAACCTGACTCTCTTCCCTTTCTCCAATTTCCTGATGACAGTTCCCATTGGACAAACCCATTTGGACACCATAGGACAGGAAGCCCATTGATGCAGTCCACATAAGTTAACCTCTTGGGCACAGAGAAGGATAGAGAAGGGTAGAGAATAACTGTGGAAGGACAAATGAAAAATATCCAGTGTAGTACTGTTACCATTCACTCCTGACAGACAAAGAAACTGAAGTCTGAAACAGGTAAGGAACATGTCCAGGGGTATACAGCTGAAGGCCAGAGCTGGACAAGGAATCCAGGTGTTCTGGTGGCTCTTAACCACCACCCCTAAGCTGAAAGTGTTTCCCTCAACCCCACTAGGGTAGAAAATGATCAAGAAACACCTGGGAAGGATAGGCAGGACTCCCCCAAGGCTCTAAGATTAGGGGAAACAACTGTGCCCTAGCGCACAACAGTAATCAAGGCTGGATCATGTACTTCTGTACTCCCAACATGTACCACACCCAGATAATTTAGTCATGTTGCTCCCAGGGCCCCAATTCCATGAGACAAATCATCCCAGGTGTGGGTATCAACTCTTTGGCCAGGTCATTGAACATAGCTCAAACACAAATCTCCAGGCAAAGGTTTTCAGTGGAAAATATTTTAGACTATTCCGAGCAGGTGCTACTTTTCTGCCACCCACAGGTCTACAGTCTGTGAACTGCTGGGGAAACAAAAGTTCATACAATTCCTGCTTGCCCTTCAGCCTCAGAGAAAGCACCACTTGGGGAGATGCTTCAACTTGTACAATAAAAAACCTCTCCAACCCTTAAATAAGAAAAAATAAATAAAAGTGCCTCACCCCGCTCTGATTTGCAGCAGTTTGCAGAATTGGTGTGCTATGGAATGAGCTATGGGGTCCCTGTGTCCCCAGATAAACCTGGTTATGAGTGATATCCTTTATTTGACCTCTCAAACTCCACTGCCTGAGCCTGCAGGGTCCCAGAGCTGTCCTAAGGAGACCCTGATCCCAGAGCAGATGCCATCCTGGAGACACCTGCTGCCCGAGTAGTCCCACAGGAGAAGTAGGTGAGGTGGGTCCCTTGGCAGTGGCTGGGCTGGCAGCTGAGTGATGGGGCTGACATGGAAGAACAAGCCTGTCCGCCACCCCAAGCCTTTGTTATCAAACAGCTCCTACAAAACTTCTGCCGTGAGCACATCAATACAAACAAAGGCAGCCTTTCAGAAGGTAGACGCCAGGCCTGCCGTTAGCTGAGGTCCTGGGGGCTCCAAGCGCACCTATTTCATCCTTGACTTCTAGCTTTATTGTTCCGTGATGGGGAGGAAGGGACAGCTCTCCCAATGTCCACCTCATCTGCCTTCTCTCCCATGCACTGTGATGATCTCCGCCCCAGCAGGTCGCAGAACCGAGCCAGTTTTATGATTGCTCTCTCCCTGTTTCCCCAGTCCGTGGATCTTTCTGTCCCAAATAAATCAATGTTACTATTTCTCCTTTTCCTCCTCACTCTCAGCAGGCTGCTGCTCAGGCCATTTCTCTTAGATAATGAGCCAGGCATGCTCTCGAGCTGGGCCCATTTGGGGCCCAGGCCTGGATGGAAGCAAGACTACACAGTCCAAACCAGAGGATTTCTGAGCTGCTGGGCAGATTTCCCCCTGGTGGGGCCATCACAAGAGTATGAGACAGGGCATGGCAGAAAGGATGGAAAGAGCAGATTCAAAGGCTTCAGCCTAAGTCATCTAAGTGGACTCTGCAATCAACCCACAGAACACACTTCATCTTTATGTCAGCAGGGCTTCCAATACCATTTCCACTTCAGACATCAAAGGAAGGGCTCTAGAAGCCATTCAGCTGAACATTTGCCAAAGCAGAGACTTTAAAACAAACAAACTCCTACATAGAATCCCAATATATAGAAGAAATAAGTGTAGCAATGCACCAGCTGATACTGAGAGGAGGGCTCGGGTTCCTCCCCACTTTCACTTCCCACGAAACTCACAGGCTCCCCAAGTATCTCTGGAAAAGCCCAGAGTTCTGCCAGATACAATTTGGAAACTATCGGTCAGCCCTTTCACAGGGTTGAAATTCCCTGTTCAGAATATCCGGCATGTTCCCAACTCTGGTGCCCACATCTGTGTGTCTGCCCCTGCCTGGCATCCGCTGCACTCTTTTTAGTAGCTGGCGCCAACCCAGCCTGGAGGCCCTGCTCTCCATCCATCCTCCACTGTCTCACCACTTCCCCTGTAAGAACAGGCCTGACTGTGGTGGCGCCCCCAATCCTGTGCTCCCCGGCCCCCTCCTTGGCCTTTGATGTCCAAGAAGGCTCTCTTGACCTGCACACTGACCAGCTCCTCCTCGGGTGAGTAATTTCCCTGAGACTTCAGAAATTACTTCTTGGCATTGTGGCATGATGGTTAAGAGTGTGGGCTCTCAAGTCAGACTGCCCGGGTTCAAATCCTGACTCCACTCCTTTCTAGCTACGTGACCTTTGGTAAGTTAACTGCTCCATTAATCAGTGTCTCCATCTGCAAAGTAAGGTTAGCAATCCATCCAGCTTCATAGGGCTGTGGGAGGATTAACTGGATGAATATATCACAGTTCTTTGTATGGCCCTGGCACAGGGTAAACACCCAATAATTGTTACTCTATTGCACTCAACCCACTCCCTCCCCAGACTTGGCAACCAGACCCCAGCAGGAGCTGGGCCACCAGGCAGCTCTCTACCTCGCTGTTCCTATGTGCACACATCAAACCACACTGCCACCTGCTGGTGGCCTGCACACATCCAGGGGCACCAGCCAAAACAAAACTTTAACTTACAAATTCATTTTATAAAAATCCATTTAATAAATATTTATTGAGCATTCATGCAATGCCAGAAACTATGCTATGTACTAGGAGTGTAGTAGAAAATAAAGGAGACAAGATTTTTCCTCCTATGAGGTTTACATTGCAGTGACTTTATCATAATTTTCTCTCCAAGGAATCCAGAGGCAAAGTCTGACCCTGAGGGTTGAAAAAAGACTCAAGAAAATGCTCAGCTCTCCCATCCTGTGTTGTGCAAGTGCTCACTGGAAGCCCTAAAGCTAAGAACACAATAGTAGAAGCATCACCATGATTGTGTCCAGTTTCCTTTTCTTCTTGGTCGCAGAGCCTTCCTTGGCAGTTATGGGTGGCCACAGAGCTGAATCTGCCCACTGAATATGGGTAGAAGTGAAGTGAGCCACTTCCAAGCCTGCCTGGCCCATTATAACTTCCTGCATGAGATGCTCTCCGTGCTACACTGCCCTTTTCTGACAGTCTTGAATGGACAGGACCCCCCGTACCCATGACACACTTGAGAGTCATCCATTGAAAATAGCAGAATCACAAAACAGAAAGAGGCTGAGACCCTGAATCACTACTTGAGAGAAAGTTGCTCAATCAGAAAACCTGCATTGGTGTTTGACAGAGGAGATAAATAAACTGAAATTTGAGGGTTATGTTTTATTGTAGCTGATACAATATTAATGTATAGAAATGATAAGGGATTGTGGGGAGCAACAGAGAAGCTAAATGAGAAAATGAGATCACTGATGAATAAGACGATAATTCAATCATATTCTCTTCCTTTTGTAAGTTTTTATTCTTTAACATTAAAAAGCAAATGTGGTTTATTTTTCCATTGAGCTCAGTAATAAAATATGAGCCACAAAAGGGGATTATATGCCCACTGTTTTAGAAAAAGAAAAACATAACTTTAGTTTGACATTATTTCTTTCACAGGGGAGAGGAGGAAAAAGAAAGAAAAAATACAAAGGAAATTCTCAAGCTGGTTGGAAAATTTAGAGGCATAGTCTCAAGAACAGAGAGAGAACTCAAGAAACTTGGAGGACATATGACCAGTTTCAAAGGCTGAGAAACATCTAGACTGGAAAGCCTCAGACACAGAGAAGGTATGATAAAATCACTAAATCACAGATAAGTTGACAGAAGACAAAAGCTGTATTTCCTCAATGCACAATCAGGATTTAAAGCAGAATCCAAGCTAACCTAAACATGTTACCCAGGAGTGATAAAATAAGATATGCCAGGAGGGACTCTCTTCCAGAACAACATTTAAACTGTTTTCAAAAGGGTTCCTCTGACCCTCAGCATCAGAATCATTTGGAATGCTAGTTGAAATGTAGTTTATGGTAGTAAAAATCTATAAACACACAAAATGTCCATTAATAGGTGAATAGATAGACTCAATGTGGAATATCCATACAGTGGAATATTATTCAGCAATGAAAAAGATGAGATACTGTTAAATGCAACATGTATGAATCACAAAAACATATGGTTAAGCCAAGGAAGCCAGGCACAAAAGTGTATGCTTCCATTTTTATAAAACTCTAGAAAAGACCATTTTAATCCATAGTGACAGAAAGAACATCAGTAGTTGCCTGGGGCAGGAGAAGGGGAAGTGGAAAGTGGGAAGTGGCACAAGAATGTGGGAATGTTCTCAACCTTGATTGGAGTTGGGGCAACATGGGTTTATAAATTTGTCCAAACTCATCAAAATGTACACTTAAAAGAGAGTACATTTCATTGCATGTATGGTATACCTCAATAGGTTAATTCAAAAATTAAAACTTATAAAATACAAGCCCACTGGAAGCAACAATACCCCAGAAGCAACAAGCACACCTAGCACTTAGATGTTGGTTTCTAATACCATTCTCCAATACAAGGAAAGAGCCCCTTGGAGAAATAGCTGGTTCTAGAACATAGGCAGAAATAAACAGACAAGCCCTGAGTTTCTTGTAGTGCCAGAAAGTGAGGAAGCGCTCAAAAAAAAAAAAAAAAAAAAACCCACGATGATGGAAGTTTGTCAAACAGACAGAATCCATTGAATCATTCCCAATAGCCAAAGCTGAAATGATTTGAGCAAGAAAATAAAGTGGTATTGAATATAACCCAAAGGTATAATATAAAGACCCATGTGTTAGTCAGTCAATTAATCAATCAATCAATCAATAAGGGAGAACAGACAAACCTCTCATAAAGAAGAGCTCCAAATAATTTATGTAGATTTTCTGCCCTCAAGGAGGTAGAGCACAACACCCCACTTCTTAAGTATGAGCTGTGCACAGTGACTTTCTTCTAAAGAGTGCAGTATAGAAAAGAGGGGTAAAAGAGTAACTGTATGGTGGAGAAACCTGACAGACACGACCTCAGCCATGTGACCAAGATCAGCATCAGCAGTGATCAGTCATGTTGATAGTGGTGCCCTGATACCATGTGATGAGAATGGCATGCTACCTCTGTGGTTTTCCCCCAAAAAATCCATAACCCCAGTCTAATCATGAAAAACACATTGGGCAAATCTCAATTGTGGAACATTCTACAAAATACCTCACCAGTACTCGTAAAAACTGTGAAGGTCATCAAAAACAAGAGAAGTCTAAGAAACTGAAAACCGAGGAGAAATGACGACTAAATATACTGTGATTTCCTGGATAGGATCCTGGGACAGAAAAAGGACATTAGCTAAAAACTAAGATAATCTGAATAAAGTATGGACTTGAATAAGAATGCATCAATATTGGTTCATTAATTGTGACACATGTAAAATACTTTGAATAGGGAAAACTGGGAGTATATAGGAAATCTCTGTACTATCTTTTGCAAAAATTTTTGTAAATCTAAAACTGTTCTAAAATTAAAGGTTATTTTTAAAATTGCAGGCCTGTTCAATCAGAATCTCTGGCCTGTGGTGCCTTGTAATCTGTGTTCAGCACACTCAAGTACGTCCAAGAAACCCTAAAGCAGTGGTTCTCAGCCTGGGCTGCTCATCACAATTACTTAGGAAACTAAAAAACAAACAAACAAACAAACCTGGACCTCACCCCCCAAAATTTGGTTCAATCAATCAGCATGAGGAGGGGTCAATAGGGGTCTTTTTGAAAGGTCCTCTGATTATTTTTGTGTAGCCTGAGTTGAGATTCAGTGATTTATGACATATAGGATTCTTTCCTTCTTTCTTTTTCACTTCTACATTCAGTATTTCCTCCTTCCTCTCCCTAAAATATATCACTTGCCTGCTTGGAAAAAAACTGCCATGAGCCTGCAGAAAACAGGAACTGCTCCTGAGTGAGCATATTACAGCCTTTGGCTACTCTGCAGAGCCCAGCCATCTCCAGACTGTATCTGTGCCTCGCCCTACAGCACTGCAGGCACCTGGCCCAAAAAGACTCTGCTTCCTTCACAGCACCATGGTCCACATGTAAGCCTCCTCTTTTCTGGCTGGACTTTCCTGCCTCTTCTGCCTGGCAAACTCTTTCTCATCCTTTAAAACCTAAATCAAATGTCATCCTCTCTCTGAAGCCTTCCTAGATATCACCCTAGAACTGAAGTCACTTTCCTCTTGCATCTTCCCACCATGCTTTTCTGACACTTGTCTTATCATTTGCTGCATTGGATGGCAATTATTTGTTTGGGTGTCTCTGCCCCATTGCTGGAATGTGAGCTCTCTGAGGATAAGAATCTGGCACTGTTTGTCACTCACACCCTCCGGTCCTCTCAGCACAGGGCTCAATATTCATTCAAGCAATGCTTTCATGAACAAACTCATTCTGAAGGCCTTAGCCTTATGTTAAGGGAAATAATGCCTGCTAGCTAAGAGATTTCTCTGTATCAGATGACCCATCTAGTTTGCCCGTTTGCTCTGTAAGCAATGTTCGGAACGTTTTATTAATGTGTTTGTTAAGAACTATGTACACCAACTTAATGAACAGGCTCCTGTTTACATAAGCCAGTCAGGATGTCAAGGATGCTGCTGGGAATACGGAAAGCAAGTCAACATCCCAGATTCATGCACCAGCCTAGAAGCAGCAACACCTTGCAAAGAAGAGAGCAGACACAGGTAGGGCCAAGAGGCCTGGGAATGAACAAGAGCATTTCACTGTCCTGCCCTCAGCTCAGCTCCATGACCATCCTGTGAAACATTCAGGGCAGCCATTTTAAACCTCTGTTTTTTATAGGAGGAAACTGAGGCTCAAAAAGTTGAGATGGCAGCCAATATCAATGGCAAAGCCCAAAGCAGTCACCACAAAGGGGAAATTTGTAAAAACTTCCTGAGAAGCATATACTCAGTTCCATACAACTTTGTGCTGCATTTTGAGAAGTAACAAGTCAATCAGTGGAGCTCGTTCAGTGGAGGAGCAAGAACTATAATCTGATCTTCCAGTGACAGGAGGAAAGACTCTGTGTGGTACAAAGAAGAGGATCTAGGGCCACAAATAATTTGAGGATCAGATAAGAGTTACAGACCCTCTTGCCAGGGACAAATCCAGTATTCAAGATTTTGCATAAAACCTAGAGTCCAAAAAACTCTCTGAAAGATGCAGGGATTATCTAGGGGAAAATAGGTCCTGGGTAAGAACACCTGGGCTAGATGGTCCTAGGATCCCTCCAAATCATGGCATCCCCTAATTTATCTTTTTTAAGACAGAAGTGCCTAGTATAGGCTGCAACATAGTAACTGCTTAACAAATGAAAGCTATTAATTATAATAGTGTAAAAATAAATGTGAAATTAGTCTTCTTCAATTGCAGGGGATAGAAACTCAACTGAAACTGGCTTAAACAAAATAGAAAATATTGGGAATATCAAGCTTTAGGCACAGATAGATCCAGGTGCTAGATGAATTCATCTAGAATCTGGATCTTCTTGGTTCGTCTTTCTTGGATCTTGGTTCTATTCTCAGTCAGGACCTCTCCTTATTGGGGCAAGATGGCTACCAGCTGCTCCAAATTCACATTCTATCCTTTCAGTAATTCTAGCAGAAGCAGCAAACTTCTTTTCCAATTCTTTTAGCAAAAGTTCAAGATGGTCCTATTTGGATCACCTCAAATCACTTGCCAATCCTTAAACAATCTCTAAGCCTGAGTGATAGCATATCCTAATGGGCTTCAGGTTCAGACCCACAAGATCTAGAGGTGGTGAGGCCAACCACCCAAACCACATGCATTGAGAGTAGGAAAGGGGTGGCTCCCTAAGAAAAATCAGTGTGCTATTACCAGAGGAAATGGGAAAGCGATACTGAAAGGGCATAATCAATCTATGTCCATTACAATAGTAGTAAACAGCAATCATACCTAGTGGGCTATTGCTCTTTCGAGAGGACCCAGCATGCTGATGTTTATTCAATGCTGGTCTTGATAACGTTTTACATAGACATGATGGTCCAATGCAAAATGGGATGGAGTAGTCTGGAGGCATGGGAAGCCCACTGATTCCTTCAACTCAGTAACAGTTCTGCTTGTTCATTTCAACTCATATCCTTTCAAGACAAGAGTTCTAGTAATAGAAACCCTCCCATCTCCTGTAGTTCTCTCTCTGCCAGTCAATAGTCACTGTTACAGGGAGAAGAGAAAAATTTCCTATCACCTTGATAGGCCTCCTGCACAGTTGTATTTTTGTTCCTTTACCTAACCCTGAAGGCCACCTTTATTTTCTCCCCTACTGAGTCGTTTGATGACTGTCTGCTTTAATCATTACAGAGATTTAGAAATTTGCTGGGGGAAAAAACTGCAATCTTTACAGAACAGGGATATCTGAAGTGCTTTTTCTATTAATGACCTCGGTCCTGAAAAGGAATCTGAGCACCAATGATAGATTGCCACCCTCCAGGCCTTGGGAATGAAGACTTGCCTCTCTGCCCCTTTGTCCTCCATCAGCAGCTGGCCCCAAGACATGGCTGGTCTGCATTAGATGAAGTAAAGTACTTTCAACTCCGCTTTCTCTTTCTAGCCTGCTCTGGGCCACAGCCCGGCTCAGGTTAGCTGCCTGCTCTTGCCATAACTTGAACAGCTACCCTAGAAGCCCAAGAAGAAATAATCTGCCTGCAGCCTTGAAGATATGATTGTCTAGTTTTGTCTGAGGAGAACACAACTCTTTTTAGGATAGAAAGTTTTAAATGAGAGGGAAGAATGTTAGTGTAATGAGAATAAAAAGGTATGAAAACTGAGAGTCGTCATCTAGGCAACCAAATTCTTTCTTCTTTTCTAAAAGCAAGGAAGAGAGTCTGGCAGTGATTTCTTGAACACTAAAATCTGCTTTTCCCCTGCTCACAATCCTTCTCTGGCTACCTGTTGTATCAGAAATAAAATCAACCTCCTGAGTGTGCCTTCCAGGTCCTGTCTGATCTGGCCCCTGCTTACATTTCCAGTCTCAATTTTCTTTGCTTTGTCCCTCCACTTTACTCCAGCATGCCTTAAAGAACCCATCTTGCTCTTGCCCGAAAACTTATAAGCTTGTTCTCTCTTTCTAATGTGTTTCTCTACTTGGTTACTGTATTAGTCCCCTTTCACTACTTTAACAAATCACCACAAACTTGGTGGCTTAAAATAACATAAATGTATTTTCTTACAGTTCTGGAGGCCAGAAGTCCAAATTGGTTTCACTGGGCTGAAACTAATGTGTCATCAGTGCTGTGCTCCCTCCTGAAGCCCTACGAGAGAATCCATTTCCTTGCCTTTTCCAGTTCCTAGAGCTACATTCCTTGCCTTTCTTGGCTCCTGGTCCCTTCTATCTTCAAACCATCACAGCATTTTGCTTCATTGCTCACATAGCCTTCTTCTTCTGTCTCGAATCTCCCTGTGCCTCACTCTCATAAGGACACTTATGGTTGCATTTGGGGTCCACCTGGATAATCCAGGATAATTAATCTTCCCATATTAAGATCCTCAGCCTAATCACATATGCAAGACCCTTTTGCCATAAAAGGTAATATCCTCAGGTTCCAGAGGTTAAGACCTGAATATCTTATAGGGGTTCATTATCAGCCTACCACAAACACTTCCTACACACCTATCAGGAGTCACCTTGGATGTCATTTGCTCCAGGAGGCCTTTACTGTTCTACCTCTCTTCTCAGCTCAAGGTTATGTGCCCTTGCTCTCTCCTGCTTCCCTGCACGCTGAGCACACTACTGTATGTGACACTTGTCACTGGCCTGTACCCAGGATAAAAACTTATCTCCCTGAAGGCAGGGGACAGATCTAATGCATGGAAAGGTATGTCACTTATGGAAAGGCATATAAAACTAGAAGTGGGGTAAAATGAAGCTCCAGAACAACAGGTACAACACGGGCACTGGTTAAAGAGCACCTGTATTTGGAAGGATACAACCCAACTTTGATCTGTGGTTTCCTCTGGAGAAAGAATGAGGATTGCTGAGGCAAGCATGAAGGGAGACTTGACTACACTCTTGTGATGTTGTGCTTTTATCAAGAGAATGTGTTCGTGAATAACTTGAGAACTGAACAGTGGCCTATTTTGAACTCTGTAGCATTCCCCAGGTTTCTATTTGAATAAACAGTTGTGGTGTGTGTACGTGAGAGATGCACATGTGTGTGTGTGGTGCCCAATGGGGCCCGGTTTGAAAATTACAAGATCACTTAGTCTTTTTTTTAATACTTACTGCCTAATAAGCTATTTTTTTTAACTGAAGTAGAGTCAGTTACAATGTATAAGACCACTCAGCCTTAAAGCATCTTAAACAGTCTTCTGCCAAAAGCCAAAAGTTATATCCCAATTTCCAAGCCCCATCAGTAACTTTCTTCTAAAAAGATCTGTTTTGGGTAGGACATACTGATAAACTACGATCTCTAGAGAGAGCGAGCCAGGCTACGCCCACTATGAAGCCTGCAAATGCTAGAGCTGGAGAATACCACACAGAGCTGGGATGAATACTCATCCATCCCCGTTAGAGTAGGGAGAGGATCCACAGCCATCACGTTCAATGGTGGATGTTACCACCAGCCAGCAACTAGCAGATGTCACCAAGATTGAGTCAAGACAATTGCTCTGATTAAAATATTACTCACTGCAGAAACACTGACTCAACTTAGCCAACATTTTTCTTTAGCACAAGGTCCAAAGAAGCAAGGGGATGCCCCAAGAAACCCCCATGTGGACGTAAGAAACATCATGAGCAGTCATGGGAAGAGAAAGCTAAAGAAATCCAGCGTAATAAAGTCCCTACTAACAAGAAGTTTCTGATAAACAATCAAGAGCCACAAACAGGTATGAAGAAAATATTTGCCACATACTCCTCAAAGGATTACTATATAAATACACACTTTTAAAATTTCTTTCAAATGAGTAAGAACAGGGCAAGGAGCCCAACAGAAAAATGAACAAAAAATATGAACAAGTAATTCACAGAAAAGGACATATAGGTGGCATGCAAATTTGTGGAAAAAATGTCCAAATTCACTATATGATCGGGAAAATGTAGGTGTTACTGTCATATTCTATCTGTAGGGGGGCAAACTGTCAAAGTAGTTTTGTGGAAAATTTGGGTAAGAAATTTTTAATGTAAGGAGTTTTAAAATCATATACACTTCCACATTGCTGAGTATCAACCCTAGGGAAAAACTCACATACCTGTGTAAAGAAGTGAGAAATGAATTTTCATTTCAACATTGTTTGTTATTCTGAAAATTTTAAAATAACCTAAAGGTGCAGTAACATATGATTTGTGAAGTAGAATGTAAAATATCCATACTAGGAAATACTATGCAACAGCTTAAAAGAATGAGATACATCTCTGTATCTCTGTAAAAAGAACCTCTAAAACATTCTATTAAATTTAAAAATGATATTGAGGAATTATATTTATATATTATTTCTAGATATCTAAATATACAGACAGTAGTCAGGGAAAGTATAATCCAAACTGCCAATAGTAACGACAGGATTGGTTCTGTCTAAATTCTTTTCCCCAATATAATTGATGCAAACATGGTTTAGCAGAGCATGTAGGAAAAGAATTAGAAGTATTAGCTGATCATACAAGCTTAAAATCAATTATCAATCAAAATCAATATTGTGTAGCTATCACAATTGCTAAAAGATCAAATTAAATTTTTTAAAAAACTTAGGTCACATTAACAGAATAAGTCTTTGGAAATTTTTAAGCATACTGGTTGGTGACATTTCAGAATTATCCCAATTTGCAAATTTCATCCCTCTTCATCCTACATCACTTCTATTACCATACTTGTGAAGTTAATTTAATCTATTTGTGATTAATCATTGAAAGAACAGTAATAAAATATCCCAGTATGATTCTGAATTTTTTTCATTTATCACTTTTGTTATATCAATTTTTTGCTTCATATATATACTCTTTTAATAGGTGCATACAATTGCTCTGATTAAAATATTACTCACTGCAGAAACACTGACTCAACTTACTAACAAATTGACAATTTAATCTTCCTAACAAACTGATAATTTAATTAATATGAAATATCCTTCTTTACCTCTGGTAATACTCTGTCTTGGCATCTACTTTGTCTAATATTTATATAGCTGCATCTTCTTTCTTACACTTACTGTTAACCTGGTATATCTTCTTCCATCTTTTTCATCTCAATCTGTATCTTTATATTCAAACTGTTTCTCTCACAAATGCGATATAGTTAGGTCATACTTTTTTATATAATCTGACAACTCTGCCTTGTAAATGAAGTGCTTTGTTCCTTTATATTTAATGTAACTATTGATAAGGTTATGTTTCAGTCTACCATTTTGTTATTTCTTTACTATTTATTCCATTTACTCCATTTTATCTGCTTCTTTGTTCCTTCTTCTCTCCATTAATTTGGGTAAATTGGGCATTTTTTAGTATTGCATTTTTTAACAATTTTTATTGATTTATAATCATTTTACAATGTTGTGTCAAATTCCAGTGTTCAGCACAATTTTTCAGTCATTCATGGACATATACACGCTCATTGTCACATTTTTTTCTCTGTGAGTTATCTTAACATTTTGTGTATATTTCCCTGTGCTATACAGTGTAATCTTGTTTATCTATTCTACAATTTTGAAATCCCAGACTCACAGACAGAGAATACAGACTTGTGGTTACCAGGGGGGTGGAGGGTGGGAAGGGATAGTATTGCATTTTTTCTCCTTTGACTTTTAAACTATATCACTTTGTGCTACTTTCTCAAGTACTTTCTCTAGAGTAGCACTATGTAATAGAAATACAAGGTGAGCCACACGTGTAACATTTACAGAACATCTCAATTTTCTAGTTGTCACATTAACAAAATTAGAAGAAACAGTTAAATTAATGTAATAATATATATTATTTAACCCAACATAACCTAAACATTGTCACTTCAACATATACTAAATATAAAAAGTGTAAATGAGATCATTTACATTCTAAAATTACATTCATACTGTCTGAAATCTGATGTGATGTGAATTTTATACCTACAGCATGTCACAACAGTTAAAGTGAAAGGTAGTACTGCAAGAACAAGAAAATAGTGTTTCATAGAAGAATGTGTACACCACTTCAATTTTTCATCTAAATTTTAATAATTATATGACAAATTCATCCCCCCAGTTTTATTGGCCACATTTTAAGTGCTTAGTAGCCACATGTGGCCAGTGGCTGCTGTATTGAACAGAACAGCTCTAGAGTTTACAATATGTAAGTTTAACTTATCACAGTCTAGCCTAAAATGATACTAAGTACTTAATTAACAGTGAAGGACTTCTACAAAAGCCCAATTCAATTTATCCTTTCCCATCCTTTGTGCTATATTCACATATCTTTTTCTTCTTATATAGACCTCAAAACACATGGCTATGATTTTTGCTTTAAACAGCCTATAGTCTTTAGTATGCATAAAAAATAATTTCTAAAAATGCGATTTTAGGTTCACCTGCATATTTACTCTTTCTCACCGTCTTCAGTCTTTATCGTAGACCTGATTTCTTCCCTTTATCATTTCCATTTAGCTTGAAGAACTTGCTTTACCACTTCTCCTTTGTTTGTGTTTTTACTGACGTATACTTGATGTACAATGTTGTCTTAGTTTCTGATGTACAGCATAGTGATTCAGTTATACATACATATACATTCTTTTTCATATTCTTTTTCATTATAGGGTTTTGCAAGCTATGGAATATAGTTCCCTGTGCTATACAGTAGGACCTTGCTATTTATCCATTTTGTATATAGCAGTTTGTATCTGCTAATCCCAAACTCCTAGTTTATACCCCTTCCTTTCCCCTTTGGTAACCATAAGTTTGTTCTCTCCCTTTTTTTATTGAAGTATAGTCAATTTACAAGTTTGTATTAGTTTCTGGTGTATAGCATGGTGATTCAGTTCTACCAACACACACACACACACACACACACATATGTATGTGTATGTTTTTATTATAGGTTATTACAAGATATTGAACATAGTTCCCTGTACTATACAGTAGGATATTGTTGTTTATCTATTTTATATCTAGTAGTTAGCATCTGCAAATCCCAAACTCCCAATTTATCCCTCCCTTTCCTTTCCCTTCTGATAACCACTAAGTTTGTTTTCTATGTCTGAGTTTGTTTCTATTTTGTAAATAAGTTCATTTGTGTCATTTTTTCAGATTCCACATGTAGGTGTTATCATATGGTATTTTTCTTTCTCTTTCTGGTTTACTTCATTTGGTATGATAATCTCTAGGTCCATCCATGTTGCTGCAAATGGCATTATTTAATTATTTTTTATGGCTTAATATTCCATTGCATATATATAAAACACATCTTCTTTATCCAACCATCTGTCAATGGATATTTAGGTTGCTTCCATGTCTTGGCTATTGTAAATAGTAGTGCTATGAACATTGGGGTGCATGTATCTTTTCAAATTAGAGTTTTCTCTGGATATATGCCCAGGAGTAGGATTTGTTGGATCATATGGTAACTCTATTTTAAGTACTTTAAGGAACCTCCATACTGTCTTACATAGTAGCTGCACCAAATTACATTCTGACTAACAGTACAGGAGGGTTCTCTTTTCTCCACACCCTCTCCAGCATTTATCATTTGTGGACTTTTTAATTATGACCATTTTGACCTGTGTGAGGTGATATCTCACTGTAGTTTTGAAATGCATTTCTCTGATAATTAGCGATACTGAGCATCTTTTCATGTGCCAATTGGCCATTTGTATGTCTTCACTGGAGAAATGCTTGTTTAGATC
The DNA here is from genome assembly GCF_048773025.1 of Camelus bactrianus. NCBI lineage: Eukaryota > Metazoa > Chordata > Mammalia > Artiodactyla > Camelidae > Camelus > Camelus bactrianus. The sequence continues at coordinate 50,947,351 of NC_133547.1, forward strand.
TTCTGCCCAGTTTTAGACTGGGTTTTGTTGTTGTTGTTGTTGTTATTGAGTTGTATGGGCTCTTTGTATATTCTGGAAGTCAAGCCCTTGTCTGTTGCATTGTTTGCAAATATTTTCTCCCAGTCTGTTGGTTGTCTTTTCATTTTTTGCCGTGCAAAAGCTTATACATTGAATTAGGTCCCATTTGTTTATTTTTGCTTTTATTTCTATTGCCTTGGTAGACTGACCTAGGAAAACACTGCTATGATTTATGTCAGAGAATGTTTTGCCTATGTTCTCTTCTAGGAGATTTATGGTGACCTGTCTTATGTTTAACTCTTTAAGCCATTTTGAGTTTACTTTTATGTATGGTGTGAGGGAGTGTTCTAACTTCATTGATTTACATGCAGCTGTTCAGCTTTCCCAACATCACTTGCTGAAGAGACTGTCTCTTCTCCATTGTATATTCTTGTCTCCTTTGTCAAAGATTAATTAACTATAGGTGTGTGGGTTTATTTCTGGGCTCTCTATTACCATTTCTTACAGTGCAGGTCTGCTGGGAACAAATTTGTCCAGCTTTCCCTCATTTAAAAATGTCTTTATTTTGCCTTAATTTTTTAAAAATTTATTTACTTGGGATATAGAATTATATATTGAGAGTTTTTGTTTTCATTACACCCCTTTAAAGGTGTCATTCCATTGTCTTCTGGTCTCCACTGTTTCTGATGAGAAATCAGTTTATTCTTATATTGTTCCCCTGTATCTGATGTTCATAGATTTCTCCTCTCTCTGATTTTAATATTTTATCTTTTATTTTCTCTTTTGTCATTGTAACTATAATGTTTAAGAAGGGTGTTTTGTTTTGTTTTTCACTTATCCTACATCTGGTTCTCTGATCAGTTCTGTTACGTTTCTTAAAATTTCCTTTTTTCTTTTGGTGATTCTCTGGTTGCATGAGCTTACAAGAAGTTTTTAGTTACCAATATTGTGTTTTTCAATTCCAGAATTTCCACCTTGTTCTTTTTTATAGGTCCTAAATCCCTTGTTAAATTCCCTATTTTGTTCATTAAATAACTCATTTCCTATAGACTTTTGAACATTTGTACTATATTGTTATTATAAAATTCTTTTCTGAAAATTAAAACATCTGAGTTGCCTCTGGGCAACTGACCATTTCTTTCTAATTTTTTTATTCAAGTCTTCTAATTTTTTATTGCATGTTAAACAGTGTCTAGGAATGGCTCCTCCATCTGAAGTTTAGTCCTTTTAGCTCTTTGATAGCTTTAAGGAAAAGAATGATTTTGCTATTACTGTTTGTCTAGGGACTTGTGGTTGTGTTGTTAGGGGTGAGGGTCTTTCACTCTTCCTATATCCTAGCTAGAGGTGGAATACCTCATTTAGGTTTTGTTGCATAATAAACTTTCCAAAAAATTAGTGGATTGAAACAATAATCATTTGTTTAGCTCACATGTCTGTGGTTGGCAATGTGGTCTGAGTTCAGCTAGATGGTTTTTTTGGTCTCAGCTGGGGTATCATACATCTGTAGCCAAGTACTGGTCAGGTTGGAGGATTCACTTACAAGTGTTGGCTGCCTATCAGCCAGTACAATGTGGACAACTGAGTGACCTGCATTTCATCCTCCAGCAGGCAAGCTCAAGTTTGTGCCTATGGAAGTTAGGCAGCAAAACTAGCCAGTGCCTGGAAGTTTCCTGAGGCTTATGCTGGAAACTGGCAAACTGTCACATTTGCCACACTCTATTGACCAAACAAGACACAAGTCCAGCCCAGATTCAAGAGCTGGGAATACAAACTTTGCCTCTTGATAGGAGGAGCTGAAAAGTCATAACAATAGCATGTGTCATGGGAGAGTTGAAAATTGTAGCTTTTTTTTTTTACATCTACAAAAAGTATGCTTGCTTCTTTTGAATTTTTTCATTATTAATTAAGCATTCAAATTTATGTTTTTCAGAAAAATAATGAATCATGGACTGAAATCAGTCAAAATTGACAGTATTTAATCCATGAATACCAGCAGTGTAAGGTAATCATATAATGACTTCAGGGAGGCAGAGGTAGGTTTTATTCTACTCTAATCCAATGAGTCTACAGTTGGAGCAGTGTTTTGGTTTGAGGAGGGATATCATAAGAAAGCACTGTCAATCTGGGGCATCTGGGGAAGAAGTCAGTTCAGAAGGACTCGGAATCACATCATAAGACAGATGGTTAAAGGAATCAGAACTGTTTTTCTTGGAGAAGAGAATCTTCAATAAAGACAAACCAATTGGCTTCAAGTATATATAGATTTGTTTGGTTTAATCATTACCTTTAAAATCAGGAATGAGGGGTTATTTTCTTATCTAAATTATTTTTATTGAGATGTAATTCATATACCATAAAATTCACCATTTTAAAGTACACAGTTGAGTGGCTTTTGTTACACTCAAAAGATTGTACAACTATCACCACTGTATAATTCCAGAACACTGTAACTGCCTCGAAAATGAACCTTATACCTGCTAGCAGTCACTCCCCATTCCTCCCTCATCACAGCCCCTGGAAACCACTAATCTACCTTCTGTCTCTATAGATTTGCCTACTCTGGCTATACCATATAAATGGAATCATATACTATCTCATGTTTTGTGACTGGCTTCTTTCATTCAGCATGATATATTCAGTATTCATCCATTCTGTAGCTTGTATCAGTACTTCATTCCTTTTTTGGTTGAATAATATTCCATTGTGTTATAGGTCACATTTTCAATGGACATTTGGGTTGTTTTCACTTTCTGGCTATTATGAATATACTATGAACATTCATGTTGAAGTTTTTTTTGAAAACATATGATTTTGGTTTTCTTGGGTATATACCTCTGATTTTTGGGTCATTTTGATTTACTGTTGAAGGCAAAGCCAGTGCTAACAGCAAGAATTTTCTATCACAGGAAACTATGTTCACAATGGAATGAGTTTTCTTGAAAGATAATAAGCTACCTGGAGGGGTAGAAGGGCAAACTAGATGAGATTCTTGACAGAATATGGACTATTAGACTGGCAAGATGCAGGAGCACAGAGTTTAGAAGCAAATATCCTGTCACTTAATTGCTTGAGTTCGAATTTCACTTCTGCTACTTGCCAGCTGTGTCACTTTGGGCAAACCAATTAATCTAGTTTAGCTTCTGAATTTCCTCACATTTAAAATAAAAACACTAACTCCTTGGGATTAAATTACATACTATATTTAAAGCTGGCACAAGTCCTGGCACAGAGTAAGATAGAAGTTACTAACATTACTATGATCTTCATGAGACTTGAGTTTTACAAATCCTTCTTTAAAATATAAATTGGGTATCCCTTTATCATTTTACTCTTCTACTCACTCATGATCTTCCATTTCTCAGTTCCTCAATATTTTTTTCTCCAAATAAAGTTTTACCACACATAAATAGATTAAAAATCACCTGGAAACTAACCCAAACTCTGCACCATTCCATAGGGAACTGGTTTGTTTCAGATTTAAAGGAATGAATTAAAACGTGTGTTTGTAACCAAGGTATAATTCCCTGAGAGGAATCTAGTCTCCTTTAGGTCAGCAGGGCCTTTGTTAGGCCAGACAACCTTCCATGTGTTCTTTTCAACTTTCCCTTGGAGGAGCTCAGAGAGTTCAATTAGCCTGCCTAAGCGGTAAAGCTAGGATTAAACGAGTTAACAGAATATGGCAGAGTGGGGACATCAAAACCCAGGTCTGACTCTAGAACTTTGCTGAGTGTACTACCAAATGAATAGTTCATCAAATGAATTAACAAAGCTGTTGAAATAATGCCAGTATTTCTTTATAGCCAAGTAAAGTACATAAATATGCGTATATTGCTTACTATATAAATCCTGAGCACTTTACACGTTAATTGACTCAAATTACATAGCAGTCCCATGAGGAGGAACTATTACTAGTATTACGATGTCCATTTTACAAACAGGCAAATGGAGGCACAGAAAGATGAGCACCTGTCCAAGATGATTCACCTGACAAGTGGCAAAGCTAGAATTCCAATGCTGGCCCCGGCGCCCATGCTGTCACCCACTATGCTATGCAGCTACCAGCATAAAGAGAAAAAATTGACAGTGGGTAATTTGTCTACCTGTTAAATTTCCCCCAAGGTGTCCCCATCCTTGTCAGGTGTGAAATTTCCTGTGGCCAGAAGAAAGGTCCTACATCCTAGACATCACTGAAGTAGCCTGAGTCCCAAGCAAGAAATTCCACAGTATTCCCAGATGCCAAGCCACAGGAGTAAGGAAAACATTTCTCCCTTTACAAGAAGCCCAGGGTTCTCTCCCTGTTCTGGGTACATTAGCTGCCCTTGCAGTTGGCCAATACTCCTGCTTTACCTGCTCCTCCTCTTTATCCTTCTTGCTATTCGTTACCTCTGCAGACTTCTGGTGTCTTCAACCCCATAGCTCTGAGCTCATTCTATCTACCAAGAGTCTGGTTGCTCTTGACCTGCACTCTGCCTTTAGCCACAAGCTGCAAGGCCCTGAGTCCCACTGATTAGTGATAACACTCAGCCTCTTCTTTCCTGATGTGCTGGGATTAGAACTGCGTCTTCCTGTGCCCCTTTCACCCTGTATGACACATCACCCTTTGCTTTGGCCTCCAGTCAGACAAGCAAATGAACCAAGTCCTCACTCCAGTGGGCAGCAGGTATTGCGAGTCTTTCAGAAAAGCATTTGCTTTTCAGCATGACACCATTCAATTAGCCTCTACCCATTGCAGAGATACTCTGAAACTCTCCTCTTAAATGAACCAAATGGCATCTTTGAAGAAAGCATTTGAAATTGCCCACATTCAGCATCACTAGGTTATTTCTAAACGTTTCAAAAGCTATGTTTGCATTCGAAATATATTTTACTTTTATATGACTGAGTTGGCACATACTTCAACCCCATTTTATGGTTAAAGAAAATGATGCTAAGAGGTTTTAAGTTATTTACATCAGTGGCTCTCAAAATTTAGGTGTACGTAAAATACATTTCAGGAGAGCAACAAAAAATGAGTGTGTTGTTCTAGTTTTTCTTAATCTGCATTTTCAAAAAGAAACCTTCATTGATGTCTGCCTCCCCTCCTGTAACTCCTCATTATTTTGATACAGGTGGCTCACTACATTGAGAAATACTGCAACTGAGTAAGTAAAGGAGTCTGTGGATAGAATTAGGGGACTATGAACTTGAATAGGAAAAAATTTTTACATCCTTGTCTTCAGGATCTTCTAATTGAAATTTAGCATTTCCTTCAATAATTAACGTAAGCAGCAGACCATAGTTTCATTAGCAGTGTCCGTGACATTGTCATGAAGTCACAGATATTTTTATATCCCAAGTTTTGCCAGTATTTCAAAATATCTTCTACATTTCATCAATTCTTCAAAATTATAGTTGTTATGAGACTTGCTGCTATACCTCATCAATGTGTTTTTGAAAAAGCACATCGCAGATTTCCTCTTATTCAGTATTCTGATGACATTTGCAATCCAACATATATTTTAAGCATTTAAAAATATTATTCTGAGAGGAGATCCACAGGCTTCACTAGACTATTTAAAGAGTTTCTTGCATTTAAAATTTTTTAAAAGTTTGGGAATTTCTTTTCTCAGACCTCTTCCCTCACCACCTTTGACCGCCACAATGGTCACCTGACTCTAGGCAAGCCAATCTATTGGCTGGGTTGAGCCAATCAGGGTCTCTCTCTTAATTTAAGAGATAGTCAGCTGTCAGAGTAGGGAGACTCTGGAGATAAAAGGTATAGAATCTGGGCTGTAGCCAGTTCCACTGAAAGTCACAGACAGAAGGAGCTGAGAAAGCTGACCTGCAGAGAGCAGGCACAGCGAGGGAAGTAGAAATCAGCTCCATGGACTCCAATCAGTGATCTGAGAGGGGCTGAGAGAGAAAGACCATTCCAGTAGCCCCATGGTTCTGCTGCACTTCCTGCCTTAGACCTGCATGAGATTCACTTCTCACCTTATAATCTGTCTCCCTTCCCTTTCCTAGTTGGGGCTTCTGCTCCTCATAACCAAGACCTCGCCTGCAACTGCCTAGGTGCCCCTTATTACTCATTCCAGCGTCTGTCCTATTTACCCACATCATCACTGAGGTCGTATAGTGGTAAAGAAACTGTGTGTTCAAGTCACACTTCCTGAATGCATCCTCTGCCACTTTCTGGTTGTAAGAACATGAACAAGTGGCCTAGCCTTTCTGTGCCTCCTTTCCTTACCTGGAAAATGAGGACATTAACAGTATGTACCTAAGATGAGCATCCAATGAATTCATATATGTAAAATATATGCTGGGTAGGGAACAAGTGCTTGGTAATGGCACACAATTGTAATGCTTATTGTCCCCAAGTCACAGGCCTTAGACTACATGATCTGTACCTACTCATCTTATTTTTCAGCAAGCCCTAATCAGAATGAACAGTGATAAACAGGCCTAGTTTGGAGCCAGGCACCTCCACAAATTGGCATTCTCCATCAGCAACCTTAGACTTACTTGCTCTTTGTAAAAAAAAAAAAAAAAAAAGTTTCCATATCATGAAGATTCTGTCTTGGAGTCCTGTACAATTATTAGGATGGATTTACTTTATATGAGGCCACTGTTTCTCACATGCTGAGGCTTCTCTGCTTATCTGGGCCAAAATATATCACATCTCCACTATCAGGCAATTGGCTCAGATCTTTGCAAAGACTGGGCCCCCTTAGCACACGGATACATGTGAGGAGGTGTATGCTGCCAGGGGAGCATAGTTACTAATATACCCCTAAGCTGAGTATAGTAGCTCCGAGAAAGGACAGTCACCTCTCCAGGCTAACCACCATGCACACCTCCTCCACCATGTGACCCTGAGTACTTCCTCTTTTATTTACAAACCAGGTTCTGGGCACAAACACACAATGCAGCAGCTGCTGCTTCCTGGACACACATCTACCCTGGGGGCTGTCAAAGATGTAGACGCACAGAGAGCTGGCTCTAAGGGTTCAATTTCAGATCTCAAGTCTATTTGGCTTAACCTCTGTACCTCTATCATTGACATACCCATCAGGGAAGTCACCTGGGGTTGATGTGGAATACTAGAAAAGCTTGCCTGAGATTTTTTTTCCTAACCATCAGGCAGTTTCATTGCTGCCTTGGGACTTAGTTCTTTTTTTTATCATAAGTGATTGAAAACTTCTAAAGTTCAATTAGACTAAGAACCTCCATCCAAAAAAAGATGAATAATATAATCAACGAAGATAAATGTTGGTCTAATTCTTAAAGTCTAAAGGCAAAGACTGTGAAATCCCCCGTTCCTTTACTGTACCCTTTAATCATGCTAACATTAGAAAAGTTATCAGAATAACAACAATAATATTAATAACAGTGAGTATTTAATAAATGGCAGCTATGTGCCAGATACTTTCCTAAGTATGTTACCATGTGTTAGTTCATTTAGCTTTCACACACACAAAAAAATGAAGCAGGTGCTATCATTATCCAATTTTACAAAAGGCATAGGGATGTTAAGTGACTATTCCAGGGTTAGACTACTATTCATGGCAAATCCAGGATTAAAGCTCAGGTACCAAGCTCCAGGGCCAAATGCTCAACTAGGACATGTTTCTGTCACCTAGATTCCTTCTGCTGCAGTTAAGCCCATTTTCCTTAAGCATCTGTGGAAAAGAACAAGACCACTTAAAATAGCCTTTCTTGTTGTCCTACAAGAGGATGGGAAAGTATCTCTTCACCTCTTCTCTACTTCTCTTGCAGACAGCATTGGCACTGCCCAGGTCCTCTTCCAATGATGCCCCTGAGTTCCTGTGCAACTCAGCCACATTCTTTTCTGGACTCTAGGCCCAAAAAGGGTAACTAATCTCTTATTCTTAATCAAGATTCAGATTGTCACATGTGCCCACTCAGGAACGAATGTAAAATTTGGCCACTTTCTACCCGTTGAGCTCCTGGATTAATCACAGGAATCAAGGAGTATTAAGGACAACTCCAGATTTCTAAAATCAAATATTTTACCAAAACAAATCCTTTCCGCACGTCTTCCAGCCTCCAGCTTTTCCACAGCCACTGCTGTGTACTTTGCCAGTGAAAATGAAGGCATCATTTAGCTCCATTCCCGGCTCTCCGGAAGGAATCTTAGCTCCCTGATGCGATAACTTGGCTCAAGTAAACATTTTCTTGCCTAGTGATGACGTGTCACCATCATAACCTCACTGTCCTAAAGGGCCATGGCCTGAACTTTGTGTCACAACAGAAGGCACTAGCACTACCTGGATCATGTGTTGGGCTGGAGGGCAGCATGATGATGTCTTGCCATTTGGCGTTCAGCTGATTTTCCAGGATGGGAACCTTCAAACATATGCCTGAGCCAAGCTGTCAGCTGAGGGTCTCTATATTCCTACTAACTGCAGACATGGCTTTGGCTTGGGCTAATAATATGGATGAAGTAAAGTGTGCCACTACCAGAAGAAAGCTTTGAGAGCCTGGATATAATTTTCTAGGTTTGTTTCTTTATGTCATGGCCACAGATGCTCCAAACGGTGAACCCCATCAGCATGGGTGTCAGGGGCAGAAAAGGTAGAGCAAAGCACCCAGTCAACCCACTATGGACATGTAACAAGAGCTAGATATCATCCTTTGTTGCACTGGGTCAGCCAGATTTAGTAACTGTTACTGCAGCAGAACATACCCTATCCTGATTGCTATACAGCAGAGACTCTTACATTTGTGGTTCTCAAACTGGCTGCACAGTAGAATCATCTAGAAAGCTTTAAAATAACAATGCCTGGATCCATCCTGAAGCATAGTGGTTAGTATGACATAACCACACTGTTTAGATAGTGAGACAATACCATCATAACTATATGGCCTAGGGTACATTGGGAATTTTTCAAACTGAGGTTTTGGGGGAGAGAGAAACAGCAATGAGTTGCTGCTTATACAGAATAATTTAATGCCTTTAATGACAATTTACGACAACAGTGGCTTATGGGCATCTCTAAGTACCAAATGGTATACTTGGTAAACAACAACAGGAGCACTGAGGTGTCTAAGTTAGTTGTGATTATTCTGAGAAGTGTGACAGCTTTCCTGATCTACCAGCAGATACTCCTATCCTAGCCAGTTTAATTAACTTTTGTCATGTGGTTCACTGAGTCTAGAAATGCAAAATTATCTGACTGTGTCCAGAGATTTGTCAAACACAACCTGAAAAAAACTACTTTTCATTTACTGTAAAAAGAGAAAGGGAGGAGGAATTAGGAATTCAGAAACAACATAAATATATTGCTGCAATTCCATTTTCCTAGAACCACCCTTTGTTTCAAAAACAAAGAGAAATTAGTTGGACATGTGACAAACAGACAAAAACTCAAAATAATGAAAACTTGCTCTGGAAAAAAAAAATCCCCATTATTAGCATGCCTGGGGAGATTGCATCTACAAAGCAGCTGGGCTCGGCTAGTCTCCAAAGATAAGAGCGGAGGAGTGAAGAAAAGGCTGTTACAGAGATGGTGTTGCTGATACCCAGAAGAAAGCCACTCTCTTGATAATTGGCTAAGATTTTAAAATTAAAATACTGCTGCTTTGGCGGACCCAGAATTGCAAAATTACAAGTGTGTGGAAAATTTCTTTCAGTGGGGAAGAAGTCTCTGGACAGGAAAGACTGGCTTCAGGCGCTTGTTTTGAAGTTAAACTAAAACTCTAACTGAGCCGCTCCAGTCAATCCTCCATCCCTGGACCACCATTCTCACGATGATGCCGTGAATGGTGCAAGGCAGCTTCCCTGGCTTTCAGTTTGCCAGTGAATAATGCCTGAACTCAACCAAGAGGAAGCCAGAGACTTGTGGCCCTTTCTCAGAGGCTTTGAGGGAGGCTGACAGAAGTCAGAGAGACAAGGAGCCCATTCATAAATGGCCAATTAACTTTCTGCAACACATTTGCCTGTGAAATATGTAAACATGGTTTCTAAAAACTAGGGTCACAAGCAGTCCTTGGGAAGTGAAACAGTTTAGGAAGACAAAGCCTACAGCTTTAAAAAAAAATTTTTTTTTAAAGGAAGAACATTTTCCTGCTAAACCTCCACCCCGACACACACACACACCTGGCAGACATTATTAATCAATCATGGCTGTCATTCCTGCTGAGTCCAGATGTGACCAGAATCCTCAATACCTTATTCCAGATACTCACAACTAGTCAATTCAAGTTAGCATGCTTAATGAGCACTATGCTCTCTATCTCTAATTTTGAGATCAGGTAGAACTTCCAATGCATAGCAGGAAATCCAAGCACATGCCAACAGTTGCATGAGGCAGACACTGTTGGCTGCCTACCCAATAACTATTCACCCTTCCTGAAAAAGTTCAAGTTTTGCTCACGTAGCTATTCCCTCCTTACATAGCCATGTGCCTCCAGGGAAGTAGACCCCAGTTCTCCTCCCAGGAGGTAAATAATGCATGATCTAAGCCAATCACATTACTCCATTTCATCAGCCAGTGATTGATTAGACTGTGACATAGTGCTGGCCAGTGAGACTTGATGGAAGGGGTTGAGGGGAGCATTGAGGAAAGGTTTTCTTTTCCCTAAGAAGGAAGAGAGGGAGGGAGGGGAAAGAAGGAAGCAAGGAGAAAAGAAGGAAGGAAGGAGAGAAGGACCTTTCTTCTTCCAGACACTCATATTTGGATGCAGTACTTGGACCACCTTGCTACCCAGGGAGAAGCAAGGCTGAAAGATAAGCCATTATGTAAAGATTGTCAGAGTACATTGATAGAAAAAACCTGGGTTTTTCACCCACGTAAGGAGATAAGAATTATAGGATTATGGGAGATAAGAAATCCTCTCTTCTGTTTAAACAAGCTGAGTTAGGGCTTTCATTTCTTGCTGCTGAAAAACTCCCGTTAATACTTAGGAGGGGTTCTGAGCAGATGGACAGAGGAGATGCCAGAGGGGAGACCAACAGCCACAAAGGTAGAGAAGGCAGCACCACAAAATGCTGATGTCAGCAAGCAAGGGGCCCACTCATGATCTGAGTTTGAGTTCTGGACCAAGCAAGGCAGGATACTATCCTAGGAAAAACCCAATTAAGGACAGAGCCAGGACTTAGTCCAAAAGGTCGAGGACAGTTCCCAGTTTCCGTAAGTGAGGACAAAGAAAACAGAAGAGAAGGGACGACCCTCCCCCAGTCAATCATGTGTCAAGCACTCCTCTCACTTAATGTGTCTTACAACCTTATAAGGCAGGTTGGTTTTCCTCCTCTTGCAGGTAAGGAAGGTGAGGCACAGAGAGATTAAATGACTTCCTCCAGATCACTAGGCAGTCAACAGTAATGCTGGGATTTGATTCAGGGTCTGACTCTGAAGTTCAAGCTCCTTCTACTATACCATGCTGCTGTCCCAAGAAATGGTAGGAGCTAAAAACCAACATTGAGTTTTGCCCAGTTTTAAGCTCTAAACTTGAGCTTCTTTAGTACTTTTTCTGGTTACAGTATTTGCCTGGCTCAAAACTAAGTCTGCTGGTAAGGGCTGTGGCTTCCTGGAGAAAAAGAAAAGGAACTTGGGATCTGTCCCATTAATGGTGAGTGCAGGACCCAGATTCCTTTGCAGACTCTGCCACCAGTAGCAAGAAACTCTAACACCTCATACTTGTTTGTGATGACACTGAAGGAGCAGCCTGGGATGGCCTCTATCTGCAATCTGCATGCTAGCTGTTAATGTGGAGTGGCCACCAAGGCAGACACATCAAGGCCACAAGTTTACTGAGAAGACCAACATTCAATAGAGGTATAGAAGTTAACAAACAGATCTAGAGTAGGAAAGGTAAACAATTTATTGTTTCCTGTTGTTGCTATAACAAATTACCACAAACTTAACGGCTTAAAAGAACACAAAGTTATTTTCTTACAGTTCTGGACATGAGGAATCCAAAATGGGTTTCACTGGGTCAAAACGAAGGTGTTGGCAGGGCTGCTATCCTTCTGGAGGGTCTAGAAGAAACTCCATTTCCTTGCAGTTTTCAGCTTCTAGAGCTGCATTCCTTACATTCCTTAGTTCATAACCTCTTGCTCTATCTTCAAAGATAGCAGCATAGCAGCTTCAAATCTCTATCTGCTTCCATTATCATCGCATCATCTTCTCTCTCTCCTACAGTCAGATCTCCTCCTTATAAATACACTTAGGGCCCATCCAAATAACCAGGATAACCTCCTCAGCTCAAGATCCTTAATCACATCTGCCAAGACTCTTTTGCCATATAAGTTAAACATCCCCAGGTCCCAGCGATTAGGACTTGGATAGCTTTGGGTCATTATGTTGCTTACCACATGTAACTATTCACTCTACCACTTATTAGCTGTGTGATCTTGGACAGTTTACTAAATCACTCTGAGTCTCCGCTCCTTTATTCATAAAATGGGATAATAATGATACCTACCTCATAGGATTATTGTAATAATTTAGCAAGAATGCATGTTAAGTCTTAGCACAGTGCTTGGCCATATGAGTGTCCTTGTTAGTGGAAAGAACTCCAAGTTTAGAGCCACAGTGTCCTGAGTTCTAAGTCCAGCTCTCCCACAAGTCAGCCATGTGTCCCTGGAAAATCACATCACCTCTCTGAGCCATTTTACATCTGTAGAATGTGGGAAATATTGGACCACCATTCTCTCTGAGGGGACTTTAGAAAAAGAAATGATACCGCCATGTGTAATGAGCCCACCACAGAGTTGGAACCATTAAATCATAAGGATGAATATGAGAATAAGAATGGCAGGAACATAACAAAATGTACTGAGGTCTTACACGGCAAGCTCAGTTCCACGTTCTCTATATGGATTTCCTAATCCAATCTTCACAATTGCCCTGTGAGACAGAACTACTGCAACCCATTTTGCAGAAGAAGGAACAGGCATAGAAAGGTTAATTAACTTGCCCAAGGTCACACAGGAAGTGTTTCTATTAGTTTTCTACCCAACTGTAACAAATTACCACAAACTTAGTGATTTAGAACAACAGAAATTTTTTCTCACAGTTCTGGAGGCCAGAAGTCCAAAATCAAGGTGCTAACAAGGCCACATTCCCTCTGAAGGCTCCAGGGGAGGATCCTTCCTCGCCTCTTCCAGCTTCTGGTGTTGCCAGGGGTCCTTGATGTTGCTTGGCTTGTGGCTGCATCACCTCAGTCTCTGCCTCAGTCATCTCATGGAATGACATCTCATGAGGCAGAGCAAGTGTTTCCCCAGTTCTCCTGCCTCTGAGCAGCCTCAAACGCAGGGGCAGCTAGTGCACTGTTGTGGATGGCCCCAGAGCAAATGACCCTGGGAACAGCCCCTTGGCACAGGCTCTATGAGCCTATGTTTCACTCAAAACTGATTTTGCTTCAAACTAAGGCTGAGCCCCATTATCATTATTTAATGTCAGTGTAACGGCAGTGTGATACCAGGCTTTTACACGATATATCATCCCTAAGACTTGGAAGCTAGGAGGACACAGCAGAAATACAGCATCCCAACTTCCCAATGTGCTCGCGGCCATCAATATTGATGGCGTGTCATCAATCAAATCCGGCAGGCTTTTACGTGCTCTCATTTTTAACTGAGCCTTACCATGCATTACAATAGAATATTTAAAACCATGTACACATTTTATCAAGCCTTCATGACCACTAAATGCTCTCTGGTTTGCAGCTCCAAATATTATTCATTACATCTAGAGAGGTGGCATGCAAAAGTAAAGAAACCGAGTGGAAACAGAGTGTGATTAAGGACAGGGCGGGAGAAGACACCATCAGAATCCGCTGCCTGATCCAGCCCTACCCTCCAACTAGCCCCCAAGCACAGACTCATGTCTCCTCCCACTTGCTTCCTTTTCAGCCCTAATGGGTCTTTGGGTCAAGATGCCTGGTTCGAATCCCAGCCCTCAGGTGAACTTGGCCAGACTGTTTCACCTCCACCAGCTTCACTGTCCTTATCTGCAATGGGGATAAATTCTACCCACCATTGGAGTTTCTGAGGACATAACCAAGTGTTGCACCTTCAAAGTGTCTTGGCTCAAGTGTCTCCTTCAAAGTTAAGCTTTTTCTGACTACCCCCTTTTTTTTATTTAATTGCCACCACCACCCCATCCTAGGCATGGCCCATCCTTCTTACTAGGTGCCATTTTTCATAGCACTCATCACCTGCCCACAGATTCTCTGATTCACTTATATGTTATGTTTACTATCTACATCCCTACACCAGAGCATAAGTCCAACAAAGGTGGGATTTCTATCTGTTTTGTTCACTGATTTACTCCCAGTTCCCAGAACAGTCCTGGCACACAGTAGCTGTACTCAATAGATGTCTGTTGAGTAAATGAATAAAGCCCACAGCAGGCTCTTGATGAAGAGTTCACATTTGCTGGGTGTAGACAGACGGAATCTTGAGAACAAGCAGAGGAACAGCAGCACATGTATGTTCAGCACTGAGTGTGAGAGCAGTGAGCTTTATATGCATTACCCCACCAATCCTGTCAGGCAGCTGGCAGCCTCCCACATTACAGATGAGGACTCCTGGCGTCCCTGCCGTGAACCTTCTGCACAGTCATGGTGTGACCTTGAGCAGGTCATTGACTCCTGATCTGTCTCCTCCTCTATGGCTCCTTCCTATGAATTCCCACAGGACTCTGTCTTGTCCTTTGGCCACAGGGACCACACTCCATCATAAATTCCTTCTCCCGAACCACCTGACCTCCATGCAGGTAGAGCCCTGACTTACCCATTTTTGCATCTCCATCACATGGCACTTGTCCCATATACATAGGATGAATATATTAATAAAGGTAAAATGGAGACCTCAAACTAGAATCAGGGGCAGCAAGTGTTGGCATGTGCATTGCCATTACCCCCCTCCCAAACCCTAGTGCACAAAAAGACTGAACCTGCATATCCTTTCTTTCTAAGCACAGATCCAGCCTCAAAATCCTTCTCCACATCTCACTCCAGACAGCCATTCCCAACACATTAGAGTTGGCAGAGCAAAGTATTAACCATCCCTGTCACAGAAATGGTTGCTAAAAGATCCCCAAATCCACTCCCTATGCTTTGTGGGCACACATTCTATACATTTCCCACCCTTCTTTGAGGGAGCTGTGCCATGTGACAGAGTCCCAGCTGACGGAATATGTGTGGGAGTGATGGGCACCACATCCAGGACTCCTCTGTCCACACCTGCCATGTGGGAGCGTCAAAGCTTTCTCCCCTCTGTGCATTGATGCAGACAAACATCATGACCTGAAAGTCCCCATGTGGAAGACAGTGGGGCCACAAGATAAAACAAGCATGGAGCCCCAAGTCACCTCTTGGAGGAGAGCCATCTGCCAGCCAGGAAGGCTTATTGATAAGAGCAAGAAAACACTAGCTGCATATTTGGCACTACATAATTTGAAGTTGTATGTTACAGAAGCTTGCTTTACCTTAACTAGTGTAGCTGGACTACTTTTTCATTTCTTCAAAACCTCTCTCCTAGTTCCACATTACTATAATTCAAAAAAGTTTCATTTGTTATCTAAGCTTCCAAAAGGTATTTTCTAGTAGCTTAATAAGGCATGTGTACTTCTGGGTATTTTATATCATGTTAGAGGGCACTAACCCTCAGTGCTCAGCAAGTAAACTTTTAACTCTGGGAAACATATAAAGTATTGCAGGATGTAATAACATCTATCTTCAGATTGCAGATCAAGTTCTTGGGAAGATATTCATATGAAACAGTTGGCTATCCCAAAGCACTGTCTCAAAAAAATGCAGCAACAAATGACACGACCAATAGAAAGTAATACAACTACATCACTACCTGTGTGCTTTGAGCAAATTACTCAGCCCCACCTGCCGCCAACACCCCAGACCTCCATTTCCTCCTCCAATAACACACACACAATTGCACCCACCTCATTGGTAAAGATGGGCGATGTGCTTATAACAGTAACTGGCACAAAGTAAAGTGTTCTATAAACTTTAGCTACCATTTGTGACAGGAAGGATAGATCACTGTGGGTTAGAATGACAGAAAATGAGTGCAGCGATGGCTGAGAAAGGATATGATGGGGGAAGGAGACAGAAGCAGGAGTGTTTATATTATGTTAAGAAACAATGAGGACATCAGTCTGGAAATGTTAGAGATTTTGAAGCAAGGGATTATTCTTACCAGGACTAGATTCTGAAGGTCTCTAAACTCTAGAATGAGAAATCAATTAGTACTTTAACTTTTTTTTCTTTAAGTGTGTGGTGAAGAAAGGGTAGACACATGGCTGAATAGACAGTAGGAAGGAAGCCAAGAGGAAAGAAAGCAGAGGGAGAGAGAGGAAAGAAGGAAAAGAAAGTTCATCATCTGGGATTTGACAGCAGAGCCCAGTGAAAAAGAAATCATGCTTTAGAAGGAAAAAGACCTGGAGAGAAATTTCAATTCTGCTTTCTATTATTATATAATTTTGAATTAATTGCCTCCTCTTGGTAAGCCTCGGTCTCCTACTATAAAGCAGGGGGGGTCATAATCCTCATATCACATGGCTGCTTGATGAGAATTAAATGAGGTAAACCATATGGGGCCTGGCACAGAATCTGCCGGTAGGGTAAGTTCTGTCAGTCATTCATTGATTGAACACTAATGCGGCACTTATGAAGGCCCTGCAGTTGTACTGAAGTAATATTCCACAAATATTAGCCTTCCCTCCTCATGCTATTTAGTTAGCAAAAGCCACGCTTGCTGATACAACAGCACTGAGTGCTTGGATCCCAGCCAGCATTTGGCAAGGACCCAAACCGGCAGTCTATGGGAACAGGAACAAAAGCCCAGAAAGTGCCAGTGTCACCGAGTCCTGAGCAGTGTTTTGAGTCCTCATACATCTCTATCGGATAGAAGCCTGGGAGACAGTCAAGTGTAGTGATGGCTTCCCCTCCTTCCCCCAACCAGAGACAAGTTCCAGTCTGAGAAAGCATCTCTCCCATGCACTTTATATACGTGGGTCCCTTCCTGTCATCTGCAGTGAAATAACAGCAACCCACTCATCATAATTTATTAATCAGGCTAAAGTTTCTGCCCAGTTCTTTCTGCATTTGAAGAACTGGGAGGGAAGAGCCTCTCTAGCAGAGTTAGGAATGATAGCTTCTCATCCAACATTCGCCGTGCATGGCGTTCTCATCAAATTGTCGGCTTGGCTGAAGAAACAGTCCTCTTCTCAGAAAGCAAGAGTGAGTTTTCCAGCTGGGGGCACCCACTGCTGCCCCACAAAACGAAGAGGTTCCTGAGACTGAGAGCTATTTTGGCCCTGTCTGTACACAGGTGGCTCTCATAGCAGGACTCCAGCGGCCAGCCAGCGCTGGTCGTTTCTTAATAGGCTTGTTTGTCCCCCTGAAACGTCTGAAGTGTGGGAAAAATGGTAGTGGGGGGAGGGGACAGGAGTGGGAGAAGAGAAGAATGTTCTTTAAAAATCATCAGAAAAACTGGGACCTGAGTGGGAAAGAAAATACAAAGTGAGCGCTGATCATCACAGAAGTGAAGCTGGAAACGAGAACGTTGTCGGAGCCCAGCAGGGCAGAGGCTCCGGACTTCAGGGACTTGCGGGGTTTTGCCCTTCTTTGCAGGGCCAGCCACATAATGTGCAGGACCCAGTGCAAAATGAAATGAGATGAGTTGTCCCTCGCTCAAAAAGCAGAAAAACGTGCTGTTAATGGCACTAAAATATAAAGCTTTCCTTTCTTCCACAGCCTTTCTCTCGTCATCATGCGTTTTATATACTACTTAACATCGTTCTAAGTAAAGGAAAATTAAATTTTTAAACTATTAGCATGAATTTTACAATTCATCTTTGTGTTGTGAGGTGCCAGTCTAAAATGCAAATACAGGAGCATTTTACTTGTATGTGGAATCACAAACATTACACAATACATATTCCATGGCTTGTACACGCATATGAATCTCAATCTTACCACCACAGTGAAAACGCTGCACCAAACTAGCTCACTGCTTTTATTCCATGTCTTGACATGCGTACTTTCTACCAACACCCTCCACCTTTGATTTACTTATGAGGATGGAAGGACTAAAGGAAAAGGAACTGTGAGCTTCCCAATCTTTCCCTTCCCTTCTCTGCCATTGTTTCCAGCCTAAGTGGCTGCCTAACACAGAGAAGGAACATGAGTAAGAAGGATAAGATAGGATGGGGCTCCCTGGTCCCTTGTGTTCCTTAGATGCCATTACATTCTTTCTGTGCTCAAAGCCAGTTCTGGTTTGAAGGAAAAGAGTGGCCTCCTGGGGCTGTTTGATCCTCACTGACTCAGTAGTACATGTACGGTACTTACTGTACTTGCTTTGAGTCTCCCTGAACTCCCATGCATTGGGGGCCCGTGGGAATTCTGTGCTCACGGGACAGTGAAAATGCTGTATGCCAACAGATGGCAAGCGTCCGTGGACACACGTGCTGTGTATCTCCTCTGCTCACGTGCATGCTCCACTGTCCCATGGGACCTCACTTACAAAACAAAAGTTCAGAGATAAAATTACCTAGAGCTCCAAGACAGCTACAGCAGGGCACTGACACAAGTGCAGAGCTCCTCTGCATGCAGGGCACCAGGTGACTGCTTGCCTGTGAGTTGATGAGCTTCTCCAGGAAGCCCCAGTCAACCCAGCAAACACTCAATCCTCCCAAATGACTGGATTCAATATCCCACGTGCTCCAGGGTGTTCTTTACAGACTCAGGGTCTTTACTCACTGTAGTGAGGTGAATAGTGTTCCCCCAAAAGATATGGCCAAGTCCTAGCCCCCCAAACCTGTGAATGTGATCTTGTTAGGTAACAGGATCTTTGCACATTAGCTAAGGATGTCTAGATGAGATCATGCTTTAAGGTGGGCCCTAAATTCAATGACTAGTGTTCTTATTAAGGACAAGAGAGGGATATTTGGGACACATAAATACAGGGGGAAAGGCCACATGACAACAGAAACAGAGATTGGAGTGAGGCCACAGTAAGCTGAGGAACATCAAGATCCACCAGAAGCTACACACCTGGAGGAGTGCTCTTGCCTAGAGTCTCAGGAGGAAACATGGCCCTGGTGACAGCTTCACTTTGGACTTCTGGCCTCCAGAACTGTGAGAGAATACATTTCTATTGTTTTAAGCCACAAAATGTGTGGTAATTTGGTGTGGTGGCCCTAGGAAACTAATACACTCATGCCTTTCCTTCTTTCTGGGCTGCCTTCCCCACCACACACACATCGTGCTGCCTACCATATGGAAAGCACTTTAGCAGAGTTCGTGGCATATAGCTTTTGTTCAATCAACAGTAGCTAAGGTTGAACCTTCAAAAGCACAAGAACTTACCTATCATGACTCTATCCTCAGAGTCCAGTACATAAAAGGGGTTCAATACATAGTTTTTAAATTAGCAAATGAATGAATAAATGAATTTCCCTTTCAGATTCAACATAGTCTGACCTTTAATCTACAATCTGTCCCAACATCCTGTGAATAAATTAAATATCTCTTTATACTGCTGTAGTGCTGTTGGTGTTTATTCACACATCCATTCAATAACTACTACGAGCCTGGCCCTATTCAAGGCACTGTAGCTGCAGTAGCAGACAAGACAGGTGAAGCCCCCTGCTTTCATGGAGTTGATGTTTGAGTGGAGGAGATAGACGATGCACAAAGAAACAAAGACTAATGTAATAGGATTTCAGGTAGTGATGAGCACTATGAGGATAAAGTGGACAGGAGGACAATGGTGGGAAGGCAGGAGCTACTTTTAGATAGAGTAGTTAGGAAAGAGATCACTGAAGAAAAGACACATTACCCAAGACTTGAATGAAGTGTGAGGACAAGCCATCCTAAAGGCTGACAGAGAGAGCATCCCAGAAAGAGGATGCAGCAAGTGGAAAGGCCCTGAGGCTGGGAAGGTTGGAAGACCAACAAGAATACCACTTGGTTACAACACTGGGGCTGAAAGGAAACTGATAAAATGGGGTCAAAAGGAAAAACAGAAGACAGGTCATGTAGGGCCTCATAGCAATGACAAGGAGTTTTTATTTATTCTAAGACATTAGAGGGTTTTGAGCAGGGGTTGATTTTTCTGATCTAAGTCTCTCTCTCTGGCAGCTGTGTGGAGAATAGACTGAAGGCAGTGCAGGGTGGGAATAGAATCAGAGACCTGTTAAAAAGCTTTTGCAACCATCCTGTCAAGAGGGTATGATAGTGTAGATGGGTGTCTCTGTTGAATGAGTTTTAAAAGGAGCAGTTCTGCACTCAAGCATTTCATATGAGAGAAAGGTCTTAAACTAAGCTGTGCATATTTAACCTGCCTGTACCATATGGGACATTCCTCATGTCCTGCCCATCTGCAGTCAGGCTGACTCAAGGTTTGCCAAAGCCTGATGCTCCTAGGTACACTAAATCTTCCAATAAGGTGAAGGAACATAGCATAAGTCACTATTGTCATCATCTGCCTCCTGATTTATGGTGTAGTAAAAGTAGCACCTAAGCTTTACCTGGTAGTCAATCCACGTTGTTTGGGCCCAGATATTGACATGCACAAACAGGAGAAAAGATGAGTGCCACAAAGGTTTCTTGTGGATAATATGCTGAAAGTCTCAGACACTCCTTTCCTGGTTGTGATCCCACCTGTTGTGGGACAGCCTCCAATTAGGTGATGGTTTCACAGTGCTTTTACTCAGGAGATACGTGACCCCTGCCCCTACATATATCCCTGGAACTGACTAAAGAGTTCAGTGACCAAAAAGATGTTTTGTACTGGGCTTGAGATTCAGTAAGTTTAGCCAGCAAGCTTTAATCTGCCTGAAACTTTCCCCTAACAAGTTGAGTAAAACAAACACTCATAGAAGCCTCTTTCTGAAGGGATATGTGAGAATATGAGCTGGTGCCTCGCTCTCTAATATTTTTAGGATGTTTTTACCTAGAGTTTATATCATAATCTTCAAGCAAGTTAGGGACCTACCTGGGACTAAATGACACTTCACCCTAACACTTTGTCAGGTGAGAGGATCATTCTACAAAAGCAAGTCAATAGGATCTAATTTAACCATCCACAGAGGGAATGTAGTTTTAGGGCTAACAAGGCACTCAATACCCTGATACACAATAAGAACTTAACAGTGAATAAGTAAATGAATGAAATGCTTTTAGTTCACAGCTTTTGAGACAGAGTGGGACCTCTTGCTCGCTTATATTGCCAGCATCTGCATTACGGGTAGATGACTGAAAAATGCTGAAATCATGAGATTAACATAAGCTCCTCCATGACTTGGATTTCCGTATAGCCTCAAGAAGTCAAAGAAGGGAACTGAATGAAAGAGTTCATGGTAATCATAAGTATATGTTATAATATATCTCCATTCGTGGTCTGGGATCGGTTGACCGTGTTTATAGCATATGATCCCATCCCTGTATGGCCACAGCTGAAGGGGCTGGAGGTGCTACATGATCCAAAGATTGCCTCTCATAGACTGAGTTGAGCCACTAAGTTCTTCTCTTGGGAATCTGATCAAAAAGGCACAGAGTCTATTAGTTGGCAGCAGATGCTTGAGGTCATGACATAGAGCAGGGGTTGGCAAACTGTGGCCCAGGGGCCATATCTGGCCTGCCCCCTGTTCTTATAAGTAAAATCTTACTAGAACACAGTCATGCCCATTTGTTTTCATATTATCTATGGCTACTTTCATGCTACAACCTCAGAGTCGAGTAGTTGCAACAAAGATTTTATGTCACACAGAGTCAAAAATACTTACTACCTGGCCCTTCACAAAAGAAAGTTTGCTGACCCCAGATGTAGAGTCGGGTCTGGCAGCTACAATGGAACACATATAAAATTTTAAAAAGCACAGTGAAGGTAAAACCTGTGAAGCTCTGAGAGGTGGAGAGAGTCCCCTCAGTCCCAAACTTTCTCATCCTATTCTTCACTAGGTCTAACTGTACTTTCGGTTTTGTGAGTACATGCCTATTCCTATATATAGCAGCCTTCTTTCCCTTGAGCTACCTTGAGTGGGCTTTGGTTTCCTGCAGCCACAGACCTGGACTGATAGCGTAGATTGATGCAAATCCTTCCCCATGTACTGGAAAGTTACAGGATATTTTCAAGGATGTTAAAGAGTTCTATCAGGTCATACCTTGTTCCCTGAGATGGCATCCAGTCCACCGACCACCTTTCAAAGATAAATATGGGGCCTTGGGAATATCAATGTGCAACAGTTTCCAGGTAACCCAGAGTGGAGTTTGCAGAAAGAGGTCTGTGTTGATGCTTGAGAAAACCCAAGGAACTCTGAGTAATTTTTCTTAAGCCTTGTGATCACCTAGATCAGGACATTACAGGGGAGGAAGAGACCATGGATGGACCCTCCAACAGGGCTGACCACTTTGTAGAAATTGTTCCCTTTGTACCTGACTACAGAAGGGCCACAGCTGAGCAAGTCTTCTTTCTTCAAGGGCTCATGGGCAAAGCCTCAAAAAATCAGTTTCTTCAGCACTCAATTAACATTAGTCACTCACTCTATACCAACCACTGTAGCTTGGGAGTCCCCAAGATCACCCTCAGATTCAATGATTCACTAGAAGGATTCACCAAATTCAGAAAAGCTATTGTACTAACAGTTTTGGCTTATTACAGCAACAGAATACACATTAAAATTAGCAAAGTGAAGAGGCACATGGAGAAGGGTCCAGGAGAGACAATCTATAGTTGGCCTTTACCAGTAGAGTGTTGCAGATAGCACCTATTTCTCCCAGCCATGATGTATGAAAATACACAGAGAGTTGTGTCACCCAGGAAAGCTAACAGGAGCCTTGTCATCCAGATTTTTATTGGAGGTCAGTGAGATAGACCTGGCTAACCTCCTGCACAGCTAACCTTGGGCTGGGCCTGGCTAGGCAAGGAAAGAGGAAGAAGCAGGCTTTGAAATGAGTACAATCACTATCCCCATTCCCCAGATAGGAAAATTGAGGCTCGAAGAGATAAAGCAACTTACCTAGGGTCACAGAGCTTGAGAGTGGCAGAGCCAGGGCTTAAAGTCAACTGACCCTAAGTTCTCCATCAACACACTACACTGCTTTGAAGCTTCATCTGGGTTGTTCTGACTCTCTCCAATCACTATCTATGTATACATGCTGTAGTACTTATTACATGATACTGAAATTATATACTCCTCTGTGAGTCCTGAAGGTGAGAGCTGTGAATGTTTATCTCTGCATTTACCTGGCACATATAGGTGCCCTGAAAACATTGAAAAAAGTGAATGAATGTAGTTCACTTGTGATCAGCCCTGCTGGACACCTGCTGACAACGCATAGGATTAATTTTAGGATCTCTGTCATTTAGCTGAAGAAACCTCTCAGTCTCAGGAGACCATGGAAGAAAGAGAATCATCACGTCTGTGAAGTGCCCACCTTCTGTGACTCACTGGCATCTCCAGGAAAACCCCTTAGCCCCTTGTAACAGTTGTTCGTAATGAACAGAGAGGAGGACTGGGCATTTGAGTTTGAAATCCAGGACCCTATAGAAAGGCTGTGGTAACTAATACCACAGCTACCACTAAACCATTTTCAGAAACTGGGCCAACAGGCTTCTCACTGTAAGAGAAGACAGCTCCTCAACAACTGCTCTCAGCCTGGGGAATGAGCTGGGGAAAGATAGTGTAAGCCCACCTATCCTGAAGCCTTCATGGATGCCCTGGTTCAAGGGTACAGGATTACATCTGTGCTTACCATGGACCCCGGGAGGCCATCCTACCAGAGAAGAACGTGCCTTTAAATACACTTTCTGGACTACATGGAGTGCTTTTTAATGTCATAGAATTAAAGCACAAAAATCATGATCAAGGGCCCTAGATACAGGCCTCCCAATCTGGTGATATTCAAGTGGACTCACAGATCCCACTATGTCCTTTATGTTTCTATCTATTTATACTGATTTCTATCTATTTATATAGTTCTCAAATGCAAGCCCCTTGAGGGCTGGGCATCTTCCATATTCACCACTATATCCTGAGTCTGGCACTGCTAGGCACTCAGATATTTGTTGACTAACAGTCTACTGTGTGATGCTGAAATGAACAGCTGCCAAATTTGAGGCAATCTCAGTTAGCTATTGCTGCATCACCAACTGCTCCTAAACCCAGTGGCTTAAAACCATAAGCATCTATCATTGCTTATGAGTCCCTAGACCAGCTGGATGGTTCTGATGATCTGGGCCAGGCTTGCCTGAGTTCAGCAGGGCCGGCTCATGTGTCTGCAGGCAGCTGGTAGGTTGGCTGGTGGCCAGCTGGCCTAGAATGGCCTCACTCACATCTGGTGGTTGGCTAGCCATTGAGGGGATTTAAAGGGTGACTGGGTCACAGGTATCTTATCCTTCTCGCCACCTTGACCATCCTTCTTGCTACATGGTGCAAGGCCTAGGCTCAGATCTGGCACGCCATCACTTCCACCACACTGTGTAGACCAAAGCAGGTCACAGGCCCACCCAGATTCCCAGGGATGGGAAAACAGACAACACTTCTGAGAGGCATTACAAAGTCACATCACAAGGGGTATATTATGGTCATTTTTGCAGCTTACCTTATAGGTAGTTTTTCCAAATCTATGGTTAAAAACACAGATTATATGTCCTACAGGAAATACATTGTTGGAAGTTCCTTGAGAGACATTTCAAAGAGAGGGACTATTAGCTCTTGGAGCTAATGCAAGTCTTAATTTGTCATCATGCTGCAGTTGGGTTCTAAGAGATCAGTAGTAGGGATTCAATGATTTGATTCCTCCCAGTAGGAAGGAATAAAAATAATTAGAATTAGGATGATCATAATTTTTAAATAATAGTAAAAGAAGGAAGAAGAGTAATGTCCCTTGTTTAAATCCCAACTACATGCCAAGCACAGGACAGAGCCTCTTGTATATCCTATTCCCAGTCCTTACAAATCCCAAAGAGGTCTTTTTCAACCATTTCCCTGGTGTGGAGACAAGCTCTGAAAAAGGTAACCAGCTTGCCTGAATAGTGGTGAAAGAACACAAGCCCAGGTCTGCCAACTTCAGGGTGAGGGCTTTGGCCATTAGGCCAAGCTCACATCTGAGTATTCCAGGAAGAGAACGCAAGGTGGGGAAGTAATTCGCTTTACATGGCTTGACCCCCTGGTACTTAAGAACACTCTGGCCCTGTAGTGCCATCTTGCCTGGGCAAGAAATGCCTTCTGGTCAATGACAGGTCAGAGTTTTGGTAGCCATGAGGGAGCTGTGTTATCTAGGTTTCTATTGTCTGATGACTTAGGGAAACAGTATAGCTTAATTTTATTAACTCATATTGACTTATATAGTTTGGCTCTTTCCACAAAGGATTTGAGGAAACTTACAGTGAAAACAATACAACTGAATATAGAATCCCAGAAATCAAATGCTGTTACAAAGATATTCCCAGAACAATTTTTTTTCCCATGGCATCTTTTACTGTCCTATGTGGACAAAACAAGAAATCACCATGACAGAATCTCAGCCCTGGAAGTGGCTGCAGTGGGTTTCAAACTAGAGAACATAAAAATCACTGGAGAATGTGTTTAAAATGCAGATTACCCAAATCCATACCTAGAGACTGATTCAGGTGGTCTGCATGAAGCCTCAAAACATGTTTAATGCAATTCTATTGTGAATGGCACATAGATTATGCCTTGAAGAATGCTGATAAAATCCAAACCACTTAATGATGAAAATCACCTTTCTAGCACTCATTCTATATACTAAGCACAGTGCTGGGCCCCAGAGGTAGAAAGGTAAGTAAGAGGAGAATTCATGCCCTTAAAAAGCTCAGAGTGGAACCACCGAAACACTGAATTACACAACCAATGGT
This sequence comes from Camelus bactrianus, assembly GCF_048773025.1. Classification (NCBI taxonomy): domain Eukaryota; kingdom Metazoa; phylum Chordata; class Mammalia; order Artiodactyla; family Camelidae; genus Camelus; species Camelus bactrianus. The sequence goes on from NC_133547.1 coordinate 50,973,221, forward strand.
GATACAATGTATTCAGTGCCAGAAACTTAGAGAATCCTTTGAGAGAAGTGGTTAAGTTTTATCTACCAGGTGTCTCTGTGGGGAGTGATGGTTAAGAGTACAGGCGCTGCAGGTGAACTGTCTGTAGATGATACGAATCCTGGTTCGGAATTTGCTAGCTGTATGCTCACGGGCAAGGGATTTCAAAATGGTGACAAGGCTAGCGCCTACCTTATTAAGTTGTGAAGATTCAATTAGAGAATATGTTGGGGACATATTATATCTCAGTTTTAATCTGTGTGTTGTCTGTGTGTTTCCTACCCTGGTGCTGCAAAACTGTTTTAATGTTGGTACTGGTAGGTGATGGTGATGAAGATGGTGGTGGTAGTGACGGTGGTGGTAGAGGTGATGGTGGTGACAACAGCGAAGATGGTGGTGATGGTGGTAGTGTGATGGTGTTGGTGAGGGGATGATGGACAAAGTGGTGGTGGGGACAGGAGTGGTGATGATGATGATGGTGTCTAACCTCTCCTCAGTCTACTTGGATACAAAAACAAAGACTGAAACAAGCTACAGCCCAAAGACAAGAAAAGAAAGATCTGATGCCTGGTTAAGAAGAAAATTCTTCATTTCCCAATTCCCAAAGAAAGACAAGACTGAGATTTGGGGTGAGTAACAAGAGAGATAATGACTTCTATTTTGGCTAAAAAGTTTGAGAATTTCCAACTATAAAAGTGGTTCTGTAGCTTTGGAGAAAAATGAAAAGTAGGAAATATAGATTTGAGAATCAGTTACATATACAGAGAAGGTATGGGAAATAGAGTAAGCAAAGGAAATCTGTAGAGAAAAAAGAACAAAGACAAGAAGATACAGGAACAAAGTTAGAAGTTAGTGCAATGGTAGGACATCTCTCTACAGTGAGTTATTCTTAGGTATAGTAGTTTAGTCAGTTACAAGTGCAACTAATTTCTATCTTGTCTGAAAAAAAAAGGATATCAGAAGAAACATCACCTAATGTTGTTATGAAATCAAAAGATGCTACAGGTATATTTTCAACATGATCTTTCCATCTAATAATCTTACTAGAAGATGGAATAATGTTGGTTCAACATGAATGATTCTTAGCAAACCTATGCTGGGTCCAGTGAGTCTTGCTTTCTTTTCTATGGATCTCAACTATCACTTTTTAAATCCTTCTATAATTTTTCTAGGTATACTTTTAAAGGTTTTATTTGCAATTTCAAGATTCTACAATATTCCCTTTTTGGAAAATTAGAACATTTTCCCTCTACAGACATCTAGCAGCTTCCCTACCCCTCATTATGTCTCAGAGATCATATGCTACAGTTTCACAATTTCAGTTGAAAATTGTTTCCTCTGGTGTATAACTTGGGTTGACCTGTGACCTCTGAATTCATCCATTGATGCTCCACATTCTCTTAAGATAACCTCACCATCTTCAAGTGTTGATTCCTCCTAACTCACATGTGTGCTTATCTGTCCAATTTGAATACCTGTTTCCTTTCCAGAGACAGTGAAAGAACGGTGTTCTGGGTCAGAATCTTGAATTTACTGGACACTCAATTCACGGGCTATTCATGGGAGGCCATGTCTTTACACCTAGTATATTCCTTCCACGTGTACCTGCTCTGCCTCTCCATCTGCCCTGCAGGATCTGACCACTACTCACACCAGCTCACCTACTTCTACTCGACATCACTTCACACTTCTTGATCTACCACCCCCGGTCTGCTCTTGGTCACAAAAGAGACTGATTGGGATTTTCATGACTGACCAGAGAAGGAGAAGCCCTTGGCCAGAAGCAATATTAAAACATATCTGATATTCTGAAAATCTAAATAGGATTATTTGGGACACCCTGAAGAATTTGGGAGGGCCCCAAAATTCATTCATTTATTTTACCATTATTTATTGACCTCTTGTGAAGCTTCTAGTCACTATGACAGCACTGAATTTATAACGGTGAACAAAATGATACATAACCATGGCCCACGTGAATCTTAAAGTCCACCAAGGAAGAGAGATAGTAATCCAATTATCCCACAATTAAAGTGTAAAATTCAGACTCTTAAGGACTATGAGGAAGGGTAGTTTAAGTGATTTGTCAAGAGTATAAAATAGAAACATTCTTGAATAAAAGGCTCCCTTGGAAAGAAAAAAAAAAAGGACCATGGAACTGAGATCCAAAGGCTGCACAGGAATTAACCAGGTCAGGGTTCCTCACTCCTAGAGACATATTAGAATTACCTGCAGAGGTCTTAAAATGCTGATTACCAGGCCTCTCTCCAGACCAATGAATTCAAATCTTTGGTGGTAGGTCCAAGTATTGGTATTTTTAGGAACCCTTGCCCTGTACCCCAGACAATTTTAACATGCAGCTAAGGTTGGAAGACACTGACTGAAGAAGAAGAGACTGAGGGTGAAGGAAAGGGCATGTGCAAAATGCACATGGAAGCGAGAGAAGGCTGGTGTGGCTCAAGTATGGAGAGCAAGAGGGAGCTCAGTTGTGGATGAGGCAGCAAAGGAGGGCAGGGGCCAGGCAGGGCCATGCAGGCCATGTTAAGAATTTTGGCTTTTTATTTTAACATCAATGAGAATCAGTGAAGTTTTTTTTGGGGGGGGGTAGGGGGAGGGGTGTTTTGTTTGTTTATTTGTTTAATTATTTTGACCACTATCAGCTTTGCATTCTGAAAAGATCATTCTGACTTCCTGATGGAGAATTAACTGGAAGGAGAAGGAGGGACTAGAGTTGGAAGGAGAAGGGGGCGCCCACCTGACCTACGGGCTGAGAACTTAAGGACAAGCAGAGACTGTTGTCCCCAGGGCAGCAGAAGAGAGCAGACTGAGGTCTGTCCATGAGAGAGGCGGGCCTTGCCAACCAGGCAGAACATTTTAGCAGCCTCAGAGAGCACTAATCAACAAGTTTGGCTGAAACCCCTCTTTCGGGGAGCACCAGGCGCAGCAGCTTCAGCAGCCTTCTTGGCACAGGGCTGGGCGACACTGCCACGATCTAGGCAGCCCGCCGGAAGCCATATGCCCTGCTTAATTCCTCCACTAACCTACTGCTTGCAGCCATGCAGACATATGCAGCCTTAATATGGTTACAGCGCCTTATACTCCTGAAAAAGTGGGATGGAGGGATGTTCCTGCCCAGGCATGGTGATGGAAAAGAAAATTGTCAGAAGTGATTCTTGGCTGAGATTGGCAACATACACTGTCACTTGAACCTATCAATAGACCAGGCTGATGATGTTTTTCACTTAACACCTAGTGACGAGGCTGTCAGAAACTGGCAGGAGATCCCTGCATGCCCTGCCAAGAAAAAGGAACATAAAAATCTGTCGAAATTTATGCTTGCTAATAAATATACCCCTGGAATTCTTTTTTAAGGAACCCAGGGTTTCAGATGTCTAGGCAACATTTGCCAGGGATTCAGAAAGCTTGATCAAGCCAGGAGGTTTCTCTCTAGCTTCAGTTTTCATGTGAGTTTGGTTTGCTGGCACAGGAAAGGGGAAAGGCAGAGGCTTAGTGAAGGAGGGGGGTCCCCAAAGACACTAATTGTTGTAAATTCTAGCATGGGGTCTGCAGTCTACAGGCAAAGTGAGTAGATACATGACATTGCCCCTAGGCTCCAGGCACACCCTCTAGGACCCTGGGGCCAGATTTCCAGTGCTACCTACATCAAGAGAGAGCATGGGGGCTTGGCAGAGGGTTCAAAGGGAAGGTGTAATAACCATGATCCTCCCTATAATGGGAATGGTTTATTGCACACTGGTTACAGTCCAACATGCCTGTGCTCTGATCTACCAGAGATGATTTTGAGTGAGGTGCTTAAACTTCCAAAACTTCAGTTTATTCATTCCTAAATTATGAATAATACTATCCATGCTGTAAGAGTCTTGCAATAATTAAATAAAATAATGTCTGGAAATGATTAACTTTTATTGCATGCTATGTAGAAAATAGTCAGCTTAGTAACCTTTAGATTGCCATCATTAGAAAGGTCTGCTTGCAAGCTTGTCCCTTGCTAGTATCTGGGACTTTGGATTTTAGGAGAGTTCCCACCATTCCAAAATTGATAAAGGTGCCTACTATACCTAAACTGTTTGCACAGACAATATGGTTTATGTTAAACATTTGCTTTTCTTCTGAGAGTCTGGAATTTTGGCACATGCTAAGCAAAAAGTGCCTACAGGACCCGCCATCAGTAAAAGCCACAGGCACTGGGTCTCTAACAGTATTCCACGGAGACAACTCTTCACAGTTTTGTCACAACTCATTGTTGAGGGAATAAAGCACATCCTGTGTGACTACTAGGAGAGGAATTTTGGAGGCTTGTGCCTGTTTTCCTCTGGACTTTGCCCCATGTGCTTTTTCCCTTTGCTGATTTTGCTTTGTGTCTTTTTACTGATGTCATAACCATGAGTCCAACTATATCCTGAGTCCTTTGAGTCCTCCATATGAATCTACCTGGGGGTGCTCTTGGGGACTTAAAGGTACAGTTTGCTCTAAGTTAACAATAAGTATAAAAAGATAAGTTAACAATAAATGCCCAACATTGCAAACTGACTATAATTCAATAAAAATAAATAAATTTAAATATTGTTAGTATTAAAAATAAACACATGGAAAGAAATGGAAATACCTAATTCACAGGCAGTCACAAAACAAAAACACCAGGAGACTGACTATGTCTCAACCAACAGTTAGTTCCATGCAATTGCAGGCCAGTCAGTTAATCCTTTGGCCATGTCACAGGATTGCAGTGAAGGCCAAGTGAGGCAGTGCATGAAAAACATTCAGCATGTGGTCTGGTATATAGTAAGAGCCCAATGAACACCAGTGACTGTTGTTGCCCATCATCACACAACTGTTGAGACGAGGAACTAGGATTTGAACCAGACAGACACAACCAATATTCAGTCTTACCTCACTCTAAGAACAGTTAAGGGGGGCTTGGAGAAATCTTTGTAGACCCAATGATCACTCATCCACCAACCTACAGTCATTCTGACTAGGACTCTTCGACATACTCTCTTGGTCCAGAGCTTGTGAAGAGGCTGAACTCCTTCAAATTCCCTCCTGAGACCCTCAAAAAATTATTCTGGATAATCTTGGTTCCTCTCTCTCACCATCTTAAAAACCCTGACAGTAATTACAGCTGCCACACTAGAGTGCTTTGAGGGTTACTGAGTTAATGACTACAAAGTCTGTGGAGCTCTTCTGAGGAAAGAAGCCGTAAAAATCAGATAAATAAAACAATCAATCAGCACATGCTTTTTGTGTCTACAGGGTGCATAGTACCATACTGGAAAATAAGGATTAAAGGGGAGGAAAGCAAAGGAAAAGAAGGAGGAAAGTTAGTTTAACCAAAGTCTTTTCAGGCCAGAGTACAAAGCCAGGCATAAGCTAAAGGGCTAGAACTCTCTAAGACTTGACAAAATTAAGGAGGTGCCCCAGATCAGTAAGGAAAAGGTAAAGAACTTGATTAGAAAAAGAAAACCAGGCAAAGGATTTAAGTGGGCAGTTCACATTAAAATAATTAAAACTAGCCAATAAACAATGAAGAGGTGTTTAACTGTCCTCATAATTAATCAAAATAGTAACGAGATACCATTTTTCACTTATCAGGTAGGCAGTTTTTTAATTTTCTGACACACAGTACTGGCAAGGGAATGAAGAAACAGGTACTCTCCACCCACCTCTGGGGAAAATATGAATTGGGGCAATCTGTCTGGAGAGCAAGGAGGCAAGAGCTATCATATTTAAAAATATATATGCCTTTTGACCCAGCAATCCCACAGCTAGGAATCTGCCCTAGGAATAAACTCACAAGAACATACCTTGCTATCTAAGCATATTCATTACATCACTGCTCTTAATGACAAAAAAACGGGAACAATCTAATGTCTGGGAGTAATGTACTGGTTCAATTATGGATAATGTACATGGTAAACACCAGGCAGATGTAAGCAAGAATGAGATAATTCTGTCCACTGGTAGGAGAGTGTGCCAAGGTGTCATATTAAGAGAAAGAAGATAGAGCAGAACAGTATGCATAGTACAACCCATTTGTGAATAAGAACTTGGGGGGATTCATATTCAAGGATGAACCTCGGGATGTACTGTGAACACCCATGGATCTTCACTCATGGTCCTGCTGTGACCAAAGGACTGCCCTACCAGGAGGCCATCAGGGTTAGGGTTGGAGTCTAGAGAGATAGGAGATTTACGTTGTTTTCTTTGTGAAAGTCAAACTCCAGATTCAGCATAAGAAAGAACATAGTATATTAAGATCCTGAACTTGGTGCCAAGTTTTCAAGGTTCAAATTCCAACTCTAGTGCTGCTTACTAGTTGTGTGCCTTTGGGTAAGTCACTTCACCTCTCTGTTCCTTAGTTTCCCTAAAATAGCAATAATATCAGTACTTATTTCATAAAGTCATTATAAAAAATAAATATGTTCTATCTGAGGAGTGCTTCAGACAATGCCTGGCAGATAGCCACTCCCTCTGTAAAGGCTGAAGCAAGTAAATTAGATTCAAACATTGAGTGCCCCATCTCCTGAATCCTAATGTGACTCCCTCTGTTGGTGTGGCCCCAAACACCCAAGGGGGAAAGAAGAAAGGAAAGGTGCCTCTTACGTATTCAGTAGGCCACACTACAGGATGAGATCATTTTAAAAAGGATAATTAGACCTCCAGTTGGTTTTTATTTTATTTCATTTTCTTGCCTGCAGTTGACAAGCGGGGAGATTGTGTTACTGCCACAGACAGCCACCAACAGCAAAGCCGCCTGGTTCTCCCTCTTTCTATAGCAAACTCGTGAAAGAGAGAAGCCTGCTGGTGCAAACTGCTTTGATGGCAGAAAGCATCTAAAATGCATTTTAATTTCAATTTGTGTGAAGCTTTTGTATCAAATTACGGATCTGGGGCACGATGCAGCTCAGTGAAGAATCCCATTTTCCATCAGTTTGGATGTGTTCATTGTGCCGTCAAGGGGTAAAATAATTAAGGCTGAAACTCTATCTCCACTGGAGACTGTCTACTAGTGTCCCACTTCCTGTGTTGATCAAGTCAGGGGACAGACCAGTGATTAGTATTCAAGGACCTGTGTTGCCCCCCCTGGAAGTCCCAGACCAGCCAAAAATACCCAGTCAAGTCAGTAAGTCCAAGAGGCTTCTCACTCAAATGTGATCGTGCCAGTGGTCTGATGTCATTTGCAAAACCATCAAGCAACTAGGGCAAGCCAAGGTTGCATGAACAAACTAAAACAGAAGCTGGAAGAATTCAGTAAAGCAGCTGAATTCTGCAAAACTACAGGTTTTAGTAACTGGTGATTAGGCAACTGAATTCACCTAGTTGCATTCATGCATGTCAAATTAAATGTGTATTTGGAGGCCAAAGCAATTAGGCTAGAAAAGTCACCATTGTTTACATATTTTTGTATTCCTCTTGTCTGGCACATCAGGTGGTCTTCTTGGAGTGTACAAGTTCTGCTCTGTACGAGGGTCTCCTTTACAGGGACTGTGCACCCATCCCCGCCTGCTGTAAGTATTGGCTGCTAACAGAGAATGGCTCTGCTGATAGGAATCATGTCATCTAGAAGGATACATGGTATCCCCAAGCCTCACCATCACTACCAGTCCAGGAGCCACCAATGAGTCCCTAAAACCTAAATCAAAGGGCAGCCTCCTTGCCTCAAGGGAGGCAAGAATTTCTTGGCAATTCCCTTTCATCTTGTCTTCCTCACTCTCTTATAGGGGTCTCCTGAGAGCATTCTCTCAAGAAATCATGTGTACCCAAATCTCTGTCTCAGGCCCTGCTTCTAGAGAACTCAAGTGTATTAGTTTCCTATCACTGCTGTAACAAATTCCCACACATTTAGAAGCTCAAGCAATTCAAATTTATTATCTTATAGTTCTGGAAGTCAGAAATCTGACCCAGGTCTCATTAGGCTAAATCAGGATGTCAGCAGGACTGTCTGTGTTCCTTCTGGAAACTCTTAGGGGACCAATCAATTCCTTGTCTTTTCTAATACCATGAAGTCTCCTGCATTCCTTGGCTCATGGCCTTGTATCACTGCAACTTTTTCTTCCATTGTCACATTACTTTCTCCGACTCTGACCCCTCCTGCATCTCTTTAATAATGATGCTTGTAAATACATTGGACCTACCTGGATAATCCAGGCAAATTTCCTCATGTCAAGATCCTATAAAGTCTCCTTTATCACATCTGCAAAGTCTCTTTCACCATGTCAGGTAACATACCCACTGGTTCCAGGGACTAGAACATGGACATCTTTCGGGAGATTATTCTGCCTCCCATACTGACCTAAAAAAGTTAGTATGAGAAGCAGTCCTAAGAACCAGACTTAAAGGAAGGGATTCTGGAGTCAGGTCACTGACTGGTTGCCCAGCAATGAGGAGTCCATCACTGGTGGGAGATGAAGCATCATAACATCCGTGGCATGTTGGCACAGTGCAATTACTAAGACTTTGACCTGTGGATGATTGGGGCAGGCTACAGGTAGAAGGGGATGCACTGGCTTGTGTAACATCTCTGGTGTTGGGGAGGAATGAGAGATACAGTAATTATCAGGATTGTAAAATTGGGTTGCTGAATACTGTGAATGCATTGAAGAGAAAAATGACAGCCTCAGGGCAATCTCAACAATTGAGAGCAAATTGTGTGGTGCTAAAGAGTAGAACAGGACTTAACTATAAGAATGACAGAACTTCAGAGAAGGCAGGATTTTCAGGCTAGACATACATCCTACACCAAAGTCAGGACCTTCACTGGAAGGAATGGGACTCGGATGTACTTGATTACCTTCAACCCGAAGAGCCTCCTGAACTCTCTGGGCCTGCCAAACTGTCTTCCTTTCTCTTGTTGGAAGACAGGACCCTTCCTTTGACTGAAGAATAGCAACACCTCAAATGGGGTAAATGCCTAGCAAAACAACATACCCACATCCTCTGCTGGCTACCAGACCAATACCAGTATTGACTCTCAGCCTAACCCAATGAGCAAGTGTTGGGCCTGCTAGGGAGAGAAGGATACATGTCATAGTAGCCACAGGGCCCTGGTTAACATGGCTGGGCAAGAACCAAGAGCACATGGATGAAAGTGAATCCCTGCTGTACTTGGTCTATTGGGGTGGAATATAAAGCTTTTTGGATAAAAGAGAGTTTATTTCATGGGGAGCCCTCCTATGACACAGGATTTAACTCCTAGAAAAACTCTGAGAGACAAGTCTTATATGCATCATGGATGGCTCTTGGGAACTTGGACTTAAGCCCCTCAGGATGGGATGCAAAGAAGAAGGGGACTGTGAGTAATAATTTAATTGACATCAACTGTTAACAGTGTTTCTGAGGTCTGGAAATCATTGGTAAGGTACCTGGAAAAAGAAATCTGACATTCTAAGAAGTCCCAATTATTCATGGTATCTAAGAGAAACAAAACTCTACTTGCTGTGAAATTGTACAGCTGCCTCTTTTAATCAGGGGTAATCAATTTGATACCATGTGAGAAAAAGAGTAAACATAGCAAGAAAAAGAGTAAACATTCCTAAAAAGGCCTGCTTGCCAGGTTGGCCCTTGGCTTGCACCTGGAAATTTGGATTTGAGGAGAGTTCTCACCATTCCTAGAATTGAGAAGAGGGCTCACTGTGCCTATACTATTAAAACAATATGATCCTTTTATCAAGAACACCTGCTTTCCTCCTGGGAGTCTAGAATTTGAGCATGTGCCAGGCAGAGGGTGCCTATGTGACAATCTCCAATAAAAACCCAAAGCATTGAGCCTCTAATGAGCTTTCCTGGTAGACATTTCATGTGTTGTCATATCTCATTGCTGGGGGAATTAAGCACATCTTGTGTGACTCTACTGGGACAGGAATCTTGGAAGCTTATACTCAGTTCCCTCTAGTATTTGCCCCCTGCCCTGATTTTGCTTTGTATTGTTTTGCCATAATAAATCATAACCACCAGTACAACTGTATGCCGAGTCTATAAATTCTCCTAGAAAAGCATCAAACCTGGGAGTGGTCTTGGGGACCTCCAACACTCACCATGACAAAAAGATATACATAGTTTTCTTCATACATATTTATCCAGGCCCTTCTGAAGGTGAGAAGCATAGTGGATCATGAAGAAAATGTCCTCATACCCTGAGTTGTTATTTTTTCCTCTATTCTAGCAGATCCTGCTTCCCTTTGAACCCATTGTTGAGTTCCATATTATTTAATGTATAAGGAGTTTGGTTCCATACTTAGAGGTATATGTCCTCACCTTATAAAACAGAATTTTTCAGAACTTCTGGGGTCTTCTTTCCCATTTTCAAAGTATAGATACAGACTTTATTCCCACTGGTCCCAAAGAACTCCAAAATGTTTGAAATTTTAATGTTCTTTCCCCCTAACCATGATTCCTAAACTAAATTTTGCACAGATAAATGGGACCAAAACCTATTGGACAGATTTCACGTCCTGTCAGACTAACAATTATCATAGTTGACTAAGTCTTAAAGACTATGAATTAATCGTGGTGAAAAAATTGTCAAAGGGGACCTTTGAGTGAGAAAAGACAAGAGGATGAAATGGCTTGGGTCATCCCATGAACCTGCAAGGAGCTCAGATCCTGGGGTGAGGGGCGGGAAATAGCCTACTCAGGTGCACATGGTTGGTGCCCCTTCTTGAAGTTTACTAAGGAAAGGAAAAAGTTACTCTAGCAATAAGAGCATGTATGAAAGTGAGGTGTGTGTACACAGCTGGAACCCATAGATCATCTCACCAATTGCCCCTCAAGTGGCTAAAATTAATAACTCTGGTTGGAATATTATTTTTCTCGCCTCTATTCTAAGTGCCCCTCTTAGGCATCTTCTCATCCACAATTCTCTGCTGCCCCCATTTCCTAACCAAATTCCTCAGCCCTCAAATCTCTTTTTCTCTAGTCCAGTTTCATTAGGCACAAGATGATAGTGCCACAGTTTGATGCCTAGTTGACCTGTATTCTGTTCCAGCTTTGGGATTCTTACCCCTTCCTGCCATAGGGACAGGAGGTACTGAGTGGCTATCCTAGTCAGGGTCATGGCCAGAAACAGATGGTATGCTATAGGGGTGGCATATAAAGCAGTGGCAAGCTGAGGAAAATCCACAGGCAACAAAGCCCCAGGGCTAGCAAGAGTGAGAAGTGGATATACCACCTCCAAGATTGAAGGGAAAAATGGAGGAAGTATTACCAGAAGTCAACAAAATCTATCGCTTTGGGAGAGGGCTACCTGATAAGGGCTGTGACCCACGACATGGAAACACAATCACCACCAAACTATGTCCCACCAAGAAGTGAATCACAAATTCAAGTGTGTTCAATTCCTTTTCATCCTTCCTTCTCTCCAGTCTCCAGCTATGCCTCCCATTGACCACACCTAATGAGAAACCAGAGGGCAAGAGAACTCACTGATGGGTCTAGAGGAGCAAATGGAAGATGCCCAGCTAATGGCTGATTACATACTACACATCAAGACACACACAGAGAAATAAATCACGGGACATTCCGAAGCTTTTATTTATATGAAATAGACAACAGATTTCAATATACCAGGAGATTTAAAAACTTGCTTGGAAATGGAATTTCATGCTTCAACAGCACATACCTTGGTAGGCAGCCAGCTATTAACATACCCAGATGTCTGGAGTGTACCCCACTCTAGTAGGCTGATAAGAGATGCCACTATAGGATAGGAGCATTTGGAGAGACAACTAGGCTCTTCAGTGTCTCTCCAGTGTAGCAGATACAACAGAGATTTTGCTGCCTGTCTGCCCCCACAGTGATGCTGGCACTTTCTAACAATCATGTGTCTCATAGGGTCAATTTCACTTTTCTGCAGTTACCTGGTCTCAGTTGTGATGAACCCAGAAGAGACCTTGCTCTCACCTTACTACTCAGTCACCCTGGGGTCTTATTTCAAAAGGCTGTCTGTGATCAATTTCACATTTACAAAGTGAACAGGTATTAATCCTAATGAACACCACTTATTCTGGGCTCTCCCTAACAAAGAAATGAAGACTCAGATGTTTGTGCAACTTCCCATTCAGATATGCTGCTTGAGAGTCCCACTATAATTGAAATCACTAGTCCCTCAGGGGCAAAGGGCTTAGAACTGGTTAGAGACTGAAGAGATGACAGAAAGGGGGAAAGGCTGGGAGAATAAGTGTCTCTGCTCCTTCCAGGTGGCAGTGATGTCTGCCTGCACAGGTGAGCAGAAAAGTGCTCACAGAGATTGTGTTCACTTTCCCTTTGATGGTAACAACAGGTGGCCTTGCAGCTTTGCCATTATGTAACATTTCTATAATAATATTTCTTCTTTCAATTAACAATCCTCTAAATAAGCAAACTAACTCATTTCTTGACACCATCCTCCTTAGGCACTGTAGGAGAGGCAGGGTAGCACAGTAGTTAAGGGCCCAGATTCTAGAATCAGCCTGCCTGGCTTAAAGCCCAACTTTACCACTTAGTAGGAATATAACCTAAGGAAAACAACTTAACCTCTCTGGGCCTCAGTTGTCTTACCTCTACTTCCTTATCTGTTAAGAAGTAATTATAGCCCTTCCTCACTGAGTCGGTGAGAAGATTAAGGAAGAGAATATATACAGCTCAGCATAGCCTCAAGAAAATTTAATGTAAAATTGCCATATGAGCCAGCAATTGTACTCCTACACAAAAGAATTAAACAAATACTTAGATATTCATACACATATGTTCACAGCAGCACTATTAACAATAACCAAAAGGTGGTAACAGCCCAAATAGCCATCAATAATGAATGGAAAAACAAAATTTGGAACATCCATACAGTGGAATATCATTCAGCCATAAAAAGGAATTAAATACTGATGCATGCTATAATATGGATGAACCTCAAAAACATGTTGAGTAAACTAAGCCAGGCACAAAGGCTACACATTATATGATTTCATTTATATGAAATATCCACAGGAGTCTAGAAATGAAACAAAATAAGACACTGATGAGGAAGAATGGGAATAGGGCATACATAAAAGAGAAAATACAAATAGAACAAATACACAAAAAGATGTTCATCATCACCAGAGTTCAGGAATTTCACATGGGCAAAAATTTTTTTAAAAACACACTTCACATGGGCAAAAATTAAGAAGTTTGCTAATGTCATTGATGTGGGGAAATGGTTACTCTCAAATAGCAAGTGGAAGTATAATTTGGTACAGGTGCTTTCAAGGGCAATTTGCCAGGACCTACTAAGGTTTAAATGTGCATCCGCTGAGACATAGCAATTCCATTTCTCATAGCTGCCCTGAAGAAACACCCAGAGTCCACAAAGAGACATGTTCAAGGATGGCCATTGGAGTCGTGTTGGCAACAGCAAAAAACTGCAAATGTCTAGATGTATATCAATAGGGGGCTGTCATAATAAGCTGCCACACGTACTCATATAATGAAATACTATGCAATACGTAAACTATTGAAGGAAATCTGTACATCCCAACACAGAAAAGTCTCAAAGACACAGTGCTAAAGGAAACACACACACACTAAACAATACTATCCATTCTCTATGATACAAATCTATGGGTGAAAACACATACAAATAAGTTTTAAAGTATCTGTACTAATAAGAGTAGCGGCATCACATATGGAGGAATTCCCTAGGGATTGCTGGTGATGGTCAAGGCAACTTGAGGCTTATTTGTGATGTTTAATCTTTTTTTTTCCCTAAGTTCATGCGCTATTGCTGTGGCTGAAAAAATTCAAAACATTTAAATAGCTACTTTGTGGATCTGTTTTCAGCAAGGACATTCTAAGCTATTCTACTTTGTCACAGGCTTAAAACTTTCATAGTTCCTCCCAATCGACATTATTTACCTATTTTTTTTTTGTTCTTGAATATACTACAGTGATTCTCTAACAATTTACTACATTATAACCCTGAACTTTCCCCAAATTTCAGAATTAGTGTTTGAGACCCATTTTTTTCATTCATAAATGTAAATTCCTTTCAAAACAAAGGCCTCTGGTAACACTCACACATCCAGACTTGGAAATGGAAGCAGGTCTGCCAAAGAAGGCATTCTTAGAAGGCAGCAGCCTCAGCTTCACATCTTCCTGAGGCTGCGGTGATGAAGTCCCTCACTCCGATGTGCTCTAAGGAGGACACATCTCAGGCTGTGGACCTGGGGCAGCAGAAGTGGGGTCTTCGGCAGTGTTATTCTTGGCTGTGTGATCTCTAGACCTGTATCTCTAGCCTTCCCAGAAATACTATGAACTGCTCAATACTATTTTGACAAATCTATTTTCTGCTGAAATTAATCAGGTTTGGTGTCATTATATGCATCTGACAACCTTGACTGACTCCATGATCTTGGGAAAGTTACCTAATTTCTTCTATTTCTTCATCTCTAAAAATGAGGATAATCATATCTATCTCACAGGGTTGCAAGAAGATAGAATATATGCCATATATTTAAAATAGATATTGCACATATGAAATATATTTTAAAATGCACATATATTAATAGATCCACTGAATATATTTTATGCACTTATATGAATCTGTTAATATTACATCTCTATGTATAAAATCTGTATTAAGGTAAAAAATATGAAAACACCTGACCCATAGCTTTTTCCTCAGGGTTGGGGGCAACGGAACATGACAGGTTCTTAGAATTTATAGTAGATAAATTGCAGATTTCCACTCTTAATAGCTCATATAAATGGAAAGGCAAATGATGTACAGCTTTCAAGGAGGCTGGAAAAATAAGTAAAAAGATGGCATTTGTGGACCTAAGCTTGAGTACAAATAATCACTCCAAACATCCTGTGACTCACTTATTTTGTGTATAATCTGCAGTGACCTTTCCATTGAAGGCCAATTTTCTGATACCGAATAACTTCCAATCACAGGCCAGCTGGCTTCACGACATTCACAGAAATTGCCTGTTCTAATATCGGTCACGATAAACATCATTAGGACTGAAGTTTTTCTGCAAAATGACTCTCAAGCCCTAGAGTGAAGTCCACAGCCAAAGCAGGTGACATCAAGATTAACGACTTTGTTGGGTACCCATGCAAGCGTTCCCCTGCCAGCCCAAGTAATCAAGCAGCAGAGAATGTGATGGTTTGGAAGGGCCTCGGGGATCCTGGTGTGCAAATTAGTCTGAGCATCAGAGTCTCTACAGCCAGAAAACCATGTTCCCTGTCCATTCACATGGAGCATGTACCCCCACAACAGGTCCTCCAGCTACTCTATCAGCCAAGGAGAAGTGAGGCTGAGGGTCCCCATTTCCTTGCTCTGTGGGAACCTTCAAAATAATCAGCCACAGCAAGCAGAGACAGGCATATAGATGAGCTGAAAATGAGTGTGTCTTTTCTTACTTCTCTCAGGACCATCTGCAGAAGAGAGCCAGGACTTTCTTGCAAATTACCAAGGCATCATCACTGTGTTCCTCATTAAGTTTTTTTTACCTGAGGACTTCAATCTTCCCCAGGACATTCCTTCACACATCCAAACAACAGAAGAAAAAGAAAGGTGGAAAGTCTGAAAACTCAAGTGGGGAAAGTCAACAGCAAATCAGCCTGAATCTGTCCTCTGCTTCAGTCTTAAAATAATGTCTTAAAATAATGTCTGATCGAAAGGAATCCCAGCCAACTCTTCCTCCTTTAATTTGGAAAGTTGTTAATGCATTTAAAGATGAAGGGCCCCCTCAGCTCTCTTTCTTCTTCCTCTTCCTACCCAAGCTTTAATGATTTCTTCAGGAAGAGTTTATAGATATATTTGTAACCCTAGCATACTTTCCTCATTTCTTTGGTAATAAAACCCCTGCTCTTTCCTGTGGGAAATTCCATGTGCTTTACATGGGAGTAAGCTTGTTATTCACATACACCCCCCTCCACAAACACACACACACACACACACCCCTTACATGATAGGAATGAACAACATACTCAGAAATGACCATTCCAAAAGTGACCGTATAATCAACGTGTCAGTCCAATCAGAGTTTCCTCTCATATATGAACACCAGGACAATGTCTCTTTCTTGCTCTGAGACTGTTAAGTCATAAGGATAATATAGTCTTGAGCTCCTGCTGGCCTTTCCTACAGAAGCATGGAAGAAGCTCTCCACAAATAAGAAAGAATGACACCAACATCCAAAGAGAAAAGAGATAAAGGGGTAAACAGGAACAGACCCTGAGCCCTGATGCCATCACATGAGCCATTAAAGGAATGCTGATTAACAAAAGAAGAAAATTAAAATAAATGAGTCCATTTACTTGTAATAAGAGGTTTGAAGTTAGAAACGGTGAAAAAGCAAAAGGCAAGTTGACTCTACAGGCTGTAAATAAGGGTTCAGGCCATACTGTGAATCCTGGCATTTGTAGCACCTGCTGAATGCTCAGCTCTAAGTAGAGTATAGCACTGGTAGGTAGGAATTTCTTGTAATTCACACCAATTTATTTAACAGTAAAGTGTCTGGCTGAGACTGATACAGAAAGCTACTTAATTAATGTTTTATTGAATGGTTGCCGTATGGACTTCAAGAGACAGGGGGACTATAATCTCCCTTGATCTTAACACTCTGCTTCTATTAACTCAGCTTAGGCATAAAACTTTATCCACCACATCACAGAATAGGCTCGAATTGACTGTGTGTTGTTATCCCATACCTTTGTAGATTACTCTTCAAGTCCATTCTTGGCTGTAAATTTATTCCCATTCAAATTCATCTTTTAATTTCAGCTCATCATCTTGGTCTGTCAACATGATATAGAATTCTGACTCGATCATGCAATAGATAAACTCCTTTCTTCTAGCTTTGCATCATTTGGAAATTCAACAGGTTCACCCACTACAACGTATCCCAGCCACTGATAAATACAAACAAGATAAGGAGAAAGTCCTGCAATGTGTTGGTAGAGAAACTTCCCTCCTCCCCTCCAAAAAAATGTGACATTACTAGGAGATCTTTATATATAGTTAAACATTTAGTTATAAATCAACCTGTGAACTCATCCAAATCATGTTTCATCCTGTTGACTATGTGAGTTTTATGAAATATTTTACTAGCTGCCTTGCTGGGCATCATACCCTTCATGTACAATGGTACAATAATCTGATTATAAAAAGAATCAGAGTTGGTTCAACATGACCAGTTCTTGGTGAAACCACTATGGCTCCCAGTGATCCCAACTTCCTATTCCACCACCTCAAAAGCCATCTATTTAATAATTCAGTCTGAGATTGCAGCATTCACTAGTGTCAAATGCACTGGCTGGCAGCCTCTAAAACAACCTTCCTCCTTTTATGGTAACTTTAAAATCTGTCTATAGTCAGTCAGTCTTTCAGTCACCCCTCCTTTTTCTGCTCAACAAACAAATATTTAAAGAATGCCTACCATGTGGCTCTATGTAAGGCATTTGGCATATAGAAAGAAGTAAGCAGACGAGGTTGCTATTCTTGTGGAGTTAGGATGAAGGCTGCTGACAATTGCATTTCAATCAAGGAAACGTAACACAAGAGAATCAGTGGTCTGGTTCACCAGGTCTGATTTTGGGGATAGTAGGAGAGCTGATTTACTGATTTTGGCTGCATCTTCCTGGTATTCCCTCTGTCTCACCCTCACCTCTCCTACCCCTCATACACACCAATTTCTCCCTCTTCTCTGGCAGTTCGAAGAAAAATAATGAGACAATGACCAGGAACTGTTTACTGGAAGAAATCTCAGAGGGTTTTTGCTCTTCACTTTAGGGAACTATTTCCTATAGCTAATCATAGGGGTATAAATGAGCAACACAAAGTAAAAAAGATGTGTCCAGCATGAATCAAAAACACAACCAGAAATTCACGCATTAGCCAAAACTTCACCTTCCAGCCCAGGGGATGGTCCAGTATTGACATTAAATTAGAAAACCCAAGGGCAGGGACATGACTGTTTACTCTCATACTCCCAAAACAATGCTCAGCACAAAGCAGGTACTTAAAGGAGATTAAATGCATTCATGGTCCCTTTGCCATGTGACTTTCCAGTTCCTCTTCCCACCTCTTCAATCTGAGCTGAAGTGTGACATTTTTTGGCCAACAAAATGCAGCAGAAGTGCTACCTACCTGTTCCAAGTATAGGCCCTCAGGTCTTGTGTTACCACTATGTTCTGTGTCTCTGTTACCACCATGAGAACTTGCCAAGACTAGCAAGCAAGAGTGAGAAACCAATGAAGAAAAGCTGTGTTGCCTTGGTTTCCCCTGCCTAGGCCACACTACACCAGTCAGTGCCCCCAGTGGACCCCAGGTATGTGAGGGAGTCCAGCCAAGATCAGCAGAGTCATGCAGCCTGTTCCCACCTGGCCTGAGACACATGAGAAATAAAAGCTTATTTTTCATAGTTTGCTACACAAAATTATCTTTTCTGTACACCATTCTTTTAGCTGTAATGTTCAAATATAAGGACAAAGAGAAGGGAGAGAAGACATTTTAACACATAACTTGTTTAGAAGTTTGCCATGTATGTGCTTTATACCCTTCGTGTTTGACATATGCTTCTTATGCCAAAGGGCTCTCAAGAAATAGATGTGGATAAGGAAAAAAAATCTGCTTGTGTGAATGTCATAAATATATTGAGAAGAAGATACCCAACTAAGGAGAAGGGGGAAGTTCAAAAGTAGCACCTCTATATCCTATGCAGCAACCAGCACCATAGATTTTACGCTTGATAGTTCCCACAGACCCGTTAAGATGAATTTCATCCAAGTCTGAAGACCTGAGCTCACGTCTATGAACCACGCTGACTACCTGCCTTCACACCCACACTGCCTTGACTCCCTCCCCTTTATTCTACTTTTTTCCCAGAGCAAAATCATTCTCCTTGGTAGACAAGTCAGAATTCAAACAGCAATTAAGTAGTTCTGCTTTCTCTCTCATCTGTTAAAATCTCCCCCAAGCAGTCCTTCCCCTGTTTATCCATTTTTTTTCCCCTCAGATGGAAATGAAAAGCTCCTTTCAGTTGTTTCTCAAGCTTTGGTTCTTCTGAGTTTTAGATGAAGTGAGATAGTAAGGAGCACAGGCTCTAGAGTTAGACTGTTAGGGGTTTGTGTCCCAGATCTGCCACGTAGAAACTGCATGGCCTTGGGATGTTTCTTAACATCTCAGAACTTAAATTTCCCTTTCTCTAAGTGGGAAAAATCACCATATCTGTATCAGATGGTGGTTGTGAATATTAAATGAGAAAATATAAGCAAACTGCTTAGCAGTTTCTGGTGTATAGAAGGTACCCGATAACCCAGCAGCCTGCATGATTCTTTAAGTTCAGGGCCATTGTTTTGAGTTCGGGGAGAAGTATCTATTTTCAATCCTTTGTCACTTTTTCTGCTTCCTGTATGCCCTTTTGATATCTGGGCTTTTCAGAGAACTCCACATATAAATACAAGGTTACCTATCAACATTCTTCCTTTCAATCTTTATGAGAATCACTCTATACCAACTTCTAAGGTAGGACATTGATCAAGATTAGACTTTCCATCCCTGGACATTAGGAAGCCACACCAATATTAACTCAGCTTTAGAATTATGAATGACAGAGGTTGGATCCTGAGATTACAGTTGTCAATGCCTGCCTGCTTCCCTGCCAGCCAATGGTCTTCCACTCATCTTATGGTCTATTCCCTGGGCTGCCAGCTACTAATAGGAGGCTCCACTTCTTTCTGGACCACCCAGGTCTGCTGAGGTTCTGCTCAGGCCCTCTACTCATGTGCTGTACTTTCCTTCTAGTCTGGCCCATCCTCTCCCAAAGTACTGGTCTCAACCCAGGATGTGGGCCTCATTGCCAGCTGCCTTGGAATGGCTGATTTTATGTGTTGGCCAGGCTTTATTACCCAGTTATGCAATAAAACACTAGTCTAGATCTTGCTGTAAAGGTATTTTCTATATATGCTGAACATCTTCAATCAGTTTGAGTTTAAGAAAAAGAGATTATCCTCGATAAACTTGGGTGGACCTTGTTCAATCAGTTGAAAGGCCTTAAGAGCAAAACTGAAGTTTCCCAGAGGAAGAAGAAATCCCTCCTGTGGACTGCAGCATCAGTTCTTGCTCAAAAGCATGCAGTCTGACAACCTGCCTAAAGATTTCAGACTTGTCAGCCTGAAAAAAAAAAGGAAAAAAAAATATATATATATTCTGTTCTCTGGGTCTGTTCTCTAGTAGAACATTGGTTGATTCACTCCTTCTGCCCAAGGCACCCCTAACACCACCGACCACGCAGTCAGATCCAAAATGGCCAAAATCTGAACAGAATGATCCTCCAATTCATTGCAAGACCAACTAGCCACTAGTCACAATGTAAACTGATCAGGCTGACTGTCCTGCTAACATTATCAACAACAAAAGCCAGCAACATTTTACTGAGCTATTGCTATGGGCCAGGGATCATGCTAAGCACTCTTTACGCATTATCTCATTTAATACTCACAGCAGTCTACATAATAGGAACTATTGTTATTCTTATTTCTTCAAAGAAGTACTTGAGATTCAGCCTTTATGAAGCCCAACAAAGGTACCCAGCTCCTAAGAGCAGAACCAGAATTCACTATTCCCAGCTTCCATGATCACTTGCTTAGGCTACTATATCTGTGTCCTGCTCCCAGTCTTATCCTAAATCCATTTTTAACATAGTAGTTGTAGTGGGCTGAATGGTGGCTTCCCAAAAGATACGTATGAAAGGGAGCAGGACCCTGTGCCACCCCCCTACCCCTGCCTCTTGTTTATAGAAAAGCCCAAGTCTCCCAGGTCTCCCTGAGTCATAGAAAAGCAGGCTCAAGTAGTTGATTAGGAGAAGCCTGAAGGCACTGAGGGATGCCAACAACTCTGACCACCTATCTCAATGATTAACTGAGATTATTCATTCAGTTTCCTTTAAAACTTTCATGACTGAACAGAATCGTCGGAGACAGTTTTTTTTTGGGTGGGGGTGGGGAGAGCTAGATACTGGGTCCACTAGATTGTAGGCATTCTGATTAAAAGCAACTTTCCTTTTTATGACCAAGGCTATTGCCCCCAGGATCATAACCCTGCCCCTCACTCAAATAGAAACCAATTTTTTTATCTAAGTCTCAGGAAGCAGCTGCAGAGAAGAAACAAGAACTAGTTAGAACCCACTCAGTCCAAGATTGTGGAGGATTTGACTTCCAGTGGACCTGGAGCTTCATTATACGCTCATTGTAATGTATTACCATGCTAAGTGACACACCTACAAGCACCATGACAGTTGATGATTGCCATGACAACAACCAGAAAAACCCATAAGGACTGAAAAACTCAAAGGACTGATTGGCTCCATCACACCCAGAAGGAGAACATGATGGCCAAAGCCTCCCATAAAAGTCCATGTGGCCCCACCTGGGCCAGAGCTGCCCCTACTGCTCATCTTAGCTGACGGCTCCCTGCTCAAGTGCCTCTTTCTCCCTCGAATGCTTTTCTTCCCCTTCTCTGTGCTCAAGCACTTTCCTTCCATTTCCCTTTCTGAGCAACAAAGCGGCTGTTTACTTCATCCTTCTGCCTCTGCTGTGTGAATTGTTTCACAGCCAGCAGCAAGAATCCACACTTTGGTGGTTTTCCTAATTCAGGGGCCCTTCCATCTGCTAACATGCCTACCCAGAACCTATGAATGTGACCTTATTTGGAAAAAATGTCTTTGAAGATGTTATCAAGGACCTTGAGAAAAAAATCAACCTTAATTAGTGTGGGCCCAAAATCCGATGGCAAGTGTGTTTATATGAGAAGAGAATGGGAGAAGATACATATATGAAGGCCATAAGAAGACAGAGGTGGAGACTGGAGTAATGCAGCTACAAGCCAAGGAATGCCAAGGATTTCGGTAACTACCAGAAACTAGAGAGGCATGGAACAGTTTCTCAGAGCCTCCAGAAGGAACCAAACTTGCTGACACTTTGACTTTGGACTTCTAACCTGTAGAACTGTGAGAGAACAAAGTACCGTTGTTTTAAGCCATATAGTCAGTGTGCGGCTTAAATTTTTTTTGTTATGGCAACCATAAGAAACTAATACAGTAGTCAAAGCGATGCTTTAAAAACATAAATCAGATCACGTCATTTTCCTATGTAAAACCTTCCAGTGGCATCGTAGTACACTCAAGTAAAACGCAAACCCTTTTACTCAAGCCCACCAGGCCCTATATAATCTGGTCTTGCCTTCCCTCTTTATTCATTGCATTCTCACTCCCCTAGTTCAGTTCACCCCAGCCACACCTGCACTCTTTCTGTTTCCCAAACCCTCCAAGCCCATGCCTGCCTTAGGACCTTCAGATCAACTGCTCCCTATACCTGGAAAATGTTTCCCTCAGATCTTCCCAGGGCTAGGTCCTTCTTATCTTCAGGACTCCACTGCCCCTGCCCAATGCACACTCTGTCCCATTGCCCTATGCTATCATAGCACTTACACTTATTTACTTGGTCAGTTTATGATTAGTGTCTGTTTCCCATGAGAGCATGTTCTTTTTTTTTTTTTTTTTTTTAAAGAAGTATAGTCAGTTACAATGTGTCAATTTCTGGTGTACAGCATAATGTCCTAGTCATGCATATACATACATATATTTGTATTCATATTCTTTTTAATTAAAGGTTATTATAAGATATTGAATATAGTTCCCTGTGTTATAAAGAAGAAATTTGTTTTTTATCTGTTTTTATATACAGCAGTTAACTTTTGCAAATCTCAAACTCCCAAATTTATCTCTTCCCACCACCTTACCCCCAGTAGCCATAAAATTGTTTACTATACTTGCAAGTCTGTTTCTGTTTTGTAGATGAGTTCATTAGTATCCTCTTTTCTCTTTCTTTTTTGTTTTTTTAGATTCCACATATGAATGGTATCATATGGTATTCTTCTTTCCCTTTCTGGCTTAACTTCACTTAGAATGATGATCTTTAGATCCATCCATGTTGCTGCAAATGGCATTATTTTATTCATTTTTATGGCTGAGTAGTATTCCATTGTATAAATATACCACAACTTCTTTATCCAGTCATCTGTCGATGGACATTTTGGCTACTTCCATGTCTTGGCTATTGTATATAGGGAGAGCACATTCTTGTCTGCTTGTTCACTAATAAATCTCTAAGACCAAGAACAGTGCTGGGTATTCAGCAGGTGCTCAATAAATGTTTGATAATGAATAAGGCTATTTTGTTGAACTAATCTAACTCCAAAGCTCAAGAAAGCCACCAGATGTGGAGGGACAAAGGATTTGAGATTCTTCAATCTCCAACCTAGTTGTAAACCTCTGTTCAGTGATACCTGGATCTGAGCCCAAAGCTCAATCAGTCTCTGCAGCAAAACAGAGTCCCTAATCACCTCTCAACTCCCTTTCCCACTGTTGCAGCAATCACAAAGATCAGCCAATTCTTCACAAAAGCAAAGAGAAGCTCACCTCCCACAGCACCTCAAACATGGTCCACATCTGCCCTGCCTGCTGGGGGTCTCCACAGCTCCTAGCCATGCCCTGCCTCTGCCAGCCCACCCACTATCCCCAGATTTATGCCCACAATTATCTCAGAGGACATTTTTTGGACCAGCAGGCATTTGTCACTTCATTTCCTCCTAGAGCCATTAAGTAGCTCTCCACCCACCTATGGACAGGACCCTCAAGGTGCTAACAATGTCCTCCCCAGCATGGGGCTGCCAAGAAACCCAGCAGCATTGGGAACTGCAACCTTTCAGCCCCAGGAATCCTGCAGACTCCAGATTCTCAACCAACTCCCTGACCCCAGATTGCTTAAGGGGTCCCATTAGGCATCTGAATCACAGTCTGGAAGAAACTGATGAGAGAAGCTGAAGGCAGAGGCCTTCCCTAAACAAAGTCCCTGGCACATAGACAGGCTGCCAGGCATCCATGCCAAGGCATGGCGACTTTCCTCTTCTCCAAGGAGTAGGTCTGGTGATGGCTCTGCAGTTATGTGCCTGGCACAGAGAAGTGTCAGTTCTGGCCTTTGGCATCAGATCCCAGCTTGGACCTACTTAAGCTTCTTTCTCTATCCCTGAGCCCCCACATACTACACCTGCCTCCTTTGAATTCCCCCAACATCCAGGCACCCAAAAACAGCCTCCATCCCTCCAGGCTCATACACCCCCAATAACATGTGCATTACAGTCACCAGGGGAGCTTTTAAAAACAGAACAGCTCCCCAGTCCCCCTCCCATAAATATTCTGATTCAATTAGCCTGCGGTGTGGCCAGCAGGCATTTTTTAACTCTTTTTATTGTTTTTGTTAAATGTAGCCACTGCCTTAGAGCTTAACTGAAGAAGCTTCAAGAACAAACTCCAACTCTCTTGAATTTCCTAGTTCCCCAAACCTTCCCTATACAGCTCTGAGGGCCCTCCTTGATCATCAAAGGTAAACTGAAGAACAAACTCAGATACACCTCTAGAGCAGATCTGACTCAAAGGAGCCTTCATTCTTGCTTCCTAGGAACTCAAGTGTAAGAAGTTTTCTTCCTTGTTCCCAAGAAGCCCATCAAAGCAGCTGCCCCTCATTTCACTAGTTCCACCAGACACTGAATGGACACAGCTCTTCTGGACTAAACGATATTTTGAAACTATTCATTTCCCAGGTTTGTTGAAGCTAGTTTTGGGATGGCCCTCAGCAATGAGTGACACATTTCAGCTGGGTATCCTGAGACTGAGATGGCTGCCTTCACAGGTTCTTCCCTTGGCTTGACTGCAAAGCCAGGCAGACACATCAGACCCCGCCCAGGGACAAGCAGAATTCTCAGAACCAAAGAACATGAGGCCTCCTGGGCCCCCTGGGGCTCCCTGAGGCCCCCTGAAAATACTCAGGGATTCCTGAGGGCCAGAGCTGCCCATGAAGCCTCCAGGACAAAGGTCCCCAACCAGCCCAAACATAAGGATCACCCAAGGCACTTGCTAAAGCCACAAGCTCCCTGATGCTTTGGCCACACTGAGTCAAAATTGGGGGACAATTTTCAGAATTACGTAATTTGAGGGAGCAGGAAGGTTCAGTCTTGGCTCTCAAGCCATCTTTCAATTCAAGAATCCCACCCAATCTCCTGAACTTCCTAAGTGTTAGTGAGTGCCTAGAATGAGAGACCATGTTTCACTGAGCTTGGGCAAACCAGTGTCCTGGAGGCCTAAATGGCTAGGACAGCAGTTTCCAGAGTTTTAAACTGACATAAAGGCCACCTGCATTAGAAACAAGGAGGAGGGGGCATGGATAGCCTGTTATGAAACACAAACAGACTGAAACAGAATCAATGGAAACAGGTTCCAAGAGCCTGCTATTTGAGGAAGCTTCTCCCCCAAGGACTCCTTTATCTGCTGGCATTTGAGAACTCCTAGCTGGTGTCCAATGGAGGGCCCATGAAGACCAGCTCTGGAGGCCCTAAACACTTAGACACTCCCCTGAAGAATGGGGACTGTATCCAGAAAATTCTCCTCATCAGGCCCACTCACAGAGACAATAATTCCTGACCCCAATTCCAGGTCAGAGCTCTTGAGAAAAGCCCTGTCTCCAAAGCCTGCTGGGAGAATTTCAGAATAGGCTGTCAGGGGTGCCTGTATCTGTTCCCACCTTGGGGAAGCCAGGACAGCCCTGGGCTCCACCCCAGGGCTGAAATGAAGATGCTGCACTCAGGAGTGGGCCCCTGTTCCTGGGAGAAGTCAGTCTTCTAACTGTTCTTGGACCCCTGGATCTCTCTTGTCTCTTTGTGAAATGGACTGAGTTGAATCCTAATACTCACTACCCAATTCTCCTGCAGGCTGTGCTTGATAAAGCCACCAGTGAACATCACCTCTTTCACCCTAGACAAAGGTTATGGGCTCCTAACAGGTGTTCCTGATCCCTTCCTTATCTCCTCCAATCCATTCCTCACAGCACAAATTTCCCTCTCTAAAAGGTAGATCTGAGCATGTCACTTTCCTGCCTTTAACAGTCAGTAATTTATTCATTGCTCCAAGGATATAATTCAAAACATTTAATTCATAAGAACTGTCCCCATGGTACCCACATTTACCTCATGGGCTTTTCTCCCACTCTCTGTTTTCATCACTCTGTTCCACCCAGAGTTCTTCTCCCAGTCCCTCAAAAGGGCTAGGCCTCTTCCACAGGGCCTTTGCACATTCTGTTCTGGCCTTTCCCTGGTTAATTCTAATTTATCCTTGGAGCTCAGCTTAACTATCAACTCCTTGGCCGCTTTCCCTCCCCTAAACCAGCTCAGGCCTCATTAGCCTTCCTCCTTGGTCCCTTGGTAGCATTTATCAAAAGTGTAGTGAACTAATCATCTACACTATTATGTGCTTTTATCTGTCTCCCCCAACAGGCTACAATCAGCACTATAAGCACAATGGCCATGTGTGTCTTGCTAACCATTAGAACCTCAATGAATAGCATGGAGCCTAGCACATAATAAGTGTTCAATAAATATTTGTTGAACAAGTGAGCAAATTAAAGAATATCAATTAATTAATTAATTAATTAAAAGTTTTAATAAGACCCTCTTTCCTACCCTGAGTACTTTCAGGGACTCCTGGGTAGCTGAACCTTTTAGACTGACATGTCCTGAATCAAGCAAACTTCTTGATCTGCTTTTGAACAGTCCACAACTTCAAAAGGGCAACATTTGCCAAATGCATGTGTTTTTTTTTTTTTTGGTTTTTTGTTTTGTTTTTTTTTTTTGCTTGACAAAGGGATTCTTCACTTTACAAAAAAAAAAAAAAAAATCCCCTGAAAGGCGTCTTTAAATAGTGTGTTCCCTCTGGTGCCCATAAGCCGTATTAAGAGCTCGTTAATTATATGCCAGGGAGTCTAGAACTAAGAAGCAAGTCGTAAGAATGGTTGCCAGGGGAAGAAATGATGATAAATCAGCATCTAAATGAAAGTGTAAATCATAGGGGAAGTAGGACCCGATTTACAGAAATGTGATTTGTATACAGCTTATTGAGAACTTTGTTATCATGAAGTGCTCTTGGAGGGGAACGCTATTGACTTGGAACCAGATTTCTGCCTTTGTAAGGCATCCTATTCCCCTCCTTGGTCATCTCTGCACAGCTTTCAAAGATGTCTTTGAGCTGTTGTGCCTGAGGCTGGAGCGCGGTCCTGTGCCTGCGGCTGCAGCTCACCTACTATCACATCATACTTTTCAGGCCTCTCAGGGCTGCAGATGTTCTTCCCAACCTGACTGTAACAGATTTTATAAAGATCTATTCCACCTTCGGCCAAGTGGTTGGCAATTTTGAAGAAAAGAGGGCACTCTCCACACATGTTATTGGCAATGTAGGAGGGGGTTCCATTAGGAAAGAACATTTACTGAGTGGTTAGTGGGTGGCAGCACTGGTCATGCTTTGATATACCCTTTATCAAAAACTGTGGAAATTAACAAAGACCACTCAGATGAGGACCAAGCAGGGCCTAATATAGCAGGGAAGCCAACCACCATCACTTGCTCTGATTGGAGGCTGCTGGCCTGGGAAAGCTGTGGGTGGCCTAATGAAGCAGGACATCCTATTCAATTGGTCAATTCGGGAGCAAATTTGACTTCTTCTGTTTGTTCCTAAATGGAAACAGGGACAAAATTAGGGAGGCTGGCAGTCATTGATCAAGTCCTGGCTGTTTGTGGCCAATTGCTGCAGAGGTTATAGGTAGGGTTCTATTTTCATATGTGGCCTGGTCATTATCATTGTCCATTTGTAGATTGTCTTTCACCAGAATGGCACATGATCCCACCAGGGCTTTCCACAAGGAAATGCTCTGGTTCTCCCCCAGGCAAAAGCCAGACCTGTGTTTCTGTCCATGGGACATATTCCAGTGCCATCAGGAGACATGCTGAGAAACATGGGGTAAGTGCTGCATGCAGAGCTGGCTCTGCTCTTCCTCCCAGTTGCCCCCTGCTTCAGCAAGTTGGGGTCTGTGCTCACTAGGGTTGCTGTGTAAGAGATTCATCTCTCAATCTCCTCCATTCTGCTCCCCTTCTCTGTGCTCTTATGGCCCTTGGCTTTTCCCTCTGATGATCAAGGCTTATCGTCTCTGGGTGTTGTACATCCATCTCAACCCTCATTTCTTAAGGCCTTGAAGACAAGGCCAGGTCTGAGTTACCATCACAGCTTCAGAGCCCAGCACAGTACCTGGCCCACAGAAAGTGTATGAAAAAGTCTCATGAATAATTCAACGAACGCATTGGTTTCACTGACAGCTACTCATGACAAGGAAAGGACAGGAAAAGAAAATAATGAAAACAACAAACATGGGGCAATTACAAAAGCTCAAGAAATCTTAGAATACTCTGCAGGAGTGTCACTGGTCTTCATGAAATGTACTTGGGTCCAAGGCAAGGTCTTCCCTCTTCTTGTCCCTTCTCTGCTTCCCATTCCTAGAGTTCTGAGTAAGATTTCTTCTCTTTCCCTCTTCATATTTTCCCCTGATTTGGGGGTCTTATATTTTTCTTGCATCCCATATATGCCTACAGCAACACTGGAGATGTGGCAGAATTTTTAAAATGCATCAATAGTGTGATTTCAAAATGGATGGTAGTGGGAGAGAGAGGGTATTTTGAACTATGGCAAAAGTTGGCAATAGGTAAGTTCACAGAAGAGTTCATTAAAGAAAACCCTACCTTGGCCACCCTAGTTCAGGAGGAAATGTATTGTTCCCTACATGACGTAAAATAACATCTAAAATGACAATTAAGACATAACCATTGTGTTTTGATATAAGAGGCAACGTGTGTGTTAGGGCACAGTGATCCTGAGGCTTTTGTTTAGGACACAGTGAGAAACTGCTAAGCAAAATGTTATTTACTCATGTTACAGAGTTTGTGTCTTTATACTTAAGATCATCTAATTAAGTCAGGTAAAAGTCCCTGTCGTGGCCTGTCTCAACCATATAATTAAAGGAAAATCAAAGCGTTGGGCCCAAAAAATTGTCAGCACTCCAGTGTTTAGCCAGTTGTAAATACAGCAACAGCCAGCACCTCTCCCATAACAAAACAGAGAGGAAAAGCCAATTTCCTCATGCCCCTAACCCAGGCTGTTAACTGCAGTTGTGCATGTCTACTGTACAATGATAATCACGACCCTGAGGCCTTACAAGATTGGGAAATGCCTTCTGAAGCATCAAACAGAGATTAAATTGTCTTGCCTGTAGTTGTAGCACTAATTTAAATTACAATTTTTTGAAAACTGGTATTGGATTGCCAGTTCTCAAAGGACATGAAATTTTATCTAAAGGCGACTCTTGATGAACCAGAATGTGCAATTAATGCAAACATCCTTTTTCTGGGTCTTCCTAGATGCACGAGACTTTTTAAAATAATTTATTGAATATAAAGGCCACCGTTTACTTTGGAATAGAACATTACAGTTTTCAAGGATTTCCATATAGTTTCTCATCTGATACAAATATACCAGAAATGTAGATGAGGTAAGATGCAGCCATAAAGTCAGTGCCCTGCCCTTTGCTCTTACACACCAACTTTGCAGATCTGTTTACAAGGACTACCCTCAGATGATTGGAGACCACTTTACCCAACAGGATGAAGAGGTGGAAATGTCTGAGAATTTACACTCCCCTTTCCTACCCTAGTCCTTAGCCAGTGACTGAGGTGCAGGAGCATGAAAAGCCCAACCCCCTTACCACAGGTGAGGACCACTAGGAGCCTTAACCCACACCTCAGAATTCCCATGCAGGAGCAGGCTGAAGCTTCCCTCTGCAGGTCTGTGCCTGTGATCACACCATTTCTCCCCTTCCTCTACTGCTTCCCCTTTCCCTCCCAAGACACCAGCACTTCCTTAATAAGTCACTGGAACCCGAAGCCACATGTCAGGAGCTACTCCAGACAGTCTGACCTAAAGCTCAGGGATGATTATTAACCTTCTACAAAATGTACTCAAAGAATTGAGCAACTTGCCCAAGATCACATAAATGAAGCCCAAATCCAGGTCTTTTAGTTAATCAATTATTCAATCAATATTTATGAAGTACCTACCACTATGCTCAGAACAGGGAACAGTGAGACAAATACACTAAGGCACCTATCTCCATTCAAATGCACAAGCTGGTGAGTAAAACAGCAAAACCCATGCTGGTGTTTTTAGCTGGCAACAGTTTACAACTGAAAAGATCTTGGAATACATGGGTATTCTTTACACGTTTTTAGGTTGATTTTATCAGGATTCCACTTGAAGGCAATCAGAGCAAGCACTTTTACTAAGCACCATACAACAAACAAGGTGCTTCAAGTCTAACCAGCTGCTTTCCATATGCATTGTGGTCCCAAGTCCAAGTAGTTGCTAGAGAGGAGACAGATGGAGAGGGGTGGGGAATGGGGATGGGAACTTAATGGGACACACACTGGAGAACCAGAGAAGGAAATGGCTGGGCCAAGGAAGAGTTTCACCATGAGGGAGGCAGCGTTCCTGTGCTTGGTTCCCACCACATTCAACACACCCCAGGGAAACTGCCCTCAGCCCCTCACATGCCAGCTTCCTGGGGAAGATTTGAGCCCATCCTCCTGTGTCACCCACAACAACACCCAGCATCCAGTCTGAGGCATCACCAGGGCCTGGTAGCCCAGCAGTCTGAATCTGTGTTCCTGAACCTGGCTCAATTCCAGTGAGATACAGAGTGGTGGAGTCACTCATCCAACTTCATACAAACCATTAAGAGGCAAAGCAAAGATCTGAACCTGGGCATGCCTGGCTCCACAGCCCACACTTGAAGAATAACTAATGAGAAAAAGACAAGAACAGTGTTCTCATAAATACTCAGTCCTCACAACAGAATAAACCACCATGATAAGTTAGGCTGAGTGGATGCCCAAACATAAAGGGAAATTCAATTCTTGCTGAAAAAATGAAAAATCAGAATTAAATCTTATATCATAAAGAAATAGTCCAGAAAGAAGGAAAGCCTAAAACTGAGATGAAGCACAAGACAACAAAAATGTTCTAAAACTCTAAAAATGTGTCTGCTAGGGAGGAAAAGCTAATGACAAAAGATGCTGGAAGTCACTGGTGTAAAGAAGACTGAGCAGTCCTAAACATGTCTGGAAAATGACACCATGAAGTGATGGCTGAAGCTAAAGAGTATTTCTTTTCATGAAAGACCCAACGAGGATCTAACCATTTTCCAAGCACATAAGATAGGCTCTTTTGGGAGGGCACCTTGTGGGGAATCACAGGGGGTCCTTTCTTTTATATGTCCTACTCCCTAGAAATCTCTGTCCTCAGACCCAGGCAAGGAAATCCAGAATTCTTACTTGGCTCCCTCTTGGGGCTTGTAGGCTGATTTAAAATGCAAAGAGAGCCTGGGAGGGAAATAAAGCTTCATCAACTTGAAGCAGGGCCATTGAAATCTTCCCTGTGTACACACTACCTCACTAGTGTGACCTTGGGCATTTCTTGCCTGTAAAAAAGTGGTCAAACTCTCTTCTCCATGGTTTGCTGTGAGAACTCCAAGAACATGTGGAAGCACCTGGCCCATAGGAGATGAAAAATGAGAGGCAAAGGGACATAAATTTAATGAGGATACGAAAGTAGAGAAAGGGAACAGAGAGACTGAGGCTCAAGCTGCCTTGGCTGAAATGGAGACATTAGGAGGCATGTTCAGTAAACTGCAGCCAATAGCTGGAAATTCGGGCCTAGAAAATTGGGGAGTGTCAAGGACAAGTGTCTTTCTACACAACCCAACATAGACACGTCTACTTGGGAGACACTCTTCCTAGGGAATGTGTGGATGAGGTCAAGCTCCAGTGAGAAGATGAGAATTGGCTGCACTCAACAAAGCCCGAGCCTGGAGAGATGCTAGTAGCACAAGTAGGAACTAAGGCCCTCACACTCTTATTAGCAGTAGATTTTATATTTCAGTCAAATCAGAATCTCCTGGAGGAGTGGTTAAAAACACATTGCTGAGCCCCAACCCAGTCTTTCTGATTCAATAGGACTGGGGTAGAACCCAAGAATGTGATTTTCTGACAAGTTCCCAGATGATAGTAATGATGCTGGTCCAGGGACCACACATTGAGAACCACTGTCCTATTCCTTCATCAGTAACCTTAGGAGAGAGTCTCAGCCTAGAGTTAACTGTGACCCTGGGCAGTTCATTTTCCTCTTGGTGCCCTGCACTGGAACTGAGGCAATGTGCTAGATGACCCCTAGGAGCCCTTCCTGCTCCGATATTCTGCAACTTTGCAAGTCTAGCCAGTTCGGTGCATTTACTGCCTAGTTCTGAGCTGGGAATTGGGGGGAGACAGGCATGCAGAAGTGATTGAATGACAAGAATCTCCAGAATACGGAAAGAGCAAACATTGCATTTTTTTTCCCACTGCCCTAATTTTCTTCCATACTCTACTCTCCTGACTTCAATTAAGCTTGCCCTGGGCTCCTGAGCTTAGCAGATATTTAAAATAAAGAATGAGTCATTTGGCCAGGTTAAGTTTTCCTAAAGTCCTCCCCTGGAAGGATTCTCAGCCCTTTGGGCTGTGCGTCTGTAACTCAACAGTGACATCTGGTGGTCATCGAGGTGAGTCCCAGGCCCTGGTAACATCCACAAGTGCTCCTAAAGACTTGGGCACTTAAAGGAGGTGCTTCAGTTCCCATAAATAAGTCCATTTCTCAGTCACATCTAGCTTACCCATACTACTTGTGAGAAAATTATTCTCTTGGTTGAATGCCAAAAATAGTAAAGCCTCTGACTCCTATTTTATTTCTCTATTCATTGACCCATTTAAAAGGAGACAATCCTTAGGAGGCTGATAACCCCATGGTGGTTGATGCATCTTAACTAATATTCATATTTAAACTGTTTGGTTAAAGGAACTCATCAAAGCATTTGGCAGGGAAAAAAAATACAGCCTAACTTTGCATCCAATGATTTGATCTAAGCAAATAAATAAGTCATTTTCATTTTCAGTTTAACATAAGAATATTTTTACATGATAATTTGCTTTTAAAAATCCTAGCTGTGAAGTTTAATAACAGCACATGAAACTGCCTGTCATTTCATATTTATGTTCCAATCCTAGTTTTGACAGTTCCCATGGGTTCTGGACCACTTAAGCTAGAGATATTCCAGGCCATGTTTTCATAATAACAGGTACAAAACCCAACCCCAGAGCCAGGAAAGAATAAAAGACCTTTAACAGGGCTTTGGACATGAGA
Source organism: Camelus bactrianus (assembly GCF_048773025.1). NCBI lineage: Eukaryota > Metazoa > Chordata > Mammalia > Artiodactyla > Camelidae > Camelus > Camelus bactrianus. The sequence continues at coordinate 51,006,436 of NC_133547.1, forward strand.
TTGGCTCACCTTTTTCCTCTTCTTGCTACAAAGCAAGTTTCAACTTAGTGAAATGGTCAACCAAGCCCTCCCTTCCAGTGTCTTTAATATATGGTCATCGGTGCCTTTTCAAAGCAAACAATGTCAAGAAAGGCCCTTCTCTCACCAGGACTGGCTAATGGCAATAGCGGCTGGTATTGATTGAGTGCTTACTGTGATGGGCACTGTGCCCAGAGCATATCATGCAGATGGCCAAACCTCCATAGCATCACCAGGCAGGCAGAGCTACTCATATCCCATCTCACAGAGGAGGAAACTGGGGCTTAGCCAGGTGAAGGAGGGCCTTCCTTAAGATCTCATGCTAAGCATGGGCTGGGGATGCAGTCTGAACCCAGACAGTCTGACTCCAAACCAGGAATCAGACTGGAGTGAATGCTACCCACCCTAACCTAGACAGCCCCTTCAAAGCTCAGCATCAATGTTTTCTCCTCCAGCCTTGCTTTTCCCAAAACTGCTACACCCACCCCAGCACCTTCCAAGTGACAGCAATGCCTCTTGCCAGTGAAATATCACCCTGCCTTACTACCAACTCTCCACGGACTACCTTGCTCTGACATGAACATAAGCATCTTAAAGGCAGAATTCATACCTTATCTGTATCTACAGTAACCCCTCTTGCTGGCACAGAACATTGCAAGCAGTCAGCAGCCAGCATGTTTTTGCTGAATGAACAAATAAACAGACCTGAAAAATGTTCTTCCTCTCTGTAAGAAACCCCTTGGTTTGGGGGAGGAGGCTAATCCTCTTGGAGGGAGTGGACAGTAAAGAGAGGATGAGGAGGTGTAGCACATCAAGGACACCTACAGAATTGCTCGGAAGGGAGCTCTGTACCCAAAGATGCCACTAAAAACTGGTGCATTCCCACCACTGAATAAGACAACTTCACATCAGAGTCAGGCACTATAGCATGGAGCTGACCCAGAGAAGTTCTCTGCAACCCCCCCCCTTTTCTGCTCCTTTCTGTTGTGGGATGTTTGGGTGATATGTAGTGCCCCCACTTTCCCCTAGAACAGAATTTACCACCCCACCCCATTGCATTATCATTGTCTGCTTGTCTGTTCCTCACTAGACTGTGAGCTCTCTGAAGACGAGGGCTATTTATTTGGTTCCCTGCTAAACCCCAGGCATCTTGCATAGTGCCTGACACCTAAAGGGGGCTCAATAAATATGTTTAAATCATTTGAACTTTAATTACAGCAGCAACTACAAAGCAGTGGTAAGGGAAAAGTTTGTGTCAAATCCAGAGTTTCTCAGCCCTTCACTGAAAGCGTGATGTACGTGCATATTTCGTAGATGCTAATTGTTGACAACATGATTCGGTGGCTCAACAAATTGGAATTGACACCATCAACCTGCTCAATCCATTTACAATCTTTCATCATCAATGTAGGAGACTTCAACTGAGCATGGTCAGCTTCCCTTGCGAGGCCAGCAGCTTGCTTCCTATTAGTGATGAGCATTACAAGTAAATAGATTGACTTAGTGCGTTAAATTGCATCCAACAGCCCAGCAAAAATCATAAGCTAATGTGGAAAAATAAAAAAGTAAGGAGAGGACGAACTCAAGTCAACGCACATTTACTGAGCAGAAGTTTCACTAACTAGTTTCTCTACCACCAGCCTTGCTGCATCCCACCCTCCACAGAGCACCCAAAAGGCCAGTCAGCTCACATCACCTCCCTATTTAAAAGTCTTTAGTAGTTTCTCCATTCTCTTCTTATTATGTCATCCCAGATGCTCTGGAATCTGAGCCTTACCTACTTCTCTAGCCCAAAACTTCTCCCCTCTCCTCACTTCCCACTGTACTACACACACACGCACATGCACACTACACTCCAAGAGTATCACAGTACCCTGAATGACTGTAGAGTCTCTTCCAACAGGATCTTAGCAAATGCCCCCTCTTCCCATCTTTCTGGAACACTTTCTTTGCCCTTTCACCTACCTAATTCCTTCAAGATTTAGCTCAACTGTTTTATGGCAACAGGCAGCCTTCCCTGATGTAATAGGTTGAATGGTGCCCCCTCAAAAATGTACATTCACATCATAGCCCCCAGAACCTGTTCATGTGATCTTATTTGGAAAAAGGGTCTTGCAGATGTAAGTTAAAGATCTCAAGATGACGTCATCCTGGATTATCTAGGTGGACCCTAAATCCAATGATAACTGCCCTTATAAGAAACACACAGAAGAGAAACACAAGGATTAAGAGGAAAGGGTCCATGTGGAGGCAGAGGCAGACATGGGAATGATGTAGCCCCAAGCCAAGGAACACCTACAGCCACAAGAAGCTGCAAGAGGTGAGGAAGGATTCTCCCCTAGAGTTTTCAAAGGGAGGATGACCCTGCTGACACCTTGACTTCAGACATCTGGCCTCCTGACTTGAGAGACAATAAATTTCATTGTTTTAAGCCCCCAGTTTGTAACAAATGGTTATAGCGGCCCTAAGGAAACTAATACATCTGAACTCCCCTCAGGTGCTCCCTGTCAGCACTACCCCAACCCTGTGCACACTTCTATCTTTGCCTTTTCATGTGGTTTTGCAATTGCTCTGTGACTTTGTTGCCTTGCACACTAGACCCTAAGCCCCTGGAAGGTGGGGATTTTATCTCTCTGACCTTCTGCCAAGTTCCAGAATCTCCTTGAAGAGGGCACAGGGCTATCAGCAGGGTAAGAGCAAACTGACAAAGAGTCAAACCTGTTCTTTAAAATCTTTAAATCTCCTACAAATGTCTTCTGAGGACAAGTCTATCAGTTCCTCTCACATCCCCTTACTCAAGTCTTCTCTTGGCCCTCAACTTAATTCCTCCATTTATCAATAAAGCCACCACCATCCACTTAGGTGGTCACCTGAATCATGCATCTCCCTTCTTTGTCAAAGGATGACAAGCCCTGAAAATTATTCAAAAATAATTTCCGTGGGTTTCAAGCCTGAATTCACTGTTTCAAGCTTGAACGTACCTATTGCCTGTGGGCCCACTTTCATTGGGTGGAGTGGTGGACTAACCATGGCATCTAAATGATTGTTCTCTTTTTTCATTGTACACAAGTATGTAGGCATACACCATAACCCCTAGCTGAAGTATTAAAGGAACAAATGGAATAATGATAAATGTGTATTTATCCCAACCTTTTGTTAAACCCCACAAAGGAAACATAGGTAAGTAAGGTTTAGTCCTTGGCTGCAAGGGGTTTATAATCTATGTGAACCTAGTAATAGCTGCTAACATTTGTTAACTCCCCACCAAATCTTTTTTTGTTTTTGATGAAGCACAATTATCTCAATATGAGCCATGAATTTTCCAAATGAAATTAGGTTTCACTTTACTTTGTTTATTAAAATAAACATATATCAATAACAGATCATGAAGTCCCTATTTATAAAGTGAGCTGGTTGGTGGAGGTAATGATAAATGAAAGAAAAGAAACAACAGGGACACTGCTGATGGGGAAGTAAAATGGTGCAATCGCTGTGGAAAACAGTCTGACAGTTACTCAAAATGCCACATACAGTCACCATGTGGCCCAGCAATTCCACTCCTAGGTACATACCCAAAGGAATTGGAAACAGATGTTCAAACAAATAGTTGTACACAAATATTCACAGCAGCATCATTCACAACAGCCAAAAGGTAGACCTAATCCAAATGTCCATCAACTGATAAATGGATAAACAGCATGTGATATACCCATAAATGGAATATTATTCATCAGTAAAGAAGAATGAAGTATTGATACAAGCTACAACATGATGACACATAAAAATACCATGCTAAGTGAAAGAAGCCAGTCACAAAGTCCACATATTATATGATTCCATTTATTTGAAGTGTCCAAAATAGGCAAATCCATAGAGTCAGAAAGTAGACGAGATGGACTGCAATCAGGGGTGGGGGGTGGGGTGAAGGGAAACTGGGTGTCAGTCAGTTTGGGCTGCTATAATAAAAATACCATAGGCCAAGTGGCTTCAAAATACAAACATTTATTTTTCCCAGTTCTAGAGGCTGGCTGTTCAAGATCAGGGTGCCAGCACGGTCTGGCTCTTAGTAAGGGCCCTCTTCCCCACTATATCCTCACATGGACCTCTTTGGTACATGTAAGCAGAGACAGAAAGTGAGTAAACAAGTTCTAGTCTCTTTCTCTTCTTATAAGGACACTAACACCCTCATGATCTCATCTAAACCTAATAATCTTCCAAAGGCCCTACCTCCAAATACCATCACATCAGGGGTTAGGGTTGAATATGAATTTGGGAGGTAGGGGGGGACGACACAAACATTTAGTTCATAACATGGGAATGGGTATAGGGCTTCTTTTTGGAGTAACAGAAATGTTCTAAAATTGATTGTGGTGATAGATGCATAACCCTGTGAATATACTAAAAGCCATTTAATTATATACTTTAAATGAGTGAATCATATAGTGTGTGACATATGTTAATAAAGCTGTTACAAAGGAAGGAAGGAAAGAAGGAAGGGAGGGAGGGACAAACAGAGGGAGGAACAAAGGGAGAAAGGAAGGAGAGAAACAATGGAGGAAGGGATCATAACCTCAAAAAGATCAGGAAGTAATATATCCTAGAGAAAGATGTTATCCTGTGAGAGAGTCAAACCCTGTATCACCATACAAAGCAGTTGTAGGAGGAAACTCATATCAAACTCAGGACAACAAGAGTTCCCATCTTCTTCTAAAAAGGCAATATGTGCTTATCATGTGGCAGAACTATTTTAAATGCTCTAGAACATTCAGCAAAATGTTAAACCTCCAGGACCCTATGCAGTAGGTAATTTAATTTCTGTTTTACAAATGAAAAAAATGAGGCACAGAGTAGTTAAGCTGCTTGTCCCTGATCACTACCTGGCCAATTACAGAAGCCAAACTTGACTCCAAAGCCCAGTGCTCAGTTGGGTAGACAAGACGCATCCATATGAAAAGACAAGGAGCATAATCTGAGGACTAAGAGAATGGCCAGGACAGTTGATATCTTCACAGTTCCCTGAAGGGTAAGTGCTTCTGCAGAGAAGGCCTTGAAAGACTTGGTGGGGAAGGGAATTTCCAGACACCTGGACACTTAAAAAGGGGGACTGAGTTCCTGCATCTCTGAGCACTGGACAAACAGCAGAAGTAAAAGTGAAGTGCATCCAGGATGTGTGTGAACTCACAGAGCAGAGTTCCAAGTGGAAATCAAGGGCTTTGCCAACTGTATGAGCTAATGAATCTGGCTCTGGGTGTGCCAAGAAACATTCGGACAGGAAGATTCACGTTTATTTTCAGATCTAGAACAAATCTGATTGGGCTACAAGATCTGTCTGGAATATAGTCTCTTTCTACTGCACACAACTATAATGTCCATGGTTTTTCAGTATGTGTACCATGTATCACTGGTTCTGCTTGATGCTAAGAAGAGATTGAGTACAGGAAAAACAGTTCCATGGTTAAATAAGTTTTGTAAATGCTTAATAAAACAGAATTAAGGGGCTTTTTTTTTTCACTGAGGACTTTTCAGAGCCTCTATCACATGCACTGGGAATCTTCAAGAAGGTGCAATAGATTGCAAAGTTCACTAAATTACAGGATCAGAAACCACACTCTCACAACATACAATGTGGTCTCACAGAACTCCCTTCAGTTTTTATAAACGTGTATTCTCTCCTTTCTAGGCCTTTTCTACTCTTACTCCTCCTTCCCTATTACCTGCCAAACTCTTGTGTCATTTATTCTAGAAGTCTTCCCTGAACTCTCCAAACTGACTTAGGATCTCCAGCTTTATCTTCTCTAGGCATCTCCACTCCACTATCATGGCATCTGACACGCTTTATTGTTATTACCTACTTCATCTTCTGCTTTTCTTTCATGTGTCAGCTTGACTGGGCTAAGAGATGCCCAAATAGCTAGTAAAACATTATTTCTGGGTGTGTCTCTGATGGTCCTTTGGGATTATAAAATTAGCATTTGAATTGGTGGACTGAGTAAAGCAAATGCTACTCAGACATAAAAAAAGAATGAAATAATGCCATTTGTAGCAACATGGATGGACCTAGAGATGATTATTCTAAGTAAGCCAGAAAGAGAATGAAAAACTAAAAGTAGACTCTAAATTTATATTCCAGAAGCCACAATACATGGAGAAGACCATGTGAGCAGTATCAAGGGCCCAGGCTTCTACCCTCTGAGCAGACCCAGTGATGCCATGCAGGAGAGGGGTCTGGCTCCACAGGCCTCGCTTCATTCACTTGCTCCCTTGTGCTGGCAGTGAGCTGATCCCTTTCCAGTTGAGGCCCTCACATCATAGAGAGGACCTATGGCTCCAACTGGATGAATCTGGGCAAATGATCACCACAAAAGCAGAATATGTAAGACTGAGATCACACAGGTGATCTATAGTTGATAGCTATGATGATATAATTCTCCCAGTCCCTGGGCTGGATGAGTGTGTTAATCTGCTCAGGCTACCATAACAAAATACCATACACTGGATGTCTTGAACAACATAAATTTATTTCTCATGGTCCTAGAAGCTGGAAGTCCAAGATCAAGGCGCCAGCTGGTTTGGTAAGAGCTCTCTTCCTGGCTTGCAGACAGCTGTCTTTTGTCTGTGTCTTCACATGGTGGAGAGACAGCCGGAGATGGCAAGAGCATGTGAGAGAGAGAGCACATATTCTGGTATCTGTTTCTATAAGGAGTCTAATCCTATAATACTAGGGACTCACTTATGATCTCATTTAACCTTAATTACCTCTTTTTGCCCCTGTCTTCAAATATAGTTCAGTGGGGTGGTTATGGCTTCAACATGTGAATTTAGGGGGACACAATCCAGCCCATAGCAGTGAGGAAGGGTGCGAAGGAGTTAAGTGATATTTATTGGGTGGGAAGAAGAGAAGTATTCTGACATCCTCAGTGATACAAACCGCTTAATTTGATTGTACCAGACATAACTTCAAACCTAAGCAGTACTTCATAGGAAAACACACTAGAAAGATGGATGCCCAAACTAAATATTGATATTAGTGACCAAGGAAAGTAATCCAACCAATTAGGCAGAGAAACTTGCATTAGCTCTGAAGTCTTACCCAACACAGCATTATCTGCTCATGCATACATCGTTTTTATCAGTCTCATAACTCTGCCTCTCAGGGAAATATCTAAGTGCTACAATCACTACAAGGGGAAAAGTTATATTCTAACCCAAAAAGGGATTATTTCTCTTATTCCATCCTCACTTCTCCTTTCCAAAAAGTATAAAACAGAGAAGCAAACATTCCCTCTTCAGTCCCTTCCTCTAACTCCATTCTCTTCAACAAACATTGAGAGAAGTGAGATCAGGTCTCCTACTATGACTCATTACTCAGACACCAAGGTGGCTTTCTTTTCCCTTCTGTTCCCTGAAACATGAGAGAAAGAGATAATGGAGGTGTTTCTTGCTTCTTTTTCTTTTTTTTCTCTTTCTGGCTCAGAGCGAGTACCGTAACTACCCTTAGCCTAGAATTATGATATTACAATGTCCTAGTCTCTAAAACATGACTGTTGATATTTTGCTCTTATTTCAATTTTTCTTTTATATACATAATTTTAGTATATACCTTAAATGATTTTTGAAGAAGAGTATCAGTAATAAGTATATGCAATTACGTATTGTATACATATGCATATATGTATATATGCACATATAAAAGATTGTTTTACATGTATATTGTATATGTATACAATACATATTTGCATATAATAAAGAATACTATGCTTAATAATAATAGTTACTTTGACACAACATTGTAAAATGACTATAACTCTATAAAAAATGTTTAAAAAATAATAATAATTACTATTTATTGTGCACTTGCATGAGCCAGGCCTTCTGCTAGATGCTTTACCCCATCTCATTTAATCCCCACACAAGGCTATTCCTTGTCAGTAGATGAGGATGATTCACTAAGAGAGCCTCATCACAAGTCTAAGTCAGAATTTCTAGGTCAGAGTCAGACTTCAGGAAGAAATTGGTTGTAGAAGGCAGAAAGAGACACTGAGCCCAGAAGTACTTGTTCATTCACCAGATGCTGAGGACAGGCAGAGATATTGGAGCAAGGTGAGAATCAGGCAGCAGGCTGGAGACACCATGTGGCCAGGGAGTAGGGACAGTGACTAACATCCATTTACTCTGCAAACATTTTCAAACATCTTCCAACGCAAAGAGTTTAGGGATAGAGGATACCACAGCTCTCTAGTACATAAAGGAGAATGGAATACTGCAGGAAAACTGCTATACAGATCCAGGATCTCTTCAGCTTTGGAGGAAATAACTAGTAGGGGATCAAAGACTTCACTGACTATGGATTTAAGTGCCCAATATTCGATAGGTCCTCTGCTCATAAATGAGATATAAAGATGAATGAAACACTGCCATATCACTGCTCACCATCTAGCAAGGATAGAATAAGCACAAGAGGAGACTTCCTGGAGAAAGAGGACAACAAAAGTCAGCCTTATGCTCTCATGTTTATAACAAATTTATTCACAATAGCCGGAAGGTGGATGCGACCCAAGTGTTCTGTTGACAGATGAATGAATAAGCAAAATGTGATACGTATATACAATGGATGGAATATTATTCAGCCATAAAATGGACGGGAATTCTGACACGTGTTACTGCATGAATGAACTTTGAGGACATTAGGCCAAGTAAAATAAGCCAGTCACAAAAAAGCAAATACTATTTAGTTATATTTATGTGAGGTAACTAGAGTAGTCAAATTCATAGAAACAGAAAGTAGAATTGTGGTTGCCAGGTTCTAAGGGAAGGGGGACAAGGAGCATTATTATTCAATGGGTAATTTCAGTCTGAGGAGATGAAGAGTTCTGCAGATGGAAAGTGGTGATGGTAGCGCAGTAATGTGAATATACTTAAAGCCACTGAACCGTACGTTTAAAAATGGTTAAGATGGTAAATTTTATGTTATGTGTATTTTATCACAATTTTTTTTATTTAAAAATTCTTTAAAAGTAAGCCTTAGTGATCAGGGCATATCTTGACTTGTTGAAGACAGAACCAGGCAGACATAAATGAAAGCCAAAATTAATAATGATCACAAGTATAAGCAAAGAGTCAAGAATCAAGAGATCTGAGGGTACCTGGCAACCACTTGGAACAATACAACCTTAATGCCCACAGAAGCTCCATAGTTTAGACTGAGTTTTATGTGGTATCTGTGGAGGAAGAAATGGCACCAGGTTTGGCCTTGCTAAAGAAAAGCTAAGAAAAGAGAATATTAGTTTAGATACAAGGAAGCAACAATATCTAGGCCACCTCATATATGGTGGTCACCTGGGAATCACGGGGTCTTGCCCAAATCTTCCTTTGTCTCTTTGCACCAACCACCCTAAGACTGGTATTTCAGGTTACTCTCAAGAAGGTGCCATAACCCACCATATTATTTAGCAGGAGTATGCAGAAAGCATAAGCAGAAAGTAGAGAAGCCCCCTACCTATTCATTCATGGTTCATGGGAAATTCCTAATATCTGCCTAAGTTATCAGGACCCAATTTTCAGGGGTTTGTAAAATGTGAGCCCTGTTAGGGTTCCCCTCAAAACAGAGCCTAAGACTGGATGGGTGCAGCTAGTTTATTTTGGAAGTGATCTCAAGTGATTGAAGGAAGTGAGGAACCCAGGAAAGTAAGAAAAGCAGGGAGGAAAAGACCAAAAAAGGTGCATAATTGGGGTTCCAGCTCTTGGTCAAAGGGCTCAATTCCTCCAGGAGCTCCAGAGATAAACGCAGGATGCCTCCCAGCACTACCCACCTGAAGGACAAAGGCTGGGGCATTCATCCACAAGCTCCGATTGTTTATTGGTTAAGATTGACCTCATGCACATCAACTCCTTGACATTTCCAGGGTGTTTTCAGAAGCCAACCATATGGTGGTAGCTCAGGAAGGTCCTGAGGGCAGAACACAGAAAGGAACTCTGTACTTCTACACCTCAGATACGATGCTTCCTGGTGAATCTGAGCTTCATAGAATTGTCCTCCACAGCTGTGGTTGAGATCAGAAATGGGTATTATATACAGGACACCAAAAGTATCTGTTCTGTGGAGCTTTGGCATCCTAGGAAACTCAAAGAAGAAGGGTTACCACTGAAAATTCCACATGCCTATTTCTTTTTGTGATATCTGGACTTACTGTGCCCCTCCTCCCACATACACCAAAGAATATGAGCTTTTCTTGTTGTTTTGGTACTTGGTCCCTCTCTTTTGTCCAGATGATTACCAAACTATACAGATTATATACACAACAGAAGAAATACACTTTAAATATTTCACAATAAGAAAGAGCAGATCACCTCCAGCAAACAATTTTAATAATTTTATAAATGTAGATATATTGGAAAGATAAGAGTATAATATTGCTTCATCCTGGAGTAATTTTGTCTCCAGATCAGCAATGCTTTCAGAGAGATCCAGAATAATCCCCAAATTCTGACCAAAACTACCCAAACAAACCAGCTATCGTAGCCAAGGAGATGCACCCAGAGCTCCTTTCAAGGGAAAGTCAGCCACAAGGAGTTCAGGTAGCTGAAAGCTTCCAGCCTTAGGCTGCCCCTCAGTGTTCAAGCCAAGGCTGAAGCCTGCTTGGGCAGCTCCTAATCAATGATTGCACACAACATAGTGGAGAGTAGAGCTCAACAGTCTCTGTCTGAGATGATCCTCTAATGGGTAATCTTTACTCTGAAGCTCCCCATCTGCACAGCTGAGACTTTCTCATATTTACTCTACTAGCTGAGGCTCTTCCTACCCAATCCTCTTTCCATCCCCCTCTCCTTCTGCAAGTGTCAGAATTTCACTGTGGCCCAAAGGCCTTTCAGATGACAAAACTGACCCTGAGAGATGCAGTGTACCCTGCCCAGTCTCTCTCAGCAAATTCATGCTAGAGTTGGAAGCAGCATGCACAAATCTCTGAGCTCCTAGCACAGCGCTCCACCCAGTCACACAACCAAATATCATACTTGTAGACATATCAGTTGTCTCAGTAGGTGCTCAGCCAGCCAGCTATAAGTCTTCACATCTCCATTTGCGGTACTATAAAATTGAGAAGACACTTGCTTCACAACAGCTCTCAGGGATTAGGTGAAGAGGAATAAAATATTTCTGGTAGCTGGAAGAAAAGCCATAAATAAATACAGAACTGTGCAGTCAGCTTTCACTTATTGGGGCAAGTGGATGGGTGCACTGGTGCAGAAACACAGCCTAGGGCTTCTATGACTGCATCCAGACATCAAAAACAGAAAGATGGGGCTCAGGGAGCTAAGAGGGAGCCCCAGAGTAACCCTGCTGAGCCAGGTCAGTCTGGGTCAGTACTCTTAATATGTGCTTTTCCAAATCAAAAAAGAGCATAAGGAAGCTGTCCATAGGTAAATGGCTTTTAAGCATATGAAGAGATAGATGTTCGTCGAGCTCACTCAAAATTACAACAAAACAAACTTTAACAATGAGATAGTATTATGAATTCAAATTAATAGAGTCTAGTTGCAGTATTGGTGGATGTGTGTAGAAAAACTCTATTAGTGCAATTGTAAACTGTTGAAATTTGTCCAGGGGGAAATTTGGCAATTTCTACTAAAATGTGAAGTGCAGTACAGCTGGGCCCAGACATTGTGCTTCTAAGACTTTATGATATAGATCTACTTGCACAAATACACAAATGCACAGGATGGTCACTGAATCATAACTTGAAGTAGCCAGTCACTGGAAATAAACTAAATGTCCCACCATTACAAAAAAGGTTAAACAAAGTATAGTAAGTATGCAATGTTGGGCGCTAGAACACAATGTAGCTGTGATAGAGAAAGACAAAGTCTAATGGGATGATATGGAATAGTCACTAAACTGTACAGTTAGCAGAAAGGAAAATGGAGAATTGGGTTATCATTTGTTTATAAATAAATATCTACACACAAATTTACATATATAAATATATACATACGTACATATATGCATATGCTTATATATGCCAAGAATACTTTGGGAAGAAAACATAAGAAATTGGTTAAAAGTAGCTACTATTCTAAGAGACTGACGGTGGGAAGGAAACATAGTTTTCATTGTATAACTTTTATACTTCGTATTTTTACCATGTCTTTGTCTTACTCATTTGAAGAAAAAAACTTGCTAAAATGTGTGTTTTCTCCTTATAACACTGCTCATGGCAGCAAGAGTAAAAACAAAATTAATAATAACAACCAATGTGTGATTACTACTTATACTCCACATAACACTTTCCCATCCAATGGACTGTGAAATTGTGACATTCTCCCCTTCCCGGCCACCAGGATTACACGTTGCTGTTGTGTTATGAACATTGAGACAAAAATTCAATATTTCAGTATCTTTTCAAAGAAAGCAGAAACACACAGAAGATGCCACATTCATCCTTGCTGAAGTTCCAGATCCAGCTGAGGCCCCACACCCAGTGCATTTAAGACATGCAGACATCTTCCATATCCTCATTCTTTGATAAAGTCTGACAACACACGTGAGTGGGCAAAAAGAAGGGAACAGGCTGAGTACCATAGCATGGACATGAGCAAAGAGGATGGTGGTTAGAGATGAAAGGGCATGACATCATCAGCAACAGAAACCTAGACCTGGAAATAAGATATTCACCATCCTCAACCAGCTATTCACAGAAACTTTAGGGAGAATAATGAATTTTTCATAGGATGTAGAATAGACATCTCCAGACAATCTAAAATCCCATGTTTCTAAAGCCCTGTGCCTGTACCTCATTCCTGATTTGAACGGTAATCTGTATGTTCATATGCCTGTGAACTCACAAACTTTTAGCTCTTTGAGGGTAGAACCATTCAATACCTGACACAATGCTTGCAATGAATTTTTTAAATTGATAGCAGATTTTATTTGGGGGCAATGCATTTTTACAATTGATAACAAATTTTATTTGGGGGCAACGCATTTTTTAAATTGATAACAAACTTTATTTTTGGAAGTTTGAGATTTACAGAAATATTGCAAAGATACTATAGAGTCTCCATAAACCTCACAGATTCCTATTATTAACATCTTCCATTACTATGGTACATGTATCACAATTAATGAACCAATGTTCAAACATTATTATTAACTAAACTCCATATTTTATTCAGATTACCTTCATTTTTACCCAATGCCCCTTTACTATTTCAGGATCATCCAGGTTACAATATATTTAGTCACCATGTCTCTTTAGGCTCCTCTTGGCTATAACAGTTTCTCAGAATTTCCTTGTTTTTGATGACTTTAACTGTTTTGAAGGGTGCTGATAAGGTGTTTTGTAGAATGTCCCACAATTTCAATTTGTCTGATGGTTTTCTTATGAGTAGACCAGGGTTATGGGTTTTGGAGAGGAAGATCTCAAAGGTAAAATGTTACTGTCATCACACCGTATCAAGAGTACCTGGAAACCATAAGCAAAACAAAAAGACAACCTACAAAATGGGAAAATTATTTGTAAAAGATGAGACTGACAAGGCCTTAATTTCCAGAATATTTAAACAGCTCATACAACTTAATAACAAGAAACAAACAACCCAACCCTAAAATGGGCAGACCTAACCAAGCAATTCTCCAGTGAAGACACACAAATGGCCAATAGGCATATGAAAATCTGCTCAATATTGCTAATTATCAGAGAAATGCAAATCAGAACTATAATGAGGTATCACCTCACACCAGTCAAAATGGCCACCATTCAAAAGTCCACAAATGATAAATGCTGGAGATGGTGTGGAGAAAAGGGAACCCTTCTACACTGTTGGTGGGAAGGTAGTTTGGTGCAGCCATTATGGAAAACAGTATGGAGATTCCTCAAAAAACTAAAAATAGACTTAACATATGACCCAGCAATCCCACTCCCGGGTATATACCCAGAAGGGACTCTAATTTGAAAAGATACATGCACCCCAATGTTCACAGCAGCACTATATACAATATCAAGACATAGAAGCAACATAAATGTCCATCAACAGATGACTGGATAAAGAAGTTGTGATATATTTATACAATGGAATACTACTCAGCCATAAAAAAGAACAAAATCATGCCTTTTGTTCTTTATCAAAGATTAGTTGACTATATTTATGGGTATCTATTTCTGGGCTCTCTGTTCTGTTCTATTGATCAATTTGTCTATTCTTTTGCCAAACCACACCATCTTGAAATATGGGCTGTGTCAGTCCTCCTACTTCGTTCTTCACTTTTAATATTGTGTTAGCTATGGTAGGCAGCCTTGTGCTTCTTCATACAAACTTTAGAATCAGTTGATATCCATAAAATATCTCTCTGAGATTTTTACAGGAATTACATTGAATCTATAGATCAAGTAGGAATGAAGTAACATCTTCACTATATTAAGTCTTTCAATCCATGAACAAGGAATATCTATCCATTCATTTAGATCTTTGACTTCTTACATCAGAGTTTTGTAGTTTTCCACATAGAGTTTCTATATATATTTGTTGGATTTATACCTAAGTATTTCATTTTGGGGGTCCTATTGTAAATGTTATTTTTCATTCCAAATTCCAATTGTTCATTTCTGGTATATAGGAAAACAATTGGCTTTCGTATATTACTTTGTATGCTGTGACCCTGCTAGATCGCTTGTTAGTTAAAAGAATTTTTGTATTTTTTGTGACTTTTCTAAATAGACAATGTTGTCTGAAAACAGTTTCATTTCTTCCTTTCCAACCTGCATATATTTGGTTCCCTTTTCTTGTCTTATTATACTACCAAGGTCTTCCAGTAAAATGTTAAATAGGGGTGGTGAATGTGATTGCCAATTTTTTGTGTTAACTTGACTGGCCATGGGGTGCCCAGATTATTTCTGGTTGTGTTTGTGAAGGGTGTTTCCAGATGAGATTAGTATTTGCATTAGTGGACTCAGTAAAGTCGACTGCCCTCCTCAACACTAAGAACCTGAACAGAACAAAAATGAAGGAAGATTTCACCTTTTTTCCTGCCTCATTGATTGATCTGGGACATCTCATTTCATCTCTTCTTGCTCTCAGACTGGGATTTATACCATTTATACCATTAGCAACCCTAGTTCTCAGACCTTTGGGCTCAGACTAAATTACATCACCACCTTTTCTGAGTCTCCAGGTATAGACAGCAGATTGTGGGACTTCTCAGCCTCCACAATTATATGAGTCATGTCCTCATAGTAAATCTCCTTTTAGGTATATACATGTCCTACTAGATCTAGTTCTCCGGGAAACCTTGGCTAATACAGTGAGAAAGGACACGCTTGCCTTGTTCTCAAACTTAGGGGGAAAGCATTCAGTTTCTCACTATTAAGTATGATATAGGTTTTTGTAAACATTCTTTATCAAGTTGAGGAATTTCCCCTCTATTTCTGACTTGCTGAGATTTTTATCTTACAAAGATGCATCACTAGATTCCTCCTTCATGGATGACTTGTTGTGCCATCTATCAGTTCCATCAAGGCATGCCTCCTCAGCCACAGAAAGCTCCCTTGCCCAAGGGTGCATTTTTCTTGCGGCAGCCCACATTCAGTGACTGATAGAGGTGTGGTGTAAAGACATAGCCACTTCAGTACAATGAGGGTCAACTCTGTTGGATAACATATGCTCAGAACTCCCCATGGAGTGAGGGAAAGCTTTGTCTGGCCTGTATCACAGTTCAACTTCTCCCTCAGCCCATCCCTGCTTCTTATCCCTTTCATAGGTGTTGATTTCCAATAAACACCTTGCACACTAAACTCTACCTCAGTGCCTACTTCCAACAACTCAACCTGTGACTCTCCTTACAGAGTAAAATCATTTTCCATGCTACTCCACAAAAGACAGGGTGGATTTTTTTTTTTTTTTTGCCCCTACCAGACCATTAGCTTCATAAAAAAAAAAAAAACTTTAGGAATAGAGTCACAACAATAGGAAACAATTTCTCTCCCATTTGGTTATCACTTGAGAGTGCAAAATTTTAATGCTTGGCTGCAGGGTCTGTAGGGATTCTAAAATGGCCTGGCTTCTACACTAAGACAAAGGAAAAATCCAAGTGGGCAGATGTTACAAGCAGAAAGTCTCTTCCAAAAGTAGCACCACTGCAAAAAAAAAAAAAAAAAAAACACCAGACATAAAGCCAAAGAGTTCATCAAAGGGATTACAAAGATGAAACTCAAGTTGGAATCAGAGGATTGACACTAATGATTCTAGTTCAACATAACAAGAAACAAAGTGCTACCACTTGGAACAGCATCCTACATATAGCAGTAGGTGTTCAATAAATATTTGCTGAAGGAACTAATGAACACTATTTTGGACTTAGAAGTACTGGCTTCTGTTCCCAGCTTTGGACATGTGGTATATGACTAAGGGCCAACTCTCAAATTGTGATAAGGCTATGTTTCATTTCCATGTATTCAACTTTCAAGCAATCCACACATTGATACTCTATTGGTTTAACTCCATAATTAAGAGCTTTTTTACATTTGTACATGGTTGGCTATTTCACAGTAACACAGCTGGCCAGATACATCCCCATTTTTGAAGGTAAAGCAATGTTTGTGCAATTATATTAATATTTTATTGCATGTTTCCCTTATTAGGTTACAAAAGTGAGTGGAGAAAGGAAAAATTAAAATGCTGATACCCGTGATAAGGAGCAGAGGTCTCATTAACTCACTGCAATTAAGACAAAGATAGAAATCATTGGGCCTGTGGAAAGTGATAGGTCATTAGCCTCAATCAGATGCTCATTGACTTCAAGCTGGTCAACCTTCTGAAGGGAAAGAACAAAATGAAAGAACATGTATGGAAAGTATGAATCATCAAGGACAATGCCTAAAAGGCAAAGTGTTATTAGGGATGTTAGTAAGTTTTTCAGCTGTATGATAACAGAACCCACATGAAATCTTGTTTAAGTTTTATACATTTGACTTGCCACAAGTTTTCAAGAGAATATTATGTGCAAAATCAGGGGACTGCCTATGTAAATGCATGGACTTTCACTCTTAAGAGTTGTTGTATATCTCACATTAGAAAATAAAATCTCTGATTGCAATACCATTCTGTCATATTTAGATATGCCTTGCCATTTTTGTAAGTACAAATATATTGGTAATTTTGTTGACCTAATACCAATAAATACAGATAGATAGGTATAGGTATCAGTGTACATGTAGGTATAGGTGTAGGTGTGGGTATAAGTGTAGGTTATAAGTATGGATACAGGTACTCAGGCACCTTAGCATACTCCTTTTTCCAGAACGTGGTCTATGAGAAAGAGTGTTTAAAAAAAGAAGAGAGGAAAGTCTGAGAGGGACAACAGGATAGGGAAGTGAGAAAAGAGAAAGGGAGACTCCTAGGCCCAATTCCTAGACCTTTCCCTAATATTGACCATCTCTCTTTCTTCAGAGCTCCATCATCCTACTTACTCTGCTTCTCTTTCACCTCTAGGCCACCTTCCCTCCTATTAAGGCCTGAACCCAACTATCCTAGGGTCATGTATTTTAATCAGGACTTTGGTTCCCAACTATCCTACCTGGAAAGATTCAAGCCTGGAAGATGAAGGAAGCTCAGCCTTTAGCCTGCTTATCTATCAGGTGGAAAAGTATCTGAGGACAATGGGTAGATGAAGACAGTGGCCTCTTATATCTCAATAAAATACAATAATAAAAATATAACCATTCAACATTTTCTTAAGTAAATGCAGAAAATCCTTATTGTCATTATGCTCTTATATTTCACTGATGACATAAAAGCATTTTGAAGAATGCACAGGAGGCACTTTTCCACTTGCAAATTTAGCATTCATGGTTTTGACGACATAAGAGAGATCCTGGAGGACTATGACATGTAGCAATTTGTAATTTTGTTAAAGCACTAGTTTAAGTCATCCCCACTGTGAGCTGGCATGTGAGAAATTAGTCATTTAGGTAGTGAGTGAGCCAGTATCTGCATTTTGATGTCAGTTTGTTGCTCTCTAGTGCTTTCCATAAATCTGGGGAGTTCTTGGAAGTCTCAGGACAAACACTAAAGAGCCTACTGTATAGCTCAATACTGTTAGGTGTTAGAATCACAACATGCAAAAATGCACATTGTCTCCCATAATGCAGATAAATCTCACTAGGATGACCACACCAGGCTACCACAGCCACTTGCAGGTGTCCAGAGTGGTCAAAACCAGGTAACTCACCTCTATTTTACATACTGCCAGGGCATTGGGCAAATTATGCATAATAATTTGCATAAAAATCTAGCATTACCTTGTTTGCATCATATGAACACTGACTGTTAAAAATATTATTAAAAATATTTTGTCCACCAGTATTGAGCACTGGTATGCTTCTCCATTTGTAGTAGAGACTGTCACTGCCTGCAATGTTTATCCTCTACCTCTTTCTTGCTAACAGTCCCTCAATGTTGTCCATGGCAGCATTAAATCCAGTCCCCACTTTATTCACTCCCCTTATGTCTAGGGGTGACCTATAAATCCAGTTCTGGCTAAAGAAATGTAAGAGGAAGCCATCTGGAGAAATTCTGAAAACTTTTTGCTTTCCTACAAAAGGGACAGATGTCAAAACCATTCCTACCCTCTCTTCCTGCCTTGAATATGGACATGAGGTCCAGAACTGTGGCAGCCTTCTTGCAACCATGAGGCAATAGGCAACAGAGAAAGGCCAGGAAAATTACAGTGATGATGGGTTTTGAGCCACTGAACAACACTATCAGACTTCTTTGTGTAAGAAAAATAAAACCTTATTCTCTTTAAACCATTGTGAATCAGTACATCTGTTTCTAGTGGCTGAACAAATACAAATACACCATTCATTAAAAAACACACACTTTGAATACATGATTCCTAAAGGCTCTCTAGTCCCATATTCTATGATTGTAGAAAGTTAAGAGGCTCTTCGAGTGGTAAACTCAATCTCTCAGACTCACTTACTTTACCCTTCTACTTGGGGCATAGAGCTTCCAAAGGGCTCTTCAATTTTTGACACACTTCTTCTACAGGGTGTTCATACTCCAAGAGACTTTTATCTATGATGTGTCATGATATCATGATATCTGTCTCATCTTTCATGTCATATCTCAGTTACCATTGAATTATTTCAGGAAGGAGATGAATCCTCAGGAAGGACTGGCAAAGGCTGTTAGTAGTTTTCTGAATCATATTAGAAACCAGAGCAGCCTGAGGCTTCAGAAAAGGGAACACAGTGAGTAAGCGTAAAGAAACAGGGCCACGCCATAGTTCCTGTAATAAGTCTATGCGTGTGCCACAGAATACTAAGCTAAGCAAACTCTTTTCTAGGAGCTCTACCAACTAGAAGACATAAAGATGGTGCTTCGTCTACAGGGAAATAGAAATTAACTCAATTATACTAACATTATGAAAGCACCTACCACAGGCCAGATCCTATGAGAGGAACAAGGGACACAAAAAGGGATAATGCCAAAGCCATGCTCTATGATGAGACATGCATTTCTTTGAGCAATAAAAATTCTCTGTTTTCATTTTTTATCCAGGTAAGGATGTAATAATTTCATCTACCTTGGAGTTTCAATGTCTCTCCACCTGTATTACTAAGCCAGATGCTGTTTACTATACTTCATGCTGCGGGTGCTGGGAAAAGGGGGAAAAGTAAGTAGATTCGTTAACATACCATTCATCCTCAGCCTACGCCATTCCGCAGGCAGGATGCCCAGCCTGGATGTCAACTTTTTACAAGTAACAACTGAAACTGTCAGTTATCTTGATGAGCAGCGCTCTGGTGAAAGAGAAGCATAACTGGGGGGTAAAATGTTAGTGAGCTAATTTTTTTCACCAGCAACAAGAACAAAACATCTTTCTGGGGATAATGTACTTACTGTTACTGTTTGGTATATAACACAGAAATCCCAAATAATACAAGAATGAAAATATCAAATTCCTCAGCTTTTAGGAGAAGTAGAACATACATATCTCAGGTTTCAAAAAAATACAGAGATTCATGGAACCCTATTACTTTCTTTCTTTACAAGGTGTTTGTGGGTTTGGTTGTTTTTTATTTTGTTTTGTTTTGTTTTCTGGCCTGTTTTTAAACAGAAAAACTCTGGTATTTATTTTTCTTTGGTATTTGTATGCTTAAGTACAAGTAGGATTATAAAAAGACCCCAGTGTTTAAGCCTGAAGGCAAAAATGATATGAATTTAAATGATCTGTGATATTGTCCTCTAAACTCTGGAAGGCTTGTTATTCAGAGCACCAAAGTGTAATTTTTTCCATCCCTCCTAGTTTATAAACCTAAGACCCTAGCAACCTGTCCACTCTTTTTTTTTAACATTTTTATTGATTTATAATCATTTTACAATGTTGTGTCAAATTCCAGTGTAGAGCACAATTTTTCAGTTATACATGAACATATATATATTCATTGTCACATTTTTTTCTCTGTGAGCTACCGTAAGATCTTGTATATATTTCCCTGTGCTATACAGTATAATCTTGTTTATCTGTTCTACATTTTGAAATCCCAGTCTATCCCTTCCCATCACCCACCCCCTTGGCAACCACAAGTTTGTATTCTATGTCTATGAGTCTATTTCTGTTTTGTATTTATGCTTTGTTTTGTTTTTTGTTTTTTTTTTTAGATTCTACATATGAGCAATCTCATATGGTATTTTTCTTTCTCTTTCTGGCTTACTTCACTTAGAATGACATTCTTCAGGTGCATGCATGTTGCTGCAAATGGTGTTATGTTGTCCTTTTTATGGCTAAATAGTATTCCATTGTATAAATATACCACATTTTCTTTATCCAGTCATCTGTTGATGGATATTTAGGCTGTTTCCATGTCTTGGCTATTGTAAATAGTGCTGCTATGAACATTGGGGTGCAGGTATCATTTTGAAGTAGGGTTCCTTCTGAATATATGCCCAGGAGCGGGATTCCTGGGTCATATGTAAGTCTATTCCTAGTCTTTTGAGGAATCCGCATACTGTTTTCCACAGTGGCTGCACCAAACTGCATTCCCACCAGCAACCTGCCCACTCTTGACCAAGCTTTAAAATCCAGCTCAAATACTGAAATCCTGATGGAGGATTCCCTACCTCTTAGCAGTGCTAATGTTTCTTTTCTCCAGTTTCCATCCCTCTTCTGCCTATCTCTCATCTGGCCCTTCTCACACTGTCTTCTAATTGTTGTTTACCTTCTGTCTTCCCTCTAGACAGGGACTAAGTTTGTTCAGCTTTGTACTCCAGGGCTTTGTACAGTTTCTAGCGCATAGAATATCCTCAATATGTGCTTGCTGAATGGGAAAAGTAAGGGCTGAATTTGGGAAGAGTGGAGCATTTTGGTGGATGCTTAATACTCAAAGAGCAAGGACTCCACAGTAGAGCCAAGTGAAGGGCTCTGGCTCTTAGGACCCAGCAGAGGGCAGCAGAGAACCAAGGAGCAAAAGCTAACTCTGGGAAGAAAGTTCTCCTGAGATTACCAATGGGAGGGAGGACAATCCTAATGTCACCAAAAATAAGTGGCACATCATTCAGAGATCATGGGATATACTGCTAAGACGCTGATCCTGGCAGGACTGTATGAGGAGGCTAAGACCCATAAGAGATACCCACAGTGGGTCCAAAATAATTTGGACAGATTGTATGGTGGGGAACAGGACTTCATCTGAAGGTTCACAATCCTGGCCCCTCAGCTGACCTCAAGGTCTTGGGACCCTGGAGGGAGATAATGGATGGAGAACAAACCAAACATCTTACATTTTGGATCACTAATTGAAAGCTAGGACTCTGCAGAGAGGTAAATATTAGACAGTCCAAAGGCCACTGAGGTGGGAGTTGAGGAGGAAGAAAAACTCGAATGAAAAGGCTACAATAAGGAGAAAGTTTCACTGTTCAGCTCAGGAACTCCAAAAGCACAGGACCTGAATGAGAGAGGATGACACAGCTGTGTTTTGAAGGAACCAAACCTCTCCCTTTTCCCTCTTGGCCCAGACAAGCCACACCTGGTAGGATTCTGCCACTCAGCACTAAAATACATCCTTCCCTTTTAAATTCAATGCAAAAATCTCCCAATTGTCCCAATTACCACCTGAACCAATCAACTGTCCTGTCCCCTCACTAAACAATGCTCCAAAGTCAGTCAAAGTTCAATTAACCAGGAGTAGAGAATTTAAAACAAATAAACCCAAACCACATAGTAGATGCTCTTTAATATTTGTTGAATAAAAAACGAATACATTAGTAGCCAGTTTTTTTCATTATGGATTTTGCATCTTTTGTGTTTGGCTTAATCTAACTTAGCAAAAACTTTGCATTCCATCCTGTGCATATGTGTAATCAGCCATGCCATGAAAGATTTGTATTCATTGGCCATTGTTTAACTTACAAAATGTAAACCATACAAAACTGAAAGTTAACTATATTTTATCTGTATTTATCTGTTATTAACAGCATTTTTTATGCTGTTGACTTCTTCAGCTTGAGGTCAGAGACGTCATCCAATCCCATACCAAAGAAATAGCCCCTTTTTTCAACAACATGAGCTCAGTGGTATTCTTTAACTTGAATGCAGTATCCTCTTATACACAAAGAAGAGGGAGAGAAAATAACCAATTTGATATAGTCATACATTCATTCTTTCACACCCTGGCAAAGTAACATCTCTCAAACACCAGAATTAAGCACATCACCATAAGGTTTAACCAATCATTATACATATATCTCAGTAACAGCTAGGCCCCTTTTGGAGGGGCTTTTTTTTCTTCCAGTTTTATTGAGATATAACTGACATACAGCACTATATAAGTTTAAGTTGTACAGCATAATGATTTGACTTACATATATCATGAACTGATTACCACAATAAGTTTAGTGAACATCCATCATCTCATATAAATACAAAATTAAAGAAATAGAAAAAAAATGTTTCCCTTGTGATGAGAACTCTTCGGAATTAATCTTAACTTTCTTATATAACATACAGCAGTGTTAATTATATTTATCATATTGTGCATTGCATGACTAGTACTTATTTATCTTATAAATTTAAGTTTATACCTTTTGACTGCCTTCATCCAATTCCTCCTCCCTCAATCTACCACCTCTGGTAACCACAAATCTGATCTCTTTTTCTATGTGTTTGTTTCTTCGTTTTTGAAGTATAATGGCCAACAATTCTTTGTTAGTTCCTCTTAGACAATGTAGTGATTCGATATTTCTACACATTTTTAAATGATCACCATGATAAGTCTATTTACCATTAGTGGCCAAACAAGGACATTATATAATTACTGACTTTATTCTCCATACTGTATATTTCAAACCTGTGACACATTTATTTTGCACCTGAAAGTTTATCTTAATCTCCCTCATCTGTTTCTCTCTTCCTCATTCCTCTTCCCTCTGACAAATACCTGTTTGTCTCTGTATCTATGACTCTTTTGTTTAGTTATGTTTAGTTTTGTTTTTTAGATTCCACATATAAGTGAAATTGTACAGTATTTGTCTTTCTCTGTCTGACTTATTTCACTGAGCATAATAACCTCTACGTCTAACCATGTAGTGATAAATAGCAAGATTTCATTCTTTTTGTAGCTGAGTAATATTCCTCTGTGTGTGTGTGTGTGTGTGTGTGTGTGTATTCTGTATCTTCTTCATTCATTCATCTATTGATGGACACTTAGGTTGTTTGCATATTTTAGCTATTGTCAATAATGCTGCAATGAACATAGGGGTGCATAGATCTTTTCTAATTAGTGTTTTCATTTTCTTTGGATAAATACCAGAAGTGCAATTGCTGACTTGTATGGTAGTTCCATTTTTAATTTTTTGAGGAATCTCCATACTGTTTTCCATAGTGGCTGCACCAAACTACATTCCACATCCTCACCAACACTTGTTATTGTTGTCTTTTGATGACAGCCATTCTGACAGGTATAAGGTGATATCTCATTGTGGTTTTGGCTTGCGTTTCCTAATGTTGAACACCTTTCATGTGCTTATTAACAGCCAGGATCCTTTTACTGCTAGTAAGATTATATTTTACTGTCAGTCCATTGGAGCTTGCCTCCAAGGAACCTTATAAAGTCACCTATTCCTGAAATTACTGATGGAACCAGCATCCTGTCCAGTCTTTTGGTCACTCCTCCATTTGCAGACCACAAGTCTTGCAGCAGGAATAGCCACACTTATAAGTCTACAGAAAATTGCATCTATCTGCTTCTCCTGACACCAAAATCCTGTCATAACCACTGCCACCTCCACCTCCTCCCCTTTCTGTCCAGTTCCCCCTGATGAGCCCCCTGTCCATACCTTACTCTGTCTCTGGATCCACCAGACTCTGGATCTCATCATCCCTGAAAGTCAGAATTGTTTTCTCCTTAATGCTGAGGTCCCTCCATTCATAATGAGGGGATGGAATCAAAAGCCAGGTTTGCAAGCTATGAATCTAGCACTAACCTCACTCCCAAGCTGGCCTTTGGGGGAAGCTCCTGGGGAGGAATGGGTAGGTGCATGGGGTGGCCTTGCTAATTAGGCCAGATTCAAAGGTGTCTGGAGTTTAGTGTAAGACACTATGGCTAAATGTCAAAGTTGAGGAGCCAGTTCATAGAGTGACAAATGTCCCTGTTAGAATGCTGACAGGCAAGGACAGCAGTGGCTGGGGAGACTGTGACTGTGTCATCACTGTGCTCCTGAGCAACAATGACTAAGACCCACACTGAAGAGGGCAGGCATCTTAAGAGATAGGCTTCCCCTGGCTGCACTTATAAGAGAATATTAAAAGCCCTAACATAGAAGACAGTGAGTCTGAAAAGGATGCTTCATCACAAGTCAATATCTGAGACCTGAATCAGATACAATATCAATTCGATGAAGTCAATTTGAACATTCTAAAGAGCCAGTTTTGCTTTGTATCTTTATTAATTACAAAACAAATTGGCTCAATTCTGGATTGAAGGGACTTATAATGAAATATATTTTTAAATACATTGATTCAGTTTTCAATATAGGAAAAAAATTACATATTTTGGTGCAGGGATCTAGAAATGACTATTAATTCTGGCTTCTAATCCATAGTTCCTTTTCTAAGTGGGGCCTGTTGGCTCATCTAAGACAAGCATTTGATTAACAATTTGGGTCATTTATTTTTGTCCTTTTTTATACTTGCAACAATCCTATGAAAATAGGCAGAGCAGATATTATCAGTTATTGTTATCTCATTTTTTTGATTAAGAAATTCAGATTCAGAGAGCTCAAGAGACTTGCCTAATATTTCACAGGCATGAAGTGATGAAGCTAGGACCCCGTTTGTGCCGCTCATGGGAAAGTTCTTGAAGAAGAAACATTTTATCAGGGAATTCAGCTGCCAGCCATCAGCACTATCTTAAACTGGTCTCTCTCCTTCATTTCTTCCATTGGGCAGTGCTCGCTGATCCTTTAATTACTGGCCAGTGAGTCTGGGACTCTGCCTGCTTTCACACACAACTCATTTTCAATTACTATGACTCATTCTTTTTACTTTCAGCTGCCAGGAAAGATCCTTCTTGCAATCTTAACAGTGCTGATAACTTTAGCTTTCACTGAAAATAATCAAAGCTCTGGTGATTTGTGTAGAGGGAACAAAATTTTAGGCCTTAGTTGAATATCCTCTGTGCTGAAATGTTAGTATATTCATTCACTTGTGATGGAATGGTCTTTCTTTTTCTTCTCCTCAGCCCGATCCCTGCCCAACCCTTCTTCTAGGGCATGGCACATATTAAGCTTGGGTACCAGAAGGGGAATTTGATAATATGACTCAAGATGGAAAAGAGAGACTCTAACAGAATCATAACAAATGGTAGCTATGTATGCCATGAGGAGATCCACATTGGCAACATAAAAGGTCTGTTTCTGGGGATCAAAAGCTGCCATCACCACCACCTGGTATGACCACTTGTTCTAGAGTAGAGCCCAGTGGAACTGGATGGTTGACGAGCTGCTGTAGAGGCCAAGGACAATAAACAGGCCCCTGGGAAATGTGGTGGAGAGGTTAGGGATGAGAAGAAGAAGAAAGAGTGGGTACAAAGAGAATGGCTGGGGACTTGGTTTGTAGGGCAATCCCATAAGCCAGGTTTGAAGGACTTAAGAACCCTGAGAGTCTGGGAGTTTATAGAAGCCGAGGCAAAAAGGAGAGTCACTCCAAAACCTGTTTCTACTTATGGTCTCACTTGAACTTGAAGATACAGTAAAGGATCATTTTGGGTATTCTTTTGGACACTTTGTGCTTGACTCCCAAGTATTAGTTGTTTAGTAATAGACTGGACCACCATCGCCTTCCACAAATGGGGTTACAGATCCAATCATGAGGCAAATATTCACTGAATATCAATAAGAACCAGGCACTGTGACAGGAATGTGAAGATGAATAATAATACATGGTCCTTCCTCAAGAAGCACAGTCCCAGGGACTCTTTGAGGATAATGACCATGGCTATTTAAATTTTTTAATGAGTACGTTATTGTTCTTTCAGAAAATTTTCAATAAACATACCAAGCTTTCATCAATTCAATAAAAATCCATGGCTGCTCTGCAAACCATAAACTAGATATATAAACATGAAACTTAGAGCAAAACTTTTGAAAACCATGACCTCTGTCCCTTCTGAGCACTAAATAACTAATATTTAGACAGCATTTTTTACATACCTCACTTCTTTCTTCACTTATATTCATAACAGTATGAATACCTATGAAGTATTTATAATATCTATGAATTCATAAGTGAATTCATGAATACTTTGATTCATCATCTATATCTACATCTACTTCATAATATCTGTTAAGTAGATATTACTACTACTATCTCCATTTCACAGAAGAAGACACTGAAGTTCAGAAAATTTAATAAACTTGAACTCACTTTGTTTTTTTCCTACTCCTGAACAACAAACACAACACACTAGGGCACCATCCTCTCTGGAGAGAGCAGCAGCAAACACTAACCTATAATAAAATCTGTGTTTTGATTAGTTTGGACATTCTTATGATGTTCTGGTTTGGCATCTGGTTATTGAATCTTAGGTAATAGGCCATTCTAGTTGTCAATTCAAATCTGTTCACACTGAATACTTTTTGTTATTTTAAACTAATGACAAAATTGCAAATAGGCACTAATAATACACATATAAACTTTTGAGAATTTAATGTCACAATTGAATTCAAGTATTTCTTGAGGAAAAAAGTGAACGGGAAACAGGGAGCATGAGATTTTATTGGATGTACATTTTCTTACAATGTTTTAATGTCTTTGTATTCAAGTAAATGAAGATAATTCCAATAAAAACATTTTTTGGAATTAGAAATATTTTTTCTTTTTAAAAAAACTATCTGTTTTTATCCTTCATAATGATTACTATTAATATAACTTATTAATTGTTCAAGAATGTTCCCTACTTGGGATATATTCCTGGAACAACTGTGATTTGAAGCACTGTAGTAATTCATATGTAATAGAAAGAGTTTATCTTCTGCTAAATATACTCTCTAAAAGGATTACAAAATACTTTAAAAATCCCGTAACTGTGTATTCAAAAGAGGTGGGAGAGGGAAAAAAATAGCAGATGTAGGGAAAAGGGAAATAGAACAAAAGAGGGGAGGAGGAAAGAAGGCAAGAGTAGTGAGAAGAGAAAAAAGAAAGGGGGAAAGGGCAAAAGAAAGGCAGGGAAGGGAAGGAAGGAAAAAAGAAAGTTCTCACTTTACTGTAGGTCTAATCCTGGCCTTTCCAATCCTCACTCCACCCACCCACCACTAATTTACACACAAACACTACTTCTTTGACAGTTGCCTCAGCCTCACACACCTTGCAGAAGATGTAGAAACTGGCAGCATCTCGATCATCCAAGCTATTCCTTTCAAGAACACAAAGTTATGGCCATAAACACATTATTTAAAAATTATTTTTAAATTAAAATTTTAAATATTCTAAGAATGGAACCATTTTCAGAAGTAGTTCCATGAAAAAGTAATACTTAAGTTGCTTTCTACATTTAGTAATCTACAGTACTTTCCGGATTTTTTTTTTAACAAATAAAATGTACTTGTTGAGCAGTTGAATGGATGATACACGGTTAGACTAGAAATCCTAAATCGTTAAACAGCATAGCCACAACCAAAATTTGCTTTCCATGCTATGTCCTACATACCTGCCTACTCTGTACCCCCTACTCCCTTGGGGATGTGGCTTGGACACTGAAATTTTATCTTTGGGGAATATTTTCATGGTTGCCAAGGAAAACAACATAAAATATTTCAGCTTGGTGCTGTTACATACACACTCACACATGCATCTACACGTGTGAATGTGTGCACACACAGGTTTACATGTACACACACTCACATACACACCAATCCCAGGTATATGAAAGCTATACATATGTCTCTCTCATTCACTGATACATAAAGGAAATTTTCAGATTTGGATTACAGCTTTTGCCTCCTTGATAGAACCATATTATATTCCTGGGTGAGCTGTCAAACATCCTGATAACACTGTTTAAAATTCACAAATGGGTATATGTTTAAATTTAATCAGAGAAATAGGAAGGCCTATTCTGGCCAGTGATATGCTGCTTATCTGCTGCTTCCTCCTCAGTTTTGAGGAGTTTCAGTCAGTGTTTCTGAAACGCCAGTATTACAGGGAAAGCACTCTGATTAGGACGCCCTGCTTTTGAGCTAATGCTGCCAGCTGCCACCCTGCACCTGGAAACTGAAGGCCCTGGAGCTCTAGGCCATTGTTGGGAAGCCAGTTAGGAAATCCAGACGGATACAAGAAACTGCTGTGGAGAGCTATGCTCCCAAAAGGTAGCCTGACCTAACTGGAAATGTGAGCCAGACTACTAAGGTCTTTGGTCCATTTTTTACTGGGTTGTTTGCTTTATATCATTGAGTTTAAGAGTTCTGTGTATATTTTGGATAATAGTCCATTATCAGATGTGTGTTTTGCAAATATTTTCTCCCAGTCTGTAGCTTATCTTCTAGTTCTCTTGATATTTATTGCCTTTCACAGAGCAGACGTTTTTAATTTTTATTAAGTCCAGCTTACCAATTATTTCTTTCATGGATCATGTCAATTATTTCTTTCAAGGTAAAAAAGCATTACCTTACCCAAGGTCATCAGGGTTTTTGCCTATGTTATCTTCTAGGAGTTTTATGTTTGCTTTTTACATTTAGGTCTATGTTCCATTTTGAGTTAATTTTTGTGAAGGATGTAAAGTCTGTGTCTAGATTCTGTTTTGTTTTGTTTTGTTTTGTTTTTTGGCATATGGATATCCAGTTGTTCTAGCACCATTTGTTGAAAAGAGTATCTTTACTCCATTGAATTGCCTTTGCTCCTTTGTCAAAGATTAATTGACTATATTTATGGGGGCCTATTTCTCTATTCTGTTCCATTGACTATTATTTCACCTTCCCATACTATCTTGATTACTGTAGCTTTATAGTAAGTCTTGAAGTCAAGTTGTGTCAGTCCTTCATCTCTGATCTTCTCCTTCAATACTGTGCACTAGCTACTACTACTTGTGCCTCTCCATATAAACTTTGGAATCAGTCAATATCCATAAAATAGCTTGCTGTGATCTTGACTGGGATTGCATTGAATCTATAGATCAAGTTGGGAAGAACTGACATCTTGACAATATTGAATATTCCTAACCACGAACATGGACCATCTCTCCATTTATTTAGTTCTTTGATTTTGTTCATCAGAGTTTTATTGTTTCCCTCATATAGATCTTCTACATGTTTTGTTAGATTTACACCTAAACATTTCACCTTTGGGGAGTGCTAATAAAAACTGTATTATTTTTAATTTCAAATTTTACTTGTTCATTTTTGGTATATAGGAAAGCAACTGACTTTTGTATATTAACCTTGTTTGCAACCTTGCTATAACCACACACTAGTTTCAAGAGTGTTTTTGTTGATTCTTTGAATTCTTTAGATTTTCTATGCAGATGATCATGTCATCTTCAAAAAAAAATAGTTTTTATGTCTTCCTTCCTAATCTGTATACCCTTTATTTTATTTCCAATTCTTGCATTACTGTATTAGCAAGGACTTCCAGCATGATATTGAAAAGAAGTGTTGAGAGAAGACATCCTTGCCTTGTAGCTGATCTTAATGGGAAACCTTCAAGTTTCCAACCATTAAGTACGATGTTATCTGTAGGGTTTTTGAAAATATTCCTATCAAGTTGAGAAAGTTCCCCTCTGTCCCTAGTTTACTGAGAATTTTTATCACGAATGGGTGTTGGCTTTTGTCAAATGCTTTTTCTGCATCTATTGATATGACCATGTCATTTTTCTTTTTTAGTTCGTTGATGTGATTGGATTATATTAATTGATTTTCAAATGTTGAACCAGCTTTGCATACCAAGGATAAATCTCATTTGGTCATGGTATATAAATTTTTTATACTTTTTTGGATTCAATTTGCTAATATTTTGTTGAGGACTTTTGATTCTATATTCATGAAAAATATTGGTCTTTAGTTTCCTTGTAATGTTTTTGTATGGTTTTGGTATTAGGGTAATGTTGGCCTCATAAAATAAGTTAGGAAGTATTCCTTCTGCTTCTATCCTCTGAAAGATATTGTAGAGAATTTGTATAATTCCTTCCTTAAATGTTTGGTGGAATTCACCAGTGAACCCATCTGAGCCTGGTACTTTCTGTTCTGGAAGGCTATCAACTATTGATTCAATTTATTTAACAGATACAGGCCTATTCCAATCATCTATTTCTTCTTGCATAAGTTTTAGCAGATTGTGTCTTTCGATGAATTGGTCCATTTCATCTAGGTAATCAAATTTGTGGACACAGAGTTGTGCACAGTATTCTTTTTTATCCTTTTAGTTCCCATGAGATCTGTAATGATGTCTCTCTCTTTCATTTCTGATATTAGATATTTGTGTCCACTTTTTTTTTTCTTAGCTAGCCTGGCTAGAGGCTTATTGATTTTACTGATCTTTTCAAAGAAAGAGCTTTTTAATTCTTTTTCTCTATTGATTTGCTGTTTTCAGTTTCATTGCTCTAATTCTTATTATTTCTTTTCTTCTACTTTGGATTTAATTTGCTCTTCTTTTTCTAGCTTCCTAAGGTGGAAATACCTTTAATGGCTGCATATTACTGCATAGAAAGGGTGTATGATAATTTATTAAGTATTAACATTTATACTATCTCCAATTTTTTGCTACTATAATCAGTGCTGAAATGAGCTTTCCTGTACGTAGACCTTGAGTGTTTCGAGAGAAGTATCTTCTAGAAATGGAACACCGAATCAAAGAGCATGTGAATTTCAGAGTTTGATTAGTACTAACCAAGTGCCTTCCCAATAGACTTGAACAATACACATTTCTACAGACATTTTATGAAAGTATGTATTTCACTGTATTATTGAAAAAATCTGATATTACCAAGCTTCTTGATTTTTTATATTCTAACAGGTGAACATTTTTATGTTATTTTTTTCCTAATTACATTGTGGATGAGTTTACTTTCATAAATGTTTTGGATATCAGTTTTTTCTTCTTTTGTGAATTGCCTAATTTTATTCTGTACATTTTTATTGAGATGTTTGCCATTTATAGTTACTGATCTGTAGGAATTCATTATTGGATACTAATAAAATTGCCATTATATATGTTGAGAATATTTTATATCAGTCTGTCTATTCAGAACAAAATCTGAATTTTAACATAATCTTCAATTGCCCTTGATGTGCTTAGTTTTTCTAAGATGTTTATATTAGGGGAATCTGGGCAAATGGTATACAGAAATTCTCTGTACTCTCTTTGCACTGCTATGTAACTCTAAAATTATTTTCAAATAATTTTTTTTTTACTTCCTAGTATGGTGGCTTTTACAGCTTTTTTGCTTGCATGGTTTGTGGTAGTGGTAGTTTTTGCATTTAGTCTATTAATATAATTGGAATTTATTTTTGTTTATTATACACAGAATACGATGTAATCTAGAAATCTGTCTAGATTTTTTTCTGAAGAGCCAATGATTCCAACATCATTTATTAAGTGATATGTTATTTTTCTATTGATTGAATCATCATAAACTGAACTTCCATATTTACCTAAGTCTGTTTCTGAATTCTTCCCTGTTTTATTCTTTAATTTATCTATTTCTACACTTTTAAAACACTGTAGGTTCACAGTATGTCTTACATCATTTTTGGTTATTTTTTTCCTTGAATACTTATTGTCCCTTTTATACAAACTTTAGTGTCCGTTTGTCCAGTTCAAGTAAATTGGTCTTATTCCAAAAGTTCTTTTTTAAAAAAGGAAAACAAACAGTTTACAAACTATTATCTTGCCATATTATATAATGATACCTCCATAAAAACCTTCTTCAAAGAGTTTCCTGGTTGGTGAGCACACAGAGGTGCTGGGAAGGTGGTGTGCCCAGAGAAGTCATGGAAGCTCCAAACTCCCTTCTCTATACCTTGCCCTATGTACTTCTGCATCTGGTTGTTCATCTATATTACTTTGTGATATCCTCTACAATAAACTGGTAAATATAAGTAAATATTTCCCTGGATTTTGTGAGATATTCTAGTAAATTATCAAGCCCAAGAAGGGGCATGGGAACCCCCTTTTGGCCAGTTGGTCCAAAGTACAGGAGGCTCGGATTTGCAATTGATATCTGATGTCGGGGGAGATCTTGTGGTTCTTTGCCCTTAACCCATGGGGTCTGTGCTAACTTTGGCTAGTTAGCATCAGAATTGAATTAAATTGTAGGACACGTAGTTTGATGTCCACAGAGAACTGGTTAATTGCTCGATGTGGAAAACCCACACATTTTGTATCAGAGGTGTTTGTGTGAACTCTGAGGCTGCATGATCTCCAGGGCTGATCCCCCTTCTGCAGCAGTCCTCACCAGTGTGCATCTTGGCTACATTTTCCTCCATCGATGTAAGTGCATGTGGATATTTTTTTTTAGGTATTCCTGACTGCACTCATTCATGTCTTCTAGGATGATTATAAATTTAACTTATTTTCTCATATCATTTCTTCTATTTCATGAGATTTTGAGTGGGAGAGAAAGATAGGTGCATATGCTCCTTCCCTACTACCTAGATTCAATCTCTTGGAATTTGTAAAACAAAGACCAAATCATTCATAGTCCCTCCACCTTTTTACATAGGTATTTTTATTTTTGTATACTCGCTTCTGGTCTTTGTCCACATACATAATTTCATATTGTTACAATCAAAACATACTTAAAATTTTGCATTCTTCTTTTCCACTTAAAATACCTTAAACTTCTTTCCATGTAATCTTCATAATTGCCACTTAATGGCTACGTAGTTATACATTTGGGTGATCTAGTATCATTTCCTTAACCACCCCTTAATTTTTCACTATTATAGACAAGTGGAAATGAATATTTTCAAACATATACTTTCTTTTCTTCTGACGTATTACTTCCTTAGAATATATACCCAGAAATGGAGTTACAGGAATAGTTTTACAGTTTTAGTGTTCTTATGTCATACTGCATCTCAAAAGAATTTTACCATTGTACTCATTTTGCTATAATTTTATCAGCACTGGGCACTAACATTTTTGCTTCATTAATAAGTATAAAAAGTTACCTTGTTTTAATAATGACTTAGTTTCTTTTTTTAAGGGATAGACAGATTAAACATTTTCTTAAATAGTTATTGGCTTTCTTCTATAAATTTTTAAATATCTCATAAATCAAAATGAGGTATTATTTTATTCCTTATATTTGAATGAGTTTTTTATATAGTGTAGGTATTCATTAAGACCTGTCTCATAATAAATGCAAATATCTCCTATAATCTGTTGGGTGTCCTTTTCAATGATAATTTTGACTTTTTTAAAGTTTTCTCTTTTATAACGATAAATCTACAACTTTTCCTTTGTGACTTTTTCTTTTCAAAATTAAGTAAACTATCATTCATACAAGTTTTTCTGGCAAATATTTTAAATTTTTTAGATTATATGGGGTTGATTTTGGATGGGTCATTAGGTACAGACAGATGCCCCCCACCAAACCCTAGACACTCTGGAAATATATCCTCAAATACAGAACTAAACTCAGGCAGTGCCACTCCTCGAAGAAGGAAAAAAATTTTGTAGTCTCCAATACAACAGCCACCCAGCCACTTGGTTGCTGAGCACTTAAAATGTGGCTAGTTCAAATTGAAATGTACTTTTAAAAAAAAGTAAAATATACATCAGCTTTTGAAGTTCATTAATAATTTTATATTGATTATATATACTGGATTAAACAAAATATATACTACAATAATTTCATCAGACTTACTTTTTCAGTGTGGCTATTAGAAAATTTTAAGTTGCATATGTGGCTTTCATTATGTTTCTATTGGACAAAGCTACTCTAACAAATAGGTTTTCTGTCATAGCTCTTGATAAGAAGCAGAGTGAAGCCTGGAGGATGATGGCAATTAATACAGCTCTCTTAAAGGAGAAAATATTTGCTTTAAAATTTAATGAGACTGAGAGGGGAGAAAAGTTTCATTAACCACTGCTGGTGTCATCTGTGTCAAGACTACACTTGTGCTCATCTTTGAGCAAGATTCCCAAACTGATTCATTGTTGAAAGCTTCTTGGAGGCCCAGAAGAAGGGCAGGGCTACAACACTAAGACTAGCCCAAGCTGTTATCCTTGAGTAGTTTCTTGAAACACAAACAGGCCTGCTCCCACAACCTAAATTCCTCCCATTCTTCAAGATCTTTATATAGCTCCCTCTCATTACTCCATGTCTGATTGCCCCACACCACTAAGTTCCTGCACACCTGGTATCTGTAACATGATATTGCAATTGAGCTCTCTGCTTATTATTTCAGGTGGCACCAGAATCCAGACGGGGCATTCTGATGCCTGTCATAACTCCAAGGCAGGTTTTTCTGGTCATAGGTATTTTCAGCATATATGGCTAATAGTGTCCATCCCATTCTTTGGCCTAAATTATCTAAAAATTTAAATTAAAGTTATAATAACTTCATATTCCACCAGTATTCTCCCAAAGTATTTTCACTCTAATGATGTCATTTAAGCCCAAACAGGATTCAGATATAACTGGCCAATTTTATGCCTGTCTGTTCCAAAATGTGTAATCTAGGGACAAAGTGAGGGATTCGAATCATTTCCCCTCTACAATGTACACGCTGAGGAGTCTTGACTCAATCATGGAACTTCCGGAATGAAGTTCTCGCCTTACAGCATTTGATAGGCCGTCATTACACAATTGCGTCTTATGCCATTACTAACTTTTCACCACTTTGCGTGGCAGTATGTATTTGTCTGACAGTAAAAGTGATTAACTAACTAAGTGGACCTTGTAGTAAATGAGTTATTTCTTTGCTACCATTATGTCTAACTCACCATACATTATTCAGTCTGAAGGCTTTTCAGAATCATAAGTAGCCAAGATCATTTTTCATCTCATCATCCCATTATCCATAATGAGAAAATATTTCTAAATGTGAAGATTACTCTTTCCAAAGATCCCTGGTGAATACTCCTACAGACATTAGTGAAATATATTGATTTTTCTTTTCATGGCAGAAAGAAGATGTTAAGGATGCCCACAAAGTCATTCCAAAAACTCTCAAGAGTCAGGTTCTTTCCAGACTATAAATGGGCCCTTCTGGATGATCTTACTGAGGTGGTGACTGACCACCTCACCACGGCTTATTGCATGAGATATTAATGGGCTTCACTTCACACCCAAGGTTTTCAGGAAGAAGGCAAGTCTAGATCTACCATGAAATTTCCTAGGGAATGTCAGTGGCTCTAACCAGACTCAGTTTGATCCCACAGCTCTAATAACTTCTCTATGTGCTTAACAGTTTACAAAGGGTTTTCAAATACATTATCTCATTTAATCCACTACATCCTGATAGGTCTTATTATTCACATTTTTCAAATGGGAAAAATGAGTTTCAGTGACAATCAGTGATTTACACAAGACCACAGATGCAGTTAACAGTAGGGCCAGACCTATACCCCGTCTTGTGAATTCAGATGCCAGGAGAAAAGTAGTTCAAGGAACAGCTCAAGAGAACAAAATTCCAATATCTGCTTAGCCAGTGGCAATTTGGGGACTTTGAGTAAGTCACCTTACCAAAATTAGTTGGACCAGAATAGCATTACAACTGTATACTACCTTAATATTCTAAGTTTCTAGGAATCAAAATGTAATTCCTGCTTTA
This sequence comes from Camelus bactrianus, assembly GCF_048773025.1. Classification (NCBI taxonomy): domain Eukaryota; kingdom Metazoa; phylum Chordata; class Mammalia; order Artiodactyla; family Camelidae; genus Camelus; species Camelus bactrianus. Next base: position 51,042,715 of record NC_133547.1, read on the forward strand.
CATATGTTCACCCTGGTCCTTGTGCTGGACCCTTAACACTGTTTGCAAAGTTGAACAGGTTCCTTGGGCTTCTGATTCGTTTTCTCCTATGTTCAGCAAGATTCCAGTACTTCCATTTGACCTAACCCAAACCAAAAACTTCTATCTAAGCCAAAAAATCCATTCACACCTAAGAGTTTCTAAGGCTGTGTGGGAGGTAGTAGGGGAGGTAGAGCACTTCCTCTGGGAATTCCCAGAACCCTGTGGTTCATCCTTCCTTATTTCATAAATTGGATTTGAAATAGATTGAAAGTTGTTTCAATAATTTTTATTATTATAGATTTAATTAATTGTAGAGATTTCAGGAAACACTTGCAGAGTGGGAAGCTCATGCCCTTTATTTGTAAAGTAATCTTAAGATCATCAGTCAGGCTTCAGATGATATAGGATGGGTATCTTAGTACATTCACTTGTGTTGAAAAGTGGATGCTCAAGTCAAGATAGATGTCTGTCAGTGGTTGACTGCAACATGATAAATTTCTTTTTTTTTTTAGAGTTAAAAATGTCTTTTTCTTTAGTTGTCTCCACAAAACTCTAACCAATAATTCATGGAATTTCTTGCCCCCTAAGAGGGATACTATATCACCTTAGAAATAAACACATGAAAAATTTAGGTGATAGATTAAAACCTATTGCAACATTCTCTCTCTCTCTCTCTCTCTCTCTCTCTCTCTCTCTCTCTCTCTCTCTCTCTCTCTCTCTCTCTCTAACTCTTACTCTCTCTCTCTCTCTCTCCCTCCCTCCCGCTCTCATTTTCTCCAAGCTGAGGAAACAAATTGCTTTGTAATTCTTAATATACATGTTTGTTTTCTTGTCTTCTTTTGTGCAGCACTGGAGGAGCAAGCAGAAACCTCAACATGCTCAGGATTCTAAGTTGAGCTTAGATACCATTCCAGACACTAGAATCAGCATAAAAAATTTTTAATTGCATCCATGAAAATGAATGTAACCCTGAACTTGAGGGGAAACGTTTTGAATAATCATTTGGTATGGGTCTATGCCCCTAAGCAAAATACAACTCAGCCTTCCTAAAAGAGACGAGTATGTCTCATGTGCCTAGGGATGGAACATTGATCTTCCTATTGCTTAATAATGCAAAGTCTGGAGAGGAAATATGCTATAGAAAGCATACAGCACTTGCATTTATTAGATACAAGTTCCAAGACTGGCTGCAACTTTTACTTAACAGGCTGTATTATCTCAGCAAAGTCACTCAACCTCTCTGAGCCTCATTTTCTTCATCTTCATTACAGAATTTTCATTGTAGATTTTGACTGAATATTCATTACAGTAAAAGAAAGGCTTTAAAAAGGCCCTAATGAATTAATAGAACTAGGCTTTGAACATCAATAGCTAATAATATACCACACACAAAAAGAAATATCCAGATTATGAATTATCAAGGAAAAATAAACCTGATTCTGATAAAGTCTCAAGATCTAACTACCAGTTTATAGGAAACAGAAGACAGAGTACCATATTAAACCACACCACAGAGATGCAATCAGCAAAATTCAGACTCGGGGAAACTCTATAAGATAGACAGTCTGCGTATTTTTGAAAACATACCAGAAAAGGGAAAACAAAAAGAGAGAAAAAGAGGAAGACACTATAGATCAAAAGAACTTAAGGGGGGATATATCAACATTAGGTTGTATAAACTTGATTTGGATTCTGACTCAAACAAACAACTGTGGGGAGAAAAGTTGTGGAGCCTCCAGTTTCCTCTCAGGGATATAGAGAGCTGGACAGAGCATTGCTCTCACCCTTACAACAGCGACAACCAAAATATTTTAAAAATTTTAAAAGTTAGACAACTGCAAAATTCATGATTTTTTTTCAAACCCATTAAAGAACTGAGGTCTCAGGACAACCAACTGGTCCAAAATACAAGGAGAGGTAGATACCTACAGGGACAGAAAATATGTGACCATACACTTACCTGGGGGTAATGCCACTGGATGAACATCTGTGAGAAAAGCTCATGGCTAAAATAGTTAACATAATACTAGCAAATCAAATCAAGCATTATATAAAAATAATAATATCTCACATCCAAGTTTATCCCGGGAATGCTGATTTGAAAATCAATCAATATAATTCACAATGCTAACAGAAAAAGACAAGAAAAAACATCGTATCTAATGGTAAAAGACTGAATGCTTTCCCATTAAGAACAAGCCATGGATGTCTTCTCTTACCATTTCTATTCAATGTCGTACTGGGTACATTGTGACCAATACAATAAAACAAGAAAAGGAAATCAAAGGCTTACAGATTGGAGAGGAAGAAAGAAAATGGTCTCCACTCACAGATGACATGATTGTCTACACAGAAAATGCCAAAATATATACCAAAAAATACCTCTTAGAACTAATATATGAATTTGGCAAGTTTACAGGATATAAAGTCAATGACAAATTAGAATTCAAATTTTTTTAAATACCATTTACAATAGTACTCCAAAAATGATATTTAGTTTCATGTATGTGAAAGATCTGCGTGGTGAAATCTATAAAACACTGAAGAAAGAAACCAAAGAAGAACCAAATAATCATGTTCATGGATTGGAAGACTCAGTATTATTAAGATGTCAGTTCTTCTCATTATAATCTATATATTAAACACAAACTGATATACAGTAACCCTCTACACTGGTTTTCAAATTCTGTAAATCTAAAATTATCTCAAAATAAAATCTTTTAAAAATTATAAGATAACTGGGACAATTAAGGAGTTATTGTTAATTTGTTTTTAGGTGAGATGAGGTATTGGTGTTATGTTTTTAAAATACTTACCTCTTAGAGGCATTAATTTAAATTTTAAATAATTAGAAAACCACTAAAGGGTAACCACCATAGAATTCCTTGTTTCATGCAAGAAGAGATGCTAAAGTTAGTAAGTGAAATTATTATAAGAAACAAGATACTTATATTGTCTCAAAATATCTCCCCATAAGACACTTAGTAAATATAAAGAGACTGATAGAAACTTGACAGTGAAGTAACCTGGCAAACATTATCTTAACCAAGTACTTCCTGATATAATGCACAGAGAAGGACACAGTACCATTTCTTGTGTTCCTGCCAAAAATGCATTACCTGAGTCTTAATCACTCAGAAGCAATACAGAAAACCAAACTGAGGGACATTCTACAAAATGACTGGCCTATACTCTTTTAAAATGTGGAGATCATGAAAGATAGAGACAGGCTGAATTACTGCTCCAGATTAAAAGAGACAAATGATATGTGAGAACCAAATGCAATATGCAATCCTCAGTTAGATACTGGATCAGAAAAAAATATTCTCTTTGCTGTAAAGGACATTAATGTGGCAAATGGAAAGATTTAAATAGGCTTTTAGATTACTAATAGTGTTGTGTCATTTTTAACTTCCTGATTTTGTCCATCGTATATGGCTATGTATTTTTAGGAATCACAAAATGAAGTATTTGGGGAATGGGGGCATCATATATGTAATTTCCTCTCAAGCAAAGAAGAAAATAATATATACATATATAAATAGACATATATACTATATATAGTGAAATTATAGAGAGAATATTAATTATATTTATGATAAAATGTTACCATTTAGGAGACCTATGTGGAAGATACCTAGGAATTCTTTGTACTACCTTTGTATTTTTTCTAAAAGTCAGAAATTAACCCAAAATTAACAGCTTTAAGAATTAACAAAGGAGAAGTAATAACATCTTCAGTCCGTGGCTTCCCCTACTTCCACCTGGCATCTGTCTACCCTAGAAGAAAACTGGCTAGATGTCTATCATTCATTAGACCATCTCAGTCACTGTTTCATTTCCTGTAGCTACTGTAACATATTACCACAAATTTTGTGGCTTGAAAAAACATAAATTTATTATCTTATAGTTCTGTAGGTCAGAAGTCCAAAATGACTCTTACTGGGCTACAATCAAGGTGTCAGCAGAGCTGTACCTTTCAATGTTCTAGGAGAGAATCTGCTTCCCTGACCTTTCCAGCTTCTAGAGGCTGCCTGCATTCCTTGGTTCACGGCCCTTACCTCCATCTTCAAAACCAGCAGAATAGCATCTTCAAATCTTTCTCTGACTCCTTTTTCTGTCTGATTTAAAATGAGAAGCACTAGGATAATCCAGAATAATTTCCCTATCTTTAAGTCAGTTAATTAACAACCTTAATTTCATCTGCAACCTAAATTCTTCCTTGCCATGTAACATAATATATTCACAAGTTCCAAGAATTACGATGTGGACACTTCTGAGGCACCGTTATCATCTGCCTATCACAGCTAACCTCTGCCAGGAACGCCTGGAAAGTATGCCGTATCCGGAAACCCAGATCCCTAGATCATAACTCCTTCAGAAACATGTCCCTAGCTAGCTGAAAATGTTGTGGTGATTGCTCCAAACATAACTTTCTCAACTCTCCCATCTCCAATAAACTTACTGATTTTCCTTATTGCTGTTTTTTGTTTGTTTTCTTTTTAGTTGTATATCTTCCTTTCTTTGACCGTTGTTATCGTTGTCTGACTGAACCTACAAATTGGAAGGCTGATGCAGACAAGTAAAATAAATGTCACTGATAAGAAAACACTTTCTCATGTCTAACTTAAATCTCCTTTGTTGAAATGTAACCATAGTTCTTTCTGCCCGCGTTCTGGAAGTAACAAAAAGCAACAAGTCAGTATCAACCTTATTTCAGATTTAGAGTCCTTCTAATGGAAAAAACACACACACACACACACACACACACACACACACACACACACACACACACACACACACACACACACACACACCAGATAATGTCAACCAACCAGCCAATCCAGGATAAAGGCCAGTCGAGTTGCTCTTTTAAAGTGATGGAGTGATACAGTCAAGCCCTAAGATAAATACTATCCACAAACATGACCTATATGATACCTCTAGCTTTTCCCTCTTAGTCAACATAGCCTTACTCAGTTCTTACCTATTTCCTAAAGTGCTTGTAGTTTTGGTTACCCTCTCTTAGTTCTGATGCCTTCCTAAATCTCCTATGTAAGTTCAACTTGGACCTGGAACTTTTTCCTTTTCCAACTGGCAAAATCTTTTTGTATTTCAAGACTTCTCAAATGATCCCTTCCTCCCCAGAGAACAATTAGCCATTCCCTTCTTTGTGTTCCTTCTGGATATGCTGGGGGTTCATACCCTTGATATGACACTTAATTTGTGGGATTGAAACTCTCTATGTTACTATCAATTTTGAACTCAACTCTGATTACCAGACAATAGATTCCAAAGGGGTAGCTATTGTTGTTACATTTTACTGTTTATTAAATTAGTCCTCTGGGATTTATTCCTATCTCTGCTTACTCCTTCTATTTTCAAGTTAATTCTCCTCTACTTAAAAGAATTTCAACTCAGTACCAGAATCCCTCAACACTTGGTCCTTGGTCCTCTTCTCTTCCTGGTATACATTCCTCCCCTTAGTTGATTTTATCCATTCCCTTAGTTTCAACAACTGCTTTTATGCAAATTACTCCCAAAGAATATCTAGCCCAGAACTCTCCTCTGAGATTAAGCCCATGCATCTATCACTCCCTTGAATGTCTTAAAAGCACCTCAAACATATGTTCAAAACAAAACTCAGGAACTTTCTCCCTGGCAGTGAGAACTTTGGGTCACTTTCCCAGCACTCAATTCCCCCTTCTTACAGCAGCAATAACCTAATTTCCTTGATGGACTTCACCCTCCCACTGTTGGCCAATCTGGTCTCCGTGAGGCTGACCTCATCCTCATCCATTGCTCTAGGGGTAGACAATGATTAACCTAAACCAATCCACATACCCCATCCCCCTGGGCAGGATGTCTCTTGGACTGTGGGCATATACTCCAATCAGAGCAAATGAGTCACAATGATGCCTTAGCTGGATCTCCTGGAGAGAAAAACTTTCTTCTTGTACATAGTGGTATGAGTATGTGGTTATCTTGTCTCCCTATGTGGCCAAAGATACCCAAGGGAAGCAAAGCCAAGAGACTGACCCATGTCACACTGGCCCCTAAATAAGCCATTCCTAAAGCCAGTCTACTCTATTTTTTTAAATTTATATTAGTCAACTAATTCTTTTTTTGTTTAAGTAAGTTTGTATTGGGTTTTCTACCACTTGGATCATAAAGAACCATCATTGACACACCTCCCACACATCTGAGCTTCCAGACTCCCCCAGTTCAGTGAACAGCATTATCATCTACCTAGCTACAAAGTCAGATACTTAGGAGTCATTTCTATTGTCTCCTTCTCCCTTGCCTGCCATATCTGATCTGTCACCAAGTCTTGTCAATTAGAGGTCCAAAATATTTCTCAAATCTGTCTCTATCTTTCTATTTTTTGTTCCACTCTATCCTAACTGCGTTTGCCTCAACTACTACAAACCACTAACTGCTCTACCCCCAATCCATTTACCATCCACACTGAAGCCAAAATGATCTCTTTGAAGTGCTAAAGTACTAATTTAACCATTCTTTTTAAAACATTCAATCATTTTCCGTTGCTTTTAAAACAAAGACAAAATGCCAAACTCCTTAAGATCGTGTCTCTACTGGCCTTCCCCCAGGACGCAAAAACTTAACTGCACAGTTTCATTTGGGGAGTGACCCCCAAGAAGCAGGAGTTATGGGAAAGTGAGTGAAACAGAGCAGGAGGAAATGAATGAGCAAGTTGACCACCTTCATGAGCAACTGTGTCAATCCCATGAGGAACTTCTGAGAGACTGTGGGGAATGTATTTCAGAATTATCCACCAGAGACAAAGGAGGGAAGCATTCACCCACAGACTTTCATCTGCCAATGGCTGAGGGTTGCTCTGTGGGTGCTAACTCACTGACACTTCTGAGTTGCTCACATGTGATTGCCAGTGGTCTCCTCCAACAGCCTCAGGCTAGGGACCAGAGAAGCCCCAGGCACACTTGGAATGAGGTCACCCCAGATCAGAGGGTACTGGTGTCACTGTCCCTCACAGCCTTGGCTGGAATCATACTGAGGCCATGAGGTGGTGCAGTATAGGTGTTGATATGCATGGTCCAGCTTCCACCTACCTCTTCCAGCATCCTCTCACCCTCTGACTTCATTCAAACCATACTAGTCTTACAGCCCCTGAATGCCACATGTTCCCACCCACCACAGGGCTTTTAAATGTGTTGTTCCCTGTGCCTAGAATACTCTTTCCTTCCCTCTTTGTCCATCTCCCTCTATTTATTCATCAGAACTCAACTTTAGCATCACTTTCTTTGGGAAACCTTACCTGACTGTCAAAACCATGGTAGTGGGCACTCACAGCTCTGTGAGCTTCTCCTTTGAGGCACATATGAAAGTTGCAATTATCTACTTGTGTGGTCATTTCAGATTGTCTGACTCTCCCTGGACTATAAGCAACATGAGGAAAACTATAGAATCCCCAGCATCAGAACAGTATTTGGCATGTGCTAGGCACTCAATAAATCATAACTGAAAGCATAAACAAATTTATCTTTTTATTCCCACTAGTATCTGGAACAAATAGGTGCTCAAATATTTTTAACGTAAGAAATCAATTAATTAATGGAGCTAATACTTTAAGAAGCAGAAGTGTTACTTTCTGGCAGAATTTATTTAACTGTCACTTAATTACATTCTGTTTCTTAAAATTGCTATAGTGAGACTCTTCTCTGGGAAGCCCTAGGGTAGACATTGTTTTGTTTTTGTTTTTTACTGTATGATACCTATAGACACTTTTCCCCCAGAAAGAATAGTTGAGATTGAGAGAAAAGAGAAATCATCAATATAGATAAGAAAGCTCCATTGTGGACTAAGACAGGGATGCTATCTAAAACAAATGGGTAGAGGTTATTGACCACAGGAAGAATAAAATTCATTGGTATGAGAAAATAAACTCCCAGAATCACTCTGAGCTCTCCCTTTTAGCCAGCATCATCAATTATGATTATTAAGTGCCTGCTCAACTGCTGTGCAGTGGAAGAGGCAGGGAGGTTTGGTAGCTAGGCAACGGTCTGGAAACTCAAAGGGTAGGAGGTGTGATTCTGGCTTCTCCATAAAAGTGATAAGTGGACTTGGATAAACTCCTCCTGCCTTGTTTTCTTCATCTGAAAAATAGCATCAAAAGTCTGCCTTTCTGCACTGAAGGAATTAAAACAGAGTGAACAGTACACTGCAATTGTAGAAAAGTAAGCTTATGGGGCCTAGGGACTGAAGAATTTATCAAGGGACCAACTTCTCAACTGAAATTACCAATTTATAACAAATAGCTTGAGCCTGAGTAATCTGTGCCTCAGTTTATCCATCTAGAATGATTCACAGCTAATGATCAGGTCCTGCCAAAAATTACAAAATAAAATGTGTGGTCTTTATTTCTGTAGGATCTAGGGGGAAACTTGGGTGGAGGACCCTCTCCCTTCTAAGTGCCCTCTGAATTCCTCAAGTACCTCTAATCTATAAGCACATCAAAAGAAAGGTCACAGCTGCCTGATTCACCACACAAACCCCAGTACCTGGCTCAGTGTCTAGTACACAGTGCTCAATTGTGTTTACTGAATGAGTACATTAATTATTTAAATAATACCACCTCTTTCAATGGGAAAAATATGATCTATAACCTCAAATGAAGCGTAACTAGTCTTGAAGAAAAAAATGTCCACTGAACAACTTTGGAGGAAGTGGCATTGATCTATACTCTAGGGTAAAGGTTTGACCATGCCAGGTCATAAACAGCCGTGAAACAAGATTACACTTTGACTAATTCTCTTTTATTATTTTTACTATTACTTAGGGCAGACCCAAATAATACAGTTACTGCTCAACAGCATTCCTTCCAAATATAACTGTCATTCCTGCAGAGTAAGTTTCAGAAATGTTTATATATTATCGAAATTAAGTTTCAAAATGAGCTACAGTATCTGGAAAAAGGGGATAATAATATTTCACAGAAACTAATTGGAAACTTGTTTTGAAATAAAGTAGTTATTATTTCCATCATGGAAAGATGAAAGTACAGAGATTTCCTTTTATCTCACCAGCCTAGTATCTTATATTATTTATTCAAACTAAAATTAAAACCTGGCCAAATCCTACTGAGGCATTGCATATCAGTTAGAGATTATTCTTCTGGAAATGAACTTTTGTTCGCAAATTTCATTATGCAGTTACAAATGACTATTATTAAAATGTAACATATAAAACTAAATTGTCTTTTTTTTTCCTGGCCATGCACAAGGTTCAATTTTCTACGCAGTATTATTCTTTTCTTATGCACTTAGTGACATGCTGTCCCTCTGCCCATTGCCTCAGCATCCAGAGAACTCACAACACTCACTCCACTTACCTGGAGCCCCCATCAATGCCACTTTTTATTGCTCTATCCCTTGTACCCCAAGGAACAGACACCAAAGGACATTCTCCACCTGGCAACCTTGCCAAGGCCCATTTTTGTTTTTTCTGTAGACTCAAACTTCAGGTAAAGTGACTGTCTATAAAGAAGTACCTGGAGCATGATGGTGACCCACTTGCAGCTTTCTGAGTGCCTAACTCCAAAGCTCTTTCTCACCCATCCCCCAGGCCTTGCCACCTCCTACTCATTTTGCCTGGAATACTTTTCCTTGATCACCTAACTCTGATTTGTCTTCCAGGTCTCAGCTTAGATGGCACTTTCTCCAAAAAGATTTCCCTGACCTACCTCCCGAGCTACCAGATCAGGTACAGACTCTGTGTTGCCATGGTACCCTGTACCATGTAGCCCTTGCAACTTCTTAACTGGCCCTACCTCCCACCAGATTGTAAGCCCCATGACAGCAAGAATTATGTCATGTAGGCTCACCATTTTTTCACCAGTTCTCAGCACAACGATGGGCATATAACAATCGAACTTTGGATTTAGATTCAACTCTGGTATCTGGCCTCTGGGAAAACCAATTCCCCACTCAAATTCCAAAGAATACTATCTTTGTCTGAAATTAACTTTGTGGTTCACCAGAGTTCTCCTTGCATCTTCACCCTGAGAATTCTAATTTCTCTTCTGCTTATTTCCTTCCACTCCTGGAAGGTCCTGCATAGCATTTTCAGGGTTTTCTCTTCTGGTCCATCTGTTTGAATTGTGATCATTAACCAGTTTTTAAACGTGGCCCTACTTTTTGGGTTCGTCACATTCATCCCATATCCTGTATGTCCAGATCACCTTTTACTTAATTTCCACTCTCTAGTCTACTCTTTACCTCTCTCTAACTCAGCAAAGATGAGGCTTGGTATGTATATGTTAAGGAAAGACTAAAAATGTATCTAGGCACTGCATGGATTTTTGCATAGACTATGATTTTAAGAAACTTCCAGTCTCACTTTCAGTGCATCTACATGACCCCTGCTCTTGACGCTGCTCAAATTTTCCCTTTTCCCCAGGACAGTGACACTCGTCTCCCTACAATCCTAAAAAAATAGCCTCCCACCCCAGTTCTGAAAGCCACTTTCCAATCAGCTCAACCTAGCTTTCCCCTCTGCCTCGGTGCTGCCAATAGGTCCTTTTCATCACAAGTTTCTGGGTTTATTTGTCTGTTGGACCCTCATTAAAGGAAGAAATAAGGGCAGTTTTCCCAGGGAAAAGTCAATGAGGTCATTTTTGCACAGGCTGTATCTTGGTTCATAACTTGATTACATGTAAAGAAAGGAGCTGATGAATATTGTTTACCTTTACTCTTACTGTTTGCATCATTTGAGGTATGAAAGGACCAATAAATAATGCCAATTTCTCAAGTTAAAAATATATTGAGAAACAAGACAAGAGAGACAGACAAATACAGATCAAAATATCAGTTTTATTATTATTATTGATAAAACTGATTTGAGAATTTGGCTTGATGTCTGGGCACAAATGAACTTGCTAGTATTACTTCTCCATTAGGCAGATTTACCCACCAATCACAAGCTTCACTACACTACTGTAGAACCCTCCCTACCCAGGCAAGGGCTGCTTCTGTAAGTTTCCAACATGTGTCAGTATCCTGTAGAACGGAGACCTCCAAGAAAGAAATGTTCGAGTTACTAAACTAGGTTTAGTTCTTCCTTGTATTACAAAAGACCAGAAATGTGATGATTGTTATGACAAAGGAAATCCATCATGAAAACATAAAAGCAGGGGAATGGAGAGTCCCTCCATACAGCAATCAGTCAAATTTTATCAAAGCTTCCACCAAAGTCCCTAGTATGAGACAAAGATCTAATAGCTCAGAAATCCCTTGGTTATTTCAAGTTTACCTTTTCTTATTGTTATGAAACAATATTTTAGGGTTCCTATGAGGTGTTATGGATTTGTTTGGCCTAATCTGGAACCAAGATAAGTTTTCCTTGAATATTCGAACTACGCTAGAAGGCTTGGAAATGGGTGTACTGGTTACTTGGATTTCCTGATTAGGAAAAAAAAGATCCTTTTTTTAAAAATTACAAACCAGACTCAAATGACAGTCTTTATAAAAAAAAAATTCATCCATTTATTTTGCTGCTGCCGTAAGTACACTAAATGTAATTTAATCTTTCTTTGATGAGTCATGGTCTTTGAGAGACTCATTTCACCATTATTTATATCAATTCTTACTGTTTGGGACTAGATACAGAGAAACACTGATACAAAAATTGGATTGAATGGGCCCTAACCACAAGATAAACTGTGACTGGACAGGGAGCTCTCTGATGAGATCATACTTCTTTAAATATATTTGAAAGATGATAGCAGTACATTAGAAATGATGGTGGTGGTAGTAGTTGTGATAAGCACTTACTATATGCCAAACACTATGTAAGCCCTTTATGTGTATTAAATCATTGACTCTCAAATCCTAGGAGGTAAGTATCATTACCTCCATTTTACAGATGAGGCAAATCAGGTTCATAGAGGTTAAATAACCTGACCATGGTCTCACTGCTATAGGAAGCAGAACCACCAGGATTTGCCCTTGGACTATGTGGTTCCAGACCCTTCATTCTGCATGCTAAAACAAGAGAAAATGTGCGTAAGAATATTGAACTGAAAAAACATGATGGGAGAGTAAATCCCTCAATGCACTGTAGTGAAATATGCTTATATGAAATATGCTTAAGCCTTTCATCCACAAACTCAGAATCACACATATCCGTTATCAGCTACAATCAAAGTAAAAAGGGTGAACCTAAAAAACACACTCATTGCTTGAGGCACATGATATAACATTAACAAACAACAAAGGGAAAGTCATATATCTCAAGTTTTCTTGTATTTCCATCTTCTTTATCAAGGAGAATGATCTTTAAACTTAGGAAGGTTGAATAAATGTAGTTTAGAAGGAATTGAAGTATGAGATAAGTAAGGTGATAGCTAGAGACCATCTTGTGGTTTTAAATGAGTTCAAGTCTCCAGGCCTAAACAAATTACATCCCAGAGTATGAGAGACTTTGCAGATGTAATCTAAGAGTCACTGTCAGTAATCTCTAAGGTTTCATAGAGACTAGAAAAGGTATGAGGCAATGGAGCTAGAAAAATAGTATTCCAGTTTTTCAACGGAAGAAAAGAGGTATATTCCATGATGTGCAGATCCATAATCTAATTCTGAAACACAGTAATATTCTACAAGTTAGACAATTTGTGAGCCCTTAGAAAAGGAAATGGTAATTACTAGGAACCAGGATGAATTTACTGGGGAAAAACAATAAAGATCCTGTATGCCTCTTTTATGTAGGTTTAAGTACTGGTGAAAGTGGGGATGCCATGCATACCGTGAGAGGTGTGAGAGCAACCTGGCTGAGGCTCCCATAACACTATGGGTCATCAGTGTTGATTTGGATGATCTGGCTGGCAGATGGGGTCCCCTTTGCTTTATATTCCATGAAGTTGCACATTTTCTCAGAGAGAAACACCAGAGAAAGAAAAGCCTTCATACAAATAAGGGAATACAAATGCTGTGCCTCCCCAAAGCCCCCAAACAAGTGCAGATACATCTGTAGTTTACATTAATTAGGTCAAGCATATTTACAAAATCTCTTAATATTCTTGGCACCTGATGGGTAAGACATTGTTTTTAAGAAAAGGAATGTCTCGTTGAACATTCATACCAAAACCGCTTGAATTTATGAATCAATGTCATTCTAACTAGAACTCTTCCCTTCAGAGAGTTGCATAGCTCACTCCCTCCAACAGGACTCTCCCCAGTCTCCTTCGAGAGGACTTTTCTAATGATCTAAGATAGCATCTGCCCCCATCATACTCTGAGTACTTTGTTTTATTTTTCTATATAGTTCTTGCAATCGTTTGACGTCGTATTACATATTCTAGCTCTTACTACTATCTGATGTTGTATCACATACACTATGAGATGTCTGTCTGTATGTATATATGTATGTATTTATGTGTATGTATATGTACATCTTGCAGAGCCAACAAATTCTATGTGAATGATGTGCGTACACTATATGGTAGCCCTGTCCTTTTGAATGTCAGCTCCATGAGGGCAGGGATTTTGCTGTCTCTTTTTCTTTTTACCATTATAACCCTAATCACTAGGATAGTATTAAAACAAAGTTGTGTTCAATAAACATTTGTTTCTCAATAATATTTGTCTAATTAATGGATGTCAACCTGGAAAATGGTTTCTAGAGGCCATATGGTTCTGTCCTTATCCCTATCCAAATATTAATTTTGACTTAGACAAGGAGAAAGGAAATAATAGAACTGATTCTGAGTTCATGTCACAAAAACATTTATTATTATTATACCAAAACCATCATTTATTCAGCAATAGGTACTTATATTATTATGAATGCTCACAACAAACCTAAGAGGTAGAAATTATCATCTTCATTTTGTTGTGAGAAAACTGGGCTTGGGGAGTTCAAATAGCATGCCAAAGTCAGACAGCAGGTACAGGAAGCTGGGATTGAAAAACAAGATCTATATCACTGCAAAGTGCATGCTTTTTTTTACAAAACTACGATAACACTTACAAAAACATTGAAAATCTACTTAAATTTGCAGCTGACAGGAAAGCCAGTACATTAGATGAAAAATCAAGATTTTATAACAGTTTGACAGATTTGAATAGCAGGTCAGAATTCAAAAAACATATATATTGGGTATAAAGGTAAAGTCTCATATGCCAATTTTAAGAATCAAATGCACAGGTATATGGTGTGGGGAGGAAGGGATGGGGGAAACACACATTTATTTGAAACAGATCAAGTGATATCAACTGACCACAAGCTCAGTACAAACCAACGTTAAGATGTGGCTGTCAAATGAACTAAAGTGATGTTAAACTGGATTATCAGAGACTTCTTTTAAAAGGGAGGAATCCAGTTCTATTCTGCAGAAACTAGACTAGGAAAACCACAGCCAAAGTAGAGTGTTAAGGCCTCTAGAATAGTGAAAATTTTGCTATGAACAAAAGGATTAAAGGGCTTGGTGAAGCTTAGCCAGGAAGAGATGAGACTCATGGGAAATAAAATAACCATCTGCCTATATGAAGGACCATCACAACAAACAAAAAGACATTCTCTGTTGATCTTGATGAAACAGGTTTGGCTAAAGATACAGGGCTTACTAATAATTAGACGCCTTCTGAGTTACAAACTCCCAATCTATCAGGGAAGATATTCAAGCAGAAGCTACACGATAACCTGGCCCAGGTACTTTAGTATCTACCCAAAGGAGTGTGAAATTCAGTTGATTTTTGTGTGTTTTTGTTCAATCCCTCTTTCTACATACAGTGACATTATTTTCTGAATCCCAAACCAAGACCTGTGGTCCTAAAAGGACATTTGTGTTGCTTCTTGATTTAAGACAGTCCAACAGATATAAGCTATTAGCCCCCAAAATATTGAGTTTCTGGGAGATGTTAATGATTGAAATAATGGAGAAAATATTTGACATTGGGACTTTTTTGGAAAAGGGAATCTGTAAAATCACTCTAAGGCAGGCATTTTTCTCTTTTTGAGTACTCATGTTTTAACCAAATAGGCAGAAACTCTTGGTTAGAGTTCACTCATTTGTTTCTAGCACAGCAAGTTTTCTTCAACTATGGCCTCTTCTTCCAAAAGCTGGGAACCAAAATATATAAGTAACTACTTCAATTCAATCAGATTTAGAAAACCAAGAAGCCCTTGGAAAAGCTTCTTGGAACACAGTAAAACTCCAGATCCTTCTACAGAAGCTATCCCAACCCTTCCCTCGTGATATCACTTTCACTTTTGTGGAGATGCTCTAGTCTGTGCAGCTTATCAAGGTCCCAAACTATCCTGGTTCCTTCAGCCTGGACCAGAGTGCCTCCCCACCAGCTCCCCACCCTGGAATTCTTGCACCAAAAGTGGGTGGGGCAAAAGAAACACCATCCCCAGCCTTGGCCAAATCTGGCTTCTCTCCTTCACCCACAAGAACCAATCAGACTAATTAAGATATTGTAATTCCAGATAGCAGTCATTGGGTTGATATCAGCTGTTCCCTATTAGACACAATGTTCTTTTCAATAGAGTACTTTGCTTCACACTGACAGTCATTTTTCACCCTGCATGGCAGAATTTCAAAGCCAAGAATCCTGTATTACACAATAAACAAACAAAATTAGACTCAAAATTGCCTTTTTTGATATTGATGTATTAATCAACTCCTCAGGAAAGCTTCTAAACATTTTCAATTACATCAAAAACAGGCTGGCAACATTTTTCAACTTAAAAAAAAAACAGGCTTAGTTAAAGGTTTGTTTTCTATTCCATGGATACTCTATTACATATTTGCAACTGTTTCTGTTTTAGGACAGATTGATTAATAGCATCAGTTCTAAAATCCCAGCATGACCACAGGGGAAAAAAAAAAGTATTTCCATCTGTGACCTTCATTAACCAAGGCAGATACATCTATTTCGGTGTTTGCTTCTTCCTTCAGCTGCACCCTTGGTTCCCTGCATCTCTTTGAGAGTACAGGCTTCACTGTTGCCATTGAATGCTAACTACCGGTCAGGTGAACACTCTAGAGATAGAAGGCAAATAATAGACCAAACCAGCCCAGGGGAAAAAGTTTTAATATCCCAAGACCCAGTCTCCCTCCTGTACTTTATATCTTACTTGACTGGGCAGCAAAACTGGCATTTGAAATAACAGTGAAATGACCCTGAAAAACAAAACAGGAAGTAAGGTATGGTCGACAAGGATGTATAAAATAAAATGTACACTGGACAATTAAATGCTTAATAGATTAGATGATAGCAGAAGCTAAAGTGCTTAAATTATGTCTGCTACTTTAAGAAGTGGAAATCATAGGAAGAATGTTACCAAGACAAGTAAAATGTTTACACACCCTTCCCTAAATGTATTCCTTAAGAAAAGAGCTTAAGACTGCTCCTGCTGGTAAATGCTTAAGTTTTTCTGTAATCTTTATCTACTAGCTAAAACTGGCAAGTTATCAGGAATTACTGAATCCCTGCAGTTTACAATGTGTGCCACGTACACGAATACAAAAGGAAGGGGATACAAAAGAATTAGAATACAGAAGACCTGCTCACAAAAAGGGCTTACATTACAGGGTAGAAACTGGACAAAAACACTTACAAAACATGTAATACTCTGAAATGTGAAAATGAATGTGATCTATTACATAATTATATGAGGCTTTATGTGTCCCTGCACTGGAATTTCACCTCTCTTATTGAAATGAAACACAGAACCTGAAAGCTTTCAGTACTTGAAGGAGTTTCTCCCAGAAGATAAAGGGGCTGATCAAATGACCACCCTGGGATTTTTCTCACACACACATACACACACATAGAATTTTCTTGGCACTCCTTAATACAAATGAGACACTTAAATTTTCAAAAAGACTTTTCTATTTCATTTTGCATAAAATGCATAAAAAGAAGTCAAGCATACAGAGTCTAGCACAATAGCTACATAAACCCCTTGGCCCTCAAGAATATTCATATTCTTATTTCCCAAAGGAGCTAGTGATTCAACACTAATCTGAGGCTGTGGGCCTCATGGATGCCATTAAAGACAGAATTTTTAGGGTCTGTCCTAATATTCTCCAAAATTAGGGATGACTCTCAACTCCAGAATAAACTGTAATTTGATTCTTTATATCAAGATGGAGAGGAAATTTCAGGATGCCAGAAGACAGACTCTCACATACTTTTACTTCCTATCAAATGAAATACCAAACAATATCTCAATATTATTCATACTAGTTCCAGAACTCCTGTCTAAAAGTAAAATAGGTGTTAATCATCCAAAGTTGGTATTGCTCAATTAGGGAGTGAAGCAGAAAGAAAAAACACATTTCACTCCTACTGGTGAGTTTCTGTAGGGATCGAACTGGAGGAAGGTTTCCCAGAAAGTAGACAGAGTCCTGAAAAAGGCATTACTTGTCTATACACAGAAATTGAAAACCCACAGCAACATCCTTCACACCTTTGCTTTTCTTATATGGGATAGGAAAGAATAATTTCTTCCCAGTCGCTGCAGATGAACCAACAAAAAGTACTGGCAAGCAGGTGTTCTCCATTAACAGGCTTTAAGCAGGCATGTCTTACGCTTTATGTAGGTGTTTCTTTTTTCTCCTCGTTGTAAATACATAGCAGCCTATCTACCAGAAAAGGGAATAGGGATTTTGTTCTTCGATTAAGAACAATGATCACAATCTATTAGTCTCTGTAACACCAGGAAAAGAAGAAATCACTACACATCAATGATAAGTGCTCAGGCCCCACCTAGGGACTTTCCTAAGGGTCTCCCAGAACAGGCCCCTTTGTGTAGCTCGCTCACAGTTTGCTTTGCCTAGATAACTGATAAACTACCTGACTATACATTATCATCGTCAACTGAGACCTCCCATCATTTACATTCATGGTTTGGTAGCTAATGGGTCCAAAGACAAATATCTTGATGAAACCACATTAAAAGGAAGAGTTACTCACATAGTAAAGGGGGATGTGACTCTGTCAGTGACCATACACAGTACATGTGTAAAGGGATAGTAGCCAAAATGGAGTGTCTTATTCAGGACTGAAATGAATTGAGTAAAACTTTCTAAAGGTGGTGAGATCTCCCTATAGAAATGACCATTATCCAATTGTATTTCTTATAAGGCTCCTATAAATTGTAACTCTGGTGATTTACATGAATCAGTTAACATCTATGTCTAGTAATCACCAGCAGGAAAATTAAATATATCTGAAATAAATGTCACGTTAACTTTCTGTTTCATTTATCACACTAATCCCAACATATGTTCAGTCTTCTTAATCTACAGATGCTATTACATGATTCTGTGCTCATGACTTAAAAAAAAAAGGAAAGTTAACTTTAAGACATCTAAATTAAACATTTTTGTTAGGAAAACAGTATGTCAGTTCAAAGGAGATGGCTGTGCTAATGTAACAAAAGGTCTACAGCATTCCTTACACTGAATGAAGTAATCCCCCATTCAGGTTGGCCCCAGAATGATGGTACCCAAAGAACTTGACAGAGGAAATAAAATTTCAGCAAAAATGGGACCCTATGAGATTAATAGCTTTATAATTTAATATTTACATGATTATACCTAAAACACTAACTCAAGGTATAATGAAATGTCACTGGTTAATACAAGTTTAAATACTTACAGTTATCAAGATAGTGGTCACTGACAAGTTAAACTGAGAGAAGGGGCCTGTGCTATGTCTGGTCCTGCCGAGCAATTTTCAGACTTCAGCATATTCTGGCAACTATAATCAAAGAACACACAGAAACTAGAATTATAATTATGAGACTTTACATTGTAACAGTTAGCATGCTTTCACTGAAAATAGTAGGAAGCTGAATAAAACTGGCTGTAACAGTAACTTTTATCACAAAACAAGATGTCCAGAGGTAGAGTAGTTCCAGTGTGAGTTCACTTGGTAATTCTCCAACATCAAGAAGGACCCAGGCCCTTTCTATCTATTCTCTCTGCCAATGTAAGCATGTTGGCCTGTCCCCTGTGGATCCTCCTCAAGGTCCTAAGATGGCTTCTACAATTCCAAGCACCATATAAAGATGATAACAATCAGAGGCAGAAGTGTCTCCTTCTATGCATAAATTTTATCCAGAAGCACCCTCCTCCCCCAAAGACTCCCATCTTAGCCCTCATTGACCAAAATTGTGTCACAAACCCATGTCTAAATCAATCACTGAAAGGGCAAAATGTCTGGTTTGGACTATTCAAAATTCACCACCCCTCAAGGCTGAAGGGAACTCCAACTTCCCCCAAAGGACATGGCCACCCAATATTTGAGAAAAATTCGGGTTCTACTAGCAAGAAACAAGGTTAGTGGAGTAGGTGCCCTAAAGTGTCTGCTACATGTACCTAATAAGAATAGAAATAGAGCTTAACTCACGACACATGGCTCAATGCATAGAGCTGACACTGAGTTTAACTGCTGGACAGTATCATAGATCTAAGATTAGCCATTGTTGCTATAGCAGTATGTCTTCACAGAAAGCTGCAAAGATGTGAATCTCTCTTTAAAAGGCAGTAAGTGATTATAATTGAGGAACAAATCATTGCTAAATCCATATCATCTACATGGACCCAGAATAGATATTTCACTTTTTATTGAAAAATCAAGAGTTCCCTTTACTGGAAATTTCCGTTCCAATGAGTTTCCAGGAACAGTTTCACATTCCAGATGTGCATTTGTAATAAATTTGTGTTGGTTAGTTGGGCTCAATTTATCTAATGAGCCACTAACGTGGTCAACTGTTATGTAAGTTAGGAATTGTGGATGCATTAAAAAGTAATTTATTACATAAAGTACTACCTGATATACTCAGACATACATCATTTAATTTTTTCATTTCATTCCAAATTCTTCATTTATTACATGGTCATCTCTCATACAGAAAAAAAAATAGTTATGATACTTGGTAAATATGTGTTCTTTTCTAAAATATTTAATTAATTCTAATGAGAAATAACACTAATGAACTTAATGAACTATTTTTAATGCTATATAAAATATACTTAAGGGATGTCAGGAGAGATAATGTGGGACAACTGTAAAGCAATCAACTGAGAGGTAAGAAACATGAATTCGAATTCAAATTCTAACCTCATTTATTCAGTACTCACTATGTTCCAGGCACTGTACCAGGTACTTAACTCATATTCAGTTATTTAATCTTCATAATAGCCCTCCCAATATGCCCTCCCATTTTCATATGTGGAAACTGAGGCACAGAGAGGTGACATAACTTGCACAAAGTCATACAGCTGATAAGTGGTAGGCAGACTGGGACTTCAGAGCCAAAACACTTAATTATGGTTTAATGTGATTTCTCTAGTCCTGGAATTGCCACTAGTTGCTTGGAGCCACAGTTTCCTAAGGAGTTAAATAAACAGTTGAACAGAGATCTTTAAGAAAATTTCCAGCCCTAACACTTAAAATATAAGCTGTGACCTTACAGAATCTTCCTCTGCCAAATGCTTTATATTAAAGTTACATTAATCACTCGTGTCTGGACACTTACTTTCTAGCAACAATTACAACATACTCCAGAGGAAGAAATAACTAAAAAGCCAAATATAGTACTAAGTCACAGGAAAGATACATCTTCTTGAGGAGTAAGGTTGCAGTTTGTCAAATCATGAATTGCCCCAGACCCTGGTATGAGACCTACCTAGGGGGCAGCCAACAGAACTGGGCTTCCTACAATAAGGCTTCTGAATTAACTAACAACCTCCCAAAGCATGTACATTTCCTTACATTAGACAGTGGAAAATTCTTCCCCTTTCAGAGTAAAAAGTCTCCCTTCTCTCTGAACCTCCCAAGGGATTTAGAATTGAATTATCTCAAACCATCTCACCAAACATAATAATAAGTATTTGTAAGATTCCTCAAAATATCTCTGGAGTATCCAGACAAAGAGTAGAGCTATACATTTCCAGAAGAATTAATATTAAATTTATTTCTCCAACACTGTGAACTACCCACTAGAGTGACCTACTGTTCAGCTAGTCTGAAGAGCAAATGTTTAGATCTAAATGATTAAAGCATTGAATCTCACTTTAATAATACAAGCAAGATTGGAAAGTATCTTCCTGCAGTATGTGAAGTAGTTCATATTTGTTACTACTTTTTCTCTGTGTGTCAAGAGGGACATCAAGTTGTCTAAGCTCTAGAAGACTGTCTGTCAGGGGCACTTTCTCAACCTGGTCTGTGGAGCTCCTATGATCCCTTGATGGGATAGATAGAGCAAAAGAGTGCAAAAGAGAGAAAATTTCAAAACACTCATTTTTTTAAAAATCACTTGAATAAATTCAGCAAATTTTGGTAAGGATCAATTTTCTTTGGGTTACACAGTTTTCTTTTGGGTACTCAGTAATATCTCAATTATCCCCAGTAGGTAGGGATATAACAATGTTTTGAATACAAAAATAATTTATGTATCATGGTGCTTTTGTGTATATAGGTGTTTTGTTACATAGACTATTTTGCTTTCCTGTTGCATTCTTTTTATGTTATATAATAAAGTTAATTTGTTATTCCTGAACAACAACAACAAAAAAGACCTTAAAAAGCCGAAAGCACTATGAATGCCAAGGTCAAGGTGTGAAAAATAAACCTGCTACAGTATGCAGGACTAATCCATAACAAATTTTTTGAGGATACTTATAGCTTGTTTAAATCTATGATTTGAAATGTATTTCGAATAAAAGTGCTGGACACCTCTATTTCCATACAATTTTAATCTCTTTGTCTTATGTTTAGATAAATTAAGAAGAGTTTTATGACATTTTCCACCAAGAAAGAAAGGTTAGGCAGCTGGATAACTGCACAGAAAGCCACTAATGACAAGAACCAACTGCTTGTTACTTATATGTTTCTGACATCAGAAAAGCATAAAGTCTTTTTGGGTTGTTTCTCCCCTTAGTCCTTCAGGCCAGTCAGATTCTACACACAAGGGGGGAATGAGAAGAATTACTACTCGGTCTCGCCTGAGCTATTGAGTTTATAGTAAAAATTAAATAAAATATAGTAAAATAAAATAAAGTAGCTACAGGTAATTTGGATGTTAAGCAACAAAACAATCACACAAGTATGAACTGAAATAACAAAACTCATTCTGTAACAATGAGACCTTCAGATTCAAGTGAAGTGGAATGATCAGTGAAGTGCATGGGCAGCAGAGTCCCACCACCTCACTTCCAAGCCTGGTCAGCCTCTTCCCTACCTCTGGCTATTTAACTTTCCTAACTCATGTTTCCTCATCTGTGAAATGGGAATACTCACTACAAAGGGTTATGGTGAGAAATAAGTAACCAGATTGAAAGCATTTCAAAGTGTGTGGCACATAGCCAACATTCTATAATACATGCAAGCTGCTACTGTTATTAACCTAGGAGTAAGATTATCCAACTGAGGGACAATATTTGGACAGGACATCCTGATCTGAGAATGTCTCTCATTTCTCATATTGACATAATTTATTTAAGTTCTTCTTTCATGAATTCTTTTGAAAACTTAATTCCACAAGTAATATACATATATTTTATAAAATAAAAAATACTGAAGGATTAACACATTGTAAAATTACTGTAACTCAATAAAAAAAATGTTTAAAAAAAATACTGAAGGACAGGTTAAAGTCAGAGTCCTACACCCATCCCCAATACCAACTGTGATTATTCTTACTTTAAAAGTAACAACTGTTCTTGGTTTGGGGTATATGTTTCTATCCCTTTTTATGTTTAGACAAAAACAGATGTAGTTATTTACAATTTTTTAAATAATAATTGAATGTTATAAAAATTATTCTATTACTTGCTCTTTCACTTAACAACATATTCATGATATCCTTCAGTATATATTAGATGTGAATATGCTATTGACATAAATTTAATATTAAATTTTAAATGAGACAAATAGGATAAATAATGAAAATAAGGACATAGTGTTCGCTCACCATTTTTTAACTTTTGAGAGTGATGATGGCATTGTGATTATGTTGATTTTTTTAAGTCCTTTACCATTTAGAGATATTTACTGAAATATTTACAGATAATAATATGATGCCTAGGACTGGCTTCAAAATAATTGGAAGAGGAATGGAGAGAAGAAAACTAAGGGGATATAAATAAAACAAGATTGGCCATGAGTTAATAATTAAGCTGGCTGATGAGTATACGGGTGTTAATTATACTTTTCTCTATACTTTTGAATTAAAAAAAAAAGTTTTTTGGTTTTTTGGGGGGGAGGTTGGAGGGGTAATCAGGTTTTTTTTTTTTAATGGAAGTACTGGGAATTGAACCCAGGACTTCATGCATGCTAACCATGTGCTCTACCACTGAGCTATACCCTCCTCTCTACTTTTTAATATTTTTAATATTTAATACTTTTTAATATTTAATAATTTTCCATATTAAAAAAAATTCCATATTCTATGCTTAAAATTTATCTACTAAATTCCAAACAGCTATGCATTTAACTTGCAGTAATTAATTTCTGATTAATTTAATCAACAAAACTAATGGTTCCCAACACCCATCCCTTAAGCAGCACAAGCAAAAAACAACTTAGCTTCCTTATAGTTTGAATGTTGCTATAAAAATCCAAATACAATAACCAGCCCAAAGAAGCAATATTCACTAATGTTATGGGAGATATTTACCGACAAGTGTAAATTACTATTATAATTACTGCTTTTTAGAGTTCATAAAGAAGTGTTTTCCTTTTTCTCTTATATTGAAATTATAGCAGCTGGATGAAAAAAGAAATTTTTTAGTCTATGTGCTGCCAAAAACTCAAGAAGATGTTGTGTGCTCTGTTCACCCAGATAAGAGGACACACACAGTCTGGATTGCACGAACCAAAACTGCCCTGCTGAAGCCAAGAGTTATGCCACTGGAGTAGAATGATTTTTTGAATCTTTGGTTGGTATCTTGCTCTATGCACACCTCAATAGTTCCAAAAAGGCAGCCAAGCCCTTAATATCTTAAAGGGCACAGAACAGAAGCTGCCTGGATTTTACAGCTCTTCCTAAACTCTTGTCAATGTCTACATTCACTGAAGGAGCATGCCCAAGTAGCCTGCAAGCAGATGGGATAGCCAAAAGGGAAGAGGAAATTTTTTCTCAATAATGGAAAGAAGTCAGGATTCAGAAGGTCTAGTGAGACACCGAATCTGGCAAGACAAGGGTGTGGCTGTGTGGTGAACCTAGAGAGGTTGGATGCTTGGCCCCCAGTCCCTTCAAAGATTCATGAACACCAAGCATGGACTAGAAACTGTGGGGAGCAGCCTAAAAGGACCAAGCTAGCTGGACAACAGCCATCTCCGTATTATCCAGTGAGATCCAATGATCAATGACCAGAGCTACAATCTTCACTATGCTTTGGCACCATTTAAAATCCTGAACCTTTGCACAGTATTTGGGACAGGAAAGCCCTAATAAATACATAGATTTAATTTCTGCCAGCTCAGAAGTATGATGAGATTTTACTTAGATTTGGATTTAAGTGAATTTAAAGAAAATAAAAATGTGCAATAATTTTTACAGATCTGGGTTTGTGTTTGTTAATTCACACAGACTACTCCATTTAAAAAGCAACCACACCAGAGGGGGAGTGTATAGCTCAAGTGGCAGAGCACATGCTTAGTATGCACAAGGTCCTAGGTTCAATCTCCAGTACCTCCTTCTATGCTGTAATTAGTAACCATCTTTCACACCTGCACAGCTTTGTACATTTGGTAAGGTGTTTTCACATACGTTATCTCATTTGATCCTCACAGAGTTAAGAGGTTTCATTGGCTCTCGAGCTGTTGAGTAGATGGGCAAGAGCAAGTTACTTAATGGAAGAGACCTCTGGTCACTAGATACTTCCTTTGCTCAGCTGCATTCTGATTCTCTCTCTCTTTTTCTCTCTCACACTCTCTCATTAGGAACAAGAGGAAAATTTTGTTCAACTCTTCCTTTAAAAATATTTGTGCAAAGTTATCATTTGTCAGATGAGTTTCATAGAACCCAATGACAAGGATGAACTGACTTCTACAGGGTTTGCAATTTAGGCTGCCACCCAAATGGTGGTAGTAAATCATGGCCAAACTTATCATAAAACAGGACAAAACAAAGAAACAAACACCTGTAGGCATATCTGAGAAAGAAAAGAGATTATAACACTTTGCAATGCCTTCTTACTATCAGAAAGATTTATTTCTTAAAACAACTCAATAAATATAAAGTTTATTTAAAGAGTATTTTTCTATTGCAAACTTTTAAAGCCAAAGGATTTAACAGAAGTTGCCTCTGAGGAATGGGAGTTGGGAGAGTGAAGCAGGTAAGACATTCATTTTCCTACTAGTACATTTCTATATTTTTCTATTAGTTACAGTAAAAGATATTACTTTTATAATACACTGTAATTGAAAAACAGAGTTTTTTAATCAAAAGATCTAATATCTAATTAGATTCTTTTTCTTTTTATCACAAAACATCATTGCTAGTTCTCTTTTCCTTTTATACCTTACAGGGATTCAAAAAGAAAACCCTTTTTTCTTTCTTTTAATTGTTCACTTTTGTCACAAAAACCCTGCCCTGGCTTGTCCATGTCCTCTAGGCCAGGAATTCCCAACTGTGGCACAAACACTAGACAAGGACTTGGCACCAGCATCAGAATTAAGATTTCACTCTCCATCAACCTACACCATCCAGCAAGTGTGCAAGGCTGAATGCATCTGCCATTGATTTTTTTAGGCACGCTTAACAAAAACAGGTAGTAATCTAGGAGAGTAGGTTTTTTTGTTTGTTTGTTTTTACTGTAAAGTTGTAACAGGAAAAATTTCTCCAAAAGGTAGAATGCATTTTAATGTGTGCAAAACTTACTACAAATAATAAGTAAAATAACAGAGTAGCTACAAATGTATAATTGTCCTTCTAAGAAAAATAATGGGCTTTTTTAATTTTTGTAATGGTGACACTCATATTCTTAAGAGTGGTAGAGGAATATAAAACAGTCAAAGCCACTGATTTGGCTTAGTTAGTAAGTCCCAGCAGCCTCCTTTTCAACTACTGGCTTTGACTTCTGTAAGTTTTCTTTATAGTAAGAACCTGTCGTAGGTAAAGAGAAAACCATTAGTCTCTCCAGCCTTCTGATTTAACTTTTGTTTTGTTCCTCCTTCTTATTAGTAAACACACAATTTCCTCTTGAAGAAAATAAACATCCATTTAGGCTGTGGCTTGACTTCTACAACTATAACATGTTCCCCTAACAATTCATTTCCACATTCTTTTTCTTTCTGAGAACCTCCTCCATCCCCCACAAATGTCTTCTAGGTTTAGATATAATAGTTTCATTTGCATAAATTGATCATATTTTTTAATTTTTTCTCCTCACAATCCCCATAGCAACTGGCTTCTTTAGAAACTTTCATAGAAAGTCCAAAGATACTATATCTTTTAACTGAACAGAACATTTTGAAAGAATTAGTACAGGAAAATAAGCCAGTTTCATTACCACATCCTTGGCCTTTCATTTATTTTTTTTCTTTTGTAAAGTAAAAACAAAAGTTTAAATGTCAATTCCACTAGATAAAATTGGTTAGGTATTCTGGGGGCTTATAAGTTATTAAAGAGTGTGTATAATTTTAAAAGATGCTGTCTCACCCATTTTAAAGAGAAGTTTTTCACTTATTCATTCAATAAGTATTCATTGAGTATACTAAGAACTGCTTAAAGCTGTGAAAGATTCAGGTAACTATAAAACTCAGAACTGCCCTCCTGCACCTGCAGTCATGTTAGGTGACAATAAAAGGCAGTGTATAATTAAACACTGAAACTGTAAAACAGCCCTATCAGCATTCAGGGAAAAAAGGGAATCATCATTTTTGGTTGATGTAGAGAAAGATGAAATTTGAATTGGGTTCTGAGAGACAGGCAGGCTTTGAAAAGCTGAAAGAAGAGAAAACATTATTCCAGGCATCATTCCAGAAATAGAAGGCAGTCTGAATATTTACACAGAGAGTAAATATGGAATGTTTAGAGGCATAGTGAGTAGATCAGTTTAGCTAGAGAAGGCTAAATTGAGGCATAAAAATTGAGAGCTAAAAAGCTAGGAGATAAGGCTAGAGGGTAGGTGTAGAAAGCCTTGACCATCAGCCTGGATTTCATCTCACAGGTGACAGTATTAACTACTTAAAATAGGAAACTAATCTAAAAGATATTAGGAAGAGTAATCCAAACGAATGTTTGAGATTACTTTAGGGTCAGACTTTCTCCCTGCCTTGTTTTGTTTTTTCTTCCTCCATTTCCCTACTCCACTTTCAGCTAGAGCAATTTTTTTTAATTCAGTCTCTAAAACCCTCTTTTTATTGAGTTTAATTAACATACAACATTAGTTTCAAATGTAGAACAAAGTGATTTGATATTTTCACTCATTGTGAAATTATCACCACAGGAAGACCAGTTACTATCTGTCACCATACAAAGTTGTTACAATATTATTGACAATATTCTCTCTATATACACTACATCCCCATGACTTACTCATTTTAAAGGTGGAAATTCGTAGCTCTTAATCCTCCTTCACCTATTTAGTCCATTCCCCGAGTCCCCTCTCCTCTGGCAACTACCAGTTTGTTCTCTCTATAAAAACTGTTTCTGTTCTGTTTTGTTTGTTCATTTTAATTTTTAGATTCCACAAATAAGTGAAATAACATGGTATTTTTCTCTGACTTATTTCACTTAGCATAATACCTTCCAGGTGATCCATGTTGCTGCAAGTGGCTAGATTTCATCCTTTTTTATGGCTGAGTATATACATATACAATGGAATATATATATATACACACACATATCTATATGTGTGTGTGTGTGTATATATATATCACACATCTTCTTTATCCATTCATCATCAGTGAACACTTAGGTTGCTTCTATATCTTGGCTATTGTAAATATGCTCCAATGAATGTTGGGCTACAAATATCTTTTTGAATTAGTATTTTCTTCAGATAAATACCAAGAAGTGGAATTGCTAGATCATATGGTAGTTCTGTTTTTAGTTTTTTTGAGGAACCTCCATATTGTTTTCCATAGTGACTGCACCAATTTACATTTCCAGTAACAGTGCATGAGGGTTCCCTTTTCTCCACGTCCTCGCCAACACTTGTTTCTTGTCTTTTTGATAATAGCCAATCTGACAGGTGTGAGGTAGTATCTTGTGGTTCTGACTTGCATTTCCCTGATGATTGGTGATGTTGAGCACCTTTTCATTTGCCTTTTGACCATCTGTATGTCTTCTTTGGAAAAATGTCTATTCAAGTTCTCTTTTCAATCAAGTTGTTTGGGGTTTTTTGGTATTTTGTAAGAGTTCTTTATATATTTTGGACATTAACCCTTTATCAGATACATAGTTTGCAAATATCTTCTCCTATTTTTGATTTGTTTGTGGTTTCCTTCACTGTATAAGTGTTTTTTTTTTAGTTTGACATATTTCCATGTTTATTTTTGCTTTTGTTTTCCTTGCCTAAGGAGATGCTTCTAAAAAAATATTGCTAAGAAGGTCAGAGGTTACTGCCCATGTTTTCTTCTAGGAGTTTAATGGTTTCAGATATTACCTTTAAGTCTTTAATCCCTTTTGAGTTTATTTTTGTATACGTTGTAAGAAAGTGGTCCCATTTGATTGTTTTGCATGTAGCTGTCCTGTTTTCCCAATACCATTTATTGAAGAGACTGTCTTTTCCCTATTGTATATTGTTGCCTTCTTTGTCATATATTAATTATCCATACGAGCATGGGTTTATTTCTGGACTCTCTGTTCTGTCCCACTGCTCTATATGTATGTACCAGTACCATAATTTTAATCACTAGAATTTGTAACCTTCTATAATTTCAAGTCTTGGAGTATGATACTTCCAGCTTTGTCCTTCTTTCTCAAGATTGCTTTGGCTATTTGAGGTCTTCTGTGGTCCCATACAAATTTTGGGATGGTTCATTCTAGTTCTGTGAAAAATGCCATACGTATCTTGATAGGAATTGCACTGAATCTGCAGATTACTTTGGACAGTATGGACATTTTAATGATATTCTTTCAATCTATTAGCACTTATCTCTCTCCATTTATTTGTATAATCGTCAAATTCTTTCATCAATGTCTTATAGTTTCCAGAGTTGAGGTCTTTCACCTCTTTGGTTAAATTTATTCCTAGGCATTTTTTCTTATTGATGAAATTGTAAATTGGACTATTTTCTTCATTTCTCTTACTCATAGGTTGCTATTAGTGTGTAAAATGCAAGATTTCTGCATATTAACTTTATATCCTGCAACTGCACTGAATTCATTTATTAGTTCTAATAATTATTTGCTGCTCAGCCAGAGTGATCTTAAGATTGACACAATTCTATTGTGCAATTTTTAAGTGATGCCATTCTCCCGCTTAAAACATTTCAATAGCTTCACAGCAACTTTCAAAATCCTACCAACTTAACATATGGCCTTTAAGATCTGGCCCTAGCTTGCCACTCTAGACTTATCATTTATACAACATGCATCACTTAAACATCTTTCCATCTGACTGACACACTCCTTCATTCTTCCCACATTTCCCTTTTGTCTGGCATACTCTTAACTCATCTTGAAGTCTCAGCTTAGATGCCACTTCCCTAAGGAAGGCTCTCCAAGCTCCCCAAATTCAGACTAGGTTCCCTGCCATAACTCTTCTCTCTGTGAGAGTACTTAAGAACTGTTCCTTTGTCTGTGGCATATGGACAGGGGAGGGGTAGCTTCCCCAGCATCCACCAAAGGGCTAAGAACACAAGAGATTTTCAAGAATATTTGAAAAACACAGAAGACAGAAAAAAAATAGGAGTCTATGACTGTTAGATGATCATAAAGTAGTAAGATTTAGCCAGGGATACCTTATGGCAATGGAAAAGAAAGGATGACTTGGGGCACGATAAAAAGAAAGCTAAATGGAAAGTTCACAAACCTAAATTCTACTGAGTTAATGCAATTTGGTTTATATAATTGGGAGATTCATGTGGCTCAGTAGTTTCTAAATCCTGGCTGATCCTCAGAATCATTTAGGATAACGAATAATTTATTTTCAATGTTTTAATTTCCTCTGGTCATTCTGTCATAACTAAGGACGGATGTTTAGAAATTACTTACTTGGATGTCCTGTAAGGCCACTTTCAGGACTAAGTTCTAATTTATCCAAGATAACCACTAACAAGTAATTGATAGGACTTAACTGAATATAAGATCAGAAAGGACGTGTTACACTACTTAGATTTTTAGGCTGGTTGACCCAGAGTCAAAATGTGCTTATAATACTTGCTTATTGAATGAAACAGGGGAGCAGTAAGAGGGAGCATTTTCTGTGAGAAAGTAGATCTGATGTTGGGTATGTGTTTCTCAGCTGACATTCCTTATTTATCCTCCATGGCTGTGTCAATGGAACAGTCTTCTTTCCTGCCTTAAATAGAAACTTGACCTTGGCTTGGCTGTTCTCGCTATTATAATGATTATCTTCTTTGGGTTATAGCACCCAATTTCTCTTTAAAGAATTACCCTCCCCTATTTTGTACAGTCCTATGGGGACTATAAATCATATCTTGCCCTTTCTTAGCTAAGACTCAATGAGATTCTTTCCTTAACTTTGAAAATTGGAGTGTCCTAAAAGCAAAGGTATCAGTTGGTGCTCAGCATTTCTGCAGTGACACTGATTATTGCTTCCTAGACCCTTGGGTTGCCCTGGTTTCTGTCCCTTTAACTTGCCCTTGTTCTTGAGCCTTATTATGAACTACCCAATATCCTTCTAATAAATTCCCATTTTATTTAATAAGCCATTATTAATTTCTGGTACTTGCAAACAACAACAAAACAAACCAACAACAACAAAAACCAAAAGGAAGGAGGGGAGAGGAGAGAGAGGGAGGGAGAGGAAGTCAGAGAGGTAGGGAAAGAGAGAAGAAAAAGAAAAAGAAGATAAATATAATTCTAAATTTTCTAGTAGCCTCATTTAAAAGATGAAATTAATTTTAATGCTAGGTTTTATTTAGACCAATGCATCCAAACTATTATTATTTCAACATGTAATCAATATGAAAAATACTAATATTTTACTTTTTTGTTCCAAGTCTTTGAAATGTGGTATATATTTTGCACTTACAGCCCATCTCAATGTAGATACTAAATTTTTAAAGGTTAAGTGAAATGCAGTCCTTCCAAAACAATAAAATGTTACAACAAGAAAATATGTTACACTGCTTAAGTTTTTAAATTTAAATATTCCATTCCTCAGTCACATTAGCCACATTTCAAGTGCTCAGTAGCTACACATGACTAGGCTTACTGTACTGGGCTGCACAGCCTTAGATAACATCAGCTACAAGAGTGAAGAGACGCATGGGACCTTTTCTTGATGTATTTAGTAACTGGAAGGAATTGGAGGTTTCCACACTTCTAACAAACTCCATTATGAAAGGATTCGGAATTGTGTGAAGACCTATTAAAAAAAAAAAATCTCTTCCCCCACAAAGGATGTTTTCTTGGCCGTGTCCCTAAAACAGGTTAACACATTACTGAGTGTGAGACCCAGCATCTTGTTTTCTACAATTCAATAGCATAGAGAGATCAAGTAGTTACTCTCCCTGTCTAGGAGTTTAATTCAAAGTTAAAATGACATTATTACTCTTAAATCACTTCTCATTTATCACATTTTGATGGGTGGGAAGAGACTTTAGGGAACGGTTTTAATTATAAGCATTTTCTTCGTCAAATAAAAATGCAGAATTTTGAGAAGCAGGCTGTAGAATTTGACTTTTGTTCCTCAGGCAATAGTAGTCACTGAAACTTGTGGAACAGGAAAGTGATCATGATGAAACCAGTTTCAGGAAAATGAATCAGAATCCACTGTGCATGCAGACTGGTAACAAAAGAGATCCACAGGGATGGTATGGAGCTTCTAGCATCCTTAGCTGGTGTACATATGATCTTATTTCTGTCAGGACCTGTTTTCCTCTGAATCTGACAAAATATGTGCCTGTCCTTCAAGATCTAGTTCATAGTTGTTTCCTGGATGCAGATAGTCAGAATGGATCACTTCTTCACCTCTGCTCCCACAGAATTTCTTTCAAAATCCCAAACAGAAGTCAAATTCATAGAGGCAGAAAGTAGAATAGTGGTTGCCAGGTGAGGAAGCAATGGGTAGTTATTGTTCAACAGCTAGAGTTTCAGTTTTCCAAGATGAAAAGTTTTCTGTAGATGTATGGGAGTTATGGTAGCACAAAACTAAATGATTGGGGGTGAGGGTATATAGCTCAGTGGTAGAGTGTGTGCCTAGCATGCATGGGGTCCTGTGTTCAATCACCAGTTCAATCACCATTTAAAAAAAAACCAAACAAACTAAATGATTGGAAGGACTTTCCCCAGGCTAACTCCTCCCCTTTCAGATCTCAACTTAAATGTCACACCTTTAAGGGTTTTTCCCTTTTCCAGGGCAAAATGGTTCAGGTGCCTTTGCTATACCCTCTCATGAACCCCATGCTTTTCACATAGGGCTGTTATTACAATTTTAATCTATAGCTAACTTTGTGATGTATTAGTGTGCTAGGGCTTCCATAACAAAATAGTACAGCTGGGTGGCTTAAAACATAAAACTTTATTTTCTCATGGTTCTGGAGGCTAGAAGTTCAAGATCAAGGTGTAGGCAGGTCTGGTTTCTCCTTAGGCCTCACCCCTTGGCTTTCAAATGGCTGCCTTCTCACTGTGTCCTCACAGAGTCTTTCCTCTACACGTGTGCATTCCTGGTGCCTCCCTGTGTATTCAAATTTCTTCTCTTAAGAACAGCAGTCAGACTGGATTGGGACCCACTCTAAGGCCTCATTGTAAGGTCTTTAAAGGTCCTGTTTCCAAAAACAGCCAAATTCTGAGACAAAATTCTGATGAACTTTGAAGGGACACACAATTCAACCCGTTAACATATGATTAGCTCTATTGTTCCCACTTGGTAAACTCTATGACAACTCATCTTATTCTCATTTCAGGACTTTTACAGCTGCTATTCCATCTTCTTAGTACACTCTACCTCCAACCTCTCATACAACAGGTTTTTTTCAACTTTCAAGCCTTGGCACTATAATATGACCAAGAGCATCCCAGACCACCTTATCTAAAGTAACCGTGAAAGTCACTCTATCCCATCACCATTTTCTTTCTGCCATTGCACTCGTCAGAATGTCAGTCCCAGGAAAGGGAGTTCGTGTGTTCCTACACACTATTGTACCTCAGAAATTAGCCCAGTGTCTCACATGTACCACATTGTAATGACTTTATTTACTCCTCTGAGATAACCTGACAGGGCACGGCCATGTTTTTATCAAGTGTCACTGCTTTTATTAATCTCAGCTCTAACACCAGCTGTGTGAACTCTAGTAAGTCCCTTAACCTCTCTGGGCCTCAGGTTCCCTATATATATGATGACAACAATACTTTCTTCAGCGTTCTTAAGAGGATTAAATAAAATAGTATACGTGTGGTACCCAGCACAAGAATTCAGTATACAATGCCTGCTATTGGCTGAAAAGGTATTAGGTTGTTTGTTTTCCAAAGTGTAACACCTGTGAATAGTGTGGAAACTGTCTACAGGTGGAATACAAAGCATGAAAGCTATCGTCTTTGCAATGTTCTTTCAATTCTTTAGGTTAAAACAAAGTCACTTTCTCATGCTTATGTCTCTCCCCATCCTTTCTACTCCACAGAAAGGTCATTCAGGTTGAAGGACGCACACAACTGTTAATAGGAGGATTTAGCACTTTGCCACTGTATTTGTGTAAGTATTTAAAGGCCATTCTGAGGCCACACTGCCTGGGTTTCTCGGCCCCTCCCTCACTCTGGCCTTGGGCTAGTTCTGGAATCTGCCTGCACCTCAGCCGACTCAACTACAACAAGGGGATAATGACCACTTCATGGGCTTATTGTGAATATAAAATGAACTATTACACGTAAAGCGATGCAGAACATGGGAAGCCCGCCATCCACGTGAGAAACACGTGAAAGAAACGGCCTGGGCGGGACGGCCAGTGTGGCAACTGTCCCAAAGTTCTCACCAGCGCGACTGAGTCAGCGGCAGGACCGGGTCCGCTGGGCCTGAGGAAGCCTGGCCGAAGCCCTCGGGGAAGGCAGCCGACAGCTCGCAGCTGCCGGGACTCTGGCCTCCTCCAGCTGCTGCTTCTCTGGAGTCTCCTTCCAGGGGTCAAGTCGCTCTCGCTCCTGCTTCTGAGCCTGCGCCTTCACCCTGAGTTTCTTCACGAGACGAGCGCTCCTTGAGGCGACTCGCGAAAAGCGCGGGCCGCGCGGAGGCGCGAGAAACGGAGGCGGGGCCACAGGGCGGGACGACGCGCGCTACGTAAGACGACACTGAGACGCACGCAGTCTCGCGCATGCGCGGCGGGCCCAGTGGCGGAGCACGGCGCCGGGCGGGACTCAGTATGGCGGCGGAGCGCAAAACTAAGTTGTCCAAGAACCTGCTGCGCATGAAGGTGCGGGGACGCGGGGGAGGCAGGCCAGGCGGCAGGGGTACCCGGTGTTCCCGACCTGCCTGAGGCTGAGGCGGCGGGTGTACCGGCGCACTAGAGAGGTCCTGTAGGACCTCTAGCTCTCGCGTTCATTCATTCACTTAGCTTCTGCTCCGCGTGAGGCAGTGAGAACCAAATTATAAATCTGGCGGATTCTCTCATAAAGCCCACAGCCTGGTAGGAGAAGTAGACACGTAAGCAGGCTGTTAGGACACAGCGTAGTGAGTGCAGTGGTGCTAGAAGCGCCGGAAGCCCCGGGAACTTACTTGGGCTGTCTGGGAGAAGAGACTGAAGGGTAGGTGGGAGGGTGGGGGCCGTTAGCGACATGAACTGAGGGGAAGCGACTTCAGAAATCCAAGAGGCAAACCCCGCCCAAAATCTGTAATTCCCAAGAACTGAGGGTCGTTCAGTATGTCTAGAAGGCAAGTAGCGAGAAATGGGCCTGGAAAAGGAGCCAGTAGTCACTACATGCAAGGAATTTTACGCCAGATTAAGGATTTTTTCCTTTATCTTGTAGCATTGGGAAGCTGTTGAGCACCGGGGAAAGTATCATTAGCTGTGCTTCTTACTTTTCTCTATTTCTTTAACTGTCCTGTGAAGAATACATTGGTGAAAGAAGGACCCGACAAGGGACAAAATTGTAGTCCTGAAGACCAGATAGAACTGATGATCTGGGTTTGTGTTGCAGTGGTGGTGGGAATGGAAAGAATTTTAACAGTGGAGGTGAAATGTGAGTTACGATATATTCAGAGAACCTTTATGGAGCTCTTCTTGTGTCCCAAGTACAGCCTGAATACCAATAATACAAGATGAACAAGAAACATGGTCTGCTATTTATAATCTCAGTCTTTTGGGAGACACAGAAGCATAATGAGAATAAGCCAGTGTTCCTAAGGCTGTCTTAGAAGTAGGGAAAGGTGTTCTTTTATGGGAACAGGCTTGAGAAGCGCTTGGCCAAAAAAGTCAGGGGAAGCCCTAAGGACACGTGCTCCGAGCCTTCCCAGGGGACTATTTTGCCAGGCAGAAAATTGAAGCATGATGTTGAGTAGCAGAGGCAGAAGGCCTGGGAAGTAAAAGGTATGCATTCCAGAAATTGCCAGTGCTTTCCTGTGGTGAGGGTATGGACACAGAGGTAAAAGGATGAGGACCCAAAACACTTTAGGTGCAAAGAGTGCTTTTACATTTGTTTAAAATAATGATAGATTCACAGTAAGTTGCAAAAAATGTACAAGGGGGAGCCTGTGCACCCTTCATCTCCCTGTCTTATTTCACTCAAGTACAGTGCAAAGCCAAGAAACTGACAGTGGTACCATCCACAGAGCCTACTCAGATTTCACCTTTTTATGTGGACTCCTTTGTGTGTGAAAGAGAGGGTTTATCATGTCTAGATTCATGTAACCACCACCACCTTCAAGATACAAAACCATTTTGTCATCACAGAGTCCCCTTGAGCTACCCCTTTTTAGCCACGCCCATTCCCTTCTATCACCCTAACCTCTGACAACCATGGATCTGTTCTCCATTCCTGTAATTTTGTTATTTCAAAGATGTTATATAAATGGAATCATACAGTATGTGGCCTTTTGAAATTGGCTTTTTTTCACTCAGCATAATTCACTTGAGATCCATCTAGGTTGTTGAGCGTATCAATAGTTCCTTTTTATTGCTAACTGGTATTCTGTGGTATGGAAGTACCCTAGTAGTTAATCATTCACCTGTTGAAGAGTATTTTGGTTGTTTCCAGTTTGGGGCTATTACAAATAGAGCTACTGTGAATATTCTTGTATAACTTTTTGAGTGAATATAAGCTTTCATTTCTTTGGGATAAATGCCCGAGAGTACAGATGCTGGGTTGTATGGTAAGTGCATGTTTATTTGGGTAAGAAACTGTCAAGCTGTTTTCCACAGAGGTTATACCATTTTACTTCCCCTACACTAGCAGTGTAGGAGTGATCCAGTTTGTTTACATTCTCCTCAGAACTTGATGTTATCATTATATTTTATTTGGGAACATTTTTCAAGTTTTGTCATTTCACTTAATAGTCATTGGGAAAGCTCTGATGCCTAAAAATGCTTGTGTTTTTGGAAGAACCAGAATAGAGGGGACAGTAATATGGAACCTGGATAAGGGACAGAAATGGGGTAAATGGAAACCAGTGGAACCCTGGACCTAACTTCTGGGAGGCTCCTGGATGTTTTCTGAATGTATTTTTTTCCAATATTGATGCTTTATCATTTTGCTGCAATTAATTTCTTGGTTTGTTCGCCTGTCCCCTAGGAAATAGTTTTTTTCCCTTTTGCCTCTTTGGGGGGGGGGTCATTAAGTTTATTTATTTAGTTATTTTAATGGAGGTACTGGGAATTGAACCCAGGACCTTGTGCATGCTAAGCATGTGCTCTAACCATTTAGCTGTACCCTTCTCCCTAAAGCTTTTGTTTGTGCTAGGGAGAGACTAGCAGCAGGAGTGCTGTTTTCTCCACTGGCCTATTTTCAGTTGAGCTTCTGCAGATTTTAGAATGAAGAGCTGATCAGCATTTCAGAGGATAGGTATGAGTGAAGACTAGGCTTACAGGTACAGCTTGGCTTCAGTCTGTATTTATAGAGCCATTGCAATGCGTCTTTCATCATGCTGATACTGATGAAGGAGACTATCCAGACGCAGTCCCTGCCCTGAAGGTCTTCAGAAGAGACAGATACTCAAGAAATTTAAATGTTGTGAGACTAGTTGAAGTTGCCATGGGAAGCTCCTAGGGAAAAGATGCTGATTTTGCCTGCAGCTGTTAGGGTTAATTTCACATGTCAGAAGGGCTAGGAGTTGGCCAGGTGGAAGAACTTGAGAAGGGCATTACAGATTGAGATCAGCAGGTGCAAAGGCCTATGGGCTTCCTGGGTCAGAGAGAGATTCGGGAAGTACTGCATCTCTCATTTTCTGCTTTTTGCCCCTCTCACGTTCTGTCTCCTACCTGCCTGTCCTGGCCTGTGGTTCAGTCTTCGGCCTTAGCCCTTCCTCACTGGCCATTATGTAAAACTGCAGTACTTAATGTGACACTTATTGCGTACAGTTTTTTGTTGTTGTTGCCTGCTTTATTAAATCAGAAAAAAACTAAAATTGGTAAAGCTCTCTCTAAGTCTTCTGAAGAAAGTACACACGTTGCTTTTTGATGTGCTCTGGCAGGTTCCCTCCTAGTGTGATGTTGTCAAGGACGGGGCTCAGCTGCTTGGTTGCCCCACCCCCAGCCTCACTCACAAGATGGGATTCCTGGAGAAATGAGTTTTGTAAGTTGGAAATGTTAGTAGCTGACACTGATTTTATTTTATTTTGACAGTTCATGCAAAGAGGACTGGACTCGGAAACCAAGAAACAACTAGAAGAGGAAGAAAAGAAAATCATTAGTGAAGAGCACTGGTACTTGGATTTGCCTGAGCTTAAAGAGAAAGAGTAGGTTTTTTACGACACTTTGGGTGTTCAAAGGGAAATCCCTATAAATGTGATTCATCATTCCAGTGACATAAAACCCGTGAAACAGTATTTATTCAGTTTCTTGAGTTAGCCTTGCAAATAATTTTTTTCATTATTAAGTCTCCAAGCGTTCTACTTGGATTTGTACACTTTATTTGGTCCTTGGCCGTCATTTATAACATCGTTCTTTTTTCATATTGAGTAAAGGAATCTAGCCCTTAAGTCTCTGGTAGAAACTGGTGACCTTTCATGAGAATCTAATGTGCTCTCTGTCGTATTAAGTTTTGAAGATTAGATATGTACTTCAGGTCTCTCCAGTTTTGTGTCAGTAACAGAATTCTCCAGCTGAGCTTTGTAAAGGCAGGTCAAGAGTTTTTTGTTTACTTCTTTTTTTTTTTTTTTAATTTTTATTTCTAGTACCAGTCCTCTTAGCTAATGTGTGGTGAGTCTGTAGTGTGTGCTGGGAACTGGATGGGCTAAGCACTTTACATCTCTTAATTATTTAATCCTCATAGCAAACTTGAGAGCTGGCTCCTATCATTCCATCCATTTTATAGTTGAGAAAACTGAAACTTAAGAGAGTATGACTTACCCAGAGTCACCAGCTAGTCACTACTGAAGCTTGATAACACACTAGACCGTTTCTCTTCCACCTCTAAGCTTAGTTAGTACATGATAAATAATTTTGAATGAGAGTAAGGGACTCACATCATTAATTTATCTAAATTCTTCTGGAAGCTATTTATCATTTCTCCTTGATGTTTTCCTTACAGTTAGTAATCTCGTGGTTATGGTAGTTTTACTTACACTTTGTCAAATGACTGAAGATCCTGCTTATTATCTTCAAGCACATTTATGTTTTTCTCTTTCCATACCTTGTAATTTAATTTTTTCCTTTTTAACATATTATTTTCCCTTGTTCATTTGGCTGACCTTTTCTGGATCTTTTTGGGAAATTTAGACCTCCTTCCCTAAAGATAGAAAATGTGACCCCCAGGAGGAATGGAAGGAAAGTAATTTCTTTTCTCTGCTTGCTTCTCTGCATGCTTTTCTGTACAGTTTCTCAGAGGAAGCAAGATGTTAGTGAGGAAAGAGAAGATGATGCTGGAGATGGTATGGATTTGGGAGTGGGGCTTGGTAGGAAGAGAAGATTACTGGTAAGGAGCTACAATTTGATTTTATGCGTTGCCTCCAAGTATTCCAGGTATCACTTACTTTTATTGAAAAGCAAGACAGTTTGTATCTTATTTTCAGTATTCTTTCCACCCCACCCCCTCAACACAGCATATTAGTCCCAGAAAAATGACCTTTAGAGTCCTTTCCTAGGGAGGTAAATGTCTCAGTCTGTTCAGGGACTATAGCAAAGTACCACAGACTGAGTAGTTTATAAACGACAGAAATTTGCTTCTCACAGTTTTGGAGGCTGGAAGTCCAAGATCAAGATACCAGCATGGTCATTTGATGTTTTGGTGGTGGCCCTCTTCCTGGTTCATAGCCAGCACCTTCTCACTGTGTCCTCACCTGGTAGAAGTGGCTAGAGATCTCTGTGGGGTCTCTTTCATAAGGCCCTAATCCCATTCATGAGGGCCCCATGCTCAATGAGCTCATGACTTAAGCACCTTCCAAAGGCCTCCCCTCTTAGTACCATCATCTTTGGAGATTAGGATTTTAAACATGAATTTCGAGTGCAGGGGAGGTGCAAAAACATTTAGACCATAGCAGTAAGTTATAACCTTTTGCCATCATTCAGTGTTCTGTTTACATATAGGTATGGATATCAGTTTGGGATGTTGGCAGGAAGAGATGGCATTGTCAGGTTGGGTAAGTAAGGAGAGTATAACAGAGACTACGGAAGTGTGGGCAGGGTGTAGGGAAGCCACTCTGGACATTGCAGCACCCTGGCTTGTGCCATTTCCATTCCAGGCCTGGAGGGTCTGGGGGAGGCAGTGGTTACTGAATCTGAAGACAGGCTGCGTGGAGAGAGCATCTTACAGGAGCTGCTACCTTTATTTGAGGGCACAGCCAGCAGAGGTAATCCCATAGGCAGAGAACTGTTCCATGTATTATATTCAGATCAACCTCCCAAGGCACTGATGGCAGGGGGCAGTGGGAGGAATGGCAAGTGGAGCTGGAGGGGTAAATGAATATGTCCCTGGGGTGTGTGTGTTTTAACACCCCAAATAGGGAGACACTGGATTGGATTGGTTCATTAAGAGCATGGGCTCTGGAGACAGAAGGACCTGGGTTTGATGTCCACCTCTGCCACTTGCTTACTTGTGATCTTATCTGTGTTTTGTCATTTTTATATTATGTATGATAATAGTGCCTGTCACATCCATTATGAGAAGTAAATAAGGTAATACATGTGAAAGCACAATAAATGTTAGCAGTTTATGTATTTACTTATACTTTAGTATCAGGAAATTCACCCACTCTTTTTGCTCATTTGCATTTATGAATATTTTCCTTGATTATATCATCTGAATTATTCCAGAGGGTTACTGCTCTTTGTGAAATTAGAGATTGCCATCAGCTATATTGGTCTGTAATTCAGTGATGACTGCTAGAGCTATTCAGTGCTCACACCTCCCCTTATAGGACACCCTTAGCCAGTAACCAGGCTATGAAGGGGGATGAGGGTCTGGCTGCTTTGCTTCAACTTGGAACAACTGCAGGGCTTTCCTAACTCCAGAGCTCCTTGTAGCAACTGGGGCCTTAGTGTAGCCATGTTGTAGGTCAACTTCTCCATCTGCCTAATCTTGCATTTCCATAGAGGGCCATCTCCCAAGCAGTACTCCCCAGTAAAACTTCTGCAAGTAACTGTCTCAGAGTCTATTTTCAGGGAACCTGATATAGGATACTTGGTATAAATTCCTGGGGGTAGTTTACCATATCAAAGGTTTTGGTATATTGTTGCCATATTATTTTTCTCCAAAGGATGTGGCCCATTATAGAGAATGTGAGTATAGCCGGTTTAATTGCCCCTTTGCTATAGGATGTTGCTTAAAAGATATTTTTGGCTACTGTGTTTCTTGTGCCTGTGTATCTTGGCCCGGTGAACTTAAGAACTGTGAGATCTGAAATTGACCCTACTTGCAAACTAACAAATGGGCCTGCTGCAGTTTCATGGATACTAGGGGAAGGTATGAGATTCTTGAGTCAGAGACAAAGGACTTTATTACTCACAGCACACCAAGCAGTATGAGCATCACATTGACATCATTTTCCCTAATCCCACTGGGGCTAATGTGGTACCCACAGTAGGTCTGCATCACAGCAGAGAAGGCCTGAGCTTAGGAAACCTGAGTCTTTGATACTGGACTGCAAACAAACTTGCCCTTCGCCCCCAAGGAAGCATTATCTTTATTATACTGGACATTAAGCAAATCTGTGCTTTGCTCTGGAGGAGAATAGCTCTGTCTTCCACAGCTGTTAACTATACACATATCCTTGGAAAGATAGTTTGGAACAAATGGGCATTTAGTGCCTCACTCACAGGATGTGCAGAAATAAGAGGCCCATAAAGAATTGTTTCCTAACAGTGAGTTTTTGCCCTATTTTGCCACGTACATATTATTTGTGGCTTTCGGCAAATCTGTTTTTTTTTCAGTAGCAGTTTCTCAACTGCAAAAATAGATGAAATAGGTAATTTCTTGGATATGTTTTAGCTCTAAAATTATAGATCCTTATCAATAAAAATGGGGAAATTAAAATACAAAATGTTTACAGTTAAATTTTGGAATATTTCCCTTATTTGCTAACTCAATTTGTGTTCCTCATCATTGGAACTATGCTTATAGGTAACAAAACAACTATGCTCCTTTTTATATTAATGTCAAAGTTACCAGGTCAATGGAAACCCATGGGAAAGCTTTCTGAGGAGCCATTGGTCCTGCTATGAATCCGTTCCTGCCATTTAGTTCCATCTTTTGACTTAAATGAATGCTTAAATGCCTGTGTATGGTGCTTTCATGAGGGAGGTAATTTACTTGGGACATTGGTGATGTTTTATCAGCTGCACTCTGCAAGGAACAAGATTGGGCAGTTGAGAGGGAATCCCAAGTTTATGGAAAAGGCTGAACAAAAAGTTGGGGAGAACATGTGCCTGAATTTATTGGTCACAGTAGGAGGGCTGGTTTGATACCAGTTACTCCCTTATGACCAGGAGTGGAATAACCTTCTTCATCTTTATCCAGTGTCTAAGTGTTTTATTTATTATCTGGCATCACTCTCTAGAATGTAACCTCTGCAAAAGCAGAGACTCTTGTTAGTCATGGCTGTCTCCCCAGCTCTAGAACAGGGCCTGGCCCATAGTTTGGTTTAGTAAGTGTTTGCTGAGTGAGTGAATGAATGAGTGGATCTTGAGAAGAAGCAGGGCAGGATTGTCGGACAAGAAACAGTCTGCTAAAGAAGCCATAAAGGCCAAGTTTTTGATTTCCTGCCTTGCTTTATGGTTGATAGCTGGGCTGTGGCTGGATGTGTTCACCTGGGATTGGGGTCATAAACTGGTGACTCAGGGGAGAGCCCCTTTTGGAGACTGAAACATCCACACCTGCATCCTTTTTCCAGGGCAGCAGTGGCCTCTCCGATGCCCGCTGTAATCTCCACTGTTTAGCCCTCCCAGCAGTAGCATCATTTGTCCTAGGGAGGTTTTTTAGCATAATTTTGGTTTGGGGGTCAACAACCTAGCCACCTTTATTTCTGCCCATTTCCCAGTTCTGCTCATCCAGCTCCCCCGGTGATTCTGTGAGATACCTGGTATCCTTTCAATAAACTACGTCTCTGCTT
This sequence comes from Camelus bactrianus, assembly GCF_048773025.1. Lineage (NCBI taxonomy): Eukaryota > Metazoa > Chordata > Mammalia > Artiodactyla > Camelidae > Camelus > Camelus bactrianus. The sequence continues at coordinate 51,085,559 of NC_133547.1, forward strand.
AAGTCATCCAGGGTCAGTCATTGTTATTTATAGCTGAGAGCTGCAACTAATACACTCTTCAAGCTGCCTAGAACACTGATTTCTGTAAATTTAATAAGAACTGGGTGGGTAGTGTAATCATCAAAGAAACTTTGCTTAAAGTTTGGAAAATTCCAGTTTATTTAAATACTTTTGGTCTCTACATTGTGTAGGCATTCATGCAAATTAAATGTAGAGTTTAGAAGAGAATGTGCCTCCACCCTGCTGCTCTTGCCTCCTAATGCTTATGTTGGCCAAATTAATCAGTTTTTATTTCTAAACCTAGGTCAGAAATATTACCGTATTTTTACTTGATTCCACTGAGAGCCAAAAGATCTATTTTTCACTTAAAATCTTGACTTTCATTTGCTCTGTTTTGTTATAAGTAGATATGCTATTAATATAGGTTTATTTTCTCATTTAGGAGTTTCATAATAGAAGAGCAGAGTTTCTTGTTATGTGAAGATCTTCTCTATGGAAGAATGTCATTCAGAGGATTTAATCCTGAGGTTGAGGTATTACATATAATTGCTTCAAATTTAAAATTTTTCCAAATGAATTCTTTCTGCTAATAATTGGGTTTAGGTTTTTCCCCACCAGATACCATTTCTCCTCATCATATAGAAAATAGCAAGTCTTCAAATATTTCCATAGCTATTTAAAGAAATTGCAGGCGTTGCAGTCTAGTTTTATGGTGGAATTGAGTAGATAATTTAATATAGCAGTATACAGTCCCTGACAGTGCCACTGTAAGTATTAGAATTTTAGCTCGGGTCCTTTAGAGAAATGTCAGGATTTTATTCAGATGATTCTATTATGAAAAAATATTTTCTGATATCTATAAATGTGTCTTTTCTAATGGAAAAAAAAGTTACTTAAAATTGAGTAATTTGACTTTTTAATGGATAAGTTTTAATCCAAGCTTGTAAATAGATTTTTAAATGAATCTTTGGAAATTTTGTCTGAGAAGTAAATACTCACTTCATAACTGAGCTGTTCATTTTAAGCTTCCTGCCTCAGGTTTGTAGAGAAGCACAGACCTTCATTTCCAAATAATTATTAGAACTACGGCTCATGTATTAAAAGCCATCCTGTCAGGTACTTGACCAACCAAATGGAGGCTTGTGATAGAAAGCTTTTAGCTTTGTAGCTGTCACTTAAAGGCACGGTTTCTCAGCGCTGGTGCTATTAACATTTGGAACCAAATTATTCTTGATGGTGGGGCCTGTCCTATTCATTGTAGGGTGTTGGGCAGCATCCCTGGCTTCTACTCTATCCACTGGATACACATATACACCCCAGTTGTGACAACCAAAAATGTATCCAGACATTCCAAACATTGCCAAAGGTCCCTTGGTGAGCAAAATCATCCCTGGTTGAAAACCACGTGTCTAAGAATGCCAGAAGGAACCACAAGTTAACCAAACTAAATGCTGGAATTTATTTAAAGATTGTAGGTTGATTTTCTTTTTCTTTTTTTCCCCTTTTTTTGAGGGATATGATAATTAAGGTGTTATATTTACTTTATTCAAAATCAACACTACAAGTGTTTTTTATTTGTTTGTTTTTTACAAGTGTTTGTTTTTAATATATACTTTTCTCTCTTTGGTCTGCTTAAAGCTTTAGGAAGAGAAAGAGGGCAGTGAGGTAAAAGAGGGGAAAATATACCAAAGATAATGAGTGGATGATGCCCAGACACTAGGGTACTGGGTTGGCAAGGACTCCAAAGTTTGGCTGGTCCAGTGGGAAAAGGAGTTGATCTGGCCTCCAAATTTGGTGTGGGAGGTTATTAGAAAATGGCTTTAATTACTGGCAGTCTGTAACACTGAATTCATTCTCTCTGGGAGGTTTTATGCTGTTCAACTTGCAGATCTGTCATAAATTGTGAAAAAAGTTTGAGATACTTGGTTATGGAAAGAATAATACCAACTTGAGAGCACTTTATTATAAGAAGGATGTACTTAGAGCACATTTTTTAATATTGTATTTGTTTCTAGTGACACTTGCCATGCGGTCTATTTATTCAGTAAATATTTAGTCTGTACCCGTGGTGCATCAGCCCTCTTGAGACACTGGAAATGCAGCAGGTCTGTGCCCTCACAGAGCTTGTGTTGTTGAAATTACTTTATTTTCACTCTTCTAAATGTTGGGAAAGCTAGTTGAAACTGGTTATTCTTCTGCTTTTCCTTCCTCACCCTGCCTTTGGTATAAAGAAAGTATCGTATTTTTTTTTTAAAGTCTGTCAGAGGGTAACTATCAAGAAAGGTTAATATGAGAAAAAGAGATGGAGGAGAGACCTATGGCATGTAGACATCATGTGGAAATCAGTGCATTTTCCACCCTCATGTGTGGAGCCGAAGCAGTTCCCCCCATTATACCAGAGCCAGCCCTCCAGTTCTTCCAGCAGTTTGTTGCTCCCCTTTCCCAACTACCACCCAAAACTGCATTTAACATTACTCTTGATTGTAGTATTTCTTCCATTTGGCTCAAAGGTGGGAAGTTCAGAGGAAATCTGAAAGTTTACTTTTTCTTTCCCCTACTCACCATAGTCTGTTAGCAGTGTGCCTGCTTTAGATACAACTAATACGATGTATGATCTAAAATACAATTTAAGAATATATATATATGTATAAATGAATCGCTGTGCTGTACACCAGAAACTAACACATTGTAGATCAACTATACTTTGATAAAAAACAAATAATCAAATCAAATCAAATCAAATTTAAACTCATTAACACTAAGTCTAATCTAGCAGGGCTTTGTCTTACTATTTTTTTAATTCAGAGCTGATTTCTTTTAGCATGTTGTAGAATAAAGTATTACAGATAACCCCTTGTAAATTTTGTCTACTCCTGGAGATTCTGTGGCTACTGTTTACTTTCAGATACATTTGACACCAGTTCCTTTAACAAGCTGTTTCCAGCCCTGCTAGCCAGCATTGTTGTATTTTTCAGAAATTAATGCTTCAGATGAATGCCAAGAACAAAGAAGAAGTTGTTGAAGATGAAACAGTGGAGCTCGATGTGTCAGATGAAGAAATGGCCAGAAGGTAACTGTTACCTTGGAACAGCTTTATAATCTGAGCCCAGCATTTGTTGCCTCTCACATGTGCACTGTTTTTGCCCCACGACCTACGGGTCTGCCATTCTTTGAAAGGGGAGTACCCCAGCAGGAAGATGACTTTCTGCTTTCTCTAACATGGCCTGGGGTAGATTCATACCTTTCACAGGCTGGCAGTTGAGGACTCATTTCTAGTACTGCTTCTAATACATATTTTTAAATATACATCTCAACTTAGTTAGGATAATGCAAAAATAAAATACAGTGAAGAATTTAATCAGAAATTCATACATTTTTAAATGAGATGGTTTCTTTTAATCATAGCTTTGATTTTTCTTATTCTCTGTTGCATATTTGGTTTGATATTCTTGACAGGACTTGGTTCCTACCTTTTTTATTTGAAACTGAACTTGTTCTGTGTGTCTTAACAGATATGAGACCTTGGTGGGGACAATTGGGAAAAAGTTTGCTAAAAAAAGAGACCGGGCCAATTACGAAGAAGATGAAAATGGAGACATAAAACCAGTTAAAGCAAAGAAGATGTTCTTAAAGCCTCAAGATTAAAATGGATGCCTTAAGGTATGGCTCAGGGATGCCTTGTGAGAGCACATTTTAGAACACACTGTTGGTTTCTCTGTGGTTATTAATGTTGTAATGTTTATTTGTAAAGCAATGCATAGTTTTGGAAACATGCTGTTTTGGGAACAGATACGTGGTGGATGTTATACATCCTTTGCTTAATGGTATTCATCAAGAATGGACTTTTAGCCCTTGATCTTCAAAGGTATATAGATACAGTGTTGCTTCCTGAAGATTTTTTATCTCAGATTTTTTTAATGTCACTCTCCAGTCCCTGACCTTGAATTGACTCATAAATTAATACCAGTGTTTAAATTGCCCTTATGTTTATATTCTCCTTTAAATTGTTAATCATGTCAAGCCAGTTCGTACATATATTTTAGAATATAATGTCATAAGAATTTATTACATGCAGATTCACCAAGAATAAACATGCCTCTCCAGCCTGAAGTATTTCCATGTTACCAAGTCATTGTCATTGTGTGGAATTATATTTTTTTGTTTAAAGCCTTTAATTAATTAAAAAACAAACAAAAAAAAACTTGTTCTGTAATAGGCATCTGTTTTCATATACTTTTTCTATTCTCATACTTTCAAACAGTGATTTTAGTCTAATTAAGTATTGGATCTGTTATGTAATTAGTAACTTTAAAAAGACAGCCATTAATTTAGAATACGGGGATGTATTAGGTTGAATCATAAGAAATTTCCTTTTTGGGTCAAAAACAATTATCATTTTCTTATGGTACAGCCTGGTAGAATTTACCACCAACTAGACCATCTCCTAATCTGAACCTTATTCTAAGTAGTAAATACAGAACCGCATGGAATTAAGTGTATATTTGTGTCTTTCTGTCCATCTGGAGATATGTACCTAGGACTTCTAAGAAATGCTGATTTCATCTAATCATGTTCCTAGCAATTAAGTGAGGTGTGTGTCTCCTCTCTCTGAATCTCCTCAGGTTTACATTGCTCTGTGACCTCAGTTCTCTAGTGAATTATGAGAAAAGTTGTGAATTTAAAGTTTATCTGGCTCTAATTCATTGTGAAGGTGAGGACGGTGCACCGTCCAGTCCTCTACATCCTGGGGCAGAGCCCCGAAGTTTTTCACAGTGCTTCACCAGCACCACAATCCATGGATTAGAATGGATTCCACAGAATGTCTTACTCACCTCCCTGATATTCTGCACCGCGTCCCATCTGATAGACAATTCATTTCACAGTAAAAGAAGTGGAGCTTGTGTCTCGAATTCACTAGTCTTAGCACATACCCCATCACCCAGAGCAGTGGGCAGTGGAGAATGGTGGAATGGTCCAGTGAGAACGGTTATGGCCCTAGGAGGGGTGCAACACTCCATTATCTTAAAAGTGTAAGTTATGCATTGAATCAATGACAACTCAGGTGGGCCGTTGCTGTCATGTACTCAGAATGTAAGGTCTGGAATCGAGCAGAGACGGAGTGACTCCTCTCACTGTTACACCCAGTAACCCCTCTTGCTTCCTGTCCTTCAATTCTGACCTCTTGTTTGGAGATCTGTGTTCCTAAGGAAGGAGTGCTTCCACCAGGGAAGACAACACTGGTCCCATTAAGACAGAAACAATCTGGTCATTTCACCACTAAACTAACAGGCAAAGGAGTTAACTCTCCTGGCTGGTTTGTGTGATCCTCAGAACAAAGGAACATTTGTGTTGTTCCTACACAGTGGGTAATGGAGAAGGATATTGAACCCTAAGCATTCTCCAGGACATCTTTTTTTAGCACTTCAAAGTCCAATGACAAACTTTAATGGAAGACTACAACCTCGGAGGTGGGAAGGATTTTGACCCTTTAAACAATGAAATCCTGGGTTACCCTACCAGGTATCAACCCTGAGCACCTGAGATACTAGCTGAGGAAAGAGGAAACATGGAGTGTGTAGGAAAAGAATGCAGTTTATTAACTACAGCCTTGCGACCAAATAGACAAACAGGTTACTGAGCAGTTTTACATATTTTCCGTGTGTGTGTGTGTACTAATTTCTTCTCTCTCCTTCCTCTTATTGTGTACATTTTTTTGTAGGGTTAACTTTGCTATTAAGTCTTAAGATGACAGAATATTCATATGGGACTATGAGTAAATTCTAGCTGTAACTGACAGGAGGTGAGATGAATAATGTGACTGTTTCCCAGAAACCGATAAAGTGTCTGCTGGGATTTTGGAAAAAGTGAGAACATCTTTTGTGCAAAGGATGTTTGCAATTTGTTAAGCAGAAATAGAGTTGTTTTCCTTCTGAGTTTAGTTGTGTGTACACGCATACATGCATGCATGTGTGTCTGCAGAGTGGCCCAAGGAACGGACTGTAGCAGATATTAACCTATAGTTTCTCAGATTCAAACACTCTTTTACACTCACTCTTTTACACTTAGTGCCAGGCTGGCACTAAGCAAACCCCATTTGTCCTTTGCCAGCTGGCTCCTTACTGAGATCTGCTGATGGAACCCAGAGGGAGATGGCAAGGCTAGAGGAGAAAGAAGGGGCTTGGTCCTTTCTGTCTGCTTCCTCTTTGCTTCCTATTCCTTTGTCACCCACCAAATACCTCTTCACTCCTACAGAGGCTGGTGTTCCAGTCACAGTTGTCGATCCCACCTGTTGCCCCCTTCTCTGGCCTACAGGGCCCCCTCCCCCCCCAGCTCAGGAGACACTGGTTTTAACTGAGCAGCAACTTCTTGCTGGAAGTCTTGAGTTTCAGCTCTCCAGGGCCCTTGCAGCTTCTTAAATTGAACAATTTCCACCTCTTCCCTAAGAGTGGCAATTTCCTGCATGATAACCTTTAATGTTCTTTTTCTACCTTTTGAGGTTTTTAATACCCCATTAACAATTGTTTATATTGGATTTCTCCTGTTAAAAATAAGGATGGCTTTTATCTCCTGACTAGACTTTGACAGATTCAGACTCATCCCAAAGCAGTAATATCTGTGAAATCATGGGTTTGGTAGGGCTTGAAATCCTTTTTCTAATCTGCATTCAGGTTTACAACTCTTAAAGTAAAAATGTTCAGCCCCTCACACTTCCTGGAGGTTATTTCACATCACCAGTAGCTAGCCTACAGTTTTTCGGAGAACATTGCCCAGCACAGTAATGCTCATTGACTCGGTTGCTGAGTCACTAGTGTTCATCTCCTTAGTTGTCGAGCTACTGTCCTCTAGGGCAGGGACTATATCTTACCTTTTTTCCACTTGCCGTTGCACCAAGCAAGGGATGTGGCTCGTAGTAAAGATTTTGGTAAACGTTTCTCAAGTGAAAGTATAAGTGAATGAATGATAGTTGGATAATTTGGAAACCGGTTGGCCTACGGAGTCTGTTTAAACCCTAGTGCTGTGGAAATAATGACCAACCAAATGAGAACAAAGACTTTAATCTGCACTTGCTATATATAGCAAGGGAGTCAGTCACCATTGCTTGTGCTCTGGCAGACTCAAAGGCAGGCAGAGGAGTGGGAAAGCTTTATAGTGGAAAAAAAGGAAGGGTCAGGGATGCCTTGCTTGGAGGCTTTTGGCATGGGGAAACTGAGCAGCCAACTAGAAACAGGGCATCCTATGCAATTGGTTAGGGATGCATATTTTTCTTTCTCTAGTTGGTCCTAAATTGGAAGTAGGGGCAGTAGTCGTTTTGACCATTTGAGAGTGATTGTTATGAAGTTATTTTTCAGCTTCCTGTATTGTCACTAGAGATAACCATCTGACTTCCTGCCAAGTCTGACTTCTAGCAGGCTGGCTTCCTGAGTTGTTTATCATAGATAAATGTTTCATTTCTTGGGCACGTTGCTGCAGGTTATAAATCAGAGTTCTACTTTTATGTGTGGTCTGGCCATTGTCCATTTGTGTATTCAGTCTCGCAGTGCTGAGGTTTATTTCTAATCATACTATAAAATACAAGCATTTGATCATGTCTCTGGGGAAACATGCACCCAATTAAAGAAGACGCCACCAATAGGATCAGGGATGTTTGTGACTCTGGCCATAAGCAGGACTATCTGTGCAAGAAGCAGACACTTCAGCAGTTAATGCCACAGAGACCAGGTCCCCAAATCAGGCAATTGAAACCTTTTGCCATCCAAGATCTTGGAGAGGAAAACTGAATACCACTGGCTAATGGAGATAAAATGCAATTTAAAAGGCAATCACCATTTCACTCATAGATGAATAACCATCCATTCACTGTCATTCAAGTTGGCTGATGAACTTTATCAGAGTGGGCTATTTGAGGGGGGAGAAAAGATGTAGCTCTAATGGTAGTTTCAAAAAATTCCCCAGAGAACATCTACTTTTTGCTATGTCTTTTACAAAGATAACAGTTTCCCCTCTTGCCTGCCAAAACACTCCTATATTTTCCCAATCCAGCCTCAGAGAACATGCTGGTACCTTACCATTTGAGTCCAAGATGTATTGGCAGCTTCTTAAAGAGAGTCTGTGATCTGACCTCCCTTCTCCCTGTAGGAATATCCTCACATAAACAGTTTATTAAAATTTTTTGATGGCTCTGTAAATTCTTATAGAACTAAAAGCTTCTCATTGCACAGTAAGTTCTAATTTTAATTTTAATCATTAGGAAAGTCATTAACCCATGAATCTACCTCGTTTAACTCTGTTTGGACACATAAATTATTTGCACAGAGGGGACACCACTTTTCAAACCAACAGCTTGATTTTATATCCTAGAGTTTCCTTCTGACATATTTAGCTTGTTTTCCATGCAGCCCTGTGTTTTCACTTGCCCCAGGAAAAAAGACGTACTGAGTCAGACATTCATTGTAAGACAGGACTCATTGGACTCACTGACTCACTTGTACAGATTTGCACTGTTCTCCCTAAGACATGTTTAATCTGGATAGTATCACTTGCTAATTTCTCTCCATCAGCATTGTTTGGATGATAGGAAAAAACCCTGTCTGCCCATAAGTAGCAGGGGTAACCCTGTGTTTTTGCAAAATTGCAGCAGATTCAAACAAGACCATTCAGGTAATGAAGACAACACTTTGACAAATATTGGCAGACCGTGACTCCCAGTGACTTGTCTTCCTCTTCTCCCACTCATGGCAGGCTCTTACTCCCACATTCCCATCTCCAGCCTCTGCTGTGATCATTGTCCTGATGTCACCTGACCACCTATAACACCCATGTCAAATGTATTCTGTCCTTGAACCTGACACTTCTCTGCTCCCATCTAAAATTCTCATTTAACTTCATTGGAATGGCAACCACCCATTCTTGAAAATGGCAATGACATAGGAACAAGTGTGCCGTTCAGGCCATAGACTAGATTCCGGAGTCTGTGGTTACAAAATCTGAACTGCATAAAGAATATAAAACACAAACCCACCCTTGACCATCAGAGACGCTAGCAGGTATTTAACCAAAAAGGGAGCTGATAATGGTGGATTCCAGATGGTATCTGGAGAAAAATAAAGGAAGGTAAAAGTAGTTGCTTTGATTTCACTGTGAGAGCCATCCAAAAGGTCCTTGTCATTAAACGTCAGCCACGTACCAGGAATATTTCTGATATTACTCATTTGTTTGTTTCTTTAATGAATGTTGAGTTCTGACACTCAGCCAGGCACTGAGTTATGGACTGGGGATGTAGTTTATTATCTCCATTTTTCTCATGAAGAAACTGAGGTACTGAGACATTCAGTAGCTCACCCAGTGTCACACAGCTTTTAAGTTATAGAGCCTGGATTTGATTCCAGATCTACTGACCCCAAAGCTTATGCTATCTCATGTCACATTCTAGGAGGAAACAAAAGAATAGAATTGGGAAACAGGCGTAAAATAACCTAGCCCCATAAGACCCTAATTCTTCCCAACCAGAATCTTTCAGAATCATATTTACTACCTGGCATTTTTTTTAATATTTCCTTTTTTCTAAATTACTTTTTTACAGATGGTACTGGTTAAATTCACATTAACAATCTGTTTTATGATTAAACAGATTAATGATTAATTAATCATTAATTAAATGATTAATTTCATAAATAGAATATTCTCACCATTAGTGATCCCATATTAAGAAAGATTGTACATGTGGATCTATGGTAAAAAAAAATTAGAAAAGCAATTATTTGATGACTGCTCACTTGGAATATAACTGTATGTCGTCACATATTCATTTAGGTCCTATTTATGAAATATTACCCAATTTGAAAGCAGGAACTGTGCTTTACTCTTCTTTGTCTGGTTCCAAGCCAAGTTCCTCATGCAGGGTTTTGCAAAAAGTAAATATTTAAAAGATAATAGTAAATTGAATGAAAAAAATTTTTTGTTTACATAATCTCACATAAATGTTTTTAGTGACTCCTGTGAATTTGTTTAACAAATATTGGACTCCTCAAAGGTTTTGCATACTTCACTGTTTTATGAGATAATTGTGTCTGGAGTCATATATTTACAAAGTCTTCACTTGTTCAAGGTTCAAAAGTAGTGGAGTAGAATTTCAGTATTTTCCCCACCCAGGAGGTTAGAATTACGAAATTCTTAGTCTGGGATATACTTCTCCCTTCTGATTTAACCCAGGTACCAGATTCTACTCTCTCTGTGAAGCAGAAGACATAAGGCATCTGAGGCTTCTTCCTAGAAGTCAACACTTGAGCCCATGGCATCTGGTAAGATCTGGCCAGTGAAATTCCCAGGTAGAAAGTTCAAAGTGACAAATGGCTACCTATGCTAAAATAGGTAAATATGGTTTAAAAAAATAAAAATAAATTACAAAGATACATGAGCTACAGAAGGAACTGTTCAGTTTTGTATCAGAATTTAGAGAAAATGTGAGGGCCCAGGGTGGTTGGTCTTTCTAGCATGCAAAGGGTCCTGAAAGTGACAAATGCAAAGATCAAATCTGGAGTGTTGTCAATAAAATTTGGTCTTAGAATAAGTGTTGAGGTAAATCATCAAAGTCAAGAATGCCCATGTAAGACCTTTTTCTGAATTTGACATGTCGGATTTGAAGGTGTGTCTGCTAGATCTTCTTTGTTATGTGAGAGAGATTCCAAAAATCTTAAAGGGGGTAGTTTGTTATGCAGCAATACATAACAGAAATATCAAGTTTAAAATGTTTGCCAATCTTGTGTGTACAAGGTGTGGCACCTTGTTTCTTTCATTTGCATTTCTCTGGCCACTAGTGAGGTTAGGATTTGGTTTTTCTTAATCCCTGTGAACTCTCCCCGCCCCGTGAATTGGATGACAGGGTTCAGAAGGGGGAAAAAATGTTTCTCTGAATTAGCCAGGAGAGATCAGCTGTATGAGATAAACTACAGTGCAGATGTTGCTGGAGAGAAATTTCAAGGGAAGAAAATAATTCCAAAATGTTAGGTTGCTGGCTGGGGGGTTATTATACAGGATGGGGGTAATAACACTGTAGCCGATTTCAGAAGATCTGTTCGACAGACCATGACCTCTATCCCCTTGATTCTGGGAAAGTTGGCATCTGGATTTTCAGACATTACAATCCAAATGGCCAAGTTCACAATTCTAAGGTTCCTTCGGTCATCTCTAGCAAAAGTAGCAGGAGCCCCAGAGCCTCCAGTAGGAATGGAGTGGGAAACCACTGGATCAGAAGGCTCGCTGATGAAAGAAAGAGGCTGAAATCATCTATCCTCATATTGAGGCAGAGACAGCTGGATGACAGGAGAGGATTTCAAAACACCCTCCAGCACCCATGCAGACAGTCATTTTCAAATCAGAAATTGGATATTTCCACTATTTATACCTGGGAAGAGAAGAGCAAAATGAAGAAGTACCTCAAGTCTCCCTGAGCTTTCCTCTCGTAGATGAAGAGATTACAAAAAACAAGAAAGACTCGAAATAAATGCCAATGATTCCAAAGGTGAGAGGAAGTAATAATTATGAAGCCAAGAAAAGCTGTCTCGTGAGTGTGAATTATGCACGTTGGAAGCTTATTGGCTTTAATACTGAAAAATGTTAAGAATTAGCACTGGTTCCAAAAATTCTAATTCATATTAAATCAACTCTGAATATAAAAAGTCAAATACAAACTCACTCTTCATTTCCTTGATGAAGAATACTTTCTTCTGTAAGAAGGAAGGAAGGGGGAGGAACTATGGAAAGCTCTCTCTTCACTAAACTTCCCTGAGAAGGGGCCAAGGAGGAGATTTTAAAAGTAACTCTTTTAAAAGTTCAGGTCACTTTATACATCTCTTTAATTTTGACAGTCTGTCAACTGGTAAAAGGAATTTTTGTTTTCAGTCAGCACTGAGGTAAAATGTACATGTGATAAGATGCACCCATTTTAAGTCTGTGGTTTGATGACATCAGACAAAAGTCGCGAAAGTGAATAGAAAAGTTTGTTCACCTGGGTAGCCGCAATGGAAACCTAGATGGTTTCCATCCACCCTAGAAATTCCCTCGTGATTCTCTGTAGTCAATTCCTGAACCCCTGTCCTAGGCAACCACTGATCTGTTTCTGTCACATTATGTTAGTTTTGTTTGTTCTAAAATTTCAAATAAATGGAATCTCACAGCATGTATTTTTTGTACCCAGGTTCTTTTGCTCAGCATTGTGTTGTGAGATTTATCCATGTTGTTGCATGTTTCCTGTACTTCCAAAATAAACTGCTTGCACTTGAATCCTCATCTCAGGGTCTGCTTCTGGGGGAATCCAATTAAGACTCTGAACCAGACATTGGAACAGTTGTTACTGACAATGTAAGGATAGATAGACAGGCGGCAGACAGACAGATGATTGACACATAGTAGGTAGGTAGATGGAAAATACATAAAATCAAGAAGAGAATCATTGGAAAGGAGAAGGATCGCAGATATTTTTATCTGGAAAGTCTGTATTGATTAATCATATTTCTTACTGAATGTTGAAAAATTGAAAATTGCTTCTAATTCATTTCAAAATTTTTATTGTAGAATTTCAAATCTATACAAAACTAGACAGAAGAGTATCATCAATTCCCATGTACCCATTTTCCAGCTTCAACCATTATCTAGTTATAGCCACATTTTTACATTTATACTTCCATCCACTTACCCCACTCTATATTATTTTGAATGAAATACCAGATGTCATACCATTTCATCTGAAAATATTTTGGTAAGTATGTCTAAAAGATAAGGGCTTTTAAAATAACTTATCACATATAAAGTAAGAATTTCTTAATATCATGAAGTATATAGTCAGTATTAAATTGTCTAACTATCTAACAAATACCTTTTTTTCGTTTGTTCAGTCAAGATCCATATAAGTTCCTTACATAATGACTCATTGATATTTCTTTTGTCTCTTTTAATCTATAGTTTCCCTACTCCATCTCACTCTTTTCTTGCACTGCATTTATTAAATAATTACTTGATATAGTTTAATTTAGCAAGATTTGGCTAAATCTAACACAAATTACATGTTTGCTTCCTTTGAGTCATGCAATTTAAATTTTATTATTTTTTTATTTTTTTTTTCATGGCAGTACTGGGGATTCAACCCAGGACCTCATACATGCTAGGCACACACTCTACCACTGAGCTATACCCCAAGTCATACAATTTATAACCTAGAGTTAATCCAGTGCTTTAACATGATTCTTTTCTGCAGACTAATGTTGGAAACTTATTTATATTTTGGAAGGCATTCTCAAAATGTAAATGCTTGGAGGCTGTGGAAACAGACATATGTATATGAAAGTAAAATCAGGAGCTCTCAGAAGCTGGATGAGTAGAGAATGCAAAACCCAGCAATAAACGCCAGATTTTTTTTAAATCTGAAATTGATCATGTCACTTTCTCTGCTTAAAATATTTCTTTGGTTTTCCATTTACACTGAGTACAAACTCCAAACTCCTTACCCTGACCCTGTATTACTTGGACCTGCCTTTGCAGTTTCACTTTATTAGCTCTCACTCTCTAATCACAATGCAGTCACAGGGCCTTCTCTCCAAACCTCTCACCACAGTAAGGTTTATGCACTTGCTTTGTCTCTGCCTGGGTAGTGCTTTTTCCTGACATTAAACAAGTCTGTCAAGATGGAGGCCTAAACATATGCAGACTACTCCCCAAGTTTAAAAACATATAGCCAAACCTGAAAACATGAGACAACCACCAGGGGAACTCAACCCTGGTAATAAGCAGACATTAAAGCGTGCGGCCTGGGAATGCAAAATGGTACAGCCACTTTGGAAGACAGTTTGGCAGTTTCTTACAAAGCTAAACATATTCTTACCATATGACCCAGCAATCATGCTCCTTGGTATTTACTCAAAGGAGTTGAAAATATGTCCACACAAAAACCTGCACATGGATGTTTACAGCAGCTTTATTCATAATTCCCCAAACTTGGAAGCAGCCAAGATGTTCTTCAGTAGGTGAATGGATAAATAAACTGGCACATGTGGACAATGGAATTATTCAGCCCTAAGAAGAAATGAGCTATCAAGCCAGGAAAAGACACAGAAGAACTTAAATGAACATTACTAAGTGAAAAGCCAATTTGAAAAGGCTACATACTGTATGATTACAATTATAAAACATTCTGGAAAAGGCAGAACTGTGGAGACAGTTAAAAGGTCAGTGGTTGCCGGGAAGTGGGAGGAGGGAATGGATGAATAGGCAGAACACAGAGGATTTCTAGGGCAGTGAAAAGACTGTGGATACTACAACGGTGGACATATGTCATTATGCATTTGTACAAACCCACAGAATGTACAACACCAAGAGTGAACCTTAAGGCAAATTCTGCACATGGGGTGATTGTGATGTGTCAATGTAGGATCATCAATTGTAACAAATACACCACTGTAGTGGGAGATGTTGATAGTACAGGAGGCTATGCATGTATGCAGGAACCTCATAATTCCCCTGTATTTCCCCTCAATTTTGCTGTGAACCTCAAACTTCTTTTAAAACATTGTCTTCAGAACACAAAACAGAACAAAACAAAACAAAACAAAACTGTGTGACTCATATGAGGCTCTATATAAGATAAACCCTTTGGGAACTAGACCTTGAACTCCTGCTTAGAAACGGAGTCACTCTTGATGATAGTTCATTTGAGTATAGATCTCTGGGTTGAAATTCGTTTTCACAAACCCAGACATCAAGTTCTATCATTCTTCACAGACCCTCCCTGAAAAAAGTATTAAAGAATGGACTTAGAAAAATAAAGGCAAAGTTGTGTCATGTAAGAAGAATTAGTGAGAACAGAAATCAGCAAAGATTGGTTGGACAATGCATTGATTGTAAAATATGTAATTATTTAGAAATTTTAAATATGTATTGATGCTAAGTAGTCTAATTATCTGGTTTTAAAAATGATACCAGAAAAAAAAAATCATGGAAGATGGGAAGGGAGCATTTTGAAGGAAGTTAAATTGTCCTCATCTTATTCAAGAGGAGGCTAGAAATACAAATTTATGTAGACATTAGTTTTTAAAATAGGACTTTAAATGTGTATGTTAAATTTTTGAGTACCCACCAAAGGAATGGAAATAGAATATGTTAAAAGTTAAAAATAGGAGGTAAAAAAAAACTAAACTTATCCAATAAAAGATAGGAAAAGGTTGGGGAAGGGACTAAAAAGCATATGACATTGGCATAAGATAGACAAATAGATCAGCAGAACAGAGGAGAGTCCAGAAATATACACACATCTATACAATCAGTAGATTTTATACAAAGTGTGACAGCAATTCAGTGGGGAAGTTAAAATTTTTTCCAAAAAATGGTTAAGGAACAACTGGATGTCTATGCAGAAAAAAAGTGAACCTTGATCTCTATTCCCACCAGAATGGGCTGTACAGCTGTACTCATTTCTCACAAAACTCATCGAGCCATGTGCTTAAGGAGCATGTATGTGTGTGTTTATTGTACTCAATTTTTAAAATTTCTGTTAGAGATGATTACACCCACTAATTCCTTCTCAACATTTGCTCTCAGTCTAAATGTCACCTCCTCAGAGAAGTCCTCCATAACCACTCTAGAACTTCAGCACTTTCAGCATTTTAGATTGTGCTAACTTCAACCTGAAAAAGGTAA
Organism: Camelus bactrianus; assembly: GCF_048773025.1. Taxonomy (NCBI): domain Eukaryota; kingdom Metazoa; phylum Chordata; class Mammalia; order Artiodactyla; family Camelidae; genus Camelus; species Camelus bactrianus. The sequence goes on from NC_133547.1 coordinate 51,101,243, forward strand.
AATATTATCCAGCCAAGTTTCCTTATCCCCCAGCTACACCTCATCCCCCTGCTCACCTCTCTTCTTTTTCCTTTTTTTATTTTATTTTATTGCATTATAGTCAGCTTACAATGTTGTGTCAATTTCCAGTGTACAGCACAATTTTTCAGTTATACATGAACATACATATAATCATTGTTGCATTCTTTTTCACCATGAGCTACCACAAGATCTTGTGTATATTTCCCTGTGCTATACAGTATAATCTTGTTTATCTATTCTATATATACCTGTCAGTATCTACAAATTTCAAACTCCCAGTCTGTCCCTTCCCACCCCACTTCCCCGCCTTCTTTTCTTGTTGATCCCTTTCCCCTATATGTTTTCCCCATTCCCTCCCACCACCTCCAGCCTCTGCTCCACTCATTTTCTCCCTGCCTTCCCATCCCAATCTCCTCTTTGTCCACTACCAATGCTTTCCAGGCTGCCTCCTCCAAGATGTTGAGGATGGTAAGATAGGAGGTAATAGCAACACTCCTGGTTATTAGTTTGGGCTTTGGGACCCCAAACTTGCCCAGCCCTCTGAGTGTCGTATCAGAATCTGTGTAGTTGGTTATTCAGTGCCTGATGAATTGCTGCTAAGGATCCAAAATCTTTTCCTGAGCCCCTAGAGCAGAATGCTTCACCAGGGAAGTAGAATTGAAGCTGAATTACTACCTTTTCTTCCCTAATTGCTACTTGCTTAGTCCCCTTGGGTGTGATGCTAACTCTATCCTTGCAGGGTGCATTTTACAGAGGCAGGACAGAAACTGTCCTTGGAGATCATAAATTTCAGCAAGGCTGACGTGCATGTTGCACAGGTTGTACATTGCACAACATATCCTGCTAAGGCAGTAAGAGGGGACCAAAGTCCAGTCTTGGCTCCCCTTACTAAGCCATGCACCCTTGGCACTATGTCTGTTTATCTAGGACAATTAGTAAAATTGTGTGCTAATTTGCAAAAGGTACTACAGAATCTAGTGTCCATGCTGAAACCTATCCTAGTGGGGGCAGGAAGGGGGTACTGGCTTTGGCTGGATTCAGAAGCCCTGCAGTCATTCAGGGCCCTAATTTACAGGCTTCTCTGAGTAGGTATGAAAGCTCACAGCCTAAAGGCATGAGGGGATTTCAGTGAGCTCTATTATCTGCTGGTCAGCAAGCTAAATGCTGTAAAATCAGTCATACCCCTGCCCAGCAATTTTCCTCCATCCACTCAGCTTTGGCCAGAGATGCCCTCACTCCCTCTTGGACCTCTGCCACCTGGCCTGTGGGTGTTTCAAAATGAATTACCAGATAAAAATGATTCTTCAGCTTGTCACCTCAAAGCAGAGCACAGGCTCCTCATTGTGGTCCAGGGCCTGCGGACCTGGGTGCTGAGCCCCCAAAGTGGGCAGAGCCATGCACCCCCACAGGTGTCAGATGAGGATGGAAGTTGTTTCTCAAGAGTCTGGGAGCAGCAGACATCTGAGTTAGAGTGACTTGAGCAGCCTGAAATTTCAAGAAGTTATTCAGGAGAGAGCTGTTACCCTTCTTACACCACCTGGGGCTGACTGTCAAGGGTTTCATCCTCTACTGCCTTCTTTTCAGAAGAGCCAGTGGTGGTTGGCTTTGTGGTTGGAGCCCTGCTGGCAAGCAGCTAAAATCAGGAACCCCTTGTGTTGGGTGTATAGAGCTTCCTGCACACTCAAACGTAATAGCACTGATCACGCGTTTACCTCATACTCCTTATTTAGTCGCTGCACTTTTGTCTTCCTCATTATGTTGTCAATTCCCAAGAGAGTAAGGGAGCCATCTGTCTTGTTCCCAGATGTACCTGGCACAGGTGGGAACTCAAGAAAACCCTGTTGAGCAGGAGGAGTTGATAACGCAGTGGGTGACAGGTGAAAGAGAAAACCTAAGGTTTAGTGTTGAGGCAGGCCTCCCTTCCTTTCAACGGTGTGGGCTGGATGGGCAAAGCAGAAAGCCATGATCTGGCTTGATGTTCACACCCCAGGGCAGATCAGAGAAGGCAGAGCAGCCAGGAGTTGCAGAGCAGAAACATTTGGGTGCCAGGTGGGGTGTGCAGGATGTATAGTGGATGAAATACTTCTTCTCTTATAGTTTACTTTCTCTGGCATTAGTATAACCATGCCAACATTCTATTGATTAGCATTTGCATGGTATCATTTTTTATCTTCTTGCCTACATTTCTCTTGTTGACATTCTCTAGTTTCAGTATCCCTGCAGACACTGACCCTCCAAGGCTGAGGAACCTCTTGGTATGTTCCTGCCTCCTATACAGTTAGTTCTGGGAGGGCAGAGCCTGTCTTCTTTGCTTTGGACCCTCTCCTACCTCCCATAGCTTCTCACCCAGTGCTGTTACTTCATGGTCTATCAAAGTGGACTTTTCTCCCATCTCTCGGCAAGGTAGGAAATTCACTCTTAATGAACAAAGAAGCAGAAGTCACAAGATGCCACAACGCAGAGATGGGTCACATCTTCCACTTTCCCTTTACTGCATAAAAATCATGAAGCAGGTATTACCTGCTCAACTTTCGGCCTCTGCCTCCTTGTGCTTTCTTTATACTTTTCTTCAACTGACCATTCACAGCTGTCCTGAAAGGGGAAATTTCATGTCCCCTCTTATCATTTCACTCAGGACAGAAATGAAAGACCTATGATGACACTGAATTAGTGTTCTTTTACCTTATTTGAAACACTGATGAACCATCTTCTCCCCAGTTTTGCATAGAAATATAAATGTCAAGTGTAATTTTAAAGGAAGAGATTTTGTTGACAATTTAAACACTGTGTAATTATAAGAAAGAACATTTCAACTGACACACTACTGAAGTCTTCCCTTCCGCGGCAGATAGACATTCCTTTATTGGCAGAGGCACATAAGCCTTGGTGTAGCTCACAAAGGAAACTTGTTATATGGCAGCCCCTGAAGGTCTCATGGTCTTCCTAGGGGAGACTCACTGACGGCTTCCAACGGACTTCAATAAAGCTTGACACATTGTAGGTAGCAGGGGTTGCCTCGGAATGAATGAAGGATGATTGCTTCTCCTCAGAGGCCGAATATTCCCATTTTTCTTGATTACAACAAGTCCATTTACTAGATGAATGGAGCATACAGTCTATAAGGTCACTAGCAGCATGTAACTAAGAAAAAATCTCCAATCTCCTTCCAAGCTCCTCACCCATTTAACACACAACTGTCTACACTTGAAATAATCAAAACACCCCATCAGTGTGAGATAAAGGGCTCTGAAGCCATGCAGCTTATCCATGAAATCCTGATTTAGGAAAAGCAAGTGAACATCCATCAAGGGTGGAAAAAAATAATAGCTTCCTTTGACCTCCCACTTCCTTTGACCTCTCACCTTTCAGTGAGAGATGATGCTTCTTTAGGTCTTTCCCCATAGCTAAGCCAGAGATTTGACTGAGTCATTGGAACAGAATCAGCCAGCTGTGGGAGAAGCTGTCTGGAACTTCTAAACCAAGCCACTGTCATCATCGAGGGCTGGATGGCAAGCAGTTTCCTCCCTTGCACCAGTTCTCATCAAATGGTAGTGGCTGCATTGAGCACAGTAGTGTAGAAGTATCTGACGCCTGATCGAAGGCTTGATGGAAAAGAATTTCTAATTGCTTAGCAATCCCTATCTTGGTTATTGTTATGAAAAAATTACCCAGAACTTGGAAATAAGGCAAAAATACATCTGTGATCTTTTTAGTATCATGCCAAAGCATTGTCAAAAAGCCTTCTAAGAGCCAACTGACTCTCCAAGGAAATGTGGACTTATATATTGATTACAGACCTAACTCTGTAAGGGTAGATATTAACTCAGAAAAAAAAAAAAAAAACTTAGAAGGTGCAGATTACTTTTACGCAGTAGAGATGCAAATGATTTCTGATCAGCAGAGAATATTGACCCAAACATTATGAGTATATTGTTCTTTCGAACCTTAACCAGTTTTCTATGTCATTCTAATCCAATTCTAGCAAACTTCTATTATCTTAAGAGCACTATATTTCATCAGTTCTTATATCCTCTCTGAGGCCAGTTCTGCCATCCCGTTGGCTCTCTCACTAATGAGTTAAATAAAACTTTGGAGCATGCTCACTGTGCATTTGAGATTTTAATCTTTTCTGAAAATTATTCCTTGACAGTATGGAAGGAGGAGGGATGTGGCGTGGAAGTTGTGAGCTTTTTGTTTCTGGCCTCGAGTCCAGAGGAAGAGAGGGCTTTGAGGATGTTGCCAACATAGGTGTCTGTTCTGCAGCTCATCCCAGGTTCTCCCTCTGCCAGGGAGCTAGCTCTGTAGGTATAGGCAAATATATGTGCTGTCAGCTGCCTGCTTGGGCCACTCGGTTATCTAGTGACGAAGAGAGATCATGTTGCCTCTCAATATGAGAGAAGATTTTAGGGACCTAACGAAATCCCATCCACTGTGCAGGAGGGGAAAGTAGTCCTCTGACCTTAAAACAAGGAGAGACTGGTAGAGTTTCCCCAGTTCTCTTATAAACCTCCCTGGGAAGGTATCCCGTCAAACACCCCTCTCCCTTACATCTCCCCACCTGCCCAAGTCAAACCTTAGTCTCATCCCTTACATTACAGCCTGAAGCCTCTGTCCAAGGGAGGCCACATCACATCTTGGGGTTATGAAGTTGTTTCTCAGTAGAAACCAAAAAGTAGCGATGGGAATTCAGAGACTACCTGGGTCCCCATCCTACTGTGTCCCTGTAGGTGGGGCAGAGTCCTAGTGCAAGAGAGGAGGAGAGGGCTACGGGGATGGCGCACCTCTTTGCAGGGGGTGCATCTTTCTTGGACCCATTCACCCTGAGGACCTATGAAGATGTGGGACTGTGTTTTGGGAGTGGGCCTTTGAAACCACTGTGGTGAGAAGAAGGGGATAAATTAAGAGACTTGTGATTGCAAGAAATAGAAACTGAGTTCTGGCTCTGAAAAAAAAATAGGAGTTATTTGAGTATATGTATATATGATTCACATATATATATATACTTCACATAATCAAGGGAACCCTGGAAGATCAGGTTTGAAACATAGAATTGATGGGACCAGGTGTTTCCAAAGGACCAAGAAACAGGAAATACAACAACTATCACTTGTGGGAGACTGCCACCATCACTCTTCATATCCCTCAATTTCATACCCTAGGAAGGTCATACATTTGTTTATGATACCCAAGTCCTAGAGACTAAGATTTTGGGAGAGGAAGGAGTTAAATCTCTGGCTTCTGTAGTTGGAGGAAAGGCATTATTTTCCACCAAGATCTCACACCTGGGGAATGACTTCCAAATAGGAAGGTAGGTGAATGCTAAATAGCATGCCATCAACCCCCATCAAAAAAAAAAAAAAAAAATCTGGCTATTGCAATGGCAATGGGCAATGGCATGTATTGGCTTAGCCCATTTATGATTTTTTTCAGTCCCATTTTTCTCCTACCATGGATATTGAAGATGAAAGTGTGAGTTTTGTTTTCACCAATGAAAATTTCTTGCACAAACATTTAAGTCTTATCTAAAAATCTTACCACGTCCAAAGAATAGGATGTTTCCAGTTAAGATCGTCTCTATATGTAATTAGTTCATCTTGGACAGTCAGGAGAGAGCATAGGACAATGCCAAAGAGAGAAGCTGCAAGATATCCAGCAGCGAATCATTACCTATTATCAGAATAAGAGGAAGAACAGAAAGTGGAGCTAAACAAAATTACCTCTGTGGTGAAATTCCCAGGGCAATTACCCGGTGGCCAGAACACTCTCACATGGATGGAACAAACTGGGAAGAACAAATAATTCAGGACAAAAGCTTTGCGTCTCTTTGTTGATCTTCCTGTTTCACATGGTAAGCTGATATTCTCACTTCAGTCATCTCCATATTTTGCAATATGGTAAATAAATTTTGTGATGTTCCAGGACAAGATGTGTCACCAGACCAGACGCAGTGTACCTAACACTGTTCTCCTAGCCAGTCGTGAGGGATTCTCAAACTTGGGCGTGCATCTCCTAGGGGGCTGATTACAATGCAAGTTGCGGGGCCCACCCCCAGAGTTTCTGATTCAGTAGACATGGTTGGTAGAATAATGGCCTGATGTAATGGCAAATGATAATGATAATGATAATAGCACACGAATCCCTGAAACCTGTGCATATGTGACCTCACTTGGGAAAAAGGACTTTGCAGACATGATTAAGGGTCTTGAGACAGGGAGATAATCCTGGATTATCTGTGTGGGTCCAATATCATTACAAAGGTCCTTGTAACAGTGAGGCAGGAGCGTCAAATTCAGAGAAGGAGATGAGATGAGGGAAGCAGAGGCCGGAGTGATGCAGCCACAAGCAAAGAAATACAGGAGGCCTTTGCAAACCAGAAAAGGCAAGAAATGAATTCTCCCCTAGAGCCTCCAGAAGGAACACAGCTCTCACATTTACTTTAGCCCTGTAAGACCCATTTCAGAATACTGACTTCTAGAACTGTAAAACAATAAGTGTATGTTGTTTAAGCTGCTAAGTTTTTCATAATTTGTTACAGCAGTCATAAAAACCTAAAGTACAATTGCCTTGGCTCCTGAGAACATGCATATATAATAGGTTCTGTGAAAATTAATAAACAGAAACCTCATTTTAAATGGAGTCAGGAGGCCAGAAGGGGGTGCCCTCATGCCTGACTACAACTGCAGACCCAACAGGAAAAAGATTACTACTTTACTAGCAGCAGAAGGAAGGAGGAATATCTCTTTGCTGGGAAATATCCCAGCCAATGAGAGACTGTCACAGCTCAGCCAATGAAAAGCCACTGCACTTTGAACCGCAGTTTCCTCTAATGGACTTTTTGTTTATAACAGCTCCTCCTTTTTAAAAGAATGGTCCTCTGTCTTCTCTGGACCTGCCTGTGGTTCACCATAGATTGCATGTCCTAAATAGCAATTCTTTGCTGTTCATGAATAAATTCATTTTGCTGGTAAAATAATAACTGGCTGTTTTATTGTTTTAGGTCAACTGTCCTCAGGTGGCACTGATTCTGCAAGTCCAGGGACCACACTTTGAGAACCACTGGCTTATAGTGAAACACACAATCCTGAGTCCTCCTTTGGACAGCAGGTTGTATAAAAACTGTGTTCTCTTAACGTGTGAATCATGCAAATGGAAGCCCTGAGCTTTATAACTCTTATCTCCAGAAAGTGCCTATTTTGGAAATCAACACTTAAAACGTGTTTTGGTTTTTTTTTTCCTTTTCTTTCTGTTCTGCCCTAAAGCAATAGTGTAGAACCACCGGACAGTCAGCATGACCAGCCATTTAAAATGTATTGTATTAATATTTTATAATTATTTATCTCACTATATTGTTACTATTTTCTTTGGGAGAAAATTGCAGAGCTTTGTCAGTTGATCTACTCTCCCAAAATCTCCATGGGGTTGGAAAATAGAAAAAGAACCTTCACGTTCTGGAAAAAAAACGGTTTGCAATGAACAAGATGTCTGGACCTCTGCTTCCCTCATGTGAAGCTGGTAGTTTTTATAGTTCCTTTCATGCCCTCTGTTTTCACCAGCTCCTCCTCTTTTGCCTCCCCCAGGTGAACTTGGCTATACCTCTCTTAGTATCTGACATTCCCTACAGTGGGGCTTCTCCACGTAATAATGCTGGCTTTTCCATCCTGGATGCTCAGATGGAGACGCCAAGGATGGTTACTAGGTCACCAATTCAAACAATCACATGCCCTGTGTCTGCCAAAAGGCTACGGGGTCCCTGCTTGAGATGGAAGGCCTCATCCTATTATCCCCAAGGCTTCTGGTAGAGGAAAGGAGAAGAGGTGCACAGAGCACTGATTATATACAGTACCTTGGATGCAATAGTTACAGTGGGATATCAACACACAGTGAGAAAGACTTGATTTGACTGTGTTCCTTGCCATTTCCTCCTCCTCGTCTCCCTTCCCTCTCTCCTTTTACTCTTCATCTCTCTTTCTCTTCCTCCTCTCCTGGCAGGCAATGGAATCCAAATTGGATTTCAATTCTAGCTCTGCCTTTTTCTAGCTGTGTGACAATGAACTAGAAACTTAACGTCTCTGATTCTTAATTCCCTTATCTATTAAGTAGGGGTAAAGATGCCTACTCCATTCTCTGATGGGAACCAGATGAAAGAATATCTGAAATGTATCCAGTGCAAACTAAACCCAATTAATGCTCTCCACAGTGGTCATTTCCACCCTCGAGTAAGTCCTGTTCAACCAACAAAGTTCACAGGAGATGCAGGTAGGAAACCACAACTTTAATGGGAAGCTCAGAATCCCTTTCATTCCAAGACTACAACATTTCCCACTTATTTGCCTATATGGCCTCATTCTTCACATTAGGCTTGCTTAAAGCTCTGGGCATGATCTTTCCATGGCCATGCTTTTTTTTGGCAAAATAATCAAATATGCCAGTAGGGCTAAAGGAAACAAAATAGATCCATGGATAAGTCATTTTCCCTGGTGCATAAAATGCACAGGGGCTCTTAGCAGAGATGGCATGATGGATGTCCAGAAGTACAGGGGAGATGTTCGGATCAGAGAAGTTGTTGATCAATCTTAAATAACCGCGTTGCCTATGGATGTAGTCCTGGCCATAGTCCTCTTGCACGTCAGGGGGGAGGTGGTCCAGGATGCTCTTCTCCAGCTTGTCCCACATGTCACTCGTACCTGTGATATCTGGGATGCAGATAAAAGAGAGGCTCAGATGCTGGGGAGGCCACAACAGGCATGTCCTACCAACCCTAGTTGGGAAGAAGGCCCTTGTGAATTGGCTTCTGTTGGGAAGGACGTTCCCAAACACCTTTTAAAGTATGTACTTTACAACGGTATTTATTATATTCTTTTAAACATACATTACATAACAGTGCACAGATGACTAGGTTTCCACAAACTGAATAGCTCACATAACCAGCAACCAAATCAAGAAATGGACAAACCAGCTTCTGTTGCCTTTCCAGTAGCCACAGTCCTGAAGAACAGAATAAAGTAGTTTTGCCTAACTTTAGACATTATATAAATGGAATCATATGTTATATTGTGAGATTTATCCATGTATTATATGGTCAATAGCTTTCCATTCTGTAATTATGCCATAAATTATTTATTTATTATACTGTGATGGGCATTTGGGTTGTTTTCAACTTAAGGCCCATGAATAGTGCTGCCACGAACATTCTAATACATATCTTTTCATGACTATTATATACAATATAAAATATAATGTACATAACATAGGTTATCTATAAAATATGTATATACCTACATAATATATGTACACATACATACACATATCATTTTTAAAAGTATAGCAGTAATGCCTGCTTCTATGCATGAAATTAAATATATAATGTTGAACATCATTTTGTCTATTTCATGAATATATAATTTTAATTTCATTTTAAATAATATATTAAACTTAGTTTAAATCTGCATTTAAGTTTTAATATATGAATGTGATTAAATATATAAACATATATTTAATGTGGAAGTAAATTCTTATCTATTATATAAAATTTAATAATATCCATATATTTACTACAAAATATAGCAGCAATTTCTGGTCGTTGTATAAATAATAACAATGAGATGCATATGTTTTTAAAATCAGTCTCTTTGGAGGTAACTTACAGTTCTGTGAGTCATTCTACATTCCCTTCTTGTTCATACAAACATATATACACATGTTTGGCTTTGGTTAATTTTGTTTTACCAGAAACAAACAAAAAAACCAAAAAAGAATCATACTGTATGTATTTACCAGGAACTTGCTTTTATTGTTTGTGTTTTTTTGTTTTGTTTTTTTGTCTGATTGCTTAGTAATAAGACACAGACCTGCCTCCTGGCAATGGCTATAGTTTTAAACCAGAGCAGCAGAATTTTCCACTGAGCACCTTTAGTCACCACTTCTCTATCAAAGGACTTCCCAGCTGTTCCTGGGTTTAACCATACCAGGAGACACTGCCATCAGCAGCCTTGCACAGTAAATCCTTTTGTATTTCAGTGTTTGCTTCTGTAGGGTACAGTCCCCAGAGTGTGGCTGCCTGGTCAAAAAACACACACATTTTGAATTTTGGCAGCCACTGCCAGATTACTTTGCAGAAAGGTTGCGGCCACCCACATTTCCTCCGACAAAGTGTGTGATTGCTCAGGGATTGCTGTGGGGATGAATCTTGTTTGCTAGCCTGGGTAACTTCTGGATATCAGGACCGTGGGGTGGTTGGCATTGAGGGGAGCCTCACTATGAATGTAAGCCAGTGAAATCCAATTATACTCATGGAAATGCAAACAGAGTTTCAATTGCTCATTTTTTTACATGAAGTCACCACACCAGACTTAAAGAAATGATTACCCTGACAATTACTACTCTGGAGGCTTCTAAGTCTTGAAAAACATATTTGCGTGAACTATTGTTCCTCCAGCATCTTTTCCCCCAGACTCTACTTTCACCGGCTGGGGGATTCCTTTTCCTCTCCACTTCCTTCCTCTTTAATCACCTCATGGACTTTCTAACCACTCTTGTGGGTACTCTGTTTAGAATTCCCAAACCTCTCTTTCTTGATGACAAAGCCACCAGTCTTTTGTCAACCTTCATCTGCTATTTTTGACACACATTTGCCCATCCCCTGCCGCTCTGGGGCTACACACAATAAAATTGTTAAGATGATCTGGATCCAAATCCCATCCCTGCCTCATATCAAGTCTGTGGCTTGGGAAATTCCTTAACTTCTCTGAGCCTCAGTTTTCTACCTACAAGATGGGAATATTATAATGCCTACCTCATAGGTGAGGATTAAGTGAGATTATGCATGTCAAATCTTAAAATCTGCTAAGCATGCAACATGTTTTAGCTCTTTGTCTTGCAGGGCAGCAAAAACAAAAATCTGGTATGTCACCTCAAATTTCTTCAGAAGCTCTTTGTGTCCCTAGAAATTCTTTTTCTTGTCCCCCCACTTCCAACATCATTCTCCAAATGTAAGTCCTCAGCCCTCCACTGTCTGGTCTCTTGTCTTTCAAGAGCCCATCAAATATCAGCGTGAAGCTGAGGGCAGCATGGTATAAAAGTAAGAACCAGGCACAGTACCTAGAGACCTGGTTTCAAATTCCCCACCATCATGGTGTGCTATTTATTACCTACCCCATCTCAGTGTCCTCAGGGTTGTGGTGCAGCTTAAGACATATGGAAAGAGAGGGAGTAAAATTGGAACAATTTTTAAGGAAACATTTTGGAATTATCCAGTAAAGTTGAAGGCAATTAAGATCTATGATCAAGTCATTTCACTCCTGGCTGTGTCATAGGAAAAAATCACATACACATGCACCATAGGATATGTACCAGAAGGTCCATAGCTGCATTGTTCACAATGGTCCAAAAGTGACCCAAATATCCCATCAATAGTAGAAAAATTGTTGCATATTCACAGAAAACTATATGGCAATTTAAATGAATAACCTACACCCAACAGAGATGAATTGTGAAAATACAATGTTAGATGAAAGAAGCCAGAAGCAAAAGAACACATCCACGTTGATTCCATTCAAAGTTCAAAAACTGGTAAAGCCAAACTGTTGTTTGGGGATGCATATATGGATGGAACATTGAAAGGAATAGCAAATAAACAATTGTTACAAAAAGTAGGAGAGATTACATGTTGAAGGGACGAGAGGGTTAAGACTGCAGAGGATCACATGGGGGCTTCTGGGAGCTGGAAATGTTTTTGATCTGGATGTTAAGTACGTGAATTTTTTATAAAAACTTAAACTATGTGTGTATATGATAGATTTCTCAATAAAAAAATAAGATCAACAACATCAGGAAAGAATGTATAGGAAGTAGCTAGTCCCCAATAAGAACTGCTCCCCCAAAATGTTGGCTATGACAATTTTGATGAGTCCTTGAAATTCTAACTTAACTGTAGGGTTGCTCTCTGATCCAAGCAGAATCTTACATCTGTGTATTGGAAGTTGTCCTTGGCTGTGTCACCAAACCCTTGATCCTGCCCAAAATCAAATTCATCATTTTCCTCTTACACTAGCTGTCAGCCAGCTTTTCTCTCTCGGTCTCTCACACTGCCATATTTGGCTTCATCTTTGACCCACCCTTCTCCATCAACTCCCTTCAGCTCTCCTCCTGGCCCAGGGAGTCCCCAGGTTGGAAGCCCCTCTCAGGACATCTTCTTCCCTCCATTCCTACTGTCCATTCCTACAGCCTCTCAACCTGAGTGGCCCAGGTGTCTTTCTCTGGGTCTCCTTCCTAGAAGAGCCCTTTCACTGAGTCTTCATGCTTCTCCTAGACAGCTCTCTGAGATCCAAGCTGCTGGATGCTTCAAGACAAAGTTCCCCTTGAGACAGGAGGGGAAGGATAAGGGCACAACCATTAAAAGAATGACACAGACTTTGAGGATAGGACAAATACTGTTTAGAACCAGCTAGGCCCAAGATGGTGGAAGATTCAACTTCCAGTAGACCTTGGAAGGTCTCACACTCATTGTAATACAATAGCATGCTAAATGACAAACCCACAGGAGCCATGACAGTTCTGAGGCTGACTTTAAAAGACCGAAAAGTGGGCAGTGGCCCAGTTCCTGGAAATCCTCACTCTTTCCCCAAAACAGTTGGAATAATCCTCCCACTTGTTGGTATATGAAATTACCCAGCCCATAAAAACTAACCACCCCGGCACCCTAGGGCCACTCTCACCTTCAGAGGTGGTCCATATTCTGCCTATGAAATGTCTATCTGTCTAACTAAATTCGCTTTCACTTTACTATGGCTTGCTCTTGAATTCTTTCCTGCGTGAAGCCAAGGACCCTCACTTGATGGCACGTCCCAGGGACTTGCCTGAGACGGGTAACATGACCATTGTCTCAAGCCCCATTCTCCTGCAACACTCTTTTTTTAGATTTTTATGTTGTGCTTTGGGTGAATATTCAAACCTCTAGGGTTTGTTCTTCAGTATGTTAGCAATCCCTCCCAGTGTGTGTCTTCAGTTATACATGTTTTTTTACATCTTCACTTAAATCACCAATTAAATGTTTGATGACCCAGAACTAACGACTGAACCACAGGGGTCATCTACATTTGCCCAGAGTCCAGAATTTCAGAGAGAGGAGAGGAGAGGAGAGGATGACCATCTTCTCCCAGGGTAGAAGGAGGTGTGTCAGTGAGTCATATCCTTCAGAAGGGATGAGGTGGTGTTTAAAAAAAATATGACATCAAAACGTAATTCCTTGGTGAAAGGCGTCAGGGGAGCAACCAACCATTCAGTGCAGGACCTGGCACTTGCCCCTCTATGCTAAAAGAGCCCACCCATCCCAACCTCTCTTTGGTCGACCACTGAGGGGTTTGGCTTGAGCTCTGTCAGGATAAAGGACCTTCAGCATCCCTTTGGAATGAACACTCCAAGGCTCTTAGGTTCAGACACCTACTCGTTTGGAAGCCTCCAGGCTGGATAACAGAGACTTTAACTCCCCAGTTGGATAGCTCTTGTCTCAAGACTGCTGAAAACATGGTCAGAGCCGCCTTTGATGAGCTATAGGCTGCCAGCCTCTCCATTGGGATCGCTCCTATGGAAATAATGGGAGAGAAAAAAAAAATCAGATCTGATGTTTTCATTTGCTCATCCACTAACTATTTAAGCACCTATTGCATGTCAGGATTTGGTATCAGTGGTGACAAGGGCCCTCCGTACCCAGGGGAGCATATATTCTTGGTCACACTATTGTCTGGCTTCCTTTGCTTCTGCTTTCCATGACTGCCTCCGTCACAACTGGTCCAATGACACACCAAGTGCTCAATCTCTCCCAGCTTCTAAGCTAAATGTGATTTGGGTGGGATAAAGGGCATCATCCCCAGCTTCTGACCTTCCAATTTGGCCGACCTACATCCTAAGGTTCTAGGTGGGTTTATGTTTGGGGAAGGAGGGGCAGGGAGGCAATATTCAGCCCATTGAAGCTTATAGTTTAACAAATTGGGTTTAATATTTGTTGCAACAAGGAGTAACACACACCATGGTGAACTGTGGGGCATCTCTGTAAGAGGGTGTGACCGGTCAGAATGGCTATCATCAGAAAGTCTCCAGATAATAAATGCTGGAGAGAGTGTGGAGAAAAGAGAACTGTACTATACTGTTAGAGGGAATGTAAATTGGTGCAGCCACTATGGAAAACAGTATGTAGGTTCCTTAAAAAACTAAAAATAGAGCTACCATAGAATGTGATCCCGCTTCTGGATATATATCCAAAAAAGATAACTCTAATTCAGAAAGATAAAAGCACTCCAATGTTCATAGCAGCACTATTTACAATAGCCAAGACATAGAAAAAACCCAAGTGCCCAACAACAGATTTAAGAAGATGTGATATATATACACAAAGGAATGTTAATATTACTCAGCCATAAAAAGAATGAAATATTGCCATTTGCAGCAACATGGATGGACCTGGAGAATGTTATAGTTAGCAAAGTCAGATAGAGAAAGACAAATATTGTATGATATCACTTATATGTGGAATCTAAAAAAATAATACAAATGAATCTATAAGCAAAACAGAAACAGACTCACTGACATAAAACAAACTTATGGTTACTAAAGGGGAAAGGGAGTGAAGGAGGGATAAATTAGAAGTATGGATTAACAGATACAAATGACTATACATAAAACAGATAAGCAACAAAGATTGACTATATAGTGCAGGGAACTGTATTCAATATCTTGTAATAACCTATAATGGAAAATAATCTGAAATATATATGAATGACTGAATAATCTGAATGACTTTGCTGTACACCTAAAATGAACACAATATTGTAAATCAACCATACTAAAAAAACAAACAAACAAACAAAAAAAAACTCAGTAGACAAATTAGATGGTAGTTTAAACACAGTTAAGAAGAGAATTTGTTACCTAGAACCTAGATCTGAGGAAACCACTAGGGACACAGATGGAAAATATGAAGGAGAGATATGACAGACAGAATAATGGTCCCCCAAAGACAACCATGCCTAATCTCTGGAACCTATAAATATATTAGCTTATATGGAAAAGGGGGAATTAAGGTTGCAAATGGAATTAAGGTTGCTAATCAACAGCCCTTCAGATGAGTAGAGTAGCCTGGATTATCCAGTTGGGCCCAATGTAATCAAAAGCCTTCTTATAATTGAAAGAGGGGAGAGAAGAGCATTAGAATGAGAGAGATGGTCCAGTGTTGCTGGAGTTGAAGACAGAGAAATGGGACCATGAGCCAAGGATGCAGGCAGCCTCTAACACTTAGAAAAAACAAGGAAATGGATTGCTCCTAAAGCCCTCAGAAGGATTGCAGCCCTGCCCAAACACTGATTTAAGACCAATGGGACTCATTTCAGACGTCCACACTATAGAACTGTAAAATAATAGGTTTGTGATTAGAAAAAAAAAAAAAACAGGGTTTGAGAAATAGCTTATTCCAGGAGGGCTAACTAGGGCTAGGGGCAGATGCTTTTATTCCCCCTAAATTACATTTCTTCCAGAAGCTGGGAGAGATTGAGCCTTACACTGGGTCTCTCATTGGATCAGCTGTGAGGGATGAGCTATGGAAGGTAGAAAAGTGGAATGACATTTGGAATAATGATCTCTGCAGATGTAATTAAGGTACAAATCTCATGATGAGACCACCCTGGATTCAGATGGGCCCTAAATCCAATGATAGGTGTCCTTGTAAGAGACAGAAAAGGAGAAGACACACAGAGGCATTTCAGTGAATGCCAAAGATGACTTCATGGGTATTCTGCTCTGCCTAAAACCCCCAAGACATTTGCACAACTATCTAAGGGTGGGTGGAAGATCTCCAGTGTCCCCTGGTCTTACCTTTCCATGCATTCCAGTTCCATCAGCTTTTCTAGACTTCAGTGGTTTTCACCAAACCAGACATGGGTCTAGTTTTGCAAATGTGCTCATCTTTATTCTTCTGACTTCAGAAATTTGTAAATGATTTCTTTTCCCTAACAAAGTCCTTTTTATTCTTCTGTTGGTTACCCTTCTAGCATGCTTCATCCATGGGAGAACATCTTCCTATCCTGAGCTCTCACGCCTGAGTCCTACCTCTATCCAAAAGTTAAAGTTTGCAACATGAGCATCTGAGACCACAAAATGTGGCTCAGCCCACATCTAAAATTTATCAAGGATCATTTAATAAGGGATATTTAAGTCACCACCTTACAGCATGCAGTGGATAGAACAAACCCGCGTTTCTAGGTAGGCTTTCAGCTACCTCTTCCTGGACCCCCATGAAACACTGAGCTCATTCCTGCCTACTGGCAAAGCGTGACAGTAATGACCGTGATCTGGTTTCTTAAAGGCCAATCTTAGTAGACATTGGCCATTTCCAGCCACTTAATGAAACATGCCTTGAATTTGACTTTCTAGCCTCAATCTGAAAGCCATACAATGCAATTAAAAAGAAAATGGGATGACAAAATGTAGGGAGCCAAATACACATACAAGTACAAGGAAAACTGGGGAAATATGAATAAAATTGGTGAATTAGATCATTATCAGTATGCAGCTTATAACATTGTACTATACTTCTGCAAAATCTTACTATTAGAGGACACTGGGTAAAGGGAACACAAGATCTCTCTTATTCTTCCTTATGATTTTTAGTAAGTCTATAATGATCTCAATAAAAGTTTCTATCAAAAACAGCATAGTATCTGCACTCCTACATTCACTACAGCATTATTTACAATAGGAATGATTTAAGTGTCCATCAAAGGATGGGCAGATAAAGAAAATATGGTACATGTATATATAATAAGATATTATTTGGCCATAAAAAATTGCCATTTCTGCCAATTGCAACAACATGGATGGACCTTGAAGGCATTATGCTAAGTGAAATAAGTCAGACAAAGAAATACTATGGGATCTCCCTTATACGTGGAATCTTCAAAACAAACAAACAAACAAACTAATGGATATAGAGAGCAAATTAGTGGTTTCCAGAAGTGAGGGTTAGGGGGTGGGTAAATGGATAAAGGTGATCAAAAGGTACAAACTTCCACTTATAACATATATCAGTTCTGAGGAGGTAATGTATAGCATAGTGACTATAGTTAGCAATACTGTGTTGTATATTTGAAAGTTCAGAGAGTAAATCTTTAAAGTTCTTATCACAAGAAAAAAAATTATAACTGTGAGGTGATGGATGTTAACTAACCTTATTGTGGTAATCATTTCACAATATACATATAAATCATTATGTGGTACACGTTAAACTAATACAATGTTGTATGCCAATTATATCTCAATAAAACTGGGGTCAGGGAGCACAGGCATTGAAGTAGAGATACCTAGAACAGCTAATGTCAATTATTATCATTATTCTTACATTATTATTAAAGCTTCTGTCTGGCTCACATAACTTCCTTTTGGGACATACTTATCCTTACTTCCCTGTCTTTGTAGGAAGGCTGTTAGTCAATGGTTCTGCCCTCACTAAGAGAACAGAATGACCAATCATAGTATCCCATCCCCTGAACATGGAGATTGGATTGGGGCTGGGCATGTGACCTACACTGAGCCAGAGCCCCGATATAGATCATGGAAGGGAGATGGTTTTATTGTTTATTCCTGGCTACTTAAGTGTGGTGATGGTGAAACAGTGAAATTCCCAGGGGGCATTTTTGCTACCACACCAGGAGAAGGTAAGCAAAGGAAATTGAGGAGTGAAAAGGGGTGGTCAGAAAACTGGAAGTGAGGGTTGAGGAGGGAAACAGGGAGTGGAGGTAGGAGAGAGTTACCATGATCCCATCTGGCATCTTGGTTCCAGCCAATTGATAAGCTAATAAGTTCCTTTCCCCCTATTTGTTTAAGTTAGTTTGAGGTTTGGCCCTTTCACTTAGAAGGAAGAGTCCTGAGGCTTCACTGATGAAATTTCAATACAGTATGTGGCACAAAACATTAAACCTGGTTCCTGTCTTGGCACATACAACCAGCTGGTTCTTATATAGTTTCACAAAATCTTAGAGTTCAAAATCCAATTTCTTCCTTTTACTGGTTAAAAAGGCCAAAGAAGTTCAAGCAACTTGTTGAAAGTTACAACCCAGTTTGTGGGGTTAGATTGTTCTTAATTCTCTACGGTTTTTAGAGATGAGGTGAGTCTGGCCAGCTGGAAGGCAGGTTAGCAGAAAAGGGCAGCAGTTAAGAGGCCAGTTCTGGAGCCAACACGGCCTGTGTTCAAATACCAGCTCTGCTTGATTAGTAGCATCAATTAAAATCAGGAAAGAGGAAAAGTTGTTTTATATTTATGTGCCTTGGTCTTTAAATCTGTAAATTAAGAATAATGACAATACATACATCACACAGTGTTGTTGTCAGCATTAAATGAATTGAAGTATTAGAATGGTGTTTGGCACAAAGCAAGCTCCCTTTTAGAGCTTCCTATTATTCCACTGGTGCTGGGAGTTTGAAAGCTCCCTCAGGTGATTCTAATAAAAAGATAGGGTTGTTAAACAATTCTAAAGAACATCTCTGAAGTTTTTCCAGTTATTTCTGTCCTCTGGACATGGACGTGTTAATACAGGCTGGGACCTGAAAAAACAGATTTCTGTTTTGGATATGGAAGGCTCGTGTGATCTCAGAAGTTGAATAATGACCTGGCAGTGCTGTTTTATCCTTGATCTAAGTCTTACAGGTGTGAGGGGTAAGATACGTTGTGTTTCAAGAGACTGAAATTAAAAGAGAGTTTCTAATGCTGTGCCGCAGGAAGAAGGTGTATTTTTGTTTGGTTTTGTTTGCTTTTCAGCTGTGTATGCCTTAGTCAAAATATATTCCCTTCAAATTATATTGATTGAAAGCCAGTCTTAAAAGGTTACATACCATGGAATTGCATGTATATGATATTCTTGAAATAAAATTATAGAGATGGAGAACAGATTCATGGTTGCCAGGAATTGGGGATGGGGTGAGGGCATGGATGTGGCCATAAAAGTGGTATCTCAGGGGATCCTTGTGATGATGGAGCCGTTCTGTATTTTGGTTGTGTTCGTGGTTACAGGAAGCTATATGTATGATAAAACTGCACAGAACTATAAACACACATAAATAAGTGCACATATAACTGGTGAAATCTGAGTAAGCTCTGTGCATTGTACCAGTGTCAATTACATGGTTTTTATATCGTACTATAGTTATGCAAAATGTTATCATTAGGGGAGGCTGGGTGAAGGGTGAACAGTTGGACTTCCTTGTACAGTTCCTTGCAACTTCCTGTGAATCTATAATTATTTCCAAATAAAAACTTTAAAAATGCATACGCCCATTAAGACATGATTAAATTGGGAGCATTGACTAGCTCCCATGTAGGTCTTCGGCTGTACCAAGGTCATAAGGTAGCCTAACATTTTGATAAATAAAATTAAAGTGTAAGGTTTTTTGAAGTTTGGCATGGGAGGCTCAGAAATCAAGGTCCCGCTCATCTGAAACGTTCCTTAAAAGATGAGATAAGCCCCCTAAGCAAGCTAGAGCTTTCAAACATTTTCTGCCAAGGCTGCAACCAAATTTAAAGTGACAATCTCCTTCTTTCTCACTCTGTCTCACACACAGCCCCATCATGGATGTAGCTAATGTAAAGGCAAAACTTTACCTTTAGAGTAGTCCTTGTTTGGGAGGTATCAAAATTGAATGAATGCTGGGTTTCCCTGCAGTTGATTCTAAGTAGCCAGTGCTGATAAATGGCTCAGAACTTGAGGTGACCTGTTATTAAGTGACTTAACAGAACACCCAGTCACAATGGGACCTGTTTTAACCAACCACGAACGGACCCATGGACTCTTTTCGTCCTTCATAATTGGAAACTGTCTCTCCTTACTTAGTGTAGCCACCGTGAAAGCAGCATCCCACCCTCTCCCAGAAGATACCAGTCCCCGCCACCCAGGTTTTCTGCCTCGGGGAACTACTCAGTGAATCTGTTCCCTGGCAAGAATAAACTCAACATTCACGTTTCTGATCGCTCTGGCGGCCACTGTCTTTCCTTTGACCTTATGGTGCCCTGTTGGCCGTGGCTAAAGCTGAGGGAGACTTGAAGTTACAACTTTGGAGCTTACAAAACCATAGAGGGCCTCTCTCTCCCCTCCCCCCACCCCGGGGGCTCAGTCCTGGTCTTTGCTTGACTCCTTTGGTGCCGCATAAGTAACGTTAGTGATGTTTCTCAAGGCTCTACTCGTCAAATGTTCCTGATGTCCTCTGAGTTAACACAGTGCCTCAAACATGTTCTGAAGCTGTAATGATCAGCACCTACCTGGAGATCCCCTTTTTCCTGGCCTAAAACTCACATATGGTCCCGTAGGAATAATGGAAAAAGAAAGGGCTCTTTAAGGGAATGAGCTATTCACAAGTATTCAACAGGGGACAGGAACATTGCAATTTTTCAGCCTGAGGCTGTATAGGTCGGCTGTGATACTTCGATTTATAATAAGAAATATATCTTTGGTCATCGTCGCTGTTTCTGGCACAGAGTTTCTAAAACCCTGGGAATTTCCTAAGTGACGAGCGGCAAAGGTTAATGTGGCCTGTTGTTATGTTAATGAGGCAACTTGGACTTCACCTAAGGGAAGGGAGGCTGGTTGCCAGTGGAGCCAGTCAAATGATTAGAGGGTTGGAATTTCTAATCTCACACCTACTCGCACCTCCAGGGAAGGAAGAGGAGCTGGAGATTAAGATCCATTATCAATGGCTAATGATTTAGTCACTCCTGCCTCTTTAGTGAAGCCTCCATAAAAACCCAAAAGGAGGCAGCTGGGAGAATTTCCACGTTAGTGAATGCATGAGATTCGGGGAGAGTGGCCCCTTCAGAGAGCATGGGAGCATTGCACCCTCTCCTGGGCCTTGCCCTGTGTATCTCTCCATCTGGCTGTTGATTTTGTATCCTTTAATATCCTTTGTAATAAACTGGAAATCCAGTGAGTAAACAGGTTTCCTTAGTTCTTTGAGCCTCTCTAGTAAATTAATGGAACCCAAGGAGGGGGTAGTTGGTACCTCTGAACTATAGCCTGTTGGTTAGAAGCACGGGTGATAACCTGGACTTGAGATCAGCATCCAGGGTGGGGATGAGGGGGACAGTCTTATAAGACTGGCCCCTTAATCTGTGGGATCTGATGCTATCTCCAGGTAGTTGGTGTCAGACTTGAATTGTAGGACAGCCTGCTAGTATCTGGGCACTGCTTGTTGGTGTGGAAGAAAATCCCCCTTCCCACCACGGAACTGGGTGCAGTACACTTTTATAGAGGTACCAGGGTTCCATGCCCACACAGCTTTCTCATTCTCTACTACCTTCCCAAGCCAGAACTTGCATGATCTTGCCTCAGAAGAATGTAATGAGGGCTCCCAGTCAGTTTCTGCCTCCTCCCAGTCAATTGGAGTCAGCTCAAGTAATAGAGTCATTTCCTTTATTGAAACTTGCCAAGCTCAAGAACCCAAACCATCCACCTGCCCCCAGGAGAGACAGGTTTGCCAATCTCCTTTAGCCATGGTTAGCAGAAATCTGAGATTAATATCTTCTGATTGTTCCCACGTCATTCTGACAACCTCTGGGAATTCAACAAACTGTTCAGTATCAGAATCAATGCCTGGGACCTTGTTCAAAGTGTGGTTGAGAACCAGCGTCAGCAACTGGGAATCTTAGAAGTTCAAGTCCTCAGATCACTTTCTAGACCTATTGAATCAGAAATTCTGGGGGTGGGGCAGAACTTTTTTCTTATTGTGGAAAAATACATAAAGCATAAAATTCACCATTTAACCATTTTAAGGCATACAATTCAGTGGCATTTAGTCCATTTACGGTATTGTGCAACCAACACCACTATCTAGTTCTATTATATTCTCAGTGCCCCAAATACCCATTAAGCAGTCACTTATCATGCACTTTCTCCCCAGCCCCTGATGACCACTAATATGCTTTCTGTCTCTATGAGTTTGCCTGCTTTGGACATTTCACATAGATAGGATCGTCCAAGATGTGACTTTGTGTTTATCTTCTGTCACTTACCATAATCTTTTCAAGGTTCACCCTTCAGTGTATCAAGGCTTCATTCCCTTTTATGGACTAGTAATATTCCATTGTATGGATAGACCACATTTTATTTATCGGTTTGTCAGCTGATGGACATTTGGGTTGTTTCCATCTCTGGCTATTATAAAAAATGATGCTTTGAGTACCCATGTATGACTTTTTGTTTGAACACCTGTTTTCTGTTCTCCTGAGTGTACACTTAGGAGTAGACTTGCTCAGTCATATTGTAACCCTGTGTTTAATTTATTGGGGAACTGCCATATGTTTCCCACAGAGGTTGCACCATTTTATATTCCCACCAGCAATTTGGGAGAGTTCCAATTTCTTCACACCCTTGCCATCAAGTGTCATTTTCTGGTTTTTTGATTATAGCCATCCTACTGGGTGTAAAACATTATCTCATTATGCATAGCTACATAGTTTTGATTTCCTGCAGTTGTTTTTAAGTAGCCTTCCTGGTGATTCTAATGCATCTGAAGTTTGTTGCATTAGAAAGTTGTCCATAGTAGGACTCATAATATTCACTTAGGAACTAGTTATAGAAATACACAATCTCAGGCCCCTCTCAGACCCACTCAGTCAAATTCTGCATTTTAACAAGATCCCCATGTGACCACTATACAAATTAATGTCTGAGAAGCACTGGTGTAGGAGACAGAACTAAATTGCTAAGACTTCCTAATCATTGCTTAAACGTACTAGAGTTAGGGTCTGTGTTGTGCCCCCGCTGTTTGCCTGGTATATTCTTGTTTAACAGTCTAGAAAAGTGAAAGGGACATGAAATTCGGAGTAAAACAGACCCAGTTACCAACCCTGACTCCATTGCTTACCAGATGGATGATCCTGGGTTAGGATGGGCTAGAGCTAAAAAGGAATTAACATCTGCATCCTGCAGAGGTTAGAATTGACTGACTTTAGGTGTGTAAGCATCTAATACAACTCAGCATGAGGAAGTTCACTCAATCTTGCTCTGCCCTCTCCCCCTGGCCATACACCACCCCTGGCTATTGTGAGAGTTTTAAGGAAGCAAATCACAGCTTTGACTTCTCACATCATGGTGAATGGCTTTTGGGTCTCTAACTCTACTATATACCAGGTGCAAGGCTGATGCTTAAACCCAAGGCATTTCATCTCATCTCACTATGGCCCTAAGAAGAAACAATTACTATCATCCCCTTTGTAAAATGAGGAAACTGCAACTCAGGTTGAGAATTTTGTCCTGGGTCACTCAGTGGTAAAGACAGAATCAACACCTAGGCAGTTTATCCCCACTCTGCTCCCTGGCTTTCTCTCCTTTGTGAAGCCTGATTCTACCTGCATAGCTACATATCTCTCTTGCTCTTTCTGTTTCTTGTTCCTATCTTTAGGGATGGGAGACATGGGAGGGAACAGTGTATTCATAATGTGATTGACTCTTTTGTCAATAGAGAAGTATTTAAAGAGGCAATGTTTCTGCCTTGCCTCAATCCTGGAACCTCCCATTCACAGGAATGATTATGTTGACCCTCTTTCCATCCAGGAATGGCAGTGAAGCTGGAGTGAGCATCTAGCAGTGGAGTAGGCCCGGAGAGGAAAATGGTGGCAGTGATACTTTGGGAAGAGCCCCTGCAGCTCATGGCCTTGTGGTTGACATGGTGGTAACACATGATCCAGCTGAATTAGTGGGACACTGAGTTTGTGTATCTGAACATGTGGTCAAAGTTCAAATTCCAATTCTACCTGAAGAGCCGGTCGCTTAACTCTTCTGAACACTGGTTTTCATAACTCCAAAATAAGGATACTAATCCTTACCAGGCAGGGTATTGGGATCATATATCTGACAGCATCCAACAAGTGCCTGAAGCCTAATGGATGCTTCCTAATATTCATATTTATTTAGATGTCTACTGTATGCCAGGGGCTGCTCTGCATGTTTTAACATCAGTTCTAAGTGTACTTAATGGTCATAACTGTCCTTGGAGGTAGGTTCTATTATTACCCTCATCAACTCTGTTTTAAAATATGAAAAAGCAAAGCACTGAGAGTTTAAGGGACTTACCCAAAGACACAGAAGATGACAGTAATAGAGCTAACTGTTACATAGAATTTTCAATGTGCACACAAAAACTTGTACATAAATGTTCATAGCAGTATTATTCATAATAGCCAAAAAGTAGAAACAATCCAATGTCCATCAACTGATGAATAGATAAGCAAGATGTGGTCAATCCATACAATGGAATATTATTCAGCTTTAAAAAGGAATGAAGTTCTGATACATGCTACAACAGGAATAAGCCTTAAAAAGATGAATGAGAAAAGATTTTGGAGTCAGCAAGGAGCAGGTGGAGGAATGAGAGGTGACCAGAGAAGAGGTGGCTGGCAACTGGAGACTTTTGGAAGGAGAAAAGAAGCTTCCAAAAGGGATGTTAACTAAAATGGGTTTTGTGGTATAGGATATATAACCCTCTCTTCCATCTTTGCACAAAGTCTTGAAGAAAATCTATGCTTTCTGAAGTTGGCTTTGCTTTGGTGGGGATGTAATAAAGTGCTGATTCGACATGCTGATTCAACATGATGTGAAGAATGAGAAAAAAGCTGACCACAGGGCCCTGAGTTGCATAAAGGTGGAAGGAATGGGTGTCAGAGTTTGGAGAAAAGGAAAATGTTTGGAAGAGGAAATTAAGTGCATGTGGCAAGTTGTTTATCAGAGATAATTAAAGGTTGACAGAAAGAGCCAAATTGAGGACTAAAACATGCACTTATCATTGCAGCAGGAATTGATGGGGAGAAAAGGCAATGAGGAAGGGCAGATGCATCGTCCATCCACCTTTAAAGAAACAGGGATGGGCCCAGCAGTATTTTACCTAATATCCCAGCCAACCCAGGTGTATTATTTTTCTATTGCTGCTGTGATAAATCACCACAAACTTAGTGGCTTAAACAATACACATGAATTATCTTACAGTTCGGAAGATCAGAAGTCTCACTGGGCTAAAATCAAGGTCTTAGCCAGGCTGCATTCCTTCCAGAGTGTCTAAGCTCCCCTGACTTTTCCAGCTTCTAGAAATCACCTGCCTTCTTTGGCTCATGACCCCTTCCTTCATCTTCCAACCTCTCTTTGATTCTGACCCTTCTGCCTCCCACTTTTAAGGATTCTTATAACTGCATCAGACACACCTAGATACTCTCTGCCTCTCAAGATCCTTACCACAATCACATCTGCAAAGTCCCTTTTGCCAGGTAAGGTCACATATTCCAGGTTTCAGGGATTATGACATGCACATATTTGAGAAACCACTATTCTACCAGAGCAGTTGCCTACTGGCAGCATCCTGTGACACTTCCTTTGGGGTGATTTGCCATGCAGCAATGGATAACTAGAACAGTTATAAGTTCCAGCTCAGTTCCTCCTGGCTGATGCAAACTTCCATGATAAATCTGCACCACTGACATCCTTATCATACAAAAGGTGGCAGAGGTGCCAAGCTCAAGACAACCCAGTGGGTCAGGGCAACCATGAGCTCCTTCTGGAGAACATTTATTAGTGACTGGCTGCCTCTCCCTCTCTCTCCATACCCTCTTCTTCAAAATGAGGAAAAGACCAGGATGAACTCCCAGATAGGCACATTTTCCAAAATTACTATTACCTTAACTTTGCCACAAGACACATCATCAAGTTGGCATCACACTGGATGTTAATTGCTGTGGATTCGTGATCGGTTATATATTATATTTTATGCATGCCTTGACTTCTGATTCTTGTGTTATAGTCTAGCTTCTTATCCCCTTGCTCAAAACCTTTCCACTGTTCTGCAAAACTCTCATCAGCAAAGTACTAGGGATTCTGCTGAACTCCTCTGCTCTTTGTCAAAGAGGGAAATTGTAAGCATGATTTAAGATCTGTGCTCCTGGCTTCTTACAAACACTTGCCCTGTCAGATACAGATACCTCCCATATGTCCTATTTTCATATCGTTTTAACAACTTTAATAACTTTATATAATACCTTGTGTCATTTCTGAGTCCTGAAAATGAACCTATTTCTAGAGTTTCTCTGGAATGTAAGGATTCAAAGGACGATGGGGTGAGGGAAGACTCGATACATCTTAGTGACTGACTGGGTGGGAGAAAGGAGAGAAAGGCACAGGGAGAAACAAATCCAAGGCTCAAAGCTCTGAAACCTACAAGACCAGGAGAAGAACAGAAAGAAGTCAGGAGAGCAAGCGATGAATTGCTGGTAGCAAGTTTGACTCCAGACATGTCGACTTGGTGATAATGGTAGGGTAATGGAATGGAAATAGTAAGGCTGGATGTAAAGAATTTGCATGTCCAGGGGTGAGAATAGGAGTGAGATGTGTGACTTATTTTAACCCTCAGACATTTTTCTCCAATGGAAATATGTGGCAAGACAGTACAAAGTCTTGGTTTAGAAAAAGTTTTAGAACCCATGTTGAAGATGTATGAATGGGCATCCTCTATTGTAAATTCGTCACTTGCCCATTCATTCATTTGCACACTTGGATTCCTTCATTTATTAATTAAGTTTCTACTACATGCCAGATCCTGGGCCTATAGCAGATAGTGTGCATATTAGTGGTAAATAAAGTAAAATCTTATGAATGGATAAGCTGCTCAAAGTTGAGGATAAAAAGAAAAACAAGAAAAACTTCCTTGTCACTGTGTCAAGGAGAAGGCAATGAGCAGTCATTTCAGTAAATATTTGTTGAATGAGTGAGCATTCAAAGGAGCATGTGGACTTTCCCAGAAGTACCAGATCGTACCAGGGAACTGAGAAAGTTGATGTTTCCCCAGAGGTCAAAAATATAAAGGCTAAGTTCAGAAGAAAGATAAGGGTGGAATATTGCAAATGTGTTTTCTCAAGATTTATTTGCTTCAGCAAGGTAGCGAAAAAATTGGAAATATTTTGAGGTTCTCATGGAAGTTAAAATGCAATACTGGTTGCTCTTAACCAGAGACTTAGACTTCTCTCTCCCCATCCTTTCTCCTCCTCCATCTCTCTCTTCCTTCCTCCTTCCTTTCTTCCTCCCTTTCTTCCTTCTTCAGGCCAACCAGCGATGCTAGTGACACAGTCACAGAGCAGTTGAGTTCAAGGAAGTTGCTAAGTTAAATCCAGGAAAGAACATTTGAGGGACAAAAATAATTGTCTAGAAAATACAAAGAACCTCCTTCCCCCATTTTAAAGAAAACAAACAAACAAACCCACAAAGAATGAATGAATGAATGAATGAATGAATGAATGAATGAATGAATAAATAAATAAATAAATAAATAAATAAATAATTGGACTTTTTATTAAAAAGAAAATCTTCCTTGGAACCAACTGATTCAACAGTGAAAAGTGGAATTCCTCTGTGTGAAGGCAGGATCCTGGAGTCCCAAGTCCACCCCCTTGGATTTCCTTTCACCCGTGCAGTGGCCCAAAAGAACCCCATGGACATCACTCAAAGCTGAGTAAGGCTCTGAGGAACCCCAGTTTGAAAATGTCTGTTCTAGAAGAAAGAATGCAACATCACATACGTGGACATCTTTTATGGAAGGGAGGTCTTTAAACCCTTGACTCAAGTTGTTGACTAACTTGTTCTTTGAAGTGGAGAGAGATGAGTCACGAATGTCACACCCTGACTCAACTGCCTTGAGATGGCAAAACAATGGGAATAATCTTACGGAAAATACTAGCAGGCAGCCAACTGAGATACAAGGCTATGATGGTGCCAGCAGAGTGAAGATATCTGCCTACTCATCTTACAGGCAAATGCGACAGAGTGTGCAAATTCAAGGAGGGTTGAAAACAGATTACCTGTCATGCTGACATTAACTGTGTGGGGGGTTTCTGTCCAAATCTAGGAAGCTTGTGTGTCAGCAGTCACACTGTGAAAATAGGTAAGAACCCTATAATCCCCAGGAATGAATAGATGAGTTAGAAGGTGGGTAAAAGTCAGTACATGAAACCATTTGAGAGGGAAGAAAGGTTATATTGTATTAAGATCAACAGTAAATACACAAATTGACTAATCTTGACCCAACCCTGTCTGAGTGTCACGCTTTCTCGTTCAGCCCACAAAGAACGCAGCGAGCCACATCTTGCATGATTGGCGCCCACAACCTTGTGGGGAAAGGCCAACTTACCTGCCAAGCTACTGATGTTCACCAGCCTCCCCTTGGATTTCCTAAGAAGAGGCAAAAATGCCTTTGTGACTTCCACGGTCCCGAAGAAGTTCACAGCCATGCATCGCTTGTACTCAGTCATGGGAGTGAGCTCCCCGTCAGCTGGATAGCTAAAGATCCCGGCATTGTTGACCACAGCCCACAGTCCTGAGGACAAAAGAAAAGGCTTGGAGATTTTTGAGATTGGGCAAGACTAAAGAGTAGGAAGATTTTTAACCCTTCAAGCTCTGGCGTCATAAGCATCCCATTGAGATTTAGAATCCAAGCAGACCACTTAAACTCTCAAACCTCAGTCTCCTTGAATACTTAAAACCACCTACCTTGAGGAGTTGTGTGGAGCATAAATTTGTGAAATATTAAGCAATGATTTTTTGGAGGTATATTCGTTTAGCTCAAAGCCCTTTTCTACATCCAGGCAGCTAGATATTTGCTCTGTCAGTGGAGGGATGACACAGCAAAGAGGAGGTTTAATAAGCCTCTACCTCATGTTTCTCTCTCAAAGGAGTGTATGGAGACAGTATGACATCTTTAGGACATGGAGATATAAGATGATATATCTTGTATGCAGTGCAATGATAGAAGAGCCTGTCTTCCCTTTTCCTTCAACAACAAGAGTCCCTGTCGCAGGGAAACAGGAAAACTAGAGCAGAAGTGCCAAGAGCTAAGAAGACTGCAGACTCCCTGAACCCTATTCCCTTCTCCAAGCGGCCTGATCCCCTTGACTGACCAGAATCCCCAGGAGAGTTTGTTCAATCACAGGTTGCTAGGCCTCACCTCCATGGACTCTGATTAGGGGTGTGTCTGGGGTGGGGCCTGAGAATCTGCATCTCTAATAAGTTCCCTGGTGATGCTGATGCTGCAGGTCTGGACCACACTTGGAGAATCACTGTCCACAAGTAGTTTTCAACCTTGACTGTGCAGTAATATCACCTGGGGGGCTTTAAAAATCCAATGTCCAGGCCACATCCCAGATAATTAGAAACTGTGGGGTGGTGGAGAAAGAGGCCCTTGGCATTAGTAGTTTTTAAAATTCCCTACCTAAGTGATTCCAATATACAATAAGCTTTGGAACCACTACCCTAAATGGTAGGAAAGGGATAATACAAAAACTCCAGGTGTTTTAGGGGAGAGGGATCTGGAGCAGAGGGGAGTGACCTGGGTCCTCTTTACCTCGGAGAAGCCAAGGTGACAGGATCCGGGGTGTGTTCAGCCAGACAGACCTGAAGCAGATTTTCTGAGTTCCCTGAGCCTGGCATGGTTTAGACCAGCAGTTCTTGAGGTGTGTTCCAGAACCAGCTACATCAGCATCAACTGGGAACTTGTTAGAAATGCAACATCTGGAGCCCCACTTCAGACCTGCTGGATCAGAAACTGGTGATCCGAAATTGTTGTTGAAGCTCAGCACTGCGGTATAGCGTGCCCTCCAGGTAATCCTGGTACACAAACAAGTATGAGAACCTGTGGGACAGACAGGAGCAGAATGAGCCTCGGTGCTAGCAAGGGCACAGAAATGGCAGGAGGAACCACCCCAACAGTGCCTTTCTGATGGCATTAAGGAAGTAGGAAGCAGCCAACCTGCACGAGCACTGGACAGAGTGTTGGACGTCTCAGCAGGGTCCAGCATGAGGCACTGACCATCAACAGTGAAATGTCCCATCCCCAGGGATTTAAGATGCTACCCTGGGGAAGCAGTGTAAAGCTCAAAATGACTGAAATGGTTTTCACCACATGGCAGAAAGCTGGCTCAGAAAAGGAAACTGGGTTGAGTTATAGAAAACAAAGTTACATTTCCTGCACACCTGAGTTGTGGTCTGACATTTACATTCAGTAATGACTGGGAGCCTTAAGTGAGAGGATATCTGACACGTAGTAAGAGTTCAACAGCCATTATGAGAATGGTTATGGGAGGAGAGGGTGTCTCCATTAGCACCTCCAAGTGATGGTTTTAATTCACTCAGCCTGTTGTGCAACTTTGACCAGTCCACATGCACCAGGTGGAAGCTTGAGAATGCCCTAGGACAGGGGTTGGTGAACATTTTCTATAAAAGGCTGGATAGTAAATATTTTACCATTGCAGGTCCTACTCTCTCAACTCTGCCATTGCAGTGTGAGAGCAGCCACAGACTATCTGTAAATGAATGGGAGTGGCTGTGTGCCAATGAAACTTGATTTATGGACCTGGTTATTTGAACTCCATATAATTTCATGTGTCAAAAAATCTTCAGGTTTCTTTTAACCATTTGAAAATATAAAAACCATCCTTAGCTCACAGGTTCTACAAAAACAGGTGGTAGATCTATACAATGTTCCATAACTGACAAAGTTAAAGAGATAAGAGAACAGATTAGTGATTGCCAGAGGTAAAGGATGAGAATATGGCTCTAAAAAGGTTGTATGAGAGACCTCAGTGGTGATGGAACAGTTCTGTATCTTCATTGTGATGATTTTGCACAAAATTACACATTATAAAATTGCTGATTTACACACACACACACACACACACACACACACACACACACACTCACACTTGCATGTATAGGTGGTGAAATCTGAATAAACTCTGGGGTTTATACCAATGCCAATTTCCTGGTTTTGATAACTTTACTAGTTATGCAAGATGTTAGCATTGAAGGAGGCTTAGCAAAGAGTTCACAGGATCTCCTTGTACATTCTTTGCAACTATGCATGAATGGACAATTATTCCAGAACACAATGTTAAAAAAAAAAAAAGCAAAACAGACAGGGCCACAGCTTGCCAACTCCTGCCATAGAATTCAAAGCTGGCCAATAAGCCCCTTATAACTATAGGATTTAATAATAGTTTTTAAATAATTAACATTGATTAATAATTGACAGTATGTTCATACTAATTTTAAAATATGTCATGTAGGAATGCAGCACAGTTGCTGGCTGTCTCACAGGAGCTAATGTTTTCTGGTTTATCCACAGGGCCCAGAGGATTCTTTAGCAAACATTCTTCTTGGTGATTTTAAGCTCCCCTCTTTCACTGATCCACTTTTCTTTGACTTGAGAGGCTGAAGGTAAGAGACCTTGAGAAGAGCAGATAATTCTGTGTTGGTGTTACACTGGTGTGTCAGTAATTCTGTCTCAGAAGAGGACTGCTCTCCAAAATGCTAGCCCCAAAACAGCATGGGCTCACACCTTGGACCCCTTCATCCCAGGATGCTGGCATGGTATTAGCATATCAAGAACCACTGTTTTATCATTCAGTATGGTCAATAATGCCCCTCTGGACCTCACTAGAGGGATCTTATTGAATATCTCCATGAGTAAGACACCACAAAGTCAATCATAAGAAGAACAAAATCAACCCTATGAAACAGCAAAAGACCTGTCTAGGAAAACTACCTTTCTAGAAAATGAACACACATTGCTAAACTTGCTGAAAATTAACTGCTACTAAACAACAATCTATTTTTCTCTCATTTCTCAGATGTTTACTAAGTATTCACTATATGCCAGGGGCTGTACTTAATTTTGAGTGAATGGAAAATAGGGGCCCTTATTGACTGCTTGGCTCATGCCAGGGACACTTGTAAGTGCTGTCTATATAATAACTACTCCTTCAACTACCAAATGAAGGAAATAATATTACTTATGTCAGCTATAAAGAGGATATAAGTAGAAAGTGCTTGAGGCTTCATGGAAAACCTCCAAATAAAGCCAGCATAGGAGAAAGCAGAGCTAATGGAGAGCGGAGGTCCTGATGACATTGCTTAAGTGCCTGGATCCAGACATCCTGGAAGCCAACTGGTCTTTTTAATCATATAAGCAAATACATTCCCTTTATTCTTCAGCAGTTTTGAATTGTGATGTGTCACTTGCATCTGAAAGAATCCTGATGGAAACATGATTCTGGTTCTAAGGAACTTTGTAGTGAGGTGTGGGAGATGGATCGTAATGATGTATCAATGTAACAATGCACTAATACGGGCGTGTGCAGATATGTCCAGGAGAGGAAGTGAATGATGTAACCTGTATTACCAGGAGGATCACACAAGAGATGTTACCTTTGAGCTTAATGTTCTGTGGGAGTAGAGTCTGCAGCTGGACAAAGGCAGAAGTCTTAGAGAGAGACACTGGAGGAGGCAAGGGAGAAATATCAGTAAGAGGAAGCTGGATGTGCCAAGATATGAGCCAACACATCCTACTCTGGAAACCATTCAGAATTTACTGAATGGACTAGCAGATATTGCAGATTAAGGGTTCGATAAGGGCCAGTATCCTGAATGGCCTTCAATCCTTGTTAGGGTGTTTGGTGCTGGATGGAGAACCATACAACCATTCAGTGAGAGAAAGCACAGGCCTGGCTCATGAGAGGAACCCAAGACATAGCGGTTCTGTATATCAAAGGGTTTTCAGCCGATGGGTGACACTGTAAGATGTGCACATTGTAAAAGTCACTCTTTATTTGGAAAGCGATGGGGAAAGAAAGCTTCATTGCAAGGCCGTTGTGGGAACTCAGGTGGGAGATGAGGCCCCAGTTAAGCCACAGCTGCCTGGAGATGATAGAAGGGGCAGGATGACAAAGATCTAGGAGGTAGACTGGACAGGACTGGG
Source organism: Camelus bactrianus (assembly GCF_048773025.1). Classification (NCBI taxonomy): domain Eukaryota; kingdom Metazoa; phylum Chordata; class Mammalia; order Artiodactyla; family Camelidae; genus Camelus; species Camelus bactrianus. The sequence goes on from NC_133547.1 coordinate 51,134,075, forward strand.
GACCAATAGAATGCAGAGATTGAGGGTAAACTGCAGGTCTAAGTGACTCCCACTTGCTAGCTTGAGTGATTAGGTGGCAGTGCCAGTGTCTGAGCTGTGGACTGCAGGAGGGTGACCTGGCCTGCAGACTGGCAGCAGAGGAGAAGCTAGTGAGGTTAATTTGGGATGAACTGAGGTGGGATGTCTGGTAACCAATTTTATAAGCATATAGGTTGGGGCATTGAGAAGAGGGCTAGGTTGGTAATACAGATTGGGAAATTATTGGATTAAATAGCAGTGTTTCTCAGCTCTGGCAGAGCGTCAGCATCACCTGGGGAGCTTTAAAATGTACTGATACCTGGGACCCCCAAATGGGATCTTCTGCACAGCTGACATTCTCAGCAAAAGGAGAGCAACAGTACTGGCCTGATGGTTGAAGGATTAGCTGAGTTACTGTACGTAGATACTGATTTGATTGGTGGGGGATTGGAGGTATGATGAGTGTGTGATCTGTGCAGTCACCCTGGGCCCTGTGCTTCAGAAAGTCCTCATGCTTGGTTTAATTTTCTGCTGGCACCGCCTTAAAGTCTTAAACAAGCCCCCCTCCCATAATTTTCATTTTGCACTGCCTGCCCCCCAACCCCCAGCTATGTAGCCCAGCCTGGGTCCAGCCACAGGTATTTTCAAACACTTCCCAGGTGAGAATTCCTGGTATTGGAGTAGAAGCAAGGAAGTGGGAGGTTTAGGGATGGAGCCCTCAGTAACATGCACATTTATGGGAGGCATAGGGGAAGCAGGAAGAGGTTCATACAAGAGAAGCAGAAAGAATGACCAGAGAACTAGTTGGGTAAGAGAGGGGCTAGAGACTCCAAAGCCCAAGCAAGGGAGGATGAGCCATGCCTTTAAACACTGCAGACAAGTTAAGATCATGTGTTTAGTATAATATTGATTAGCTTGGCCAGACCATTTAGGGAGCCATGGTGAGAAGCAAAACCAGGGCAGCAGGGTTCCAGAGAGCTTGGCCATGAAGGAAGGGGAGGAGAAAGGCAGCAGCTAAGGGAGGCCGCTGATTACAAAGCTATTTTGTAAAGTCTAATACATGTTAATATTGGTGGGAGGAAAGAAATTGGGGGGTGGGGTAGGAATTAATGGGAGAGTGACCGAGCAGATGTTGGAGGAAACGGGATGAAGAATTCTGTAAGTTCTAAGGACAGACCGTGCGTAACTCATCCCTAACATTTTCTTGTCTACGCGAGGCCCTTTATGTGGCAGATGCTCAGTACGGGGGTCACCAGGTGTGGCCGGTAGCCAGGACAGACTAGAGGGCAGTGGTAATTAGAGGCTGGATCCAGTGTTTGTGAGGAAGATGGAGGGCAGTCAAGGACACAGGTAGCTGAAGGCAATACCTCTGTTCTGCACTTTTTCCATGACTTTGCTGTGGGCATCTTTTATCTGCTGCGGTTTGGTTATGTCCAGCTGGAGCACAGAGAGGCGCATGGAACAAGTTCTTCGTAATTCCTCTGCTCCTGGTCCTCCTTCATTCAGAACCCCAGCAAATACTGTGAAGCCCAGCTTATCCAGATACTTGGACAAAGCATGGCCAAATCCAGAATCACTACCTGTAAGGGGTCAAGGCAGTAGAAAGTGGGTTTAACATAAATGGTAAGAGAAATGATTGAATAAGGAAAACACTGCATGAGTGTCCATGTTCTCTGGAGACAGTGGATCTTGAGGAAGTTTCTTCATTTGCTTAGTGGAAAAATGCAACATGAAGCCACAACAGAAAAATTTCTCTGTTTAAAAAAAAAAGTAGAGAGGTGAGGTAGAATTTGAGTTGGGGCATAAGTGGAAGGAGATTTGCTGATAGAGGGCATGGTGCAGGGGTGGCTGGTGGCTGAAGAACGTAGGAGGAAAACTAAGATAATTAATGGAAGCTTTTCTTTTCATCTGTGGTGTGTAGTACTTGATGTAATCATCTCCATCATTCTGTAAAATCTTCAGTAAAACATTCATTACCAACTAATACTTTGGAGTTGGTTTTGCTTTTTAAAGATGTAACAATGTGTCAAGTCCTGCTTCAAAGAGGACACAGGACATCAGCAGAGGTTGCCCACAGGGGCCAGTTCCTTCTGGATTATGAAAGATGAAGGTTCATAGCCACCCACCCTTCTCACCTCCTCAGAACTTCTTCCCTACTCATGGCCTTCTCCCAAGCCATTGAATAGACATCAACCCTAGAAAGACACCTGCAACAGAAACCAGACAGAAATCCCTCAGTATGCTGCTTCATGAAACCAGAGAATAAAACTTCATGTGAAATACGTGTCAGAATTTGAGATGGGAGTTTACCCAGCTCTCTGTGGAGGACACTACAGACCCTGGAAAAAACGTTTTACACCCACAAGTGCAAAGAGTAGACGTCTGAAATTGAAGATGACAACATGGACATAAAATCACCCTTTGAGCTATACCAGAATAAACGTGTAACAATTACTATGCCTACAGCACTAAAGATGAGAGAGCATCTTCACATCGGCTGTGTCAGGCAATCTTTCCTGTAAACCTTGAGGTATCTGTCTTGTCAGCAGTCGCGGGCTAAGTCATGCATTGCCCTAAAAATTGGAAAACTTGGGAAATCAGTTTTCCTGATAATCAACTCGAGGATCAGTATGTAAGTGATCAGAAAAAGTGTCTGACTTCCAAGCTGAGAAGACCTGCCTGGGATCTGATCAGAAGTGTTACTGTCTCCAAAGAGAGGACAGTCACCATCAGAAGGCAAAAGGACACGAAACAGGCATTCACATACATTGTCGTTAAATGTGAAGGACTAAAATCTGCAACCATTTAAATGTACATATCCTCTGACCCAAAAAGTCTGACTATCTGTCCTAGAGGAAAAACATATAGATATTCAAAGATAAATGGTGTTCCTACAGCCCTGTACATAACAGCAGAAGGAATGAATAGCCTACACATCCATGAACTGGAGAATGGTTACATAAATTATGGTACCTATGATGGAATATGACACCAATTTTTTTAAGTGGGGTAAAACTATATATAAACTGGCATAAATATTGCCCCAAGATACTCTGTTAAGTGAAATAAAATAAGTTACAGTGTAGCACTTCTTACAGAGAATCCAATTTATGCCCCAAAACGGGTGGAGGAAACTAATTCTATACCTACCTATGCATGCAAATATAAAAGGAAGGGTTTGGAAGGAGAGGCACCAAAATGGTAACAGTAGTTGCCCCTAGGAGGAGAGGCAGAACGGAGGAGGCTTTGTCTTACAACGTTTTCCATTTTTGCTACAAGAAAGTACTTATTTTCCTTGTGTAATGACTCTTCTTTAAAATGTCATGCCGGAGTAGAGATTAACCAGGGTCCATACAGGAGAAAGTGTACCTGAGAGGCCATTGTGGCTGGCATCTGCAAACCCTGCCTGAGAGATTGAAGGCTTAGCAAGAAGTGTGGCCACTGCTGCCCCTCAGACATGCCTACTATCAGATGAAGGCATCTGGTTACCATAGTTGATTGCGTTTAACTTTTGCCCCATCTCCTTCTTTCTTGTATGTCCACGTGCACCTGTGCCCAGGAAACAGCTCCCTGCATGTGTGTGGTTTCCTCCCTGGGCCTGGCCAAAGGAGGAAACAGTACGAGTTAAAACAGACACAGGTATCTGGGCCATGTGACAGATCTCTGCCTTGGTGTAAATCAGCACGTTAGAGTTCTGGTCCTAATGTACAATACTATATGTGCCTAACAGCTTTGTGAGCCCAGCAAATGTGGCTTTGGCCTGTAGAAATGGACCTGCAGCTGGACATATCCAACTTCTGGGTCTGCAAGGATGAGGCTGGATCCTGGACAGAGGCAGCTGCACCAAACGGTGGGTGCAATGCTCAAGGCCTCTCCCTGGAAATCCTCAAATGTCACTGGTGGTCAGATCTGGTCTTGTAAAATTCTTCTCCCAAAGTCTACAGTCGAGATTATCATCCCCATTGTACAGATGGGGAAACAAAACGAGAGAGGTCAAGGTCACAGAGGTAGGGATGGACATAGACTCTTTGCCAGAACCTAAATCCAAGTGCATGCCTCTTCTCCATCCCAGACATGCCACTTCTCCTTTATCGGTGTAGGGACAGAAGAAGGTATAAAGAAGCCAAGCCCCAAATGAGTCTCTTTTGGCTCAGCAAGGAAAGAAATGAATTAACCTGAAAATAATGAACTCAGACCCAGATTGGAGTGAAGAGGGGTTCTGGAGCCAGGTGATACACATTCTGCTGGGTGAGGCCAGGTGTTCACACAGGGCCCCTCCCATTTGCCATGCACCCCATCCTGTGCTTCTGCCTCCTGGTTCGCTTGGCTAGACGTATTGGAGCCATGGACTTTAAAGTCCCCCGTTCCCCTGACAGGTTTCTGTCATATTGTTACAGAAATGACAGGCCAGCCAAGAAACAAGCACCACTCGGAGGGTTGGAGTACTCAGATGTATTACACCGGCGGGCTCAGAGGGGCTTCTGCTCCGAAGCTCTGAGCACCTCCAAGCATGAGGTTTTATAGGGTTAAGTACAAGCTTGGGGTATTCGGCCAATAGGCATGGAACAGCTTTAGCAACATCATTATCACAAAAGCGGAGGCAGGGAGGCAGCAAACCAACATTCCAAAGCCAGATATATCTCTTTGAAAATCCAGCTGGCTAGCAAAAAAAAAAAAAAACATGAACAGCAAACCAACACTAATTAACTTAGATTTATGAGTTAGTCCAGCAGAACTCAGATCAGTATTCCAATACTTAGATTTGTGAGTTATCTTGTTAGACCAGCCCAGCTTTTCCTTCACAATATCAGATGTTCCCTCTGCACAGAGAGAATCGTCCTGTGGTGCAGGGATGGAAGCTACGGCCCTTAGCTCCACACAGCAAATAAACACTCAGCTAGGGCACCTGCCAAGGAAGATGAAAATGGGTCGTGCACCAATGGATGAATGGATAAACAAAATGTGGTCTATCCATACAATGCAAAATTATTCAGCAGTAGAAGGGAAAGAGGTTCTGATATACACTGCAGCAAGGATGAATCTGGGAAACATTACACTCAGTGAACAAAAGGAGAGATGCTTTGATCCTGACCCCATTTTCTGTGTAGAGAATGATCTGCAGACATTTTCAAAGGTAGTGCTGTGGACCAGCTTCAGGATCCAAATTCAGGATCTAACTCTCTTCAGACAGTTTCTAGGAAGAGAGCTAGCTACAAACCGAGTAATGACATGTTGAACTTTATCAAGCCCTATAATCCTGGAAAAGAGTGAAAGTTAAGAAATGCCCCCACTCTTTGTGTTTTGGGAAACAGCTTCCTGCAAAGACATCACCTTCTCCGTACGACTTAGCTAAGACTCAGGGATGCCCTTCTCGTTTACTTATGACAAGGCCAGACCCAAATTCCCATTTTTCTGTTCATTAATGACTAGCTGAACTGTTTGTCCCCAGTGAGTCTTTAGAACAAAATATTTCTTAACCAAACTTTGGTATAGATTCTTACCTTCCCCCCAGGTCCTGGCCCACCCTGAGCCTGAGCCAGCAAAGAGCCCCTCCAGAGAACAGGCCAGCCTCAGGGGAAGGCGTTCTCTCTTCTGATCACTCCTGGCCCGCCCACATTCCCTTCACCTGGTTCTTTCTAGACCTGTTTACCCTCCCCAGGAAAGCAAACTCTTTTTTGTCTAACCCTTGAAATACTGACAGACCTGTGATCAGAGTGTTCCCCTCACCTCAATAGTCCTCCCCCTGCCCCCAGAGTAACCCTGTAGTAGAGAATAATCTTTGTTTTGTTGGAGGTTTACAGAGACACCATGACCTAGTCCTTGGGGATGGCTGCAAGAACAAAGAATGACTGCAGCAAGAAGATTACAACAATCAACCACACCCTCTCCCTTATTTTTCCTCCTCCTCCCTTATTTTTTGTATGAAAGGATCCTGCATTCTGACTAGAGCAGGACGGTTCTCCAAGATTTTAGTCTGCCATCCTGTCTTCCAGCTTTCCAAATAAAGTAGCTTTTCCTTGCCCCAACACCTCGTCTCCCGATTTATTGGCCTGTCGTGTGGCGAGCAGAACTAGTTTGGACTCGGCAACAACCCTTTAGATTAAAATCTCTCCTTACTCAGTCTGGATCTGCTGTATTTGACAGTGAATTAAGAAAGCCAGAGTTCTCATGAAGCCATCTACTTGTCCTTACCAGCAAGAAAGAGTAGCTTACAGGCCTGGTGGTGAACCACCATCCCTGCCTGTGCAACCCTGATCAGGTTATTTAACCTCTCTGTGCCTCAGTGTCATCTGTAAAATGGGTTTAATAAAGGTGCCTATACCAGCTAATATTTGTGATGTCCTTAACAGTACCTGTTCCAAGTAATCACTATAATAGATTTTCTTTTTAAGATTATTGTTGTGGGACACAATGGGGCGGCTGGTCAGTGAGCCAATGACATGTAGGTTGGTAAAAGAATTTACCAGAGACTAAGTATAAGAATAGAAAGGAGTTTATTAGGGTTCACTGTCATAAGCAACAGTGGGCCACACAGGTGAGGGGTGCCTACATGAGCACTGAGGGCTAGTTGTTGGGGTATTTTATAAGGTCAAGTCACAAGGTGACTGATTGGCTTGTGCACAAGTCTCTGATTGGTTGTAGGTGAGGTAAGAGATTTAGGGTCCTTGAACGGCAATGGGGTTTGACTCTGATAAAGTAGGCATTACCTGGGGCTATTAGTTTGTTAGGGAAAACACACCCAGTAAAGAATATCAGACATCTGAGAGCCCAAGAATAGGAGTCATTGAAGGACGTCAGTTGGTCCCACAGATATGTCATCCTTCCTGATTTTCAGGCCTTTCCCTGCATGATACTGGTAAATGGGGAGTTTACCTCTACTGACAGCCAGCTAAACATCTCATTAAGACTCAGACTGCTTGATTTTGTTTCTTCCATGCATGAGCCTTGGGCAGTGTTACACATAGTCAGGTGGAGCCTCCACCTCCATATCCAGGAAGTAGGGTGATAACAGTAACTCCCTCCTAAACTGACCTTGGAATTCAACAAAACAGAGGATGTTTTACATATCACACTGACTGTTATCAGTATCTTGGATCTAACAGGAAGTCAGTTCTGATTTAAAGTGTCAGATCAGGCTAGCCCTGGTATCTTAGGGCTATGGGCCTGTGCAGAGGTCAGAGGACCTTGGGAAATGCATAGCTGGGGAGCCACTCCCAGTCAGAATAACCTTTGTGCACTCCAGAAACCCAAAGATGAGGTGGAGGCCTTTGTGAAAAGTCAAAGTTTTTCCTAAGTTACCCAATTATCATACCTAGTACGAGTGGAATGCTTACCAAGTTCCAGCCAGCCTCATGCATATTAACTCACTGAGTCCTCTGACCACCCTGGGAGATAGGTCATTTTCCTTTCATCACTTTATAGAGGAGGAAAGTGAAACACAGGAGGGTTAAGTCATTCAGCTGGGACTGGCAGAAGTAAGTAAGAACCCAGGCAGGACTCAGCATATAAATACCTGGAGCATAAAATATTCAGTTCTTTCAGATCTCATGGCTTAGCATATTCTAGGTGATCAGTAAAAAGCATGTGTTGGCTAAATGGGCATTTAAGAGACACTGGCCTCAGTGCCTTAAAAATGCAGAGAGAGTCCTATGTCACTAGTATTAAGGATTCCTGACTCAAAATGAGTGCCCAACAAACACTTGTTGAGTTGGATGCCTGCCCCACTGGAGGGTAGGAGGGTTGCTGGGGTTGGTTTTAAGCTCTGCCCTTTGAGATCCTTCTATCCCTAGTGGCCTGGAAATTCATCAACTTAGAGCAACTAATGACTTCTAGAGTCCCATTTTTACAAAATTGAAGTGAATCTGAAACAGCAATTTATTCTAAAATATTAATAAAGTCTCAATTAGTGTACAAAATAGAAACAATGTGAGTCACTTTAATTCAGAAGAGTTAAGAATTGCAAAGTTTCAAAGATGGTGGGCTAAAGGTAAGTGGATTTATGCTGTTACCACGTGGGGGTACCAGATTAGCTGCTGAACAGAAACAGAACGCGTCATTTGTTGGGTCAAGTCTTAAATTTGGCAAGTTGTGAATAATTCAAGTTCAGGATTTCTTTATGGCTAGGGCCCTTGAATGAAACACACCCACTCTGTAAAGAAAGACTGCATGTGCTCTTGTTATGGAAATGACAGGCCAGTCAAGAAACAAGCACCACTCGGAGGGTTGGGGTACTCAGATGTATTATGCCGGCGGGCTCAGAGGGGCTTCTGCTCCGAAGCTCTGAGCACCTTCAAGATGTGCACATGAGGTTTTATAGGGTAAAGTACAAGCTTGGGGTATTCGGCGAATAGGCATGGAACAGCTTTAGCAGCATTATCATCACAAAAGTGGAGGTGGGGAGGCAGCAAACCAACATTCCAAAGCCAGATATGTATCTTTGAAAATCCAGCTGGCTAGCAAAAACACATAAACAGCAAACCAACACTAATTAACCTAGATTTACAAGTTAGTCTAGCAGAACTCAGATCAGTATTCCAATACTTAGATTTGTGAGTTATCTTGTTAGACCAGCCCAGCCTCTCCTTCACATTCCTAGACTTGTGAGTTCTCTTGTTAGACCAGCCCAGCTTTTCCTTCACACTCTTGCCACCCTTATGTTGACTCTTGCCTCTACCCTATACAATAAAGGTTTAATAAAACAGTAGATAAATAAAATAAAACTCCAGTGCATTGAATACTTCCCCGAGAGTCACACAAGGCTAAGCTCCCAATCCAAGCAGAGCAAATACTTGGCAATTTACCACTGATACCCTACCTCCCTTGCCCATGATAGTGACTGTTGGGTGGTGAGGCCCTGGGAACTAGCTAGATCTTTCATGTCCATTTTTTAAGGAAAATAAATGCATTTTTCCTGGAACATAACCTTCATGAATAATTCTTTCATACTGTTGTTATTTCTATGCTAAGATGGGCAACTCAGGTGCCAAGAGATTAAGTACTGATTCAAGGCTATTCAGCTGGGATGTGCTAGGGTTCTCTCTCAAACCCAGATTTGCTTTTTCATGTTCTTTTACTGTTGTAGATTTATTGTTTCCTTGAGCACTTGGCAGGGGTGTGGGTGGTGCACAAAATGGGGACACCAGTAATGAAAGCTCTGCTAGAGAGGGGTCCCCATTACTGATGCCAACTCCCTTCACAGAGAGTGGACTCCCATCACCCATGCAACAGCACAAACTACTTACAGCCACTGTTCCAGAAGGAAAATGTAATGGGTTTGTTCTCAGTGGTGAATGAGGAAGCAACTCCTAGTCTTCCTGTGAAATAATCAACCAATCAAAGTAGCCCTGCTGGGTTTGAGCAAGTGCCTAGATTCCTAAACCACAGTCCAGCCCTAGTGGCTCTCCTGAACTCCACCTACTGCCACCCGAAATTCAAACAGAATTCATCACTAATTGCCTCCAATTGCTTCACCTTCTAGAATTCCTCCTTCTCTTAAATGACATCACCCTCCTTTCAGTTACCCATGACCAACACCTCGCCCAATCCTCACCTCCATTCAGTACCCATGCCTTTCATCCTAAGACTTTGGCAACTACCTATAGATCTACCTATATCTCCTTTTCTGCATCTCATGACCGAAAAAATTCCTGATCAGCTCAGCTCAGCCTGCCATCAGATTGTCATGAAGTTGGGGAAATAGATTCTCAAATGCCACAGAAAATCCATCATAATTGTCCAAAATTTCATATTACACCTGTTGAGGGTATTATCAGTTAAGAAACACTGGACATGACTCTCAATACTGACTTCCCTGAAATTGATGCTGATGGGAGTGATGTTAGGTCAGCTGAGATGGCCGGAATTTTAGAAATCCCTAGCCAAGACCAGAGGCCATTAGAAGGAGGTGAGTTTAGTATCCAGACAAGGGTGGAAAACTTCTTCTTAGCAGTACTTAGGGGACTCAGACTCCCAACCCCATTTCCTCTAAAGATATCTTTGCAGAGACTCAGGGAATACTTTTTTTTTGTTTAATCTTAAATGCCTACATCCTCAGAAAGAAAGAAACTAGGAAGAATATATTCAACAGTTGGTATCCATGACCATAAAAAAAAAAATGGTTCTATGGCTTTCTCTAGATGCCACTCTTAACTTCTGATACTTCTTCCTGTCTTTCTTCACCTTCATTCATTCATTCATTCATTCTTCATTCACTCAGGGATCACTGTTTAGGTTCTAGAAATACCACCATAAAAGAGAGACATCTCCTCACCTTTATGGAACTTACTGCCTAGAACAGTAAGAGACTCTCAGTGCTGAGTCCCACTACAATCACTGGGCTGCTCTAAAAATTGTCAGTGCCCAGGTCCCACCACTGGACAGTCTTACTTATTTGGTCTGGGCTGGGGCCAAGTACTGGCAATAGTTTCTAAAGTTCCCCAAGTGATTTCAAGTGCAGCCAGGCTTGAAAAACATTAAGTCAGGGATCTCAACCAGGGATGAATTTGGCCCGCTGGATATTTGGCAATGTTTGGAGAAATTTTTGGTTGTCAACGCTGAGAGTACTATTGGTATCCAGTGGTAGATTCCAGGGATGCTGCTGAGCATCCTATGGCACCCAGGGCAGGACCCACCACAAAGAATGATCTGGCCCCAAATGGCAGTAGTGCTGAGGTGGGGAAACCCTGGTCTGGCAGAAAATATACATTAAGTAAATCATTACATTACAAAGTGATGAATGTTATAACTAGAAAAGTTCTAGGAACTACAGGCCATATTTATGTTTCCAGATAACTCAAAGTCCCTTCTTTAGTGAACCCTCCATCGAGGACAAACACAGGCAGTAAGAGAAAGAACTAGGTCACCTCCATCAGGGAAGGCAATCTATTGGGTTACCTCATTCACTCTTCTATCTCCTGTGTCTCAGATAATGCTGGGAACTAGGTCTCAATAGTCTGAGAGCCTTATGTTTATATATATTACCTCATTTCATGCCCAAGATACCAAGGTAAAGTGGATGTTTTTTAAAAAAATAGATTTTAATTTTTAAGCAGTTAAAATTTGCAGAAAAATTAGGAAGACAGTATAGAGTGTTCCCATATACCCTGCAAACAGTTTCCTCTATTATTAACATCTTATATTAGTATGCTACATTTTCTACAATTAATGAACCAATATTATCTTATAATAACCTATAATGAAAAAGAATATATATGTATAACTGAATCACCATGCTGTACACCAGAAACTAACACAACATTGTAAATCAGCTAAACTTCAATTTTGAAAAATGAGCCAATATTGATACATCGTTATTAACTAAATTCCATACTTCATTCAGATTTCCTTACTTTTTATTTAATGTCCTTTTTCTGCTCCAGGATCGCACGTTATATTTAGTCATCATGTCTCCTTAGGCTCCTCTTGGCTGTGACATTTTCTCATACTTTTCCTTGTTTTTGGTATCTTTGATGGTTTTAAAGAGTATTGGTCAGATATACTATAGGATGCTCTTCTATTGGAACTTGTCTGATAATTGGACTGGGGTCATGGTTTGAGGAAGGAGATGACAGGTAAAGTGCCATATTCATTACATCTTATTAAGAGTACATACTATTGACAAGACTGATGAATGTTTACGTTGCCCTTTATCACCTGGATGGAGTAATGTTGTCAGGTTTCTCCACTGTAAAGTTACTCTTTGTCCTCACCCTTCCATACTGTACTCCTTGGAAGGAAGTCTCTATGCATAAATATCTACGTAAGTTATTCAGCCACTTGGAGCTCTTTTAGTTGGCTCCTGTGAAAATATATCTTTTTATTCCCATTTTACATGTGAGGAAACCAAGCTTCAAAGAATGTGAAGTTTCCACCATCACTAAACTAACAAAAGCAGAGGTGTGATTAGAATCATTAGATTCTAAAGCACAGGGGCTTTTTTTCCTATTCACCATGTTCCATCTGAATACTGTCAATCTTTGTAAATCAATGACTTGTGTATATTTCACCTGATGGAGCTGCTTAAGGAAATAAATAATAGTCTTAAGAATATCAGTCTGCTGTGTACATTACAGAGAAACTTCCTTAGTTATTTTTTGACTTTTATGGTGTACACCTTGATGAATTTTCACAGAGTGAGTCCACTCATGCAACTAATACCCAGATCAAGAAATATAACATGACTAGTTCACCAGAAATCTCCCTTGTGCCTCCTCCTAGTCATCCCCACTCCATAACTATTATACTGGCTTCTAATATTAGAGGTTGAGAGGGAGGGTATAGCTCAAATGGTAGAGCACATGCCTAGCATGCACAAGGTCTTGGGCTCAATCCCCAGTACCTTCTCTAAAAGACATAAATAAATAAACGTAAGAAAAAATTAAGATAGATAAATAAAATTTTTTAAAAACCCCAGATCAGTTTTGCCTGGCTTTCACTTTAAATAAACAGAACCATACATTACTCCTTTTTGAGGATGGATTCTTTTGTTTATTCTCCTTTGTTTCCACGTGGTTTGGTTAATGGAATTTTTTGTTTAAAGGTTCCAACCACATATTTCACAAGAAAGTTTACAAGTGAAATAACACTTGTAAAAACATGTTAAGCAACTCCATTTTTTAAAAAAATAACACCCTACTACATAAAAAGTAAATTTACTTAAGATTAACGTAACACAAAGAAGGGGAAACTATCTGGAGATGTAGCCCCATTATCCCAGGGTGGCTTAGTTCCTGCTCCCTATCATTATCTATAGTTTCATCTAAGAAAGGCTGGACATCTCTCTTTTTCATAGGAAAGGTGTTTCCTGACTGAGGATGTCCTTCCTGACAACACTTAGTCAAAAACTCACTTGGCTGCTCCTAACATACAATAGTGCAAGATGCTACCTACCAAATTTGACTAAAATAATGCCCAGAAATCCAATAGATCTCTAATTTATAGAAGTTCTTTATTTTCTGTTTCATTAACAATCACCACCAATGACCTAGTTCCTTCCAACAGGGATGGAGAGCCCTTGACAACCCTGCCACAGCACGCTTCTGATGCTACCATGGACATTGTTCAATCAATGCACTCTCTCCCTTAGAACCCACTTGTCTCAACACTCCTAATCAACTGGAGACAGCACCAGATAGGAACTTATTTGCCATCCCTACTCACACATGAAACATTGTTATTTTCTAGTTTGGATCCAGACTTGCATTCCATTGTTTTCCAATTGGAATCAGGATTCTAATTTTTACTCCATCCTTACCATATCTCTCCCCATTTACGAACCTCCTCTGGCTCCCACATGTATGGTAAGTACTTGTATGAAGTATCCTGCCTGGATTTCAATAATCTCTATAATTTGTTCTCATTCAATCAAGCCCAAGCTCAGGATCTACCATGTATTCCAGTCCAGTTGGTTTCTTCTTCATCCCACACATGTCCTGCTTTTTCCATTCTGTGTTGCCTGCCAATCCTTCTAATAATCATCCATTTATTCATTAATTCATTCTTTTAACAGCTGTTTATTAAGTGCTACTATGTGTTATGTACTCTTCTAGACCTTGGGAGTACAGCAATACATAAAAACATCCAAGTCCCTGTCCCATGGAGCTTACATTATAGAGGGAGAGGGGATACATTCAGTAAATGCATGTGGTATCAAGTGGTGATGGGTGCTGTGAAGCAGAAGGTGATGGGGAGGAGGATGCTGTGTTCTGTTTGAAGGTCAGGGAAGGCAACACTGAGCAGAAACCAGTGGAACAGGTACCCCAGGGAAGTCTGCACAGGCACAAGGAAGAGCAGTGCAAAGGCTCTCAGGGATGTAATTGTTAGAGGAAGAACAAGGAGGCCATTTTGACCACAGCAGAGTAAGTGAGGGAGGAAATAATAGGAGGTAATCAGAGCAGTGGTTCAAAGCTAGTTCATGTGGGGTCTTTAGACCAATGGTTCTTAACTGGGGTGATTCTCCCCCCACCCCAGAGGACATCCAACAATAACTGAAGACGTTTTTGGTTGCCACAGTTGGGTGGTGCTACCAACATCTGGTGCATAGAGTCTAAGGATGCTGCTTAACATCCTACAAGGCACAGGACAGCTGCACAAGAAGGGAATACCCAGGCCCACCATCACCAGTGTCCAAGTAGAAAAACCCTGCTTTAAACCATGGTGAAGACTGTGGCTTTTATTCTAAGTGTAATGGGCTGTGATTAGAAAGTTTTGAACAAAGGACTGACATGAACTGACAGATTTTGAAAGGATCACTTTAGATACTGTATAGTAAATGACAGCTTGAATAAGGCTACCATTTATTGACAACTTATTATATTTGAGACACCTTAACTGGGATATATCAGTATTTTTCTTCATTGTTCCTACTGCTTCCTGACATTGTATGACATATTGGGGCATTAATTTTTAAATATTTGTCTCCTCTGATAGAATGCAAAATCAGTGAGGGCAAGAACTTTGCTTTGTGACCTGTCCAATCTCCACACCTAGGACAGGGCCTGCTACACACTGGGCATTCTGTACCTGCTGAATGAATAAATGGCTCCCAGGGTCAATCTGTTTATCCCCATTTCACAGACAAGAGAACTGAGTTTCAGTGCTTGTCCCCTGAACAACAGCTGTGAGCAAATCTCATTTGTGTTTTTGTCCTATATCCCAAAGAGGACAATCTCCAAGTCTGGTGAGAATCCCCAGAGAGAAAATTTCCCAGTGGGTACTATTCTAGGTGAGTTGTCTAGGTAGCTACACCTTAATAATTTTTGGCATCCCTATCTACTTATTCATTTTTTCATTTGCCAAATTTTTACTGAGATCATACTATGTCCCAGGGCACTGTGCTAGGTACTTGGGTTATATTGGTGTGAAAGGTAGATGTGATCACCGTCTATCTTAGTCACCAGGCTGCCATGACAATATGCCATAAACTGGATGGCTGAAACAACAGAAATCCATTCTCCCACAGTTATGGAGGCCAGAAATCAGAGATCAGGGTGCCAGCATGATCAGGTTCTGGTGAGAGCCATCTTCCTGGACTGCAGGAAGAGAGCTTACTGCAGGCCTCCTCACTGCATCCTCACATCAAAGAGAGAGGGAGAGAGAGAGAGCTCTGATATTTTTTCTTATAAGGACCGGTCCTATCACAAGGGCCCCACTCTCATGAACTTACCTAAACCTAATCACCTCGCACAGGCCCTGTCTCCAAATACCATCACATAGTGGGTGGTGGCGAGGACGTTAGGGCTTCAACCTATGAATTTGGGGAGAACATAATTCAGTCTATAGCACCATCCTCACAAAGTTTATCCAGTGTGAGATAGAGACATTGGCTGTATGATATAAAAAAGAAAATGATGAATTGTGGTAAGTGCTACAGAGGAATTAAACGAGTACTGTGATGAATAATTGAGGTGGAAGGGAGGGACTGGCCTTGAGGAGGCAGATCATGGAAGACTTCTGCAAGGAAATAACATACAAATAAGTCATCAAGGGGGGAGGGTATAGCTCAGTGGTAGAGTGTAGGCTTAACAGGCATGAGATCCTGGATTCAATCTCCATTAAAATAAATAAATAAATAAACCTAATTGCCCCCCCCCCAAAAAACCAACAAAAGTTTAGTAATGAAAATTACCTCATTAATAACTTTTACATTGGTTACATGTTGAAATGATCATATTTTCCATATGTTGCATTAAATAAAATGCATTATTTAAATTAATCTTATTTATTTTCTTACTTTTTAAAAATGTGACTACTGGAAAAATTTAAATTACTTCTGTGGCTTGCATTATATTTCTATTGGACAGCACTGCCATACCTGATTCCCTTTCAGCTAAAAATACTGATAGAAAAGGAGAAAGGTTGACAGCCCAAAGAGAGGAAGTGGGGGTCAGAGGGTGGAAAGCAGCCTATTGGGAGGTCAGGAAGTCAAGTTGGCAGAAATACCTAAGTGACATTCTAAGAACAGGACAGTCAGATAATTGTTACAGATCTCTTTTGGGGGCGATGAAAATTTAGAATTAGATAATGGTGATGGTTGGGTAACCTTATGAATATACTAAAAACCACTGCATGGTACACTTTAAAGGGTGAATTTTATGATATGTGAATTATAGCTCAATAAAAAGTAAGATACAAAAAAGAATAGAAGAATAGGGCGGTCTGATATCTACTGTGTCTGCTATGACAGTGGACCCCGGAATTTCCCTGAAAGCTGACTACTTTCAGCTAATTTGTGCATGTGCCTTTTTTTTGGGTGTGTGTGCAGGTTTAGGGTGAGTAATTAAGGAAAAAGGGTTCTTACATGTTTTGGCGGAAAGCAGAGTGGAGAACAAGAGTTCGCCTTCACTAGAATCAGAGCCAGGAGTGACTTGTAGAAAGATGACCTTGGGATTTGCAAACATGTTCTGGAGGACATGGATGGACCTTTCACCACGTACCACACAGGAACTCAAGCAGATGATACATTGATAGCTTGATAGCTTGACCTAATGGGGCAGGGCGATCCTCCATGATACCTGAGTTACTTTGAGTACTTGTTTGATTAAATCAAAATGTGAGCTTCTATCTATGGTTGTATGTCCTAGGTTAGAACCCCTTGCATCATGCTAAGGAGATACCTGCCCATGGGGCACTCTCCACATCTAGCCTTGTGTTGGGCTCCCAGTAAGAACCAGAGATGAAGCTTCCCTCCAGGGACAGCAACACACTAAGTCAAGTTTTCTCTGCGCAAAGTCTCAGAGTTGATTTATAACACCTTTAGTAGCTTGCCTCACTCAGTAATTCACTCAGTAATTCACTCAGCTTCTCTCTGCCCCTCACTGGGTTGAGTGCTGGGGGCAAAATAGTGACTGAGATAAACCCAGTCCCTGCCTTCAAGGGGCTTACAGCACGGTGGGAAAATCAGAGTCCATGGCTGGCACTGTGGACTTTCCCATTCCTGCTAAATTTATCATTGGTTATGCTCATATTTGCTGTCCTAGTTTGCTGTCAGTGTTTTTAACTCAGGAGAATGAAAAAGGGCAATGATTTCAACAATCTCTTATCTCCTCTGTAGATGCCGCACAAGGGGCATGTTAATCTCAGCTTGTCTGGAATGTGTGCCTCTTCCACGTCTCCCCTTCTCTTAGTGGGTTTTGGCTTGGCTTCTTCTCTCTGTGGCCCAAGTCACTAACTCTCTGATCTGCACGGGCTCTGTGGGCTCCTTGTGTGACTTCTGCATCTGCAGTGCAGCCAAAGCCCGTGCTGCTAGGAACAGTTCTTAGAAAGCACTTTAATTAATGAGCTGTGACTAGATGAAGCATCAAAGATACACGGAGAACCACAAGGCATGACCAAGAGTTGTCATTTAGCAAAAATATTTAATCAAGAAATAACAGTAGAATGAACATCTCAGTGGCCATCTTTTGTTTGTGCTATTGTATAAGGCACGATACCTTGAGTAAAGAAATGGCAAACTGGGTGACGGGAAGGGAATTCAACAAGGGGTGTGGGAAGGGTCAAAGGTCAGTAGAGTCCCTCTGGGCACATAAACATCAGGATTCCCTTTCTTAGGCCTGAGGGGCAAAGGGAGGGATTAGTTATGAGGCTGGAATCCCCATAAAAAGACAGGCAGGACCCCCAAGGCAGGGCCACTACTCTCCTGCCAGCACCATCCGGTTCCCTGGCCCAGAGGCTCTACCTCACTTTTTGCCTCTGAAACAGCTTACTTACCCCTAAAATTCTATTGGTTCCCTGAGCTCACTCCTGATTGGTTATTTCCTTCACTCCTGATTGGTTATTTCTCTCCCTCCTGATTGTTCCATTTCTACAAATCTTGTTCCTAATTAGTCAACTTTCATTATACTTCATTTGCATATGATGTTGCAAAGTGTATACTGGCAGCCTATAAAAGCCTGTGTAAACCTACAGACAGGGTCCAGAGCTTGGAGTGTTAACTCCTTTGGGCCCACTGGTGTAATAAACCTGAGTTCTCCAACTCTCTGAGTGCTGCTTGGTCTCTTGCCCAGATCCAGGTTGCTGCCACAACTGAGCTGTAACACTGAGCTATAACATTGAGCTGTAACACATTTTTCTGCAACAGTTACTGGAATCTGGAGAGACTGAACTGTGACCTTCAGGCAAGGGAGGTAGGCAGCCCCCAGGATCCCTTCTGGGAGGGCACCAGGAGAATAATCCAATTTCATGCTTCTCCCTTCCTACATCCTTTGACCCTTGTCCTCCATTGGCTGAGGTCAGTGTCCAGGATAGAAAGCAGAGTTGGGAAGATGCTTGGAGAAGGGCGGTGCCATGTGGATTCACCTGTAGCCAGCACATCTGCTCAACATCCGTCCCCTCTTCTAATAATAGGACCCTGCTTTGGTTGGAGGGAATGGTGTGAATTGAATTGACTTGTGTCCCTCAGAAAGGTGTGTTGAAGTCCTAACCTCCCGTCCTCAGAATATGACCTTTATTTGGGAATGGGTTTGTAACAGATGCAATTACTTAAGATGAAGTCATACTGGAGTAGGATGGGCCTTTAATCCAGTCTGACTGCTGTCCTTATAAGAAGAGGGAAATTGGGACACACAGAAAAGACAGTCATGTGAAGGTGAAGGCAGAGATTAGAGTTATGCTGCCACAAGCCAAATATCACTGGGATCACTAGAAGCTAGAAGAAGCAGGGAAGTATCCTCCCCTAGAGGCTTCCAAGGGAGTAAGGCCTATGGACACCTTGATTTTGGAGTTCTGGCTTCAGATTTGTAAAACAACTTAAAATAACTGTTCTATTGTTTTAAGCCTCCCAGGATGTGGTCCCTTGTTACAGCATCCTTGGGACACTTTAGATGGGGCTACCCCTTCCCTATCACATGTCATCTTGGTTGGACAGCCCAACCCTGCCCAGGCTGAGAAAAAGACAATTTTCCCCTGGGAAGCGGAAAATAGAGATAGAACAATACCTAGATTTAGAGGCCTGCTTTGCCATTTGCTGGCCTGGCGGGACAGGGGTGAGCTAGTCCCAAGGGAAACTCACACCCCAGGGGCTAGGCTCCTCTTGAGGACTTCTGAGCAGGTAGGACACCTCAAAGGGGTGCCTCCTGAGGGAGCTTATGCTATGAGCAAACTGGAATTCAGTGGCAACTCTACTCACAAGGACTCTTTGCTAGAACCATCTTGAAGACTCAGAGATTTCCTTTTCTAGTGAATGAGGAAGAGAGGAGCATCACTGCCCACACTCCATCCCCCGGGTCTAAGAGACAGTTGGACCATCATCAAATTATTCACAAAGCCTGGAGACGAAGGAAGAACAGGGAAACAGGAGGACCCAGGCCCAGCTTCCCAGATTTCTGCACGAAGCCAGAAGGCCCACCTGAATGTGTGCCCACAACAGAGAGGAGGGACTTAGGTTGAGTCATTTTCCCCAGGGACCAGCCCTGTGAGAATCATCTCAGCACGGTGCCTGGCCACAGTGCTCTTATTAAAGTGTGGCCACGGTGCTTTTAATTAAAATGTGGCTACAACTTGACCCCTGGTCACACTGAGCAGGGGTCGTTGGCTGAGCACGTGCAGTCTGCTTGGCACCAAATAAGGCCCTGAGGGGACAGTGTTGATTCCTGTACTTGGCGATGGTGAGCTCTGGTACAGTCCTGTACCAGCTGCCAAGGCCACAAGGAGAAGCATCAGAATCACCTGGGATCTGGGAGTGATTAGGAAGGAACACACAGCTGATCAGACGCTCAAGGATAACATCCCCATTTTTGCAGACGACTAAACTAAGGCTCTGAGGGGTTAACTGAGCTATCCCAGATCACACAGAGCTAGGAAGCCAGAACTTGCTGGCTCCAAAGTCTATGCTCTTCCTTCTGTGCTAGATCACCTCCCACTCATATACCCAGCAGTCCTGGCTTATTCATGCGTCCATCCATTCTTACATGTGCTTGTTCAGTGCATGTTTATTGAATATCTACTGTGTGCCAGCAGCTGTTATATGCTGTTGATACAGAGTGAAAATAGTCAATACTGAGTGAAATAGTCAAGGCAGGCTAGTAGGGTGAGCTGAGATACCTTACTAGATAAATAAGTGTACATTTAATTTCAAAGTGAGAAAAAGGCTATGAAATTAACAAGTAAGATAGGGAGATTGAGGATAATAGCTGGAGACTTAAAGCTTGGACACTAGGGAACACTTGCTCGAGAAGGTAATATTTAAACCAGTAGTGTTTCAAGTGGTCAGTGTTTCCACCCCCATGGGAAATTGTCTGGAGACATTTTTGGTGGCCACAACTAAAAATGGGGGGTAAAGCATGCTACTGATGCCTAGTAAGTAGAGGCAGTAAGTAGAGGCCATGGTGCTTCTATACATCCTACATTGCATTAGGAGAGCACCAACAACAAAGAATTTTCTGGCCCAAACTGTCAATGGTGCCAAGACTGAGGAACTCTGATTTAGATTAAGATATGAAGGTGAAGAAGATGCCAGCCCTGTAAAGGGGCTCCTTGCCCTGACCCCAGCAGTCCAGACGAAAGAAACAGCACATGCAAAGACTATCTAGCTAGGAAAAGCTTAGTGTTTGAAGCCAACAAGCAGGGGAGATAGGTGTGAGATGAGAGGGACCAGATCATGCAGGGCCCCTGGTCTTGGGCAGAACTTTGGGTTTTTATTCTTTACCGTGGAAAGCCTTTGAAGGGTCTTAAAGTACAGAGGAGCATTCTGGCTACTCTGCAAAGAATGAGTTGATGGGGAAAGAGTGGAATCTCAGAGGCTGAGAACAGCCCAGAGAGAGATGATGGCAACTTTGACCAGAGCAGAGGTGGTGCCAGAGAGCAGTGGGTCTATTGATAGCAGTTACGGCACTGGGAATGGATCTGGAGGCAGAAGGAGGAGAAACAGGGATTCAGGGTGACTCTCAGGATTCTGGTCTCCACAGGGTGCTGGTAGTGTGGCTCTCCAGATGGGGAGGACTGAGCCAGGGCCAGATAGGAGGGGGTCCCAGATCAAGAGCTCACTTTCAGACATGGAATATCTAAGACACCCAGTGGGATTGGGTACATAAGGTGTTGGAGAGAGGAACTGCTTATACGAGGCTTTGGGCTGGCGTACACTCACAATGTAGGGCTATCCATTAGCTGCATCTGGGATGGGGGGCCCTAAGAAACACCAATGCCCTCATCACAACCCGTAGATCAGGTAAATGTGAGCTCTGGGAGCGGGCACCCAAGCATCGTATGATTCTAATGCCCAGTGATGGTTGATATCCAACAGACTTGAAGAGCTACCCAAAAGTGGAGCCCTTCTCTGTGCATATGGCAGCCCACAGGGTGAGCTGAGAAGACTCATCTTTGTGCGTTACTAAAAGAACTCTCTCTGTTTTGTGTCTATTTAAAATTCTATCTCTGTTGCTTTGGTGGTTGGCTGGATTGTATCTGTCAAAACAATGAACTGCTCATAGTCTTGGGTGTTCTTGTGTTACCTTCAGTTCCAGACCCTTTGTTCTGCAACTGTCTTGTTTATAGAAATGTCAGTCTCCTAATGAAGCCCCAAGGCTGCTTCATGTCTCCCATCCCTTTGGGGATAGGATATTTACAGTCTTCTTTGTGAACTTTTACCCCAGAGAACTCCCAGCACCCTCTGCCACTGTATACTCAGATCAGAGGAAAATACATTCAGACCTAGCCTGTTCTTCAAGCTCCAGTTCAATCCCCATTTCCTTTTTTTTCTACCTTTTGACTGCCTTCATCCAGTCTGCCAATTCCCTCCTTTCCTCACCCCTCACCTCTGGTAACCACAAATCTGATCTCCTTTTCTATGAGTTGATTTGTTTGTTTTTGAAGTTGAATTGACCTACAGCACTGTGTTATGTCCTGTTATACAACATGGTGATTTGGTACTTCTACATATTTCAAAATGATCACCATGATAAGTCTAGTTCCAATATGTCACCATACAAAGTTATTATGTAGTTATTGCCTATATTTCCTACACTGTACATTTTATATGCGTGACTTATTAAGTTTGCAACTGGTAGTTTGTGCCTCTTAATCTCCATCACCTGTTTCTCTCCTCCCCCAACCCTCTTGCCCTCTGTTTGTTCTCTGTATCTATAACTCTGTTTCTGTTTTGTTATGTTTGCTTATGTGTTTTGTTATGTTTGCTTATGTGTTTTGTTTTTCAGATTCCACATGTAAGTGAAATCATACAGTATTTGCCTTTCTCTGTCTGTCTTATTTCACTTAGCATAATACACTCTAGGTC
Source organism: Camelus bactrianus (assembly GCF_048773025.1). Taxonomy (NCBI): domain Eukaryota; kingdom Metazoa; phylum Chordata; class Mammalia; order Artiodactyla; family Camelidae; genus Camelus; species Camelus bactrianus. The sequence goes on from NC_133547.1 coordinate 51,156,318, forward strand.
CATCTGTGTTGACACAAATGACAAGATTTAATTCTTTTATTGGCTGAGTAATATTCCATTATATATATCTATATACCACATCTTTATCCATTTCCTTTTATTATTACGGGGCACCCATCATGTGACTTGCTTTGTACCTGGCACTTGGGGTTACCATGATCAATGGGAGTGATATGGCCCCTGATCCACAGAGCTCACGCCATAGGACAGGATGCCTCAACTTCAGCACTATTAACATTTCACATCAAGTAATCCTTTGTTATGGGGACCCTCCTGTGACTTGTATGATGTTTTGCCAACATCCCCGGCTTCTACTCATTAGATGCCAGTAGATTGTTCCCATGCCCCCGAGGTGTGACAACCAAAAATATTTTCAGACATTGCTAAAATGTCCCCTGGGAAGCAAAATTGCTTCTGTTCAAGAGCTATTGCTCTAGGACGAAGATGACATTAAAAAAAATGCTCATAGAAGTTGATAAAGATGTTGACAAGGGCACAACAGCCAAAACATGGAAACAGCCTAAATGTCCATTGACAGATGACTGGATAAAGAAGATATGGTATATTCATATAATGGAATACTATTAAGCCATAAAAAACAACAACATAACACCATTTGCAGCAACATGGATGTCCCTGGAGAATGTCATTCTATGTGAAGTAAGCCAGAAAGAGAAAGAAATATACCATATGAGATCGCTTATATGTGGAATCTAAAAAAAAAAAAAAAAAAAAAGAACATAAATACAAAACAGAAATAGACTCATAGACATAGAATACAAACTTGTGGTTGCCAGGAGAAGAGGGGTGGGAAGGGACAGACTGGGAGTTTGAAATTTGTAGATACTGACAGGCATATAGAATAGATAAACAAAACAAACAAAAAAAGAATAGATAAACAAGATTATACTGTATAGCACAGGGAAATATATACAAGATCTTGTGGTAGCTCACAGTGAAAAAGAATGCAACAGTGAATATATATATGTTCATGTATAACTGAAAAATTGCGCTCTACACTGGAAATGGACACAACATTGTAAACTGACTATAACTCAATAAAAAATGTTTAAAAAAATAAAAATAAAAATAAATAAAGACAGTGCAGTCCAAGATGACTGGATAAAAAAATTGTGGTATATTTGTACAATGGAATACTACTCAGCTATAAAAAAAAGAATAAAATAATGCTATTTGCAGCAAAAAGAAAAGAAAAGAAAAAGATGATGACAAGGGCATAAACAAGAGAGATCTAATTTAACTTGGCAACAGTGGAGTGATAAGACCCCAATGTGAAGACTACCTGTTCCAGCCCAGAAAAATAGCTGGTATTGCTTACAACATGAGGCTTCTCTGATTACTTTATTGCCTTCTGTCTTCTCTAATTTCCTATAATAGCACTCACCAGTTTTGTACTATGCAGCCAGGCACAGTACTAAGCTTCTGGCATGTCTTATATCATTTTATTCTCATAAGAACCCTATGACCATAACTGCACCACAAGCCGTTGAAGATTCACTACGTAAGTAAATTGAAAGGGGAAAAAAACTGAATGAAAGCTGAGACAGTCACTGCTTCTAATTCTTCTTTGTCCCCTGAGCAACAGCCTCCCAGTTAATCAATTACCACAATCCTTTTTCCACTATCAATGTCTTTATTGAGTCCTTCCTTTTGGGCCTCCAAAATCACTCCCCCAAGTTTCTCCCTCCCCCACATGTCTCCCTTTGGTCTTACTACTCCCTATAGCTAATCTCCCATCCTGCTGCTTCTGTTTTCCACCAGTGTTCTCCAAACTTCAGGGTTGCTCACTAACACCATCCTCTCACTGTTCTTGGCCTGCGGTCTCTTCTCATATCCTTTACTGAAACAATTCTCTTTAATCAGTTCCCCCAAAGCACTGAATCCACAGGTATCTTGTCATCCCATTCAATCTCTCTTCCATATTGAATATTGTTTATAACTCTCCTCCTTGGAACTTTTCTCTTCCTTGGAACCCTACACCATCCAGGTCCACCTTCCACTCCTGTTCTATAGATTTGGGTAGCATCCACTGTCCAGTTCCTTGCCTTAATCTCACTCTATACTCTTCTCTCAGGCATCACTTTAGCTTTCAGAGCCTTATTTGTCCTACCTCTGTGGAAGACTAACTTTCTTGGATCTCCAGCCTTGAGCTCGTTTTGGATTTAGGCTAACTTTTCAAATTTAGCTGGACACTCCACCTCAATACAACCTTGGCACATCACATTAAACATATCTCAAACAAAATACCTTCTCTTTTCTTCAAAGTCAGTTCCTTCCCCTCAGTCTCTCAAAATCTATTGTTTCTCTTAGTAGTAAGAATTATCCTCAGACCCTAGGAATCATTCTCTGCATTCATTTATTCATGAGTTCATTCCTTGAGCCTGTTGTGGGCACTATGCTTTACACACCGCCTGCCTTTATGGAGTTATCAGTCCATCTGGGAAGACAGATGAGCAAAAGAATTTACAAAGGGTTTTGCTGAGGATTATAGTAGGGAAGTCAAGTGTGTGGTGGGTCTCTCCTCTTCTGCTCTACCTAGACTCAAAGACCTAGCAAGTCCTTTGATTCTTTCATTATCAAATCCCTCCAATAGGCTGCTTGCTTTCCAAACTCCTGGCCTCAGCTCCAACCTCCTAGGTGGTCTTACCTCCTCTGACTTGTGCTCACTTCTCTGAACTCTCACACGTTGTATTGCCTTGCAATGTCCTGTTTCTTGGCTATCCCCTACCACCACTATAAGTTTATTCAGTGTAATGAATGCATGCTATTTGTCACTATATTCCCAGTAAGTGGCACAGAATGCTTAATAACTATTGGTGAACTACTGAATGAATAGATATTCAAATAGATTCTAATCCCCTTTCCACACTCCCGAAGACTTCACAAAACTCAACAGTGCATGAGGTAGGTTTGAAGTAATAACCTAGGGGTAGCCAAGTGACTGCTCCAGGGCACAGCTGGTAATATTTGGAAAACAGGGACTGACTCTGTGAGCAACGAGAAGACACCTTGCATGGGTCACTAATGGCTTCTCTTTGGAAACATAACAACCTTGCCATGAGAGTGAAACCCTAGGGAAGTCCCAGCTTGTTCAGTCCCTCAAGCTTTTGGGGGACTGCCAAGGCGAGCCTTGCTGGGTGATATAGTTCTCCTTCCACTGCTGAGAGCCAGCTTTACCATGGGACCCTGGGCCTGAATGTGGAAGCCAAAGATGCTCAGGCAGCTTAGCAGGTCTGAAACACTTGGCTGTCATGGCCTCTTTCCCCCAGAGGAAACACACCTGCCATCCCCCTGTCCGCACTGCCTGTATCATCTCCTTGAATACCTGCGTTTAAATTCTAGCACTGCCACTTGCTTATTTTATGTTATGTGACCTTAGCTATATAATCTCTTGAAAACCTCAATGTCTGCATCTTTGAATGGGATTATAATAGAAGTTATCTCACTGATCTCTTGATCAGGATCATTTTAGAATATGGGTATTGGGCATGTTGTGTATACTCACTCTACTTTTCACATATTTAAAGCTTTAAAACTATCTTATCTGGGATGTGTGAAAATTAAATGAAATTAGGCATGTAAAATGCTGATCACAGTGTCTGACACAGTTCCTCACACATAGGAAGCCGCCAATAAAAGATCGCTCTCAACAGTACAGTGAAGCCGCCATCCATGCCATGAAAGCCTTGCAGTGCTGAGATGATCTTATCTATTTATTGGTTGGTTTGTTTTATGTTTCCCTCCACTGGAATTAAGTTTCATGAAGGCAGAGACCTTGTCTGTCTTTACTCCCCATTGTATCTCAAGTGTGCTCAATAGGCAGTTGACAAATGGTTATTGAAAACATGAACTGTGAAGACAGCCACCAGTTGTGTCTCCCATCGCAGCTCATGTCAATCACACATCCTCATCACTCTCAGCACCCCTCACCCCGAGACTTGGAGTCTTATCTAGAGATGGAGGCTCAGGGGGAGAGACAACAGCTGAACATAGTCAGGTTTGCCCAGAGTAAGGTCTCCTAATCCAATGCCCACCAAAGACTCTCTCTCTCAGAAGAATTCAAAAGACAACTCAGCATAAAGGATCAAAACTGAGAAGAATCATGGGAGAAAACTCAAGAGGCTGAAGTGGTCACATAGGAAACTCTCAGATGAGGCCAGGGCACAAAAAGGAAGAATCAGAGGTAGATACAGCATAGAACTAAGGGTCTTGCTTCAGAACCTTTGCCCATGCCACGTTCTAGCACATCTATTTTGATTCCCTATGATCTAATCTAATCCCCAGCTCTGAGAGCCCAGCACTGAACCCCAAAATTAGGAAGGCAGGGGATAAGGCAAAGGAATAGCATCTGGGAAGAGTTCCTCTCTAGGAGCATAAATAGGGGATTCTAAAATCTGTGGGGTAAACAAGGGTTACAATCTGACATAAGCAAATAGACAAGGCAGCTTTGGCCAGGAAAGTGAAAGCAAAGATAATCTTTGATCGCCTTCCAAAATAAGAACTTGTTTGTATCAGGGACCCTTCTGAAGGCAGAGGAGGTTGTGTCAAGAAAGAAAAGATGGTCAGCAGTGCTGTAGTGGAAGTCCAGCTCTGGTGCCTAGGAGGGCACCAATGACCCTTGGGTGAGAAGCTTCAGCAGCCTGGTGGTGGTGGGGAGGGACAGTGTGACCAGAGGATGTTCTGTTTATGCCACATCCTGGGTAAGCAGGAGCACGCTTAGAACCAAGTCATCACAAAGCCCTGTCCAGAGCAAGCCAATAATTAAGTGATTGTCAAACAAAGGGGCCTCCACAGTTTGGCCACATGACTCTGTCCTTTCTACACAGGTGACCCCAGCAGAAAGAACTGGCAGATATAAGTACCTGAGCAAGTGGGCAGAATGGGACAATCCCACTGTGTCCAACCAGTGACCACCAAAAGGAGGGGGATGTCTCACCAGCGTGGTTCATTCACTCAGGGCTCACTCACTCATTAACGTTGTGTTGGGTCTAATGTGCTCAGACTGAGAAAGAGGCCATAGTCGTAAAAGAGCTGGTCCCTGCCTTCAAACAGCTTACAATATGTTTGGGAGGACTTTCATTCCATGAGAATATCTGCCAACCTAAACACCCCATCTCAGTGCCTAATAGAATCATCATTCAAACTTTTACAAAATTAACCAAGTTAGCAAATACCTTTTATATGCCTCTCTGTAGAGGGCTAAGGCAAAGCTTAAACTGAATGATAAAAGAGGATATGCACTCACACACACACACACACACACATACACAAATCTGATAGACTGACTGAATTATAGACCCTCTCAGGACTGTGTTGATTCCTTACCGTATATACCAGTGACCCCCTTCCTTGCTGCATTAGCATCACTTTGTTTCTTGGGTTTCTCCATCCTCCTTCTCCAATCCTAATCAAGATCGAGTTCTGTATTTCCAACTGCCCATGGCTTTCCACCTACACTGCCCCTCACTACCCTCAAGCTCAAACCTGAAGTCAGATTCACCACATGGCATCTTTCAAACCATCACCCTTTTCAAACATTCTTATCTGTGCTTATAGTACCTGCATTTTATCTTTTCTGAGGGACATATCTTGCATCCAAGCAACTGCCAAGTTCTATAACAAGCAGAGTCTTGTGCACATAATGGGTGTTCAACACTTATTTGCCAATTGAATGGACACATTTATATTCTGGGGACATTTACGGGCCACTAGTAACCGTGGCTGTAACGCTGATAATGATAACGGTTAAGAGCAAGGCTTTGGGTGGCATATGGGTCTGATCTGGGTTTAGTCCCATCTCTGCGACTTCATAGCTCAGTGACTTTGGACACATAGTTTCCTTGGTCACAAGATGTAAGTTATTAGGATTTTGGGAATCAAATACAAAATGCATGTAAAGCTCTGAGCACAGAAATTTTATTTCCCTTAGTCCTTAGTCTACTGTCAATGTTTATCCATTTCAACAGTCTAACATTAAATCCAAAGGAGCCCAAATCCCAAACTGATGCCAATAGTATCCCATTTTAGAACCTTAATTGGACTATTTAATAAGTCCTAGAAGGGGGTCAGCATCCACCTAGGACACTTCACTTGGAGCATAAGATGAAACTTTCACAGAAAACATATTCTTTTTCCCCTCTCTGATCCATTGTGCCCAGTTTTGCAAATTCCAATTAACAATTATCCTACTCAACAAGTTTTAATGAGTGCTAGCTGTGTGTGCCATAGCTGGTTAACCAATTAGCTTGGAAGACCTTATTTTCCCTCTAAAAAGCTACTTTCCAGTTCCTAACAAGGTACCTCCTGCACTCAACAGCAGCTTCCCTGGCAGTCTGGGAATCCTCCCAGAGGAACACTCTGAGCCCCATCACATGGTTACAGTTAGGTGTGGCCGGCTTTCTCTCTCTTCCAGGGGACTGTGAAGCCCCCCAGGAATGTGCCCTGTACGCGGTAGATGCCAAATCAATAGTTAATATTCAACATATGCGAGAAAGATTGGAGGCGCTAGGATGAAAGTGCTGAGGGTGGAAAAGCAAAGTTACCTGTGCGTCTTCTACCAAGTTGAAAGAGCAGGCTGAGAAGGACAACATGTAACCTCAGAAGAGGAGTGAAGGAAACCCAGCGCATGCGGGTCAAAGGTCAAGGAAAACGAGGACCTCTGATTCCATCACCTGACAATATAACAATTGCATGGTCTTCAATTTTCTTCCCTCACTGCCTCTGGACAACACATGGCACATACACGATGCACACTGCCACATTTCTCTCTGTCCCCCCACCACACGAAAATGTGTACCAATTATAACACAAGCCAACCTCAAACAAAGCTTATTCCAAGTCATGGTGACTTAACACGAGTTTTGGTGTAACCAAATGAATCCATTTAAAATTTTCCCATTTAGTACAAATGAATTCTCTAGAATTGTATTGAGTCTATGGCATGCCCCATGACAATGACAAAGAACCTGAAAGTCACATTTCAGTCAGCCATAAAAGTAGGCAGTTCTTTTCTTCATCCTAAGCTTTCTAATTGCTAGGCATTCCATTGAGGGATTAGTCATTGGGCTTGAGTTGCCTAATTGAATCAGTCATTTTCCATGCCACTAAACACGTCGGGATACTTCCATGACTGATGTGGGCTGAGTTGGGTGTGTGTTTTGTGCATTTCTGCATGCCTACATCTTCAAAAGCAGAGGATAAAGAACACCGACAAGACAAACAAGCAAGAGACAATTCCTATTTTCTCGGTTACGCTGACGTTTGCCTGAGTTTACCCTGAGCTTTAGTGTTATGAGCCTTAGAGTTCCCTGAAATTGCTGCTCCCTGAAATTGATTTCCCAGGAATATTTGGACTCCAAGAGATCATGTCGCATTAGTGTCAACCACAGCATCATGGTCATTTTTTTTCTAAACATGCTTATTTGTTCTGTCTTCTTTCGTGTTCAAGTGGAAAAGTACAGAAAATAAATCTGACCTGGAATTACTTTGAAGACCATGGGTACTTGCTACTATACACAGAACAGAAAAATGTATACTGTTGCTACAGCTTTTCACACAGCCATCCCCAGAGAATTCTAGTGAAACAGTGGAAAAGCCAGCCAGTCTTCTAGATGCATGATTCCAGGTAATACCAGACATTCACATAGATAAATATCCCATTGATTAACTGAATTTTCTACCTTTGAACTGTTTTGTTTACTTTTGTCTTTCTTTCTTTTTTTTTTCATTGAAGAGGCTTGTTTTCCGCAGCACTTCAAAACTCCAAGCGTCAACTTGCATCTCATTTTAAGAGAGAATTTTATTATTGAGTTAAAGTAAAAGGTAAGATAGACAGGTCACTTTATAGTCCACTTCTCAGTGAATTGGGAAACTCCCTGATTTGTTTCCATCCACACTCCCTGTTTGCCTTCACTCCCGAGGCGCAGAGCCTGGGGGTGGGGGGTGGGGTGATAATCTCCTGGGAAATGATTCCGCAACTGATATCCTCACCTTGGCAGGATTTTCTGGATTAGGATTATCCTAATTAAAGCCCTATCCAAACCCAAACTTCACAACCGAACCAGTTTTACAACACACAGAAATTTAATTTGGCCTCACAATTGCAGCAAAAAAAGGAACACAAACAAAGGAAAAAGCTTCTGGAAATACTGCCAGCTTGATCCAACTAAGAAACATTAGCCGTCCAATGACAGATCTGAAGACAAAGGTTCAGATGAGACACAAGGTTCTGGACAGCAGTTGGTGAAACTGCAGAATTTCCAGCCCAGGTGAGTCCCTTCAATATTTAAAAAAGACAGCAAAATACAAGGAGGAACCGGCTTTATCAGCTTTTTTGCACATCTAGGGAATAAGAGCCTAAATCTAGAATCCAGCTGAACATTAATCTCAGAACAGAATTCTGTTTAAGCTCAAAAAAGAAAAACCTATGGGACTTTCCCAGGTACAGTGAAACAAACCAAATTTGCTTATTCATATATAGCCTGGGAAATTAACAAAATCATGGCTTAAGTGCACATATCCCCTGCCCAATCCGTCTCACCACCAGCCACTTCAAGTCCACCTCCTAAAGAAAGCAAACCAAAACAGTGTAGTGAAAGACACCGGAGATGTGCTTTCATTTACTCCATGCTAAGTATTTTATTTAAAAATTTTAAACCTAATTTGAAATAGTCTCGCTAAGGCAAAGCAAGAGCCAGATCCTGCCCTGACTGAGAATCGCCGTGCCATCCACTTACCTGTGATCAGTATCGCCTTTTGATCCACAGGTAAAAACTCTTGGCCAGAAAAGTAAGTATACATGATGAAGCATGAAAGGGAGAAGAGGAACAAGCCCCAGAAGAGGGGTAGGCTGAGCAGGCACGCCCCTCCCCAGAGCCCTGCCAGGCAGACCACCTTTTTTCCCACCTGCCCTTGGCTCTTATTGAGTCTCCAAAGAATTGTTCCTCCGAGCACTGCGGTGACAGCCAGGCAGAGCCACGCCATCTCAGAGAAGAAAGTCCCCATTTTCAGAGACTCGCTGCAGCTTTACGTGCTCAGGGCCAGTGAGACAAGTGGGCAAAAACCGGCTGGAGGCAACCTGGGTTAATATGAACGGAGAGGCAAGAGGGAGGGGGTGACAGCAGCCCTGGCTCACTCTGAATGAGCATGAATTAAGCATACTCATACAGCCACATATTTCCTGGTGGGGAATTTAAACCCTGCAGTTTAATATAAATACTAGAGCACTTCCTATTTGATTGCTCCCCCCCCCGCCTCCCACTGTACACACGACACATATGCACACTCACCTGCAATAAACACGCATTTTTTTTAAATGACCTTTGGAGAGATAACTAGTGGGGTAATAATTGACAGAATTCAATCTATCTAACAGCAAATAACGAAACCTCTTGCTAACAGGAAATCTCCATTAGGAGCCTGTGTTGTGCTGTCTGTCGAGTCCTTTTCCTGATGGGGCGCGTGCGCACGCGCGTGTATGTGTGAATCCAGGCAGCCAGTTTGGATGATTGGTTCTGGCAGGGGATGGCATCACTGACTGTCCATGTCTGCAGAACTCCTGCTATCTCCCACTGGAGTCAGACTGAAGGGTGAGATGGAGAGGAAATAGAGGACCAGAGGATGGGATTCTTGGCAGATGAGAAATGCGGTGGGCTTGCCAGAGAAAAGATATGCCAGGGAGAGACAACGACAATCATAACACAACGAATAATGGTCAATATGTATTAGTACTTATTTGTGCCAGGGGCCATGTTCAGCTGAGACCCTATTCTCTGGCAAGCTCTGCTCCAGCACTGGCAGTCAACAGTCAATATGCTCAGCCTCTTTGAACAAAATACCCCTAGGAAGTAAGCTCTTTTATTCTAGTAATTTTACGGGTGAGGCCGTGAGGCACAGAGAAGTTAAGAGACTTGCCCAAGATCACACAGGAGGGAGATAAGCAGCCTTGTTTCAGAGCTTTATGCTCTTAATCACTTTGCTCACCTTAGGCAAAAAAAAAAAAAAAAAAAAGACAATTAGTGCATCATGTACTAACCCTTTCTTATTTGGCCTCATTTGAACCTCATGAAATTATTTATATGTATTTATATTAAACTTTAGGGTTTAAATTACCCACCAGGAAATATGTGGCTGTATGAGTATGCTTAATTCATGCTCATTCGGAGTGAGCCGGGGCTGCTGTCACCCTCTCCCTCTTGTGTCTCTGTTCATATTAACCTAGATTGCCTCCAGCCCATGTTTGCCCAGTTTTCTCACTGGCCCTGAGCACGTAAAGTTCAAGGTGGATATTGTCGTGCACATTTTACAGATGGAAAGCTGAGGCTGTAAGAAGAAAAGTTTCTTAGGTAGAAGGAGTAGGTCCAGACCCACACCCATGACTTAACTGGCTCAAAAGTCAGTACTCTAGAGCCTCCACACCTCACTGACCACCAGCTACAATGCTGACATTTCCACAAGAGGGCGCTGCCCTACCTGGGCCTTAGGCGTGTCCTGTAGGGGAACTCAGAATTCAGATAAAGGCTGAGTGTTGGCATATCTGGAGAGACAAGAAAAGTTCTCACTTTGAGGTCGGATGACCTGTATTCAAATCCAGTCTTATCTCTGCCACTTACTAACTAGGTTGTCAGGTGGGTGATTCACTTCCCATCCCTTCAGTTGTAAAACAATAAAAATACCAAGGTAAGGCACTAAACACATGCTACCCAGCACTGTGAAGGAAAAGCTGGGCTGGTCTAACAAGATAACTCACAAGTCTAGGAATGTGAAGGAGAGGCTGGGCTGGGCTAACAAGATAACACACAAATCTAAGTATTGGAATACTGATCTGAGTTCTGCTAGACTAACTTGTAAATCTAGGTTAATTAGTGTTGGTTTGCTGTTCAAGATTTTTGCTAGCCAGCTGGGTTTTCAAAGATACATATCTGGCTTTGGAATGTTGGTTTGCTGCCTCCCTGCCTCCACTTTTGTGATGATAATGCTGCTAAAGCTGTTCCATGCCTATTCGCCGAATACCCCAAGCTTGTACTTTACCCTATAAAACCTCATGTGCACATCTTGAAGGTGCTCAGAGCTTCGGAGCAGAAGCCCCTGAGCCTGCCGGCATAATACATCTGAGTACCCCAACCCTCCGAGTGGTGCTTGTTTCTTGACTGGCCTGTCGTTTCCGTAACAGCACAACAGAAGGAGCCTCAAAAATGCTGGCAATTTGTGTTTTTTTTTAATAGGAGAGGAAGAACAAGAGGAATAAAATAAAGTGCACAGTGGATTAGAGACTTGTCCCAAAGTATGGCGGATGTTAGCGCATCCTGAGGACTGTGGAGAAGACTTCAGTTATGAGTGACGTCGGGGAGGCAGGACTTTGGAGGAAGTGGACCAAGCAGCCTATCAAGTAAGAGGGTAGATAGAGCTTTGGACGAGGGGCAGGGAAACTGGCTTCTGGCCTCAGAAGAGCCTTGGGTGAATCACTGCCCTTGACCAGCTCAGCTGTAAAGGGGTCTGAGGCAGAGCCCACCTGGGCTCAGGACTGTCTCAAGACCCAAGGGATACTGGGTGCAAACCATACTGTGCTGTGGGGCCTCAAGGGGCGATGACAAAGCCATTATGGGGGTCCCACGGGGTCCATGGCACCTCTCGTCTGCCCTCCCAGCCACATAGACACCTGAGGTGGAGAGATGTTTCTGGCTCCAGGCCAGGGAGCTTCGGGGTAAGGATTTGAAATTCTGTTTGGCCAGCCCTGAGCTCCCCCTCTCTCCACACACTGTCGCCCCCTCCCTCTTGCCTCTCCGTTCATATTAACCCAGGTTGCCTCCAGCCTGTCTTTGCCCACTTGTCTCACTGGCCCTGAGCTCGTAAAGTTCAAGGTGGATATTATTGTGGATATTACAGAATGGAAAACTGAGGCTGGGAGAGGATAAGTTACTTATGTAGAAAGAGTAGTTCCAGACCCACATCCATGACTTAACTGGCTCAAAAGTCAGCACTCTGGAGCCTCCACACCTCACTGACCACCAGCTACAATGCTGACATTTCCGCAAGAGGGCGCTGCCCCACCTGGGCTTTAGGCGTGCCGCCTTCAGCCTTGTGCTTGCCTGTCCCAGGTGCTGGTACTTCATGATCCTCAAGGCCTCCTCAGCCAGCAGGATTCAGTCAGGCTAGCTCTGGTTCTCTAGGATGCGGGGTTGTCACAGCTCTTTGCTGGCCTTTGTCAGTGGTTCCCATGCTGGGGCTGGAGCCAAACGCCCACGTGGGTTTCCAGATAGGTGCGCGCCCACCGAAGACAGAGTGAATCTGCTCCTGGGGCAGCCTGCGTGGCTTCCCAGCTTCTCAGTCCTGGGGTTCCCAGGGAGAAGGGAAAGCTGTCGTGACATGGAAGTCTAAGTCTAAGTCTATTGGAAAAGGAGGTGCACATTGTTAAGAACATGATCATTAAAGCTTCACAGAACTGAATTCATATCCCAGCTCCAGCAACTTACAGCTGTGAAGCATTAGGCAAGTGATCTGCCCTTCCTGAGGTTCAGTTCCCTCCTCTGAAGGACGGTGGATGGTGGTGGAAAAGAAAGCTTTTTACCAACTGGGAACACAAGTAAGGAACTGCAGGTGAAAACTAGCCTAACCCCATCCTATCCCTGAATGTCGTCACTCAGACTGAGGACTTGAGGGTCCTAGTCTGTCTGAGGGCCGCTCTGCTCTGAATGAGGACTTCCTCCACCTGACTGAGCTGAATTGGGTATCCTTTCCGTCCCTGTCACTCTGTCCTGGAGCTCTCTTTGAGACCATCCTTGCTTGACCAACATCCTGTTTCTGGCAAACTTGCTTGTAGCTTTCCAAGGGGAAGGATCAATTCCAATTGGATCAATTCATTCTTGTTAATGTTGCCAAAGAGTCAATGTGCTGCTGCATTCTGCCAGGGGAGGTGCCTTCTTGGAGGTGCCTTCTGAAGACAAGATATCTTACCCAAAAGAGAGGATTTCCCAACCCAGTGGAGTGGAGGTGGAGGGAAATGCTGAGAATCCTGGAATGTACACTTTCTTAGAATGGATGGCTCTTGAGTTTAAATTTGAAGAAGTAACTTCCCATCTGAAACAGAAATTCTAACATCCCCACCAAGTGGTCATCCTTGCCTACTGCCAGTATGCCTCTCCTAACAGGTACTGTAAAGACTTTGAAGCTGACTCTTCAGTTCAGGACACACCTAGATATGGCAAATTGGACAAGACAATACTATGTTTGTTTTATACAGTCAATGTTCAGTTAATAGTCCCACAAAGTTGTTACCCTTTTATGGCTTCTTAGTCCTTCCCGTATCTCCACACATACTCCTGGGGTAGTTTTTCTTTGGTATTTCCTTTAGTGCAAGTGCTAGTGAGGAAACCTCTCAGTTTTTGTTTTCCTGAAAATGTCTTCATTTCACCATTTTTGAAGGATAATTTCATTGGATATGGAATTTCTAAGTTGACGGGTGTTTTCTTTCAGCATTTTGATACCTTTGAGAAGCTATGTTTTCTGTTTTCTCTGCTCTGTTGAATAAGCTCTCAGCAAAAGGGTTGATCCTAATTATTTTGTCTGCCATTACCAGAAGCAAAGTTCCTGAGTCTTTTTATACCTTCTGATAAGAGAATGGAAATAAATATTGCGTGAAAATGGAAAGGAAAAGAAAGCTGAGGTTACAATACTTGTATCAGACAAAATACCTTTAAAACAAAGACTGTAACAAGAGACAAAGAAGGACATCACATAATGATTAAGAGATCAATCCAGGAAGATATAACAATAGTAAATGTATATGCACACCAATGTTCACTGCAGTATTCATTACAATAGCCAAGATATGGAAGCAACCCAGGTGCCCATCAATAGATAAATGGATAAAGAAGATGTGGGATATATACACAACAGAATATTACTCAGCCATTAAAAAAGGATGAAATCTTGCCATTTGCAACAGCATGGGTGGGCCTAGAGGGTATCACACTCAGTGAAATAAGTCATATAGAGAAAGACAAATGCTGTATGATTTCACTTACACATGGAATCTAAAAAACAAAACAAATGAATAAACAACAAAGTAGAAACAGAGTCATAGGTACAGAAAACAAACAAGTGGTTACAAAAGGGGAGTGGGTTGAGGAAAGAAACAGGTGACACAGATTAAGAGGTACAAATTTTCTGTTGCAAAATAAATGAGTCACAGTTATGAAATGCATAGTGTACTGGCATATAGTCCAATAACTATGTAATGCTTTTGTAAGGTGACCTATTGTAACTAGACTGATTGTGGTGATCATTTCAAACTGTATAGAAGTCCCAAATTACTATGTTGTGTATCAGGAGCTAGCTTAGTGTTATGGGTCAACTATGCTTCAAAAACACAAAGAAACAAAGAAACTCTTAGGAAGAGAGATCAGATTTGTGGTTACCAGGGGTGGGTGGTGCGGGGAGGGCAAACTGGCAAAGGTAGTCAGAAGGTACAAAGTTCCAGTTACAAGATGAATAAGTACTAGATATAATGTTCAACATGATGAAGACAATTAACAGTCCTGTATGTTTTACATACAAGGTTAAGAGACTAAATTGTAAGAATTCTCATCACACACAAATTTTCTATTTCTTTAATTTTGATCTATACAAGATGATGGATATTCACTAAACTTACTGTAATAATTACTTCATGATGTATGTAAGTCAGGGCATTATGCTGTACACCTTAAACTTATACACCACTGTATATCAATTATGTTTCAATAAAACTGGAAGAAAACATTTTAATCTGTGGCTATGCCAATTACATCAAGGTTGTTTGTAGATAAAAACCAAATCTGGATCTCAGCATCGTAGAGGAAGGTATCCTATCTTTAGGTTTAATAATGTTTTATATTTTTAGTTTCTAGGCTGCAACAACTTTTCCTGTGTAATTTTCTTAGAAAATCTTTGCTATGATTCCGGCTGATAATTTTCCTTGGACTGTGACTAAATAATTGGACTACAACTTAATAATAAAATTGCCTAGATCAGTAGCTCCCAACTTTTGCACTTCATAGACCAGTAAAGTGCTTTTAAAAGGAGAGAGATACACGTTGAGTCACTGGTATTTAATTTTCTCAAGTGAAAATGCATTTAAAACAATCAATAACTGACAGTCTACACAAGAAAAGACATTTTAACATTGAAAAGGGGGAAACAGTCTCAGAATAAAATGTGGTCACATGCTGAGTATTTTTAACTTTATGAGAAGCCTTCTCTGTTGTCCTCATTTTTCAGGTATCACCCCCAGGACAGTAAAAACTTTGTCACCAACTGGCAGCAGACAATGGATTGCCACTTGGGGACCAAAATGTGAGATGTGAGAATGGAAAAGGTCCTGCTCTTAAGGTAACAGAATTTCATGCTCAGGAGACGTAGGGGACAAGTTATGGATTCTGTGGATGGATATGAAATCCCAATACTTTCACCTCTGCTCTTGTTTGGGGGCCCGCTCCCTTCTCTTAGCACTGACCGCAGCAAGTGGCAATACACAGCAAGCATCAAAAATGGAAAAGCCAAATACAAACACACACGCACACACTCTTTAAGTTCACTAAGTACATTTAAGCACAGATTACAAAGCAGTTCTCCTCCTGCCAAGGAGGTTTGTAATCTCAATAAAAAACATTTAAATATTCCCCTGCCACCCTGGTGGTAGTTTTGGCTTTAGGTACTCACAAATGTATAACCTGAATATTCACAAGTCTTTTGGCTTTCTGGGATCTTCCTTCTCTCATAAGGCTGGAATCCTGATGCCTCATACATAACCCTACATTATTCCTGAGGATTTGGGGGATTTACATTTCTCATAAAGCATTTCTTGCCTCCAGCAGGTCCAGGGAGGTCTGGCTCCCACCACCAAGTCCCCTTGGACCCCACGGACTGCCTTCAGGCTCCCTTGAGCTCAGCGCCTTCTTTTCACAAAACAGAGCCACCACCACGCCTGACCTCCGCAGAGGGGTGAGTTGGGACAGGTTGCACTTCTGACAAATCCCCTGCCCACATCTTCTGCGGCTCTTGTGTATGAGTTTCCCTGGATGCTGGAGGGTGGGAGGGAGGTGGCCACTAGGGGGCTCTCCCAAGGAATACTGGAGCATTGGTGGCTCACCATCGCTGCTCTTGGAAACCCCTCGGCGCTGCCTGGCCCTGGAGTCTTTTCTCTGGCTGACCCTCTCCCCTGGGACTCTCCAGTCGGCTTGATTTACAAAATTTTAAGCCACGAGGAGGGAGGGTAGAGCTCAGTGGTAGAGCGCATGCTTAGCATGCACAAGGTCCTGGATTCAATCCCCGCTACTCTATCAAAAAAAAAAAGATTAAAAAAAATGCTAAGCCATAGGCCCTTTTATGCAAATGAAATAATTAAATGGAATAGCAACCAATGAAACAAAGGAAAGTTTAGCTGTCCTGCTTGAAGCCGAGGTGAGGTGTGGTACGGACAGCCATCATGCCCAACTTCTCCATTACCCATGAGGCAGGCGTCACAGCACCACAACGGACCCTCAGGTTCCTGGACACGTGACCAGATGATCACTGATTCAATCTAAGCTTGCAGTGAGGGAACATTTAACTAGAGTCATACGGACAATGAATATCAGAATTTGGTATATAACCAGGGCTCTTGCTGTGTGTGTGTGTGTGTGTCTAAGGGTGTGTGTATGTGCACATATGTATATGTGTATAGATATTAATCGGTATGAATCTGTGTGGGTATGTGTGTAGGCATCATGTGTATATATGTGTATGTGTGCACATGTGTATAGGTGTGGGAGTGTGTGGGTTTATGTGGGGCTGTATATGTGTATAGGTGTGTGGGTGGGGGCAGGGTGTGTGTGTGTGTGTGTGTGAATGTATGTGTGAATGTATGTATGTGTGCCTGCATTATGTATGTGGAAGGCTGATGTGCATTCCAACCTTCCTCCATTACAGCTCTCAAGCCCAGCCACTAAGCACCTCCTTGGGGCCTACAGTCTGTAAACTGGAGACAATATTTATATACCTCATTGTGTCTTAGGGGGATCATGTGAGCTCAGTGCTGGTTAAGTGTTTAGTACAATGTCAGTTCCAAAGCACTCATTCAATAATGGTTAACTTCAGGAAACTCAGCCTTGCTTACGAGTCAGGAGACCATCCTGATCTTCATTTTCTTTACCTTTCCTATGACCCTCCTATCCATGGAGACCATCCACAAGCCAACTTTGCCTTTAGGAGCCACTTAGAACCATAAATCCAAGAATAAAGCAATGAGGGTGGATGGGGTGGGGTCAGCTACTGCAATGAACAGTAACAGACTGATGTAATAAATGGATTTTTATTTTTCATGGTTCATCAACTATTTACTAAGTGTCCATTCAGTGCCAATAATGGGAAATACAGACCCCTGCTTGTCTTCGAGGGACTCAAGTGTGACTGAGAGAGTAAGATGGACTCGTGAATCCATTGTCCTTGCCTCCTGCACATTGTGTATTAGAAAAATAACATTAGTAAAGAGCCAGCTTGAAAGATCCCTGAGTTCTATTTTGATCGATCTACTTAGAGACTGACAGGAGTTCTCTATCTATAAAGCTCCATGTCTCATGAATACATTAAGGAATCAACCCAAAAATATTTCTGCTCATGTATCCAAATATTTCTCTCTCTCCCTTTATATTCTCCTTCTTAAATGTCTTGAGGTCAGTCTACATCCCCCCTCTGCCTCCACTTCCTTTCCTCACTCTTGGGAAGAACTGAAGTGTGAGGATTCTACCCTGATAGAGGGGGGTGATGACGGGAACCCCCTCTCTCACTAGGCTGAATGTTTTGCCAGCTCCTTCCTGCCATGCACCCCCTTCCATATCGGTCAGCCAAGCCAGAGCAACCATTCTGTCAAGACGGTGATGCCACCAGGATCTCTGGAGGCATTTCTTAAATATGGTCTAGAGAGAGTGCCCCTTTTCACCGATCCATGGTGAGATGCCAGGCATCAGTAAGAACGATGCACTGAGTTTTCATAAGATTGAATACATTTAATTTAAAGGGTTATCTTCGGAGATTATAGCCTTCCTCTCTTTTTGGCTTTAAAATATCTTTTCGTGTGTGAAATGGTGGTG
Source organism: Camelus bactrianus (assembly GCF_048773025.1). Classification (NCBI taxonomy): domain Eukaryota; kingdom Metazoa; phylum Chordata; class Mammalia; order Artiodactyla; family Camelidae; genus Camelus; species Camelus bactrianus. The sequence continues at coordinate 51,174,443 of NC_133547.1, forward strand.
ATATCACGGTTTGGTTGTTGTTCCTGCTTTGATGCCCTTACTTGGGCAAATTAAAAATTAAAAGTTGGCAAGTCTATGTGTCTCCCCAAATTTCGATCTGAAATCTTACCTGTGTTCCAACTTCAAAAATATGGGAGCCCCACTAAGATACAACAGGGTGGATCTGAGTAATACCAACCTTGGGTAGAAATCCACCTCTGCTACTTACTTGACTGTGTAAATGGCTCTCTCTTCTCTGAGCCACAATAGTGGGGTGGTGATTTGTACCTCCTGTTGGTTATAAAGACAATCCATGTAAACGTCCTGGAATATCAGAGTTTTCAGGGGCAGCCATTATCTCAAGAATCTTTTCAGCCTCCACCAAAACTCCTGCAATATAATTCTGTCAGTTTCTGTGCCTTCTTCTTGGGACTTACAAATTGAGAGATAGGAGCTGCAGGCAACCTGTGCACAGCTTGGTGTGGCTTCTCTCCTCTGGTCATGCCCCCAGGCTGAAGGTTCACAGAAGGAAACACACTAGCATCTGTAACTCCAGAAGGGAGATTAAATCTAGGATGAGTCAATTAGCAAGAAGACATTTCAAAATTTGGGAGCACAGCTGAATACCAAAAGTAAATTACACCATAAGCCAGATGTTCCAAGAACTTCTTTTCCATTTTTTTTTTTTGCCTGAAGGAAAAGGTTTAGTTCATAAAGAAAACAATGAGCAGAAATTGCTCTCACAAAATGGTTCATGGTTATTTAAAACGAGACCATTTGAAAATAATCAAAGATGTGTACAGTGATTTATAGAGAAAGTTGTTCATTTCAGTGTTATTTATCATATGTTAAACACAGAAACATCCTAAATGGCTTACCATAAAGGATTTGTTGTATAAATTACAGTACTTTCCTTTGATGGACTGCTATACGGCCATTAAAAATCATGTTTTTGGAGAATATTTAATTACTTGAGAAAATGTTTGCAATATTTTTTGAGCAGGGAGAGCAGGTTACAAAGTGGAATACGTAATATGATCATAGTTTATGTCCTTATAACCCAGATAACAGCTGGAACTTCCTAAACTTTGGGATCCAGATAAGATAGGCTCAAATTCCCAATCCCATAGCCTGGGAATGTCAAAGCCTTACCAAGGTTTCTTCAAGATCTTCTTTCTTCAAGAACCTACCTTCTCACAGTTCCTTCTGCTTCTTGTAAGTGACTGCTTCTCTCTACCATTCTGAACTCCATGTGAAATTCAGCCTCCTTGTCTATTTGCAAAACAAAACTTAAAGCAGTAAAATGAACCTTACTGAAGTTCCTCCTGACTTTAGTGGCTTGAGAGTTTCAGTGGGAGAGATGGAGGTGATGCGGGAAGCATTTACTTCACTGTAGTGTGGTGAACAGTGGCCCCACTAGGATATGTTCATGTCCTAAATCCATGAACCTGTGAAGGTGACATTAGTTGGGGAAAAGAGGTCTTTGCAGGTGTAATTAACTTAAGAATCTCTAGATAAGATCATCCTGGATTAGGAAGGACCCTAATTCCAATGACAGTGACACCTTTTTTTTAAAATTGAAGTATAGTTGGTTAATAATGTTGTGTTAATTTCTGGTGTACAGCATAGTGATTCAGATGTATATATAGAGATAGATAGACAGATAGATAGATACAGATATATTCCTTCTCATATTCTTTTTCATTTTAGGCTATCACAAGGTACTGAATGTAGTTCCCTGTGCTGTACAGTAGGGACTTACTGTTTATCTATTTTATCATAGTAGTATCTGAAAATCTCAGACTCCCAATTTCTCCCTCTACCCCTTCCCTCTCCCCCAGGTAACCATAAGTTTGTTTTCTATGTCCAATGACAAGTATCCTTATAAGAGACAGAAGAGAAGACAGAAGGAGACAGGGGTGGAGATCCCATGAAGACGGAGACAGAAAATGGCATTTGGTGCCACAGCCTAGGAGCACCTGGAGTCACCAGAAGCTGAGAAAGACAAGGAAGGTACCTCTCCTAGAGCCTTCAAAGGGAGCATGGCCCGGCTGACACCTTGAATTTGGACTTCTAGTCTTCCAAACCATGAGAAAGTATATTAGCACCAAGTCTATAGTAAGCTGTTAGGGCAGCGCTAGGAAACTAACACAATCACCAAAGTGCACAGAACATCAGAGGGACCTCCACTTCCTCACAAGGGCCCACGTGTCCTCCCACCCTTACCACTGTGGAACATCACTGCCTTCATAGATGCTTTCCCAGGCTTCTCTCACTCTCTCTTTAACCCCCTCCTCTTCGTCCTTCCCTTGTTGTCCATGGACTCCAGCTTCTCCTTCCTCTACCCTGCAGAGTGCTCAGCTCACCGCTCACTCTAGGCCCCAGTCTACATGTTCCCAACTTGCTTCCCTCGCAGACTTCCCACCTCAGTGAGGGCAACGTCATCCCCTTAGAAGTGCAGCACACAAGCATTGGACTTCTCTTGACTCTGACCTTTGACTCAACCCACAACCAGTCCATCAGGAAGTCTTGCTGGCTCTCCCTTCAGAATATATCCACTACTTGACCATTCCACTGCCACCAGCCTGGTCCAAGCACCATCACCTCCTGCCTGGATTGCAGCAACAGCCTCTGAAGAGGTCTCCCTGGTCCCACCCTTATCTCCGTACAGTCTGTTCTCCACCTGGCACCAGGGAAATCCTTTCATAACCTTAGCCCTATCACGTCACTCATCTGCTGAAAAGCTGGCACGGTCTCCCTATCTCACCGGAGTAAAAGCTAAAGCCCTTAAGTGGCTCCAAGGCTGGATGATCTAGTTCCTGACTTCTGTCCTCATTCATTTCATTCTAGTCACAAGGGCCCCCTTGCCACTTCCTCAAACACAGAGACACAACCCTGCCTTGGAGCCTTGCTCCAGCTGCTCTTTCTGCCTGGAATACCCTTGTCCACTTGCTTAATTCCCTCACCTATAATGCCTTCTTCAAGCTATTCTGCTTAATGCACCCTACCCCCACTTCCTCCTACCTCAGCATGCTCTAAATTTTCCCATGAAAATAACCCAAGTAACAAACTCCTGGCAACGACAAAGTCCACAATCTGTGTATCTATCTATCTATCTACCAAAAATGAAAGAGTTGTCATGAGGATGCTGGTATGTTTCTTCCAAATGAAATATGAAATCATATTTTTCCTAACTGGTGCTCATTAAATATAATTTGAGGCATATTACTCAAAAAGAATTCAAATACTTTCATCTGCCCAACTGTTTTGACAATGTGGAATGGCTTTGCCAGTTATATGAGGAGCATTTTCTCTATGTTGAATGAGGTAAATTTTCGGTTGTAAGGTTGTTTTAAAATATATTTAACACACATGATAAGATTAAAGTATTTTATCAAAAATATTGTGTTCACAATATTACATTTGGGTTGAAATGATCATGATTTTGATTTACCCGATCCTGAGTACAGCTAGATAAACAAGATGCTTCTGAATGAAAGAATAACAGTCCCTCCCCAGGGCCATCCCACGGGTAGGCAGGAGACCTTTCTTCTGGTATCTTCTCTCTCTCTTTCCGCATTCCCAACACCCTGTGATCCATGTTGTGGCTTTGGTCCCTGCTTTGCCCCATTTCATGTCCTACTTTCTTACCTAAGGCTCTCTTCCAGCTTCACCTCATTCCATAGGACTTGGGAGAGTGATGCAGGAGCCAGGTATCTTTGGACCCTAGGAGTGGAAGGAAGGAGGAAGATGGCAGCTCTGTGGTCTAGCTTTAGGTTGGGTTGTCTAAGAGATGATCAAATCTTGCAGACTGCCAAGGTTAACCTGCTGACACTCTGGGGTGTTACCCTAGTGAGGAAGCCATCAGGAAAACACAGTGGAAGCAGAAGAAATGGACATAGAGAAGGAGTCCAAGAGATTCTGCAGGACAAAATTAAACTAATGTGAGAATGAAGGAAAACAAGGGAGGTGGCAAAAGGGTACAGCCAATGCCAGATTTTGCTGGAAATAAGGGATCCACTTCTGGACATTAGGTTAAGACAAATGGACCATCCCCATAAATACATCCCAGTGCCAAGTTCATATGTATTTGGGACACATCAGCCCAGGGTTCAGAGCTGAAACCAAGAGAAATGAAGACTTCTTTTAGGTGAAGGATGTAGACATAAAAGAAAAGAGGCTGAAGGATCAATCTTAGGTTTTACTCAGTTAGGAGCTGAGGAAAAAATACAAAGGAGCCAAAGAAAGAAGATGGAGAAGAAGAGATGAAGGAGGGGTGGGGAAGGTGAGGGGGAGGCAGAGAGGAGCATAATTAAGGAGCATCAGTTAAAGGAGAAGGGATTCTATAGGAAAAGGTTAGGATAAGTGATACTGTCAGTGACAGAGAAATTCAAATACACGGTGAGAGAGGAAAGAGTCCTTGCAAAAAGGGAAATCTAAACAAATGGTAATTTTTAATTTGTCTTACCTAACTGAATCCCTAATGAAACATCTGTGCACGAATTGCATTTAGTATCATGTAATGAACTCATAGCATTCACAATATTGCCTTTGGTTTTATAGATGCATCTGAAAAGTATATACATTGCTTTTTAAGGAATGCCACCTGAATGTTCCTTACCAGCAAGGTTGGAGAAATAAAAGGAATTTCATCTCCCTACTGTGCACCATCTATTCGTATTATATTGTACAACAGTGGTCTCTGAGGGAGGAGGACTTTGGGGTATGCTGTGGGTTAGGTAAACACCCACTAAATATTGATGCATGCATAATTAGAATGACTAAAATAATCCTGGCATAAAATCATCCTCACAGTTAGAGGAGAGACAAAATGAAGTAATTTGATCGTGAAAATGAATACAAGTCGACTCTCAATTTTCAATGCAGCTCATTGAAAACCACTTGTTACTCAAATTTCACATTCCCTCCTGGTTTGTGCTTTTTTCCTCGCTCTGAGAAAGAGGGAAGTGAGAGGAGCATCCCAGGGGAAAAGCCATCCTATTGAGATGGTGAAGCAAGACAATCGTGTTTATTTTTCTAATACAATGGCTCCCAAACTTTTGCCTATATTGATTTTGTCACCCATGACACACTTTCATGGGCATCTCCAGGGTAATAGGCATCCTGTCCCCTCCCACTCAAACAACATTGAAATTACAAGACTGGTATTATTGTAGTTGGACTCTTTAACAATTTTATTGAGATGTCATTCACAAATTCACCCATTTAAAGCATACACATCAGTGGTTTTTACTATTCACAAAGTTGTACAACCACCACCACTTTTCATCATCCCCAAAATACCTACTGGTATTTCCTATAATCGCCTCCCAAATAAACCACTTGCACTTGAGTCCTTGCCTCAATGTCTCCTTCTGGGGAAACTCAACCTAGGACATAGTGGTTCTTGCTTACAATTCAATCAGCAGAATTCTTTGCCAAGTCTGTTCTGAGATACATCACCCCCTCTTAAGAAGATGCCCCCTATACTAGAAGGAAATATTGATGGGGTTTGTTCTTCCTTTCCTGAAGGGGATTCAAAAGAAGCAGGTGTGGAGCAGATGTCTCCTGGAGGACCCAGTCACTGTGGGGATGAGAGTCTTTTAGAGCCGGGCTGTTCTACAGCAGTAGGGAGTAGTCAGTAGGACTCCAGTTGGATGATAAATGAAACCACTGCCGTTGTCATTCCTAAAATTGTCTTACCTCTCACTGCACTGTGCTACACATGGAATGGTACTTGGTACACAGCAGGTGCCTAATACATGGTATCACTTAATAAAGATAGTCTTTGCAGACCAAGCTGAGTTCCAGTCCATAAGAAGGGAGAAAAGAGGACAAACCATTTCTTTTTAAGCATGTGATGCAGAAATTGCATACATCACTTCCTCTCATACTGTATAGGCAAAAACTTAGTCACATGGGCACATCTAGCTTCAGGGGAAGAAGATAAATGTAGTTTTTATTCTGGATGGTCATGTGCTAATAAAACCCTAATTTTATGGAAGAAGGGAAAGATACATTTTGGGTAACGACTAGCCATCATCCAAAAAGCACATGTTGGTTTTGTCAGTTGGTATAGCGTGTTCTTTGGCTATGTGCCAGAAATCCTTTCTCTTTAGAAAACCACATCTGACATGTTCTCTAATAATCTTTCTCTGTTCAGCGGTTGGATGAATAATGGCCCCCAAAGATATCCATGTCCTAATGCCTGGAACCCGTGAACGTTACCTTCCATGTCAAAAGGGACTTTGCAGATGTAATTGAGTTAAGGATCTTGAGACACAGAGATTATTCTAGATTTTCTGGGTCCTAAATGTATTCACAAGTATCTTTAGAAGAGGGAAGCAAAGGAAGTTTAAACTATAGAAGAGAGAGAAGGTCATGTGACAACCATAGAATCAAAGAGAGATTTGAAGCCTTAAGTTACTGACTTTAAAGATGGAGGCAGGGGCCATGAGCCAAGGAATGCAAAGAATATGGTTCTGTCAGCTGCAAAAGACAAGGAAACATCTCCAGAAGGAACCAGAGCTGCCAACACCTTGACTTTAGCCCAGTGAAATTGATTTCAGATGTGTAGCCTCCAGAACTGTAAGATAATAAATATGTATAATTGGACATCACCAAGTTTGTAATAATTTGTTATAGCAGCCATAGGAAACTAATACACCACCTCCAGGTGGATGATAATCCAGTCTCAGTCAATCAGACTATATCCTCTCCAGCTATAATGATTAGTTAACAGATAATCACATGACCCACAACTGTCCAATCAGTCTTACCTGGGACTTTTGCTGGAAGTAACAGAAAAAAAGAAAACAAACAAACAAAAAAAAACAGTCTTTCTCAAGGATCCAAAGCTAAGGAAGTTGCTAGCTTTAGTTGTCAATGAATCCCATGTTGTTGTCACAGGAAAAGAACAACCAAAGAGTAGCAAGGGGAGCTGAGAAATGGGGAGACAGAGTTCTGATGATGTTGGAGACCCTGGAACTAGATCCACTTTTTGAGCTTCCAGTTACAGGAGCCAATCATTTCTACTTTTGATTTACCTGTACTGGGATGGATTGCTATCGTTTGCATCCCAAAGAGACCTGATTAACATGGTTGGTATCCACATTCTTCAATCTCTGAAAACAGTAAAGAACAAAAGTGGCAGAGGTATGCTGTGCTATCACAGGGGGAAATTTGTGTCCTTCTAACAAATCTCCAAATTCTTGAGCCCTGAGCAGAGAGCCCTTGGACTAGACACTCAAAATAACATGTAGTTTTAATTATCACTATTTAAACACAGTTTAATCAGAGAAGGAGAAAGAAAAAAACATTGACCCAAATAGGATGCCTGATCATTCGGAATAAGTACTATAAATGCTTATAAAAGAATGTTAAGATGCCTAATTGCTGTATAAATGAAATATAAACATTCATTTTGTGACTTGCAGCGTTCTTTATTAGGTAACAGGGAAAAACAACGTATCAAATGCACTATAAGTGATAAGTGCTTGTTCCCTTTTCTAAAACAAACCAATTCTTGAAACTATTAACCACCATTTAAATGTAACTATTTTTTCCTATTTATTTATCCCTTTTAATTTTTGTTATTAGTGGAAGAAAATAGATCTATGCAGGAGCCTGAGCAGCACAGTGGTACGAGCATGGAGTTGGGAGAGATTTGGAATCTGAAGCCTTGACTTTCAACCCCAGCTCTGTCAATTACTTGTTCTGTGATCTTCCTTGGATAAGTTGCTGGACTTCACTTGGCTCCCAGGTATAGCATGAGACTACTCTAAGGAGTCTCTTCCCCACATCTGAGCATTGTAGGGATAAATACCTTTTAGGGCAGTATCTCTCAGTCTTCACAGTGCATAGGAATTCCCTGGTGACCTCAAAGTTAGCTAAAATTTTGCAAGAATTTGGCAGATTCTTCTTAGGTCTGGAGTGGGACCTGAGATCTCCATTTCTAATAAGCTCCCAGGTGATGCTGATGTTCCTGCTTCACACTTTTGGGGAGTAAGGCTTTAGGGTGTCTCCCAGGCTCACTCACAACGATTTCCCTTCTCTACAAACTGCTCCAATTTTTAGTGATGGGCTATTAATGGTAGTTTTTGTACCCTCTTGCCATAGCTGATTATAGTAGGGGTGATTTCTGACCCAACCTGGGCCGAAAGAAGGTGTCACCTGCAAATCTGCTTTTGAATAGAGACGACCAGAGATGTACATTCACCTGCTCATTTATTAAGTAATTCTTTTTAAATGCTTTCTATGCCAGATGCTATAATGGGCAATGGAAATAGACCAGACAATAAAGCTCTGTACTCAGAGAGATTTCACTCTAGGGATGTACAAGATAATTTCAGGTAAGCCAAGTGCTGTGAAGTGATTGGAGATTGTCAAGGGTTGCAGGAGACCTACTTTAAATGGAGATGTTTGGGAAAGCCAAGCTCTTGCTTCTCTTTCTGCAGGCACTTTGGAGGCCACATGTTGAAGACAATGACATAACAAATGAAGGAAGGTCAGGTCCCTTGTGATTATGTGCAGGAGAGCCACTCTCTCCTTCCCTGCAGATTAAGTGGACTGTGATGAGAGTGAGAAATGAACATTTATTGCATTTAACCACTAAGATTTCAGGGTTTATCTGTTATAGAAGCTAGCACTGCTTACCATAAATACATAACATTGTTCAACTCTTTCTGAGACTCTCAAAGTTGCCTTTTTCACTGAAATCAGCTAGAGCCATTCTCTACTACTTGAAATCCAAAGAAACTTGATACAATTTCTGTGAGATTCTGATGAGCTACTAGGTATAGTGAAGTATAAAGTGTTCATCTGTGAGGATTTGTAACTGTAAATTGATTTTTCTGAAATGTATCCACTTTCTGGATATATTATTGAGGGAAAAAACTAAAAAAGCATTGACATATAAATTCACACTGAGGTCAATTTCTTTCTCTATTGATTTCTATCTTAAAGTTCTTGTTCAAACTTTTACAAAATCAACTCCCTAAATTGCAGTGGAAACTAAGAAATTAATTATAATGTTTATAATTTTCCCTTAAAACATGAGTGCTTAGATTTTTAAGAGTCCTTGGTGGCACAAGAATATTAACATTCAAATTTGCTACACTTCTTATGGGCTATCAACTTGCAATAAATCTGGGTATCCCTCAGAGGATGCTGAAATTCCCTAGAGGATCTCTCTTCCATACTGCATGCTCACAAGAGTCTTTTCTTCCTTGGCTACTGGTCCCAAGAGCATGTTACTGGTCCCCTCACTAGACTTCTTCTCCTCTTCTAATCTTTGTGCATTTGGAGCAGCCAGAGAAAAACTGTTCCTTAAGACTACTTGGTACAACCGTATCTCAGTCTCCTAGGACTTATGGCTAGATTGCAGTTGAGGATAAGACAGACAAGATCAGAGAGGAAAGATTAGAGAAGCCGACGGTAGGGACTTAGCTTTCATTTCATGGCCTTCACTAATTTTTATATCCCAGTGCTGGAGCTTTTCCTTGTGACTTTGTGTTCTCAGTGAAAACTGAGCAGTAAATGACTTACTTCATATGAGCCTCTTTGAGTATGGATGTGGCAAGAGCAACGTATGAAGTCAAAACCCCCATCCTTTGATCCAACAAAAAGGAAACCTCCCCAGCTAGGGGTCAATTCACATGTGTGTGTGTGTGTGTGTGTGTGTGTGTGTGTGTGTGTGTGTGTACAGAGCCTGCAACTTTCCATAGAACCAGACAACTGATGAGGAGACATAAGATGAACCTCTCTGGGAAACCTTTGAATGAGCCTGCCAACGTTCCTTTCTACATGACTTTTCTTTGGCTGCTTCAGCAGCAAAAGTTAGTCTTAGCATTATTGCCTGCTCAGTGATCAGAATAAGTGGAACTGGAAAAATAGGGGAAATTGGGGACACTGGAAAACATATGGATATACAAAAATCTGGAAACAAAGATAGAGATTTTTAAAAATACATGGGGAGCAAATACTCAGGAGTCTCGAGAGCCTCATCCATCCATCCATCCATCCATCCATCCATCCAACCATCCATCCATCCATCCAAGCAATAACTGATTCAGCCGAGTTCCTCCTATTTATCTGGCATTGCCTGTGCTCTGTGTTGGTGGCACACAAAGTGGGAGGTGGAAGTGTGAAGGCAGAAATAGCAGGTAGGGACAGCAGTAGACGTGCCCTGAAAGGGCTCCCGCGAGTCTGGAACGCACGCGTTGGGCACGTCGGGGAGATTCATGAAGTGAACCTGATGCCCCAGCACAGGTGATGGTGGATGAGAAACCTACACATCATAAAGATGCCGAGACCTCCGAGTTTCCTAGAGAGGCCCGGAAGTGGCACCAGGAGGCCGGTCTCACAGCTCGGGCGCCGAGCGGGGGCGGCGGCAGGCATATGAGTCCGGGGCCGTCCTGCCTCGCGCCACCTCGGCGCCGCTGTCTTCTGCCGCCACTGTGAGTGGACCTGGGTTGGGCAACTCCTCCTGTGCGGGAACCCGGGCTGGGCTGTCGGGGGCGCCCAGGCTCGCGCGCGCGTCGGGGGCTGCGGAGGGCGGCCGCGCTGGTACCTGCCGGTGGCAGTCCAGGTGGGGCGAGCGCCGTGGCCGCAGGGACGGGGCGTGGTCGTGAGGGATGCAGACCTCAGTCCTCCCGTTTTTAGTTCTTTTGAATACCAAGTGGGCGGGCTCAGCGTGGCTTTCTAGAATGTCGCGAAGACCTCCAACACTCGCTAGCTTCTGTTTTTTTTTTTCTTTTTCTTTTTTTAAAGATACCCGGCCCCAAGCTCAGAGCTGCCTGCAGGCATCTGTATCCAGCTAGACTTGAGTCACATCTTTTATTTTCATCACACTTTGGGGGGAAAGATTACCTTCTTGGTGACAAATAATTTTGGATTTCCATTTAAGTGGCCATATAAGTTTCCTATATAAAATGAACGTATTTATTGTTAAAAGGTAAGTAGACTTAAATAAAACACAGTAGGGAAGTAATAGTACCAGAGATACCAGGTGTGGCAGAAATTATGAAGGTGGTAAGTGACCTGTCCCAACCCGGCTGGGGGCGTCTACAGACCTGGCTTCAAGTCCTGGGTCCCAGCTCAGCCACTGACACCTGCATCATTTGTAGGCCAGTTTCGTTTCATTTCTTTTCTTCTCTTCTTTTTTTTTTCTCCAGCTTTAATGAGATATAATTGATACATAATATTGTGTAATTTTAAGGTGTACACCGTGAGGACTTGCTGCACATGTATTGTGAAATGATAACCACAGTAAGGTTAATTGACATCTCCATCACCTCACATGATTACAGTTTTTTGTGTATGGTGAGAACTTTAAGGATCTACCCTCTTAGCAACTTTCAGTCTATGATACAGTATTGATAACTGTGATCATCATACTATTTATTAGATCCACAGAACTTAAATCTGTCTTACAACTGAAATCGAATACCCTTTGACCAACATCTACTTACCTCCCCCACCCCCCAAGCCCGTGGCAACCACCATTTACTGTTTCTATGAGTTAAGCTTTTCTTAGAATCTTTGTATAAGTGATATCATGCAGTATTTGTCTTTGTCTGACTTATTTCACTTAGCATAATGCCCTCAAGTTACATTTGTGTTGTCACTAATGGTAGGGTTTCCTTCCTTTTTTAAATGGCTTGAATAATATTCCATTGTGTACATATATATTTATATATATACCCTGTATTTTCTTTATCCATTCATCCATTAATGGGCACTTAGGTTGTTTCCATGACTTAGCTATTGTGAATAATGCTGCAATGAATATGGAGGTGCAGTGCAGGTACCTTTTCAAGATAAGGGTTTCATTTACTTTGGAGATAGATAGATAGATAGATAGATAGATAGATAGATAGATAGATAGATAGATGCAGACAAGGTTCTTAACCTCTGAGCTTTTTCCTCATATCTGAAAAGCTGAGGATAATAACTACCTCAGGAGATTATCCTGAGGCTTCAGTGGTAAACCTTAAAGCAGCTAGCCCATAATAAATAAATGTAGCCATAGTTGTTATTTTCATTTCAGCAAGGAGGAAACAGCATCAGAGAAGTTCAGGGACTTGCCCAGGGTCACACAGGGAATTGGTGGGAGAACCAAGTCTAGGACCCGGATTCTCTGATTTCTAATGTAGGAAGTTTAGCCCTGCCTCCCCACTCCCTCTGCTTCTTCGGAGGGGATGGAGTGCCTACTGCCTGCCCCTCTGGAAATTGGAATGGTCCCTGTCAGGTTGTAGAATATGTGAGGTGTGAAAGCCCCTGTGGGACCCAGGTCAGTGTAGACTTGGCTGCTTCAGTCAGAGACCCTGCACAGCCCAAGAGCTTGGTGTGGTTGACGTGTAAGCTGTGGAGTCAAGACGCACGTGGGTTCCAACAGATACAGGTCTGTGCTCTCCTGTTTACTAGCAGTAGTGAATGGGATCAACCAACTAGTACTCGCTTCACAAGGCTGTTAGAGGCATCAAAGGAAACGACTCGTGGGAAAGGCCTGGCACCACACCTGGCACACAATACGTGCTTAATAAATGACAGCTGAGAGTGCTTTGCTGTGTTGAAGTGGCAGATGTGCAGCCCTAGAGAGGGGAGGAAGTCCAAATGTAGGACTTGCAGGTACAGCGGAAAAGGGCATTCGAAAAGGCTGCAGAGTACTCATCACACTTGGACTTACTGGGTTTAGGATCCGCCAGATACTCCTTGTCCCTGCAGACATTCACAGAGAAATGACCAGTGCTTGCATGGAGTTTCTCTGGTAGTTTGGGAAGCAGATGAGAAATGCTTATAAAATTGTTTACTTTTATCATAAGCATCATGAATAACTGCAAGGATCTTTTGTGCAACAACTATCTAGGTAAAAGGAGTCTGAGTTGGTAGCTGGACAAGAAGATAAAGCAATGAGAATTAGACAGCTTCCTTGCCACCTCCAGGCATTTTCAAAACGTGTGCAAATACCCCTATTTGTTAAGAGTATATCAACTTCCCACTTAATGCTATGCCCTTAATTTTCTTTCCAAATGTGTTTGGCCTTTTATGTTTTACACCTCACATCCCTTTTTCCTGTACCAAGGTGATTCTCCTTGTCGTCTCTAACTACTTCTTCATCTCTGCTGCCTTGACTGCTTTGTGTTAAACACATAATTTTCAGATCATGTTTGGAATTTGAACAGCACCATTTCTAAGCCCCCTAGCCTCAATATACTTTCCTGGTCTCAGTACAGTAAAAGAACACTTACCTGTTGCTTCCAGTCAGTACTTGGGCACTAATTTAAAATACTCCATCATCGGGTTAAACTCCCTGGACATATTTTTATCTTCCCTAAAGTAAATACAGTAAATTTTTATTTTCGTGTAAACCATCCTCAGTTCTCCTCACTGTTCCATACTCTAGTGGTGCCTAGATTTGTATATTGCATTGTAATACCAGAGGGTTAGTAGCATCACCCTCTTGACCCCTCCAGATGAAGGAACTGTGTGCGTAAGCTAGGGTTCTCATTACTGATCTTTCACATTTAATTAAGTCTTTGTAAATCTAAAGTACTCCTAGTCATTTTTATGAGTTTCTTCTCATACCTTCCCTGGGAGATGTCAACTTTATTACCCTCATTTTACTATTATCAAGGCGTCTGGCAGATTTTAAGTTTTATTTGTTCTTGTTTGCAATTAAGATTCTTTTTTTTTTTTTTTTTTGATCATGTACTTAACCTTAACCTGTATCTGCTCAAATGACTGCTCAGGTCAAATGCAATCCTCCCCACCCCCAGCCAGAGGAAAGCATTACTGCACAAAATCACATTTTGGAAGAGCCTTAAAGCAATTGAGATTATAAACACTGGTCTGAGTGCCCAGCCCTAGAAGGAATCATATGGAAATTCAATAATAAAACAGAAGCTGCGAAATAGTAAAAAAATCAGGCAGCTGATTGAAGGAAAATTGTGTATACTCTTTCTCCCTTCTGGCCTAGTGTTCGTGAGAATTTCTTTCAGTTTCCTGCGAAATGTGTCTGCTGCGATTTTTCTGTGCTCGTTGACACAGGGAGCCAGGAAAGGAGGAGATGACTCCCGGGTGGTGTCATAAATGGCTGGCAACCCACGGAGATGCCACTGACCTAGTAGATAACCTTCTTTTCATTGCTGTTTGCCTTGCCGAATTACTAATTCTTCTTTACTGGTTGCCACTTGTCTGACCCTCCTGATCAGGTCACTTGTACCAGTTCTTACCTCAGATCACTATGGAGTGAGTTTAGGGGAAATGAGGAGTAGCCTGAATAGGCCTGACAGGTACTCTGAAGCATGAATAATTGGAACTTGTATATTCCCGGCGTGATTAATGTGCACATGAGCCACGACTGACCCATTGTCTTATGACTGGACTGAAATGTGCAATTTTAAAAACAAAGAGTAATTAGAGACGAGGAGGAATTTCTGTTGGAAAAATTTCACCTGGACTCTTTGAGGCCTTGTCCATTTCTGATTTCCTTACAGGGCAATTCTTATGGAGATGTAAAGAATACCTCACCCTGTGTTATCTGGCATCCTCTTAATGAAAACCCTGTTAACCAACCAGAACATTTCTGAAACCTGTGCCTGCTGTTTTTATTAAGGACATCACTGCCCTCAGACTTGGCTGGGCACTGTCTGCTAATTATCCTAATTTCAGCTGAGCACACTGGTGTTTCACCGTCACCAATAACCCTCTGGCCCAGATCCTTATCACCTCTTGCCTAGATTCTTGCCCACTTCCAAGTTCTCCCTCCTCCAGGGAGAGCTTAATCTTTCACAAGGACCAAAGTGAGCCCACTGTTCCATAAGCCCACAAAGACCCTGTTGTCCACAGAACAGATTTCAGGCTCCCTCAAAGGGGACTCAAAGCTGTCTCCAAGCCAACTCCAGGCCATCTTTCTGCCCTAGATCACCAGCCACAAACCTTGGCAGCAATTTGAATGCCCCATATTAGTTGCTCAACAAAAGCCACCCCTGTTGCTCATCTGTTCATTTATGAAGCTCCCTCAGTCTGCCCACACCCGCCCGATGTCCCAGTTCAGCTCTAATGCTCAGCCCCTTTTTTTAATTGAGGTATAGTCAATGTACAATGTTATGTTAATTTCTGGTATACAGCATAGTGATTCATTTATACATGTATATTTCTTTTCATATTCTTTTTCACTATAAGTTACTACAAGATATTGAACACAGTTCCCTGTGCTATACCTTGTTGTTTACCTATTTTATATATAGTGGTTAGTATCTGCAAATCCCAAACTCCCAATTTATCCCTCCCTATCCCCTTTCCCCGCTGGTAACCATAAGTTTGTTTTCTATGTCTGTGGGTCTCTGTTTTGTAAATAAGCTCATTTGTGGTTTTTTTTTTTTTTTAGATTCCACATATAAATTATATCATATGGTATTTTTCTTTCTCTTTCTGGCTTACTTCACTTAGAATGACAGTCTCCAGGTCCAAACATGTTGCTGCAAATGGCATTATTTTCTTCTTTTTTATGGCTGAGTAGTATTCCATTGTATAAATGTACCACAGCTTCTTTATCCAGTCATCTACCGACATTACATTTAGGTTGCTTCCATGTCTTGACTATTGTGTATAGTGCTGCTAATAACATTAGGGGTGCATGTATCTTTTTGAAGTAGAGTTACTATTATTATTTTAGTGTAGAAGCAGAGGGATGGAGAAGCAAGACCTCCTGAGCATTGAGCACATGCAGTACTCAGAAGATTTCCCGGGTGAGGAGAATATGGTTTGCTACACAAAGGACATTTCCCTCCGCTTTTTTTTTTTTTTAATGTAGGGTTAATAAAATACCAGCATTAAACTATGCTGCAGTGTGCTGTTTTAAACCAAAATGTTAGAAATTTGCTTTAAAGTTCTCTTTGATTTTTCTGGTGTATGTGGGAAAATGCTTCCTCTACCAAATTTGAACGAATTCTTTTCAAAAAGGCCCTAATGTTTTCCAAAGATTAAGACTAATGTCTTACATTTAGAGAGTGTTTATGGTTACTAAAGCACTCCCAGGTATGTTACCTTATTTAACCTTCACACTGACCTTGTCAGGCAGCCAGGGCAGATACTACCTTCCCATATTACATGGGAAGAAATGTAAAGTCCAAGAAATGAAAGAAAAGGGGTAGGGAGGAGTTGGCTAATGTCACAAAGCCATGCCTGGAACCCAAGTCTTAGCATTTCTTCCTACTAGAGCATACTGCATTTTTGTTTCTGGTAACCCCAAATGAGGGATAGTCACATTTGCATTTGTATCAGTAACAGTGTTGCATACTTCTTTATAGGTCCAGTTATCTTTGACTGTCATATATGGACTCCCAAAAATCTCCGAAGGAAACGATCCTCATTACTGGAGGAGTTGGCTATTTTGGTTTCCGGTCAGTGCATCTATAAAATATGTCCATGGAATTGTTTTAGTGGTGGTTGCTGGGAAAAGTATAGCTTTCAACTCTGACATTAGTGCAGGGTAGACTTTTACTTGTTTGTATGTTGTTAGACCACGAAGGGACTATATTGCCCACAGCTCAGATACCGAAATTAAGAATTACAGATATATTCCCCTTTAAGAAAAATTCTTTATAAAAACCATTAAATTGGGGAAGGGAGATACTCGCATCACCAAAAACAATTTAAAATAATGGCTGTTGTTCCACAATTATGTTATCCTTCATAAATATTCCAAAGAATGGTTGATGGGCCCGAGAACAGGGGTGGAAAAAAGGTAACATGTAGACACCACTGTCTTTGAAGATTAAATTATAATATCTCTCTTATTATAATTTAAGTAGATGTGAGGATTCTCACTTTTGAATATTTGCATAAGTAAGACTTGTACCAATGAACATGTAAAGGGAGGAACTCAGGATAAGCCAAGAAGATTTGGAAAATTATTTTACATGCTTTCCTAGGCATAGCTTAATAGTGATTTGATTTTTCTTTTACTCTTTCTTATTTCAGCCTAGGCTGTGCCATGAACCAGAACGGAATCCGTGTGCTTCTGTTTGACATCAGAAGCCCTGCTCAAACCATTCCAGAAGGAATCCAGTTTATACGCGGAGACATTCGCCACCTCTCTGACGTAGAGAAAGCCTTCCAGGATGTGGATGTCTCGTGTGTGTTCCACACTGCCTCTTACGGTATGTCAGGGCGGGAGCAACTGAATCGAAACCTGATCGAAGAAGTCAATGTGAGGGGCACAGACAACGTCCTCCAGGCTTGCCGGAAGAGAGGGGTGCCACGGCTTGTTTACACCAGCACTTGCAATGTCATCTTCGGAGGTCAAGTTATCAGAAATGGAGATGAATCTCTGCCTTATCTGCCTCTTCACCTCTATCCTGATCACTACTCTCGGACCAAGGCTGTTGCAGAGAGGAAGGTGCTGGAGGCCAATGGCTCAGCCCTGGAGAGGAGTGACGGGGTGCTGAGAACCTGTGCTCTGAGACCAGCTGGCATCTACGGGCCTGGGGAACAAAGGCACCTCCCCAGGATCGTGAACTACATTGAGAAGGGCCTGTTCAAGTTTGTGTTTGGAGACCCCAAGAATCTGGTTGAATTTGTCCATGTTGATAACCTGGTGCAGGCTCACATTCTGGCTTCAGAGGCCTTGAAAGCTGACAAGGGCCACATTGCCTCTGGGCAGCCCTACTTCATCTCAGATGGCAGACCTGTGAACAACTTTGAGTTCTTCCGGCCTTTGGTTGAGGGCCTGGGCTACACATTCCCATCCATCCGCCTGCCCGTGACCCTCATCTACTGCTTTGCTTTCCTAACCGAGATGGCCCACTTTGTTCTTCGTCGACTCTACAACTTCCAGCCCTTCCTCACCTGCACTGAAGTTTACAAAACCGGTGTCACACATTACTTCAGCCTAGAGAAAGCCAAGAAGGAGCTCGGCTATGAGGCTCAGGCCTTTGACTTTCAGGAGGTAGTGGAATGGTTTAAAGCCCACGGTCATGGCAGAAATCCTAGAAGCCGTGACTCGGAGGGCCTTGTTTGGGACGGGCTGTTGGTCTTACTCTTGGTGACAGTGGTCTTCATGTGGCTCTACCCTGTGATTCTTTCACTGTGAAGGAAGAGCCAGAAAGCTAAAAACCAGGAGCTGATCACACTTGATGAGGTGGTTTTTCAAGAAATGCTGGTTTTCATAGATAGATAGGTAGATAAGTAGGTAGGTAGGTAGATAATAGCTACCTGGTGCCAAATTTGGGTTCCTCAACTTGCTACTTAGGAATAGATTCTTGGATTAAGTCTTTATTTCTTACCTCCTTGCACATATCTGGAAGGGAGACAATAGAAGCAAAAATGAATTTGAGATTTCGTTCCTTGGGTCCTCCTTCTTTAGATGGGTACAGTGGAAGCCATTTTGAAGCCATAGAGCTGAACTTCCTTAGATGGGAAATGTTTTACTTGAATTTCTCAGAAGCCAAAAATTATTTATTTCCGTTCCATACACTCTGCCAAAACATACACTGAAACGAGAATGGCAAAATGCTAACAGACTTGAGGCTGTGTGGAAAAACACCAAATCGGGTTTGATCCCTACAGCCTAGCCCTCTGAGAAGATGATGACGGTTGCAGGGGAGGCCTTTGCTATTGACAGCATACATTTTGGGTCTTTGTGATAGACGGGTATTATGCCTATGTGACCTCATGCTAATGTGTGCCATTGAAACAAACAGGCCTTTACCTTACCTCACAGGATTCTTTTGAGGATTAAATTAGGGAAGGCATATCAAGTGCCACTCAACACACATAAGCACACATATTTTTATTCATATTGTTAGTCTACATTCCTTATAAGGGTTTTCTTCCTCGAGGTGTTCTGCTTAGATGGTGCTATTGCTACTGACCTTTCTGGAATGCCTTTGTGGTGTACCCTTGGAGTCTGTAA
Source organism: Camelus bactrianus (assembly GCF_048773025.1). Taxonomy (NCBI): domain Eukaryota; kingdom Metazoa; phylum Chordata; class Mammalia; order Artiodactyla; family Camelidae; genus Camelus; species Camelus bactrianus. The sequence goes on from NC_133547.1 coordinate 51,193,341, forward strand.
CAAGTGTGTTTAAATAGATGCAGTGTTTGTAAAGTTTTGGTCTCTGAGGATAGATTGAAGTGTAGGAAACAGCTAAAAATCAGAGGATTAATGAGGATACTGAAACTAATGATGCCATTTGTAATTAAAAAATAGAGCATCGCTCTCAACTAATAGACTGGTTTTCTTACTGGGAGGAATTTCGGTTCTCTGAAGGCCACTTCCAATGAGGAATGTTCTGAACAATGGCGGCATTGTCTAGCCACCCAGTGGGACTGCTGTGACACATGTTCTGCTGCACCATTGCATAGGAACCGAAGTGGAAGGAAGACAGAGAGTCTTGACCCATTCCATGATTACAGCTACCAGAAGGACAGTGTTCAAACATCATAAAAAGGATGGATTGCTGTGGAAGGTAATGTTAGAGTCATTCTGAGAGGAAGAGTATACAAGATGAACAGTCCCTGGTGCATGTTGCCTGGGTGTTTTGGGAAAAGTGCTCAACTTGACCCCAGAAGACCTGTGACTATGAATATCTTGTGTGGCCTTAACCAAGAGACTGAAGCTTCCATATGCCTCAGTCACCTCATTTGGGAAACAAGAATGACTATATCTGCCTCTTCTATAAACCCACCTACCCACCTCACAGATAAAACGAGACATATTAAAAGTACTAATAATATATAAACTACAGCATAAATATGAGATGGTGGTAGTGATTTTTTTTGTGAAATATGTGTAGAGTCTTCTATATCATGAGCTGGTTTTGCTTTTTAGTCTGGGATGAACATGAATGAGTACCTACAGCATATCTAACATACCAGGTGCTGAAGGGCAAGTTTCTCTGTCCTTTACAGACTTACAGTCCAGTAAGGACCTGGTGTACTCACTCCAGAAGGTGACTGAGGGAACAGGTAAGAACAGGAAAATTGAGAGCTATCACACACTTAAAAAACATGTTTTTAATGAAGTCCTTCAAAAGAATGATAGATACATCTCAGTTTACTTAAACCAAGTGTACTGAGCAGAGTGGGGTTTTGCTTGGTTTTTTGTTTTTCTTTCCATAGTCAGGATTGACATATAGACTTTCTTGTCATCCAGATGAGACATTTGGCCATTCCACAATGTTTGACACAGTTGTCCGTGCTCTCCTTGAAACATAGTTCATTTACTCTTCATGAACTCACTCTTCTGGCCTCTCTCCTTGTATTAATTATTTACTGCTACATAGCAAATTACCCCAAGACATCCCATCTTGAAACAACAGACATTCCCTCCTTTTCTATGGGGCAGGTGTTTGGATGTGGCCTACCTCACTAAGCTCTTGCTTAGGGTCCCATGGAGCTTATGTCATGACATCAGCTGGCACTCCTGTCATCTGAAAGTTTGAAGCTGGAGGATCCACTTCCAGGATAGTTCATCCAGGTGAGTATTGGCAGGAGACCTCAGGTCCTCACCATGTGAGCATCTCTGTAGGACTGCTTGAATGTCCTCATGTTGTGGCAACTGGCTTCCCACAGCACAGGCAGTTCAAGTGGAGCAAGGTGGAAGCAGCAGTGTCTTTCATGACTTACCCTCGGAAGTCTCATGCTGCACCCCACACTATACTGTTTACACAGGTCAGTCCTTTTCAGTCGGGGGTGGGGGAGCTACCCAAAGGTGTGAACACCAGAAGGAGGGGGAACATTGCAGGCCATCTTGGCAGCTGGGCTCTCGGCTCCACTCTTTGACTCATCCTTCGTTCTCCACGAAAGGTAGCCCCTATTTACAGCCACATAGTTTTCTCAACCTGCTTCCACTCAGTAGAATTTTGGGGATCCAAAGACCTCCTTACCTTTTGTTCCATATCTCTTTCAGTCCAAGCTGGTAGTGTTACTGCAAATAGAATTATTTTGAACACTTTTTGTGTCTCCTATGAGTCTTACTGCAGTTCACTCCATTAAGCAAGAGCCACACCCACAAATTTCTTGGAAATACATTCTCCACCTTGGGTATCTGCTCAGACTGCTGAGGGACATGGCCTTTAAGTTTCTTAGAAATCTTATTGTTTGAATAGCCCTCTAAGGCACCACCTTAGGTCTCTCTTAGGTCATAAAAGATTATAGCCATGACCTTGGTTATACACTGTCACTTCCACAATAGATTGGCTACAGGTTAGCCCACCTCCATGTGGAAGAGACTGACTACTCAATGACACAAATAGCAGGAGGTGGGGATAACTGGACGCCACTTTGGCATCTGCCACCACACTCCCGCATCTCATCAGTTTTCTTACCTCCTTCACACCAATTTTACTTGGTAGATTTCTTCAGTGCTTAGTACTCGGCCCTCTGTTAACACTGTAATTTCTCCCTATGTGATCTTATCCAAGCCCCTGGCTTTAATTTCCATCTCCATTCCAGATGTATACTGCTAGATTTATAGTTCCAGTCCAGATCGTTCTTCTGAGTCCCAGGCCCATCTGCCCAGCTACCTCTGCACCTCTGCCTGGATATTTCACATGCATCTTTTAGTTAACATATCCAAAACGGGAAAAAAAAAAATCCAAAATGGAATTCACAATCCCTCCAAATTCTTACAGGGTTCCTTTCCGTAGTCAGTTGTCACCAGTGTTGAATTTCTTGTGCCAGAAATCTGGAATAATCTTTGATCCCTGCCTCCACTTAACCTGGCACCCCTAGTCCACCTTTAAACCCTTGATCTTGCTTTCTGCTCAAGCCCAGTGTACAGGATTCAATAATAGTCTCTTTCATCTTTCATCTGCATCCACTTCTGCATTCCCTCAATCAATTCTCCACATGCCAAGCAGAGTGATCCAATAAAGATATAAATCTGTGTCATTTCCCTGCTCATAACTCTCCATAGGTTTAGGTTGCAAATCCTTAATGTCACCCAAGAGACTGCCTGATGTCCCGCCTTCTGCTCCCTGCTCACCTCACACCTGCCTTCTTTACCCAACTACACTGGCTTCTTGCAGGTTCCTGGGTTCCAAGCTTCTCTCTCTCACACATACCCATTTTGGCCCGTGTATGTTCACTTCATGTCTCAGCTTAAGTCTCTTCTTCCAGGGGCCTTCCATGAGCTGAACAATTTAGGCTTGGTCCTGCTATGAGCTCTTACAGAACCCTGCTTTTCTTTTATAGCCTGTATCACAACTGTCAGAGTTTGAGTAATTATTTGCGGAATGCCTGTAAGCTCCATGAGGGGGGAGTTTTGTCTTGCTTGCTCTCATATCCCTAATGCCTAGGAGCTCAATACTTACTCCACAAATCAGTATTTGTTGAGTGAATACTGTTTTTCCCTCTAAAGGTGAATACCCCCTTTCTGGCACAAACATAGTTGTTTTTTTGACTCTCTTGAAGACTGGAAATATCCAACCTACTAGAACCATGTGTTAACTAAGCCAAGAGTCTGGTAAATAAGGAAGGTCATTCTGCATATGATGTGGTGGTGCTCCCTCCACATCTCAGCTGAAAACTGACCACTTTAAAGAATTCTATTATCTGGAAGGTAGCTCCTTTCCTTTCTAAGGTCAGGAGATATTGCAGTGAAGGAATTCTATTATTCAAGAGTTCCCAACTTCCCTCTCCTTCCCTCAGCCTTGGACTGAATCCCCAAACCTGCTTAGAGCTATGTTACGATGCTTACACTTGTGCATTTGGGGGCTCTCCCAGACGCCTGAGCATAAGCCACCCAGCACTGCCTCCACTCCAAGCACTGCTTCCAAGGAGTAGGAGGACAGTTGTCCGTAAGTCTGCTGGAGCATCACACCATGTGACAGAGAGTCATGGAACCCAAAGGTAATGCCAAAACTAACCATGTCTGTGAAAAGGAAGAGGGGTACAGGCCTGTCAAAATACATGATTTCCTTAGTGCTGCTCTGGATTCATGGGTGGCAGAGGGTGGCACGTTATGAACTGTAGCAATTACTGAATGGCAAATGACTAATTTTGGCACCAAATTACCTTGGCTATAGTTATTTCTCAAGCCTACAGAGTAGGTCTAGGATTTTCCTTGCAAAAGAAGTTTTTAATTTCCTAAATCACCTAACATGTTGATCGTAAGAAAGCCGGTATTGCTTTGCCATAGATTTAATCCGTTTACTAACAATTGTTGGGGCACCTTCTGCCCTGTATTCCTTGCCAGTCCCCAGCCGTTCACCTAGCCTTACAGAAGGGGTAGAAGACCTAGCCTGCAGAATTACCCTTCCCGCCCCAACTCAGCTGTGCACCCTGGGGCTAATGGCCCACCTGTTAATTGGCCTTAGCAGCCAACACCAGCAGTTGATGTTTTAGTAAAATTGCCGTTGTTTGCTAGCATCCCTTGCTGTGGAGGATGATCTCCCACTTCCCCCTTTTTGATGAGAGAAACTCATTCCCCACCCTTCCAAGGGCCGACCTCCACGTACAAGGCGTGGCCAATCAGAAGACGGCCATCCTTCTGACCGCCATCATTGGGCCAAGGTGGGCCAATCAGCGGGCTCTTCTCAACTTGCCTTCCGAAGCGCTAAGGGGATGTACTCTTTCTGCTGGGATGGCTTCGTTGGGGAGGGTGAGTTCTGGTGTGGCTGTGGACTCTCCTACCACCAAAGGAAAGGCCGAATTCTGATAGTGTTTGGGTTCCTGGCTCCAGCTTTAAGTACAGCATAGCCAGGAAACGGAGAGTAAGGAGGCCCTTGAAGACGTCACTGGGGCTCTGCCACCCAGCCGTGCCCAAGGCTAACTTCATCCTGGATCATCCTGTCATGTGAGCCTCAGTATTTTCTTTTCTGCTTAGTCTTTTGGGGTTTTCTCCATGAACTGGAAAAGGTCTTGGCTTATAGTCTCCACAGGCCACTCCTGGGCACAGGTGAACATACTGTATAGTTCCCCGAGGTACTCACTCTCCAAGTGTGCCCTCTTCCTTAGAAAGGCAGAGACGGGGGAATTGGGGTGGAGGGGGAGGTGCTCTTTTAGCCCCTGGGGCACTGAACATATTCTGGAGTTCGTCTCCTTTTCTAGAATCTGGTATATTTGGGCTGGACCTGCCTTTAAGCAGTCTTGTTCAAACTCTCTTGTCCTATGATAAGAAAATTGACAAAATGATTTGTTCCCCTGAATTTTGGTGTCCCATGTGGTCAAGGGCCATGTCTGCTTTGTTAACATCTTTATTTAGAGAACGTGTCTCTTCATCAGCCCAATAAGTGCTTGTTGACTGGCTGAATGTATTTATCAGCCAGGTGTTCTCTGAGATTATGACTCTGATATCCCACTTATTCCTTCCTTTAAACCTGTAGCTTCCCTCCTTACCTGAAAATAAAAACACTGGAAGCCCAAGTTAAAAAAATACAACGCCAATATTCCATGCACTATTATTAACCACAGTCATCATGCTGTATATTAGATCTCTAGATTTATTTCTGGGGCTCTCATCACAAAAAAAGCTAACTATCCTAGGAGGAATGTCAATTACCTTGACTGTAGTAATCATTTAACTTTGTGTATCAAGTCATCATGTTGTACATCTTAATTATATATAATTTTCATTACGAAAAGAAAATAGAGACTCCAGAGGAGTGATGTCATGCAGAAGAGTGGAGCGGAAAGCCCTAGGCTCAGTCCTTTAGCCAAAAGCACCAGTAGACTGGGCGGGGGAAATGATCAGAACCAACCATTTCAGAGCTTTTTATGTATACTTCACCTCAGTAAAAAAAAAAAAAAAAAAATCTCTCTCTCTCCCTCTCTCCCCCCTCCCCCCAGGTGTTTGTAATCTTTCAGCAAGGAGGTAAAAATGCTGCCAGATAACAAACAGGTGCTCTCTTTGCAAGATGCTAAGTGAGTGGCTCCTGAATTCTCATCGCTCCTTCCCTTCCAGTGCTTTGCTCCAGCAGGTGCTTAGCGCTCCTTTGCTGAATGAATGTAGGGGAGGTGGGACTCACAGAAGGACCTTAGACTGAGGGGACCTCCTGCCTCCTCTTTTCAACAGTAGGCCCAGTTGTTGTCTGTTGACCGACAAGCACAGTTCCATCTCCGGGCTGACTCCTCCAGCCCACCTGGAACCTGCTTCCTTGGGCCCAAGGGCTCCTTTTGCAACCCATCCGACTGGGCCTGGTTACCTGATCTTTTGGCACAAATTAGCCATTTGCTATGGAAAATCTAACCAGAAATGGAGTCAGTCAGACCACAGCATCCTTAAGCTGTGCAAATTCCTTTTGCCCTTTGGTATTTTAGAACTGCATGCACACCAGGGAAGATACCTTTGTTATTGAACACAAGAAATTATGAATGAGGCAAAATCTAGCTCACTACCAAGAAATCACATATAACAAAGTGACCTGGGCAAGTGTCTTTCAGCCAACAAGGGACTGAGATGCAGTAATTGGCAATGTTTATTTTTAACAGAGCTGGCTGAAGCGTGCAAGTAATTAAAACATTCTTCATTACTAATATGTAGGATTTTAATCCTGGCAGATATTCTAGATGTCTTTTTCTCCAGCCCTCCAGGGGAGCGTTATTACAGATCTAAAAGTAAAATGCTTTCTCACCATTATGTATTTTTAGATTTTGTTACAAGAATTAGTTGTGTGCTCCAAAGCACCCCTACTATCCTGAATAGCTGATATGGCTCTGAAATGCTGCCCAGCTCTGAAAAGGAATTATTTGCTGTGTTGCTGGGGCAGTTATAATTCCCTCACGAAGTTGTGGTCATGCAACTCCTTAGAGAATTTTGCTTCTGGATATGTTTATCACTGGGATAATGCTGGATGTAATCCATCACCCTCATTAACTGAATTAATCAAAGACCATCATTCTTACTAGTTAATTGCTACTATTTTTTGATCATTTACTATGTGTAAGGCTCTCTATATTTCTTAAGCTCATTGAATTCTCTCAGCGGCTTTAAGAATGTGGGCATATTTATCACCTCCAGTGTACATGTGAAGAAATGGAGGTACAGGGAGATTGAACATCTTGCCCAAGATCACCCAAAGTCACTCGACTACAAAATGGCAAAGCTTGGATATGAGACAAATTCACTTGAATCCAGACACCAAATTCTTTTTTTTAATTTAATTTAATTTATTTATTAAAGTACAGTCGGTTACAATGTGTCAGTTTCTAGTGTACATACAGCACAATGTCCCAGTCATGCATATACATATATATATTTATTTTCATATTCTTTTTCGTTAAAGGTTATTACAAAATATTGAACATAGTTCCCTGTGCTATACAGAAGAAACTTTTAAAAGTCTATTTTCATATATAGTGGCTAACATTTGTAAATCTCAAATTCCCAAATTTATCCCTTCTCACCCTCCTCCCCAGTAACCGTAAGATTGTTTACTATGTCTGCAAGTCTGTTTCTGTTTTGTAGATGAGTTCATAGTGTCCTTTTTTTTCCTTTTAGATTCTACAGATGAGTGGTGTCATATGGTATTTTTCTTTCTCTTTCTGGCTTAACTTAGAATGACATTCTCCAGATCCACCCATGTTGCTGCAAATGGCATTATTTTCTTCTTTTATGACTGAGTAGTATTCCATTGTATGAATATACCGCATCTTCTTTATCCAGTCATCTGGCAACAGACATTTAGGTTGTTTCATGTCTCGGCTATTGTAAATAGTGCTGCTATGAACATTGGGGTGCATATATCTTTTTGAAGTAAGGTTCCCTCTGGATATATGCCCAGGAGTGGGATTGCTGGATCATACGGTAAGTCTATTTTTAGTCTTTTGAGGAATCCCCATACTATTTTCTATAAGGCTGCACCAAACTACATTCCCATCAACAGTGTAGGAGGGTTCCCTTTTCTCCTCAGCCTTTCCAGCATTTATCATTTGTGGACTTTTGAATGATGGCCATTGTGAATGGTCTGAGGTGATACCTCATTGTAGTTTTGATTTGCATTTCTTTGATAATTAGTGATATTGAGCATTTTTTCATGTGCCTATTGGCCATTTGTATGTCTTCATTGGAGAATTGCTTGTTTAGGTCTTCTGCCCATTTTTGAATTGGGTTGTTTGTTTTTTTCTTAAGTTGTGTGAGCTATTTATATATTCTGGAAATTAAGCTCTTGTCATTTGCATCATTTGCAAATATTTTCTCCCATTCTGTAGGTTGTCTTTTTGTTTTGTTTATGGTTTCCTTTGCTTTGCAAAAGCCTGTAAGTTTAATTAGGTCCCATTTGTTTATTTTTGCTTTTGTTTCTAATTCTTGGTTAGATTGCCTTAGGAGAACATTGCTCAGATTGGATGTGATTTTAAAGGGGATTGTTTCTTTACTTTCTTTTCCTGCTAATTCATTGTTAGTGTAAAGAAATACAACTGATTTTCGTATGTTAATCTTGTATCCTGCTACCTTGCCCAATTCTTTTATCAGCTCCAGTAGTTTTTTGTGTGGGGCTTTTAGGGTTTTCTATATATAGTATCAACCCTATATATAGGGTTTTCTATATATAGTTTTTTTGTGTGGGGCTTTTAGGGTTTTCTATATATAGTATGATATAGTGACAATTTTACCTCTTCTCTTCCAATTTGAATCTTTTTTCTTTCTTTTCTTTCCTGATTGCTGTAGCTAGGACTTCCAAGACTGTGTTGAATAGAAGTGGTGAGTGGACATCATTGTCTTATTCCGGATTTTAGTGGGAAGGCTTTCAGTTTTTCACTGTTGAGTACTATGCTGGGCATAGATTTGTCATTAATAGCTTTTATTATGTTAAGATATGTTCCCTCTATACCCACTTTGGTAAGAGTTTTTATCATAACTGGGTGTTGAATTTTATCAAATGCTTTTTCTGCACCTATTGAGATGATCATGTGGTCTTGTCCTTTCTTTTGTGGATGTGGTGTATCACGTTGATTGATTTGTGATGTTGAACCATCCCTGGGTCCCTGGGATGAATCCAAGTTGATCATGGTGTGTGATCTTTTTAATGTGCTGTTGAATTCTGTTTGCTAATATTTTGTTGAGGATTTTTGCATCTGTGTTCATCCGTTATACTGGCCTGTAGTTTTCTTTTCTGGAGTGTCTTTGGTTTTAGCATCAGGGTGATGGTGGCTTCATAGAATGAGTTTGGGAGTACTCCCTCCTTTTCAATCTTTTGGAAGAGTTTGAGAAGGACTGCTATGAGTTCTTTGTATCTTTGGTAGAATTCCCCAGTGAAGCTATCTGGTCCTGGACTTTTGTTTGCAGAGAAGTTTTATATTGCTAATTCTATTTCATTTCTAGTGATAGGTCTGTTCCATTGGTCTGTTTCTGCTTGATTCAGTCTTGGTGGACTATATGTTTCCTGAAACTTGTCCATTTCTTCTAGGTTGTCCACTTTGATTCCATATAGTTGTTCATAGTATTCTCTTATGATATTTTGTATTTCTGTGGTATTGATTATAATTTCTCCATTTTCCTTTCTTATTTTGTTTATGTTATCTCTGTTTTCTTCTTGGTGAGTCTGGCCAGAGGTTTGTCAATTTTCTTTACTCTTTCAAAAAGCCAGCTCTTGGTTTGACTGATTTTTATATCATTTTTTAAATCTCTATTTTGCTTATATCCTCCTGGATCTTTATTATTCAGACACCAAACTTGACGACCATGTATGAGATGGCTTTTTCTTTTTCATATAACACCATTCCAGGCCACATGTCACCCAAACTGCATTTGCAATGAAAATAAACTATTTCTGGAAAAAAAATGCAACTGTATCTAGTGGCTTTTGCTGCACAAACTCACAATAGGTTACATCCACAAGCAAAGCATTGTTTTACTGGGTGAATGTGTTACGTGGTGGGGCTGAGGGGTGTGTGTGTGTGTGTGTGTATAGGTAGGTGAATCAATTGGAATCCCATTTATTTAGAAAAGAGAATGTATTTAAGAGCCCTAATAATCCACAGGATAACCTCTGAGAATAGTTGATTTGCTTTTGCACCTAATCATTTACGGACATTGGTCACATTGCATGTGTCCTAATCTCTTCACGAGTAGCAGTCTGCAGCAGTGTCTTGAGAGCAAAGCTCATGTATTAACTCACTCCAGATACCCACCTCCCCTGCAGTCTCTTACACCATCCTGTGCACAGAGCACAAGACTAATACAAATCTGCCAGAGGAGTGAAAAATGCAAAGTCCAACTTAAAGAGATACCTTAGGTGTTTAAATTCTCCCTCAGAAAGGTGAACTTTTTCCAAAGCACCTCAGAGCAGAAGTTTCTCTAAGCACTGGGAAGACCTTAGACCTTTGGCCCAAGTGGAAAAGAATTCTTTGATAGTGGGTGATCATGGCTCCTCCATGCCCAAGGTGCTCATTCACTTGTTCTCCCTTCCTTAGGCAGGATCCCTCTCTAATTTGCAGTGTGACTTCAAGCAGATCCATCCTTATGTGTAAAATGGAGATAACGCCTTCCCTACTCATCTCATGGGGGACCTTGTGTGGATGAGATGTCAAGGAGGTGGCTTTGTAACCTGCAAAGCACTATACACATAGATCCTTAATTAACAGTGGTTCTGCTGGGAGAGACAGAAGGATTTGGAGGGGGAGCTGATGGTGTACAGGTATAGATGCAAGACATGCTGATTGAGCTGAGGCATTCAAGGAGAAAGCTCAGTGAATATTTAGCCATGTGGGACTGGAGTTTGAATGAGAAGAACTGTATGTTCATGTGCAGATGCTAGTAATGAAAATGTTTCATTGATTCACTGCTGTAAAACAGGTGCTAATTTGTATACTGGGGTTTTAAATACCTCAACTCACTGATGTTTTCAGTTCAAAAGTGAAAAGATTTTTTTTTTAAGTTGCACAGCAGATTACATCATGCTAGAGAAAAAAAATGGCAACCCGTGCTTCTCTGCGTTAAATTTTTTTTGATTGAAGTACAGTCAATTACAGTGTGTCAATTTTGATGTACAGCACAATGTGCCAGTCATGCATATATATACATATATAAATTTTGATGTATTTAAACAGTCATAATGGTGTGTCTTGGTTTTAAAACACACTGGGCTGAAAAGGTCAAGTTCTTAATTCCGGAAGCAAAATACTTCTTTTTAGTTTTAAAAGTAACTGCCTAAATAATCCATAAATGCATTTTCCTTATAAAAAGTTAAAATACTGCAGATAAGGCCAAAGAACCCTTTTACCAATGTGTCCCAAAATCTGTATATGTAGGTACGGCACAGAAAACTGAAAACTGGGCTGTGGTCTTCGTGTCTATCTCCATGCTGTCATCTCCTACTTCGCATTTTCTTTCGCTACTCGTGTTTTTCATTAAGTAGCACATCGTGATGACCTACTGATATTGGTATATATTCCTTATTTGCTGATACAGGGTGTGTGCAGGTATATAAATATGGTGACTGTATATCCCAGTTTGCCCAGGACAGTTATATTTTATGCCTGTAATCTCTCCTGATTCTTAATAGTGCCCCTTTTCAGTCTCAAATATGTCCTATTGTGTAAAATGAATTGTGCGCTCCCTCTGTATATAAGATATTACAGTTACATTATAAAGGATTAAGTATTTACCCATAATATTTTTAAGTTGTTGTGAAATGGTTTTGAGGGGAAAGTATTTTAAATGTGTATAGTAGAATCTAGTAGGAAATCATAAATTCTGAGGATGCAGCAATATTCTACTCACACTGAAATAACAGCATAAAATTATTGAGCTAAAGAAAATTTTACATGTATGTGTTGATTGGCAATCTTATGTCAGTGGCAGCAAAACACATTTACTGGTGGAAGAGAAGGTTATCTGACTTCTGATAGTGTAAAAGCAAACAGTGGCATTGTATTTCACTGAAGATTGGTAATCAAAAAAGGAAGTGACGATGTAAAATGTGTTTGAAGGACTTCCTCTACCATGCATACAAAATAAGGCAAATAAAAACTGGTGAATTCATGTAGCAAACTATAATGCACTGCAATAAATTCTTCTGTCAGTAGCCATTGTGCATGTAGAAAAATAAACATTTCAGTAAATATTGGTACAAATTATGCAGTACAATGATACACTTGAAAGAATTCCAATATCAACCTGGTAAATGCAGTAAAATTAACTATTTTGCAGAATACTGTAGTATTCAAGCAACAAGAAACACATTTCAGTTAATTCAGGTAGAACTTGATATTTTAGTAAATATTGCAACCTAAGTCTAATATTTGTAAAAGGCATTATAATTTTTTACTCTTTATTTTCACAAAATTTAAAACGCTGTCTGCACTGCCTGAGTGTAGGTAATTCTCCTTATAATTGGCCATGACTGTGTCAGTAGTTGGGTCGATAATACCCTTAAACAGTGTTTTGTCCTTCTCAGTATTATGATTATTATTCTAGTAATTCGATGGCTGCATCAAACTTGGGAAACAGTAAGATGCTTCTTGCCTGGACCAGCCCTGTTGGAATAGGTGTTCAGGTAGAACTGCTGGCCTTTGGCTCCCCAGGTGTGGGAAAAGCTCCTGTTCCATGTGTACATCCAAATGTTCCTAACTCATGTTGCCCACCTACCTCTGGTCATGCTCCATCTGCTCTCCCACCTCCCTGTCAATCCTCCGAGGTCATCAGCATGACTCACCTACCTCTGAGGGTGAAGTCTGTGAGCTGAGAGGCTGACTCCTGGGGTGCCTTTCTGATTTCCCTCCCTCTGGGCACACAAGCTGGGCTGCAAATTGGCTTTAGGAGAAGACTCAGAGGATAGCTTGGTACCCTAGCCTAGATCTTGCCTTTGAAATATAGGACCACTAGGTGCATGACACTTTTTGATACGATGTCATGGAATGTGTCTTATTTAGGAACACCTTAAAGTAGATATACTTAGCTCTTTTTGACAGCTGCATAGTATTCCATAGAGTAGGTGTTATTTAGTTTGTTTCTAATTTGCCACTTTATCAAACAGCACGGCCATCAATGCTCTTATACACATCTCCCTGGATACACAGGCAAATGATTCTCAATGGTAGATATCTGGAAGTGGAACTGGAATTTTAATAAATACTACTGTATCAGACAGGAATTCAGCTGCTCATTTTTTAAAAAATCACCTCAGAGTAGCTTAAAGTTACAGGGATTTGTTCTCATACAACAAAGAGTCAGTAGGTCTGGGATGGTGACATTAGGGACCCATCTTTCCATACTTAGACTTTCATTCTCATATAATTCTCACTTCACCATCCTGAGAATGTGGCTGCACTTAATTGTTATGGGAAGAAGACAAAGGAAGATAAACAAGGTCAAGAGGAAATGCCAGCTGCTTTGCTTACTTTGAAAAAGTCTTCCTGAAAGCTTGCTCAGTGATTTCTTCTCATACCCACTGGCCAAATCTGAGACCCACAGGTACCCCTATACCAACACTGGAAGATGCTCAACATTCTAATCATTAAGGAAATGCAAATCAAAACCACAATGAGATATTACCTCACACCTTTTAGCATGGCCATTATTTAAAAAAAAAAAAAAAGTGTTGACAAGAATGTGGAGAAATGAGAACACTGATGCACTGTTGGTGGAATGTAAAATGATGCAGTTGCTATGGACAGCAGTATGGAGGTTTCTCGAAAAATTAAAAATAGAGCTACCATATATCCAGTAATCACACTTGTGGGTGTTTTTATACAAGAGAATCAAAATCAGAATCTTGAAGCGATCTCTGCCCTCCTGTGTTCATTGCAGCCTTATTCACAATATCCAGGATGGGGAAACAACCTAAATGTCTATAGACAGATGAATGGATAAAGAAAATTTATATACATACAATATCATTAAACTATAAAAAAAAAAAAAAGGAAATCCTGTCATATGCTGTAACATGCATGAACCTTGAGGACATTATGCTAGGTGAAATAAGCCAGTCACAAAGGACAAATACTGTGTCATTCTGCTTACATGCGGTATCTCAGGTAGTCAGACTCATTAAAGCAGAAAATAGATTAGTGGTTGCCAGGGCCTGAGGCGGGGGAGAAATGGAGAGATGCTGTTCAGTGGGTGTAAAGTTTCAGTCATGCAAGATGAAAAATTTCTAGAGATGTGCTAGACAATGTTTTGCTCAGAGTTAACAATACTATACACTTAAAAAATTAGGCACTCATGGTTTGTGTTTTTTAACATGATTTTTTTAGTGTTTTTTTCTTTAATGTTAGATAGAAATTGCCCATAAAATCATACAGAGTTGATGGCCCTTGGCGGGGCAGATCTTTGGCCACTATTTGTTTCTTGGATTATAATTGGATTAGCCTGATATCTAGTGATTCTTGGACATCTAATCTTTATTTTAGTATAATGTTGCCTTGTTTGTCTAGGTTCCCAAATGTTTATACTAATAGAGTTGAGTATGATCTTTTCCTTTCTCTTTTAATCTCTATAGTTATGAATGCTCTTTTTCTCCTGGAACTGTTTATATGTATATATATATATATTTTTTTTTAATTGAAGTGTAGTTAGTTTACAATGTTGTGTCAATTTCTGGTGTACAGCATAATCCTTCAGTCATACATGAACATACATATATTTGTTTTCATACTCTTTTTCATTATAGATTATTAGAAGATATTGGATAGGGTTCCCTCTGCTATACAGTTTGAACTTGTTGTTTATTATATATATATGAAATATATATATTAGTTAGTATCCGCAAATCTCAAACTCCCAATTTATCCCTTCCCACCCACATCCCTCCCTGTTGGCCATTCTGACCGGTGCGAGGTGATACCTCATTGTAGTTTTGATTTGCATTTCTCTGATGATTAGTGATATTGAGCATTTTTTTCATGTGCCTATTAGCCATTTGTGTCTTTATTGGAGAATTGCTTGTTTAGGTCTTCTGCCCATTTTTGGATAGCATTGTTTGTTTGTTTTTTCTTATTAAGTTGTATGAGCTGTTTATATATTCTGGAAATTAAGCCCTTGTCAGTCACATCATTTGCAAATATTTTCTACCATTCCTAGGTTGTCTTTTTGTTTTGTTTATGGTTTCCTTTGTTGTGCAAAAGCTTATAAGTTTAATTAGGTCCCATTTGTTTATTTTGCTCTTATTTCCATTGCCTGGGTAGACTGACCTAGGAAAACATTGCTGAGATTTATGTCATAGAATGTTTTGCCTATGTTTTCCTCTAGGATATTTATCGTGTCTTGTCTTATGTTTAAGTCTTTAAGCCATCTTGAGTTTATTTTTGTGTATGGTGTGAGGGAGTAGTCTAACTTCATTGATTTACATGCAGCTGTCCAGTTTTCCCAACCATTTGCTGAAGAGACTGTCTTTACTCCGTTGTATGTTCTTGCTTCCTTTGTCAAAGATTAATTGACCATGGCTCTGTGGGTTTATTTCTGGGCTGTCTATTCTGTTCCATTGATCCATATGTCTTTTTATGCCAATACCACACTGGTTTGATTACTGTAGCTCTGTAGTATTGTCCAAAGTCTAGGAGGGTTATTCCTCCAGCTTCATTCTTTTTCTTCAGTTGCTTTGGCAATTCTGGTCTTTTGTGATTCCATATAAATTTTAGGATTGTTTGTTCTAGTTCTCTGAAAAATGTCCTTGGGAATTTAATAGGGATTGCATTAAATCTGTAGATCGCCTTGGGCAGTATGGCCATTTTAACTATTATTTCTTCTAATCTATCTCCTAGAACTGTTCATTTGCGCTTTCTTTCCTTTTTTCCTTAATTTATCTGTATGAGTCTTTTGAAAGAACTGTTTTATCAATTTTAACTGGATTTTAGTTCTCTGCTTCATGAATTCCTTTTATATTCATTTCTTACTTTTGAGGTTTTTTTTCCTTAGCTTCTAAGTTAAACATTTAGCTCATTTATTTTCACTTTTTCTCGTGTTAGAATAAATAAATGCACTTAAAGCTGTAATTCTTTTTCTGAGCAGAAGTTTTATCCCTTCCCTTTGACCTAAAAATATTTTGGAAACACACTGTAAAGTTTTCCACTGTAAGGACTTTGGGGTGTATCTTTTAGTTTGTGACATCCATGTGGCAGTGAACTTGGTCTTTTATTGGAGCAATTAAAACAGTTCTTCCTCTTCCAACCTCCCCATCTGCATGGCTTAGTGTCCAATCAATATTTGTAAACGTGCTGTACTTGGTCAAAACAAGTATCTTCAGTATACAAAGTTCAGTGTGTTTGCAGGAGCCTATGTGTGCACTTGATCAAACTTGTGACTTGTATTATTCAGAGTCTCTGCCCTAATTTTGTCTCCTTAAACTGTAGTTTTCCCAAAAAACACTCTGTCCCAAACTGTAATTATGAACTTACTGATTTTCTCTCCCAGTCTGCTTTATGCTCTTCAGAGCTATGCTGTGAAAAGCATAAAAGTTTGTGTCAATTACAGTTTGGGGGTAATGTTCTTGGTATGAATGCAAAATGTTGCCCTTTGTGGTTAATTTGTCTGAGTTAACAGTGCTAGACCAGCTTAATTTTTAAATTTTTATTATATTAATTTTTTATTGAAGTACAGTTACAGTGTATCAATTTCTGGTGTACAGCACAATGTCCCAGTTGTGCAAATATATACATATATTCATTTTCATATTCTTTTTCATTAAAGTTATTACAAGATATTGAATATAGTTTCCTGTGCTATACAGAAGAAATTTGTTTTTTTCATCTATTTTTATGTATAGTGGCTAACATTTGCAAATCTCAAGCTCTCAAATTTATCCCTTTCCATCCCTTTCCTTTCCCCTGGTAACCATAAGATTGTTTACCATCTTTGCAAGTCTGTTTCTATTTTGCAAATGAGTTCATTAGTGCCCTCTTTTTTTTTTTTTTTTTTTTTTTAGATTCCACAGATAAGTGATATTATACGGTATTTTTCTTTCTCTTTCTGGCTTACTTAACTTTGATGATTTCTAGATTCATCCTTGTTGCTGCAAATGGCATTATTTTGTTCTTTTTTATGGCTGAGTAGTAGTCCATTGTATAAATATACCACAACTTCTTTATGCAGTCATCTGTTGATGGACACTTAGATTGTTTCCATGTCTTGGCTGTTGTGTATAGTGCTGTTATGAACATTGGGGTGCATGTATCTTTTTGAATTAAGAGTTCCCTCTGGATATATGTCCAGGAGTGGGATTATAGACCAACTTAATTTTTGTTCAGATTTGTCAGGAACATCTTTTTCTAAGACTTTTTCCTTCCCTTTCTTTTTTTGAAAACAAAAATTTTAAAATAGGAAAAATGAAGAGAGAACATAACAGCATCTTCTTCCTACTTAGAATTACTAGCTGCTCACATTTTGTGCTGTTTCTTGTAGTCTCAGGCCCCATCCGTCTCTCTCCGATTTCCCCTCCTCCCACCTGACCCTCTCTCTCACTTACTTTCCATTGTTATTCATTCTTCTGTTTAGGTGGTCACCTATGGACCAGGTAGATTGAACAGCCTGTGTCCATTTCAAGTAGAGCAAGCCTGCTTTTAACATTTGTGGGAAGCAGAACAACACTTTAAAAAGTTAAGAAATAAAATATGTAACAGCTAAAACCACCTTTCCCTTTCTCAGTCACTGCCTTCCCCACTGACTCAGTCTTTCTCCTGACTTTTAGGAGTTCATTTCAGTCCACGTTTATATTTTTACCTATCTATCTGTATGTCCATTACAAGCAATATATAATATTACTTTGTGTCGTTAGTTTTCAAAATGTGTATAAATGACATCACTGGGTATGTGTTGTTCTGCAGCTAACTTTTCTCAAACACTATAGTTTAAATGTATCCATATGACAGAGATGTGCTGTGTTCCATTTCCCCTCTACACTATTCTGTCTTACAGATACTCCATGTTTTCCTATGTCCTTCTACTAATTTTTGCTGTTCCAGTTTTTCCTTTGCTATATTTGTGTGTAGGTAGCTGCTTTCACTGAAATCATAGTCGTGAGATCTGTCCATGTTGTTCCGTGTAGTTATAGCTCAGGCATTTGCAGTCACTATATGGGTTCCATTATGTAAACACGTGGTTGATCAGTTCTGTGGTACATGGACAGTAGGACTCTTTCCTTGTTGTGCCTAGTGTGAATAACAGTCCAACAGTCTTGTATGTGTCTTTTGGTGTGCACATGTATGCATTTCTAGTAAGTATACAAGTCATCTGTCAGTATCCATGAGGGGATGGTTCCAGAATCTGCTGTGTATACAAAAATCCAAGGATGCTCAAGTCCTATAGTCAGACCTCCACATTCATGGATTCAACATGCATGAATTAACCTGGCATAGATTTTTAACATAGTACGCAATCTGAGGTTGGCTGTAACCACGGATGGGGAACCTGAGAATACGAAAGGCCAACTGTATATTTAGGAGTGGAATTGCTGGGTCATAAGGTGTGCATATGGTTAACTTCAGGAGAGAGAGCAGGCATCTCTACAATGTTGCTTTGCACCGATGTACACAACTACCATAGTGTCAGTTGCTCTTCCTTCTTGCTAATAGTTGATTGTATTGTTAGGCTTTTTAATTTTTGCCACTCCAGTCAGTGTGTAGTGGTGTCTCATTGTAGTTTTAATTTGCGTTTTCTCTTACAGGTAATGAGTAAGCATCTTTCCATGTGCCTATCAGCCATTTGGATGTACTCTTGTGAGGTGCTTTTTCATGAAATATGCCTTTTCCCTAATGGTTTATCTTACTGACTTGGAGGGATGGAGTCACATTTTGACTGAGGTTCTCTGTCAGATGTCCACCCTGTGGCTTGCCTCTTCCTTCTTCTAACTATCTTTTGAGAAACACCAGTTGTCAACTCTAGAGGAGTCTTAAAATTAGTAGTCTTCCTTCAGTGGTAGTGTTTTTGGTGTTTTGTTGAAACAACCTGTCCCTACTCTAACGTCAATACCTTCTAGAATTGTTGTTTTATCTTTTACATTTTGATTTGTAATCTAACTAGACTTGATTCGTGTGTGTGGGTGTAAGGTAGGGGTCAAATTTCATGTCCATTGGTGATGCTAAATAAAATTTGCTTAATAGATCAAAAACTGGCAGAGCTGGTCAATACCCACAACTGATGATCAGCTGAGTCTCTACTGGACACAGTTTGCATTTCTGTGGACAAGAAGCACCTGCATTACTCACAATGGAAGGTGTAGAGTCAGGCAATCTGGACAGCTGATCACCTAAATATATGTTGTTCTTTGAATTCTCTTTTGAACCAGTTGAATGTTATTGTGGTTCCCTTGTTAATTGAGGAGTTTAGTAAATTTCTGGACATGTGTTCAGTTTTTAACTTTTAAGAATTATGACTTTATCCATTTTTTTAAAGATGATCTTTCAGCAGTTCTTATTCCTTCTTGGCTTTTTTATCTCCTAATGCAGGGGTTTATCATAGGCTGTTCTCAAGTTTTGGGACCAGGGTGACTAGTCCAATCATCAGTGGCTGAGAGTTGGGGGTGGGACTGTCTTAGGGAACACAGCACAGCTTCCTGGGCACTGGGATTGAGGCAAGAAAATACTATTGACAGTTCTAGGTACCCCATCACTTAGTTCAGAAATACAGTTTTTAATAACCTCACCGCTCCTCAAGCACAAGCCATTCTTTCAAAGACTGACAGATTGAAGAGTGGTCATATATTAATTTTATAAACTTGGGTTTCTATATAGAGTGAGCTTTTGCTGAAAGTAAGACAGAGAAAAGAGTTCATAGAATAGAAAAAATACATTGTTTGAAAAGAACGGTAACTGTTTCTATATCGTGGCTGAAGTATATCTTGTTTTATATGGGAACAGAAAAAGTGAATAGCATTTAGAAACAACAACAACAAAACAGTTCTGGGCAGACTGGTATATTCAATTAGATCAATTTTTTATTTTTTAGAATTGTGACAGAGCCATTTTATTTTCACATTAACAACTGCCAACATTTGTGTGGCTCATTCACATGATTCTTTACACCCAAGCACACACTCTATATAAAAAATAAATTAAGCTTTAATAATAAAACACAAGTTTACAAATGCAGCTTTTTAAAGCCTATTGAGAAATAAGAAATTTGGACATTTCTGAGACAGGATCACTGTGGAATCTGGCTCTGCAAGAAAAAAAAATCTTTTGAGAATGAAAAGCCTGAGATAAATTATTGATTATTTTTCAAATGCCTGTTTGTAATCTGCGTATTTCTGAATGTACTTATTAACTTTGTTGGCAATAATACGGCTTTTAGGGTTGTCTCCAAAAAGTTAGATGTCACCTAAGTTGAAAATTAAGTTACATTTCTTGTAAAAAACTAAAAGAACTAAAGCCCGTTTTAGCCATCCTTATTTCCAAATACAATTTATCTTTAGTGGCCCTAGGTCAGCAGTCTTAAAATTTTATGCTCAGAGACCTCTTGAGTGAATTTTGAAAACCTGTGTATCCCCTTACACAATTTTAAATTGATATCTCAAATTTTTCATCATAAATCGTGGCAATGGATATAAAAGTGCTGGCATATTGTACATACTGCTGCATCTTTGGATAAAAGGTTATATTCCCCTTTCAATTTAGCCTAATTTTTCTTGATGTTTATGTTGTTTAGTTGCACATCTGTAATAAAATTACCTAGTATCCTATCATCATAAGGACCTACGTATTTTTAAATTTCTTCTGGATTGAGCTTGATGAATAAACAAACAGTGCACATTTTAATAAACTGCTAAACAGAGTAAAATTTCATTGCCAATGTATCCCTTAATCAGTTTAAGAAGGCTTCTCCCCCGAATTGTTTTATCTCTGTGGTTATTATTATTGTCTTTGTTAGAAGGGCCACAGTTTTATATAAGGAAATGTTGATGATCCTTGTTCACACAGAGGTGGGAACAGAAGAGGTTTTGTGGTAGCAGCGTAACAGAATTCTGTCAACTCCTTCAGAATTACATGCTACAATAAATACTCAGAAATATCGGGCATTCCTTCAATTTTGTTGACAGAATTGGGGACCACCAGAACGCAGAAGGATTTGTATCCTGTTTAGAGGCTCTCACTTTCCAAACACTGTATTTTGAATTTTACATCTTGAGTCATACTCTGCAGTAAAACTGAATAAGGGGAAAGATCCGTCTTCTTCTTTAAGGGGAGAAAAGAGCATTGTCGCAAGCATATGGGTCTCAAGAAAGAGAACAAGAGGAAGATGAGGATCTGAAAATTGATTCCCTAAAACTATTTCAGTCTGTGGCTCCTTGGAAAGCTCTGGTAAACTGCTTGGGGTAGACCTAGCCCATTTTAAAGACCACTGGCCATGGTGGCTTGTTTAGATTTTATATTTAACTATGTCATAAAGCATATAAATTATTAACTATGTTGTCTTCTTAATAGAGCAGCACGTCCTCAAATGTATTCCACTGTAACTAGTCCCATAAAATATTCCTTGGCAAAAGGGTCTGAGATCAAATTTGGTAAATGTGCATTTTAGAATATCCATGTTTTACAGTAGAGAAATTGACTCTCTATACCCTAAATTTCCTGAACTCAAATGATCTAACCAGCCTCCTCTATTTCTTTTTCCATGTAATAACTGATATTCTCAGTAATAAGGGAAATGGTCAACAAAGACAATTTAACACATAGGCAGTCACAGTTTGGACCCATCAATATTTGCTGCCATCTTTCAGAATGTCCCTGTCACTATTCTGCTTGACCTGAATTGGCTCTGCTCATTACATGGCTGAGAAAGCACAAACTCAGCGAGATATTTTATACTTAGGTTATGTGGCATCCCAGCAGACTTGGGACGAGCAGTGATGTCATCTGTGCCCTTCACTTTCTCTCTGTCTTTCCCAAGAATCTTAACCTCTCTGTGTCTTTCCTGAGAATCAGATTAATGTGTCACCCTATTGAGGGGAAAATTGGTGGTTTGAATGCAAATACTCTCTAATGGTGGATTCAAGTCACTGAAGCACCTAGGAGGAGGAGCCAGTTTTGGGGGAGAGGGCTCTTCCAGCACCATTTAGAGGACAGCCCCTGTCTTCCTCCTGCTTTTTCTCTGCATGGCTGGGTATTGATTTTACAAGAGGATCTGGGTCGTAGCTTTTTGGCTTTAAAATGGAATGAAGTGGGAAGGTTTACGTCTTTTCCTCACCCCTGGGCTGAAAACAGAGGTAATGATATCAACTCCTAAGTTGTGCAAAGGTAACAGTGGAGCCAGATGGAGCCTGGGGGGGTAGGGGGTGCAATAATTAGGCTCCAGTGTCTACCTGGCCAACAGCTAATGGGGCACTGGCTGCAGAATCTGAGACCGCCTTCCCTGCACCACTGAACTCAGTGCCTTTTTTTTGAAAGTTCCTTTGAACATTTGCTACCATCAGGAATATTCTTCCCTCAGTTGCTGAATGCCAAATACAATAGCAACTCCAGCTCAAGGAATAACTGTCACAACAGGTCTACCTTGGTCAGGCTGCTATTAGGTATACTCCTGGCTTCATGGAAGAGAAAATGTATTTCTTTTAGATGCACATGGGTATATTCCATGAGACCAGTAGGCATGGCTTTTTTTCCCCTTAATTTTTTTTTAAAGATTGTAACCCCAGACTTCAGCATAAGTGTGTGGCATATGGCAGTTGCTAAACTTGTGTGGAATGAAGGGATATGGTCTTCTGATCAGATGGAGCTGGGCTGGTTTTAATGCACTCTTCAGCAATACCTGCACGCTAAGCCCAGGTAATAGGCAGAGGGCTGAGTGGGTTTCTAGGACACAGTTCTATCCAGGTAAAGCCAGGCTGACTGCTAGTTAGTTCTTGCCAAACACAATCACTTTTTCCCCATAGTTATACCTTTTTCCTCCCAAGTCGGTGCTCCATTTACTCTGATCAAGTTGAGACTCTGCTGACCACCTCCCCCCCCCCCCAAACACAAGCTATCTTTAAAAAGCCTTGTTAAATCATCACACTGTACACGTCATTAAGTGGCATCTCAAGATGTAGGAGAGAATCATCTTGTCCTGGGTGGGTCTGCCCCATTGGAGGTGGTCGCGTCTGAGATTTTTCTGTAGTTTCCTAAGGCTCAGAGAGCCTAACTCTGATGAGTAGTTTAATAGTGACCTCTTATCCTCGGGCACTGCAGACAGAGCCTCCCAGAGGTTGTGCAGTGGCTTGTGAGCAGACAGAGCAGGAGTGAGTCAGAAGCCGGTTGAGCCTTCAGGGCTCTCTGATCTCCGACTGGCTGTCAGTCACAGAGGCCCCAAGATTTCCAACCTTGACCCAAATAACTCCAGTCACAAAGAAAGTCTCTGTCTTAATGAACAGATTCCACCCACAGCCTCCTCTCCTGGATGGCAGCAGGTCTGTCTACCAGCTAGACAGCTGGTGATAAGGTGTTTTGACCAGGGGTGGGGCTAGGGCTCCTCTTTGGGCCCTGGTGAAATCCAGTGGCCTTAATTGTGAAATCGTTTGCCTCTGAGTTAAACTCCTTATAAGAATTTAACGAATTAGTTCCTTACATGTCGGGCTCATCTTCCATGGAAGTCAATTACCTGGGTCTTTAGAGGCCAGAAAAGGACTCCTGCTCGCTCTAAAGGTTGTGCACAGAAGCTTTTAACTGATCAAGATTTTCACTACTTTTATTCAATGAGGTTTGTAACACGAGAGGCCCCAAATGGGCATGTTTTGGGGATCCCCTATAGAGAATATAAGTTAAGAACTTGTCCAAGATGAAAAAATTAGGAAATCACTCCCAATCATGCCAAGTGGGTCTTCTTCAGAAATGTCATCCTGATGGCAGGCCTGAAGAGAGGAGGACCTCATGGATGAGCGCATTCCCAGGGTCTGAAGAGAGCACATTCAAACACACGCGTGCACACGACACTCGGACACATGTCCCCCAGCTTCTATGAGTAAAACTTGCTGTTGCTGACTCTCTTCTCTCTTAACCTGAAATCAAGCAGATGTCGCCATCATCCGTCAGCTTGAGACAAGGGCCCTGCACTGAACTCTAACATTTCTCTGTCCACACAGGACATTTCGGGCTGGAGGGTACGTGGTGGAGTTAAGAGAGCTGGGCCCTTGGCAAGACACGAAACCTCTCTGGACCTCACTTTCCTCATTGGTCACCGCTACTCTGTAGATGGAGTGGAGAAGAAAGGAGAATGATACAGGTAAGGAGTCCCCATGCTGTTTCCACTGGAGGCTGCTACTGGCATTTTCTTCTGGGTAGTTCTTTGTGGCGCATGGCTGTATGGCACATGGCAGGACATCAGGCACACCTGGTTGTCCCTCCTTAATCAGAAGCATCCTTTGTTGTGTGTTGGGGGTGAGGGGATCCTGCTTTAGTTAGAACCACTGGACTAGCCCATTCTTGGGAACTCGAGAAGGGCTCCTTAAATGGTAGTGATCATGGCTTATTTTCACTATGACATGGATGTGTCTTTCTCCTGAGGACAGTTCAACTTAGGGAAGATGCAGGTGCTGAGGTTACTGCTGCAACTAATTTATAGAGCAAAGAGAAATAGTCAAGGGTATCAGGATTTGAAAGACGGAGGCCTTACTGAAGCCCTGACCCGAGGGCTCCGACCTCACTGCCGGGAACATCTGCAGGTGGGAGGGGCTGACCTACCTGCGGTTGCACTTCTCCTGGTACAGCTGCAGCTGGTTCTCGTTGACATTGAACTCCCTAACGAGGGCATCCCGGGTGGCATTGCGCAAGTTCTGGTGTGTGTCATACAGAAAGAGCTGGTGGTTGAGCTCTTCCTGGCGCCTCCGCAGCTGGCGGCAGGAGGAGTAAAGCTCCTCTTCGCTCTCCTGGAGAATAAAGGAGAGAATGACCATGTGGGGATGGTGTCTTCCAAACCGGAATGGGGGACACAGCATCTGGAGGGTGTGATGGAAGTGAGCACAGGGCAGAATGATCATCTGCTGGGATTTTTCCCAGAAAATCCCAGGCCTCTCATCCCCAAAGATAAACTCGCAATTGTTTATCCCATGGGAAGCAAGTGGTTTAGAAACCTCTGGTTCACAATAAGAGGTAGCTTTATTGTAAAACACTGAAATAACAAATGTATTGCCCAGGGATTCTATTAATCAGATCTAATCTGTGTCACTTTCTGGCTCTCATCCAAATGCAAAAGGTCTAACAGCTGTGTCTTACAGTAGCACGCAGCAGGTGAGGGACAGGGCAGCCTGGATAGAAAGCAGATTGGTGGCTGCTTGTGGAGTGGAGGGAGTGGAGACAGCTAATGAAGGAGCTTCTTTTCGGACTGATGAAAATGTTCCAAAGTTGGTCATGGTAGTAGTTACACAACTCTATGAAGAGACTAAAAACCACGGAATTGTATGCTTTAAGTGAGTGAAATGTATGATGTATTAATTACATCTCAATAAATTTGTTATCCCACCACCACTAAAAGAGCCATGGTAACATAGGTTACCCCCACCCCAGAGATGGGCACTGACTCAGTTCTAGCTAGTAATGATGTCTTGTTCCTCTGCTACCACCACCTTCAGGCGTGTGGCCCAAGTCAGGTCAGTTAGAAGTATCCATGGGACTTGGGTTGGTGCTCTTGATAAACAGTAAGTTTCTTTTCTTGGGGATCAGCAGAAAGAGTGATGAATGTTTCCAGTTGTGAGTGGTCCCTTTGCTATCATGTAAAGAAAGAGTGGGAAACAGCCACCAGGAGAGCACCTGGATCCAGCCATGACTGAAACAAGCCCTATTCCTGAGCCTTGCAGTTGTCTGAGCCAAAACAGTCACCCCATTATGCTAAGAGAAAAGAAGTCTTATCAGGGAAAGGAGTTTGGATTTCAGCATGGAAGGAGGAGGGTGTGTTACCCCACTGATGCTTTGAAAAGATCTCTGTCTATTGTGTAAAGGACAGCTACTCAGGAGGTCAGTCTCGTGACTGTTATTACTGATGGAGTAGTTAAAGTGAGAGACTCCGGTGCTACAGAAACGTGCGTCAGTATACACAAATGGCTCAGACCATACCTTGCTCTGAAATTCTTCTCCCACCATAACGACCTAACAAAACATCCTGGTCATCCCCCGGGATAACAGGTAGGAGTCTTGACTCTGGAGAGTGGGGAGAGTGATGCTCAAAGTTATTCTGGCCACTCACAAAGGTGCAGGGAATGAAAAGATGACTGTCTTTGCATAAGGAGTGGAGATAAAATGGACAGTCCCTGGTGACTAATTCAATGTACTGAGTGAAGCATTAGGAAGAGTCGGTAATGACGTAGCTTAAATTTATATCCTTCCTCAAGGAGGCTAGCTTTTCTTCCTATCAAGAATAAAGCAAAACACAGGGGGAGGGTAGAGTGTGTGCCTAGCATGCACAAGCTCCTGGGTTCAATCCCCAGTACCATCATCAAAAGTAAACAAGCAAACAAACAAACCTAATTGCCCCCCCTCAAAAAAAAAAATAAAGCAAAACAAAACAAAAGCTCCGTTAAAGTCTTCACACTCTCCTACAGATGGTCTCTTTTCACCTTCTCCCTGCCTAGACAAAAATAATTTCTCTTGCTTTCATATATATAATGACTGTTAGGAATAAGGTTAAGGTGAAAATTCATTTTTTCTGCTAATGCTTCTCTAATTGCAGGCCTTTGTTTCCTCTTTGGAATCCCAAAGCATTTGTAGCTGTTATATAATTCAGTCTTTAGTAGTCTCTCTATATAGGATAGAACATTCAGAAAAGCACACAAAGCATATATACAGGTGAATGAATAACTCTAAAGCAAACAGCTATGGAGCCGCCAACAAGTCAAGAACTAGAGCGTTGTCCACTCTCTGCACCCTCCTTCCCTCTTAGAATTTTGTGATAATTATTTCCTGGCTTACTTTTGAGTCTGAGTTGTCACACATAAGTTGAGTTTTTCTTTTCCAAGTCAATGGTTATTTCTCTTTTTCTAATATATGTATCTTACCAATTGCTTTCTCACTATTGATTCTTTTTTTTTTTAAATAGCTGTAGCTGTGCCTTTTCCAGAATGTTATTTGGTTGGAATCGTATAATTTGTAGCCTTTTCAGACTGGCATCATTGATTCTTGAATTACATTCCCTCTTGCTTATATAAGGACTATGAGCATTCTTTTAGCCAAGTCTGTTAGTCCTAAATTTATCTGTCCTTGTATATCTGAAAATACCTTCATTTTGCCTTCAATCTTGAATGGTAGCTATTAGTATATAGAAGATCTAGACCTACAAAAGATGTGTGTCTAAGGCATTTTGAAGATATCCCTTAATCTTCAGGCTGCTACTTGCTAAACATGGAAGCACTGCTGTTATGTGTCAGTCCTTCCTAGGTAATCTGTATTTTCTTTTATAATTTCCTCTTTGTCCTGGTATGCTGCCAATTCAGTACAGTGTCTATATGTGGATCTATATTTATACTGCTGTGTTTATAGTTGGAGGGTGTTTATCTCTTCAGTGCTGGAAAATTCTCAGCCATGAATATTTCAAATATATTTATGTTGGAGCTTCTCATTGTACTTTATTTTCCCCTTCATCTTGCTGTGTGAAAGCAAATTCCTAAATCCAATCTTCACATTTATTAATTTTTTCCTTAATTGTATCCACCCTGGAATTTCCCACTAAGGTGTAAAAAATTTTTTTTCAGGATTTTTCAGTTTGTATTTCCAGTTCTTAATTGGTCCTTTCACTCCCACATGTTCTTGATTAATCATAAGAAGGGTTGTTCTTTTTAAAATGTGTGTCACTCATTGGGTTTCTCTCTAAAAACTTCTTTTTTTTACTTCAAAGTTGTTTTCAGGTGCACTGGAGTGGATTCCCTGACTTTTACATTGTTAAGCTATATTAGCATTATTTTCCTTGAGTGTTAAAATTGCCATGTGCCAGCTCCAGCTAACAGAAGCAATAAAAAGATCGTGGTTTCCAGGGGTTTGGGGAGAGGGAGGGAGAGAGGAATGAACAGATGGAGCACAAGGGATTTTTAGGGCAATGAAATTATTCTGTATGATACTATAGTGGTGGCTACATGTCATTATGCATTTGTCAAAACCCCCAGAATGTACAATTTCAAGAGTGAGTTTTAATGTAAACTATGGACTTTGGTTGATAATTGTCCATGTTGGTTCATCGATTGTACCAAATATGCCACACTGATGAGGGATGCTGAGGGTAGGGGAGTATATATGTGTGGGTGGGGAGGGCTATGTGTGAACCCTCTGTATTTTCTGCTCATTTCTGCTGTGAACCTGAAACTGCTCTAAAAAAAGTCTATTAGTAACAACAACAACAACAAAAACTTGCCATGTGCCAGCTCATCTTGAATAGGAAATTTCTTTCCTCCCTGAACCTATGCGTTGGCATCTGGTTTTCTGAATGTCCTAAATGGAGGACTCCCAAGGTCAGGTCCAGCAGAGTGTTAGGGGGATGGCCTAGGACTCTGGGTTCTCAGAAATAGTGCACATCCTGTTTAGGTCCTGGCCGCAGGGCTGGGTCTGTTTTTATCCCATCCCCTCAGGCAGGCAGCTGACTGCTGGCCTGAGCCCTGGGCACCTGATAAATCTTTTTCTGAAGGGTGTTTCAGAAAAGAAGCCCACCGTGGCCCAGGCCGCCTGTCTGTGTACAGCCAATGTACAGTCCCTATTGCATTAGCACACAAAAGTGAAATACATGAATTACATATCCAAACACAAGGAGTTATAAAAAGGACAGAAGGCTAAGGAAAGCAGACGGAATCACTACAAATAAACATAGAGATGGCTGAATTAGAGAACCAAAAAATAAAAATGTAAAATAAAGGCAAGAACAAGGTTGTTTTAAACACAAATACCTAGAGAATCAATGAAGTAGATAATTCATTATCTAAACTAATCTAGGAAAGTGTGAAGGGCCAAACAGCTGAATAAGAATAGGCCTACAGCTATAGGTATACAAATACAGATAAGACGAGAAAGGAGCCTGTGAAACAAAACCAAGTGATGATGAAAAGAGTAAATGTATGTGTGTATTTAATTATTATAAGGCTCTTATATACATATATATTTCCTATTACAGAAAAGTATTCCAGAAGAGAAAGAAAATTGCAGAGTTTGAGAAAATTCTTACAGCCAGGCTCCGAAAACTTCACAAAGGATGTCTTTAACATCTCAGTGTCTTCCACTGGGGGGTAGCAGTTACACCCAATTTTATGCAAAATGTGCCATGGGGCTGGAGCTTTGGGGTATAACTTAGTGGGAGGGTGCGTGCTTAGCACGCACGAGGTCCTGGGTTCAATCCCCCATGCCTCCATTAAAAAAAAAAAAAGTGCCATAGCCCTAAGAAGGCTTCCGAGTGATTTTTATGAAGACAGCATAACAAAACCTGACCAAACGCATCAATGAATACCAGTGCAAAAATCCCAAGTGAAATAGCAACACATACATTACAGAAGCACAGTAAACAATACAATCCTACTCTATTTCACTAGGATATTCTTTCTTCCACTTTCTTAAGATGACTATTGGACACCTCTGCTCTCCCCTGACTTCCCCAATCTCAGCTGGTAGCCTTGCTACTTTGTTCACATAGAAGAAATTACATGGGGAATTTGCCTATCTTGGCCCCTGACCTGCCTATCTTGGGACCCTGACCCCATGCCTTCTCTCCTGCTGGCCCAGGGTCCCCTCTCCCCTCTCCTACTTACTTCTTCCTTCTTGCATGTGTCCTTTCTCTGTCCTGTACTCTCTCTTCTCTACTAAATTATCACCATTAGCAGCATGCAAAGGCATCTTAAAAAGCTCCCCCTTCACCCTGCATCCCACCAGCTACTGAACCATCTCTCCTGTGACCTCTGCAGCAGATGTCCTTGAATAAGTCCTAGGCTCCCTATCAATGTATCATCTACTTCTGGTGACATTTAAAAATTTCAGATCAGGATTTCATTAATTATATATGCAGAGTTTAAAAAGCCAAGAATTGTTAGGATGATGACCCAAAAACCCAGCTGTCTCCTTGTTTACCACCCCCTGCACCTTGATCCTTGCTCCCCAAAGTCAACAATTGTTTCTTTTGATTATTAACTTCACGGTTCTAAAAAAAACAGAAGTAAAAACATGTTTATACTGCAAATTCTTGGTTTTTTCAGTTTTTAGGGATCATCCTCAGAGAGAAAGATTTGGCTATCTTGCCTACGTGTTCTTTTCTCTTCCCCGTTGGAGACAGCCATTTTGGGTTATATTAATTTATGTTTACATGGCAATTTTATTATTATTCCCACTTTGAGCCCTTGTTTTAGATGGATGTGTGTATGTGTATAATTTAAAATGTATAATGCTTGAATTCTTAGAGAAACTCTCTACCTTTAGTTTTTTTTCTCCCCCCACCAATGCTTTTTTCTTTTAATTTTTTCTATGTTGACATTTTAAATTTACAGAAAAGTTGCACTAGTATAGCAAGTTCTCATATCCTGCACAACCACAGTGCAATTATCAAAACTCAGAAATTTGCATTGGTCCAATACTGTTAACTAAAGTACAGATTTTACTTGGTTTTCACTGTTCTTCCCACCCATGTCCTTTTTTCTGGTCCAAGATCCAGTCCAGGACCCAGATCCACCAGATCGTACGCAACTACTGTGTCTTCTCAGTCTGCTCCAATCTGTGACATTTCCTTAGCCCTCCACTACCTTTTATGACCTCAACACTTTTTTTTGGGGGGGGGCGTTATATATGTATTTTTTCTTGAAGCATAGTCAGTTTACAGTGTGCCAATTTCTGGTGTACAGCACAATGCTTCAGTCATACATGAACATGCATATATTCGTTTTCATATTCTTTTTCACTGTACATTACTACAAGATACTGAATATAGTTCCCTGTGCTATACAGTAGTAACTTGTTTATCGGATTTTGTGAGAATCCTCCTGTATCTCGAAGTGAGAGACACTGTCAGAGTTCAGTAGGTGTTCTGTGCAGTTCAGTGGGTTTGTAGATGTAATTCTTGGTGTATTTGTGGGAGAGGGCAAGCTGTGAGTCTCTCTACTCCGTCATCTTGGCACCAGATCTGACCTCGACACTTTTGAAGAGTACTGGTCACTTACTTTGCAGAACATCCTGCAATTCAAGTTTGGCTGGTGTTTTCTCATGGCTCATTTGAGGTTATGCAGCTTTGGCAAGAATGCTACAGAAGAGATGTTCCTTCTCAGGAGCACTGTGATACCCATATGTTACTGGTGGTGGCACTGATCATTTTTTGGTTAAGACAGTGTCTGCTGGGTTCATCCACTGTAAAGCTCCTGTTTTTCTCTTTCAAATTAAATTTCTTGGAGGTACTTTGAGACTATGCAAATATCCTGTTTCTCTTCACTTTCACTAATTTTAGCATCCAGTGGTAAATCTTACGTGCAGCCATTTATTACTGTTGTGTTCCAATGATGATTGTCTTTTTCCCTCACTCCTGCATTTATTAATGGAATTCTTCTGTAAGGAAGAGCTATCTCTTCTCTCTCATTTAATTATTAAACATTCATGTGCCCATGGGTTATAATCTAATATCATTATTTTGTTGCACAAATTGTCAGCTTTGGCCATTGGGAGATTTTGATATGTCTCCATCCTTTCTTCACCTCTTCCTTCCTTACTGGAATTTCAAGATACTCCAGGCTCATTTGGTATTTTATCTGTCCCAGCGCTGGAACTACCTCTTGTCTAAAGAGCTCTGATTTCTTTTCACTGGTGAAGGATATTTAAAAAGCAAGGTGTGGGTGCCTGGGTATGCTCATGCCTACTGGGGTGTCATTGGTTCTAGGCCCTCTCAGCAAACAGAGTTAGGATATATATTTATGTATAATAACCGCTGCAAACATAACATTTATTTCTGCATCTATGTATATGTATGTATGTGTGTGTGTATATATATATATAAAAAATATATTTAAAGTGAGCCTATACTAATACGTCTGATTCCAATCAAATTTTGGCAGGATTGGTATATATTTCTGCTTGCTCAGGTGTTGCTTTATGTCTTCCAGTAAGATTTCATACTTTTGCTAGAAACCCTATATCTTTCTTACTTAAATTACTCCTAACATGTTGTTACAGTTTTTGTCAATATCATGAATGAGATTTCCCATCTGTCCCTACCTCCCACCCCAAATTTCCAACTATTACTTCCAGAATAAAGTGGCTGACTTAATAAATGCAAGACAAACAGACATTAGTCTCCTTAAAATTGGGAGTTCGTTTTTGAAAATATATATTACCCTAATTTGTGAGTAGAAATAATTTTCTCTCTTTACCACAACTGACACTGATTGTTTCACTTGGCTGGTTACATCTGTTGATCCAGTGGTTTATGCTTTTTCTCACTGTGTTGCTGACTGTGCTGGTGTTAAACTATCTTTGCATTATTGGAATAAACTACTTAGTTGTAATATTTTGATTGTTCTAGTAAATAGCTGGAAATGACTTTAGATTTTCTTTTTTAGAATTTTAATCTGTATTCATAATGGACATTGATCTATGGGTGGAGCAGGAGACATACTATCTCCAATTTTGATGGGAAAGTTATATAGCTTCAAGACATTAACTGAAACATTTCCATTTTTCTATTAACTTCATTGGATTAAAATTATAATTACATTCTTTAAATCCAGATAGAACATAGCTAGCTCTGGTAACTGTTTTACTTGATAGGTATTTTATTATCCTTTGGGTGGTTTTTTTTTTTTTAATAGGACTTTGCCTCCAAGTTTGTGTGTGTTTACCACTTTTTGAAATAATTTAAGCCTATTCACATTCTTCAGTGCAATCACTCATTTGCCCTAGTTTTTCAAACTTATTTATCTTATTATTTGGTGTTCAGTCTCCTTTTCAATATTGACTCTTGTATGTTTTGTTATCTTACTTTCTTTGTTCCTTTATTAAGCAGTTGAAGAGTTTATTTAATTGATCTTTACAATGAGTCAGCATTTGTTAACATGTTTCATTCAGTTGGGTTTTATCTTTATTCCTATTTTGTGTTTTAAAACTTTTAAATGAATACTTGGTCCTTATATTTTCCATCTTCTGTGCAGTTTTAAGGCAAGCACTCTCCTAAATATACTTAGGGCATAAATGTTTACTACTTTTTGGATAACTTACTTGTTTTGATTTATTTCATCTAGGAATTTATTTTCAAATAGGGGACATCTTTATCATCTTACTAGCTTTCAAATTTTTATCAGGTTATAGATAATGACTTATGAAATCATTATCTTTTAAAAGTTTATTAAGCTTTGCTTTCTGACCAAATAATCAAGTTTCTGAGAACTAGAAGAAAATAATATGCATTACCCACTTGTCGGGCATAAAGTGTGTATCTCTTAAACCTGTTAGTCATATTACTTTGATTATCTGTCCTTGGTAATTTTTCTATATACTAGACATTCCATATTCCTAAAGACATTTTCAATTAAGTAATCTTTTATTTGTATGAGCTTTTGTTTTATATATTTAGCATAGTAATGCTGTTTTCTAATTAAACATCTATGACTTGCATCCCTTTTGTTAACCAAGCATTCTGTCATTATATATTGCACCTGTTAATGCTCTTTGGTTCTTTTGGTCTTAAAATTCTACCCTCGGATTAATTTTTCCTTCCCAGTTTTTTCTAGTAACTCTTCTATTCTTTTTTTTTTTAACCTTTGCTTTAGGCTTTTTTCTTTTAAACACTGCACAACCAGATTTCTTTGCTAATGGGAGAATTCAACCCATTCACCAAATCAAAGTTATATCCATTCAATTTTAATTTTCTTTAATTTTGTCCTTTATCTTATTTGTAATTTTTACTCTCTTGGTCAATTTTCTATTTATCTTTTTTATCTGTTGCTTTTCAATTCTTACAGTGGTTACCTTCAGTTTTTTTTTTTAAATATATTTTTATTGAAGTATAGTCAGTTTACAATGTTGTGTCAATTACTGGTGTACAGCACAATACTTAAGTCATATAGGAACATACATATATTCGTTTTCATATTCCTTTTAACCATAAGTTAATACAAGATATTGAATATAGTTCCCTGTGCTATACCGTATAAACTGGTTGTTTATCTGTTTTATATACAGTAGTTAGTATCTGCAAATCCCAAACTCCCAACTTATCCCTTCCTACCCCTTTCCCCCAGTAACCATAAATTTGTTTTCTATGTCTGTGAGTTGATTCCTGTTTGTAAGTAATTTTGTCTTTTTTCTTAGATTCCACATATAAGTGATGTCATATGGTATTTTCTTTCTCTTTCTGCCTTACTTTACTTAGAATGACATTCTCCAGGTCCATCCATGTTGCTGCAAATGGCATTTTTTATGGCTGAGTAGTATTCCATTGTTTACATATACCACAGCTTCTTTATCCAGTCATCTGTCGATGAACATTTAGGTTGTTTCCATGTCTTGGCTATTTTAAGTAGTGCTGCTATGAACATTGGGGTGCATGTATCTTTTTGAATTGAGGTTCCCTCTGGATATATACCCTGGAGTGGGACTGCTGGATCACATGGTTAAGTCTGTTTTTAGTCTTTTGAGGAATCTGTTTTCCATAACGGCTGCACCAAACAACATTCCCACCAACAGTATAGGAGGGTTCCATTTTCTCCACAGCCTCTCCAGCATTTATTGCTTATGGACTTTTGAGTGATAACCATTCTGACTGGTGTGAGGTGATACCTCACTGTAGTTTTGATTTGCATTTCTCTGATAATTAGCAATGGTTTTTTAACATTCCTTTTTACATCAGAATATCAGCATTAACTCTCCCCTTGCAAGATGCTTTATTTGCCTACTGATCCCACTGACATAAATGTTAATCTTTTAGGATGTCTGTATTTTATCTCTCAACTCCTGGGTTTTGCTAATGTTTGATTATTTTCAGTTCTCCCTTGAGTGGATACATGATATGTCTTAAATCTTGCATCTCCACAAATGTTTCTGTTGCCTTGACATGTGGCTGGGCAGTGAATTCGTCTGTCTTACAAGTCTGTAGGTGGCATTCTTCTGGTTTCCAGTACTGAGGAGGACAAGTCTGATACTAGATTTGGTTTTCTTTGTAGATAACTTGGTGTGTTAGAAAGTTTAGGGTTTTTGTTCATCCTTGGAGTTCAAAACTTTTACTTACATATTACTGGGGGTGTTTTCTATTCATCCCTTCAGGAACCAACTGAGTCATCTGAAGCAGCAAATCACAGAGAATTCCCTCTCTTCTCTGTTTCATTAATAGCTCCCCACTCTTCTGTTCCATTTTGTCCTTTGGAACATGTTTGCATGCTGGGCTCAGGACAGAGGCACATGACCTGTCTTTTACTTTATGATGTCCATCTCATGGTGGTATATTTTAGACTTTGAGACATTTCTTCCACACTGTTTTTTGGGTCACTAATGTGGATCTCTCTATTTATATAGTGAATTTTTAAATTCATGAGATCGTTTTTAAAGTTTCAAATTCCAGAAGTTTTTTGGTTTTTGTTTTAGAACTTTCAAGGATATCCAAATAGAGGACTAATGTGTTAGGGTTCTCATCAGATGCTTCCAGCAGCTCTACTTAACTGCCAGCCACCTGTACCAGGTATCCCCTGGGTCTTTCTTCCTCTTGTGCCTGATTTTCCATTGCATGCTCATGGTTTTGCACGTTCAGTAGGCACATCAAGTCACTGGGTCACGGTTGTAGGCACAGCAGTTTGTGCTCTTTGGGACCAGCAGTGGGCAAACTCTAGCTGTTGAGGCACAAGGGACACCTTTCTCTGTGCCTCCAAGTCTCCCAGCTGTAAAGATATCTTCCCCAACCTCAAAAATCAGGACCAGCTCAGCTCCAGAGGTCAGCACCCCTCTACTGATCCTCCAGGACTTTAGAGTGCGTGCTGTAGCACTTCTCCAAAGGGACATGTGTGAGTCCACACATCTGCTCCGGCTGAGCCTCGCCGGGAACCACAGCATCCTGGTCTTTCTGACTAGGCCACTCTGCCACTTGTACCTCCACTCCCACCCAGCACGAAGCTAAGCACTGTCCACCCCAGGATCAGCACCAAGAATCCCGGGACAGCTGGTTTTCTCAAACACACCCTCCAGATACTGCCAGCTTGGCCACGGATGATGATGAGGATGAACATGCAGTTTCCATGCTTCTCCTGTCCCCTTCTTCTGAGTCTCACAAGTTCAGATCATTTGAGTGGAAGGAGGCCTTTTTCAGTTAATAGCAGGATTGAATAGAATACATTAACTGAAAAGAAACTAGTTCCAGAGAATAATCTGACATGTATCCAAAAATACATAGTCTTCTTCTTTTCCCTCTTTGATCTAGTATTCCATTACTAAATAGCTAGCCTCAGGAAATAATTCTTAATCAATGTTATATGAAGACCGCCATTATTCATAAAGTAAAAAACTACAAACAACCTAACTGTCCATCAGTGGGAGAATGGCCAAATGAATTAGGGACCTCTTCCACCTGATGAAATAGGCATTCATGGCTTTGAAAATCATGATAACATGGAAAAATGCTTAACATCATCTATGAAGTAGATAAAGGGCACATATTCATAAACATTATATGAACCCAACTATGGAAATATCATATGCAAAAAATTATCAGGCAAAGGAAAGATAGCAAAATGCTGACAGTACTTATGTACAGGTGGTTTACAGGATTTTTTTCAACCTCCCCCCCATTCCTTTCTTTTCCTACTTCTCAAATTAAATATAGTAGGTAATAAAATGGTGTTAAAAATACACTTTGTGAACCAAATATATAGTTAACAGAGTAACAGAATTGGTAAGTAATTGTGACATTTAAATGGCTTCTTCAGAAGGGGCTCAAAGTGCTTACTGACAGTTTTTCTGGGGCTTTCATCTCTATCTCAGCAAATGTTTTACAAGTAAACTCCATCTCAGTTCTCACTGGATCAATCATTTACTCAGACAAGGCTTTCTGGAAGCTGCTTGCCAGAGCATCTTCCTGGCAACACAGAGGATACGGTGATAAATAAAACACGGTTTGACCTTGGGCACCAACAAAGCCCAGGTCTCCCAAACACAACCCTCAATGCAACGTGGGGCAGAATGTCTAATGGTGCCTGTGAGTGGCTTAGAACCTGGTGACAGAAGTGGAATTAAATAAAAGCTCAGGGACCAGCAGCTGAAATGAAATCTGCATACCCCTAGACAACTTTTCCCCTGGGAACCCCACACAATGCCCCCTTTATCTGGTTTCCCCTACAGCATCCAATAGGTGAAGCTTCCCTCATCAAGGAAGCTGGATAAACATTTTCTTTTATTTTTTTAATCTATTTTTTTATATAGTGGCTAATATTTGCAAGTCTCAAACTCCCAAATTTATCCCTTCCCACCCCCTTTGCCCAGTAACCATAAGATTGTTTACTAAGTCTGAGAGTCTGTTTCTGTTTTGTAGATGAGTTCCTAGTGTCCTTCTCCCCGCCCCCGTTTTTTTTTAGATTCCACATAAGAGTGATATATGGTATTTTTCTTTCTCTTTCTGGGTTACTTCACTTAGAATGACATTCTCCAAGTCCATCCATGTTGCTGCAAATGGCATTATTTGGTTCTTTCTTATGGCTGAGTAGTATTCCATTGTAAAATATACCACAACTTCTTCATTCAGTCATCTGTCGATAGACATTTAGGTTGCTTCCATGTCTTGGCTATTGTAAATAGTCCCGCTATAAACATTGGGGGTGCATGTATCTTTTTGAATTAGGGTTCCTTCTGGATATATACCCAGATATGGGATTTGGATAAACATATTTCCTTTTAAATATACTACTTTTCTCTGCTACCAGTGATTCCTAATCACTTAAAATCTTTACTATGCTTCCAGGTTGTTTATGACAGCATTGCAGAGCAGTGTCTGGACAAATGCAGTCCTCCTAAAATCTGAAACCACTTTATCACTATATTTTTCCATGAAAATGTCTGCAGGTGGGCTTTGTACATTAAGTACAAAGAAGACACAGAGATGGCTCCAGATCCTTCTGTGGGGTGGGGAGGGGTGAGACTGAATAAGCCAAGGGTCTTCATGCTTACTTATTCCAGGCTTTAAAACTTTTCCATCTTGCTAAATAAACTGACCTCCGTAATTCCATATATGGGAATTGATCCTAAGGAAGTAATGGTGTATGAGAGGAGGGAAAGGGTAACTACATGAAGACGTTTGGGAGAGCCTTCTCTGTAACTGGATTTCCCTGTAAATGCCCAGCTTGGTGGAATGACACTCAGTCATTTAGATGCTACTGAAGATCAGGAAATAGTATGAAAATTGCTTGTAATCTCACTTTGAAGCAGTGGTTCTCAGCCGAGGACAATTAGGCCACCTTCATTTTTATTAGTGATAAACTGACAAATGCATAATTCATTCTAAAAGAAGACAAATTTAAGGCTTGGGCATCCTCAGCAAGGACTACTAGAGTGGCTAAGTCAGTCACCCTGGGAAAGGGAAGAATTTATATAAACTGTCATGACAAAGCACTTCTCTCACTGAGCATCGTGAAAGGTGATTTTTTTTTTGATCCATAATTTAAGATTCAAGTGAAAACTGTAATTTTCATATAAACATTACATTTATTTTGACAGAGTCTAAAGCCCTAACATTTAATATTTGTTTTTAAAGGGCAAACCTTCCATTATCCATCTCCTTACCTTTCAAGACAGTCTCATCACCATGAGCTTATTTTATACCAACAAACTGTCACTGAGGTTCTCTAACCCCCCAACTACTGTGCCTTTTATTTTTGCTTCCTCTGCCATCTTGATGTTTCTAAAATGTTTTGAAGTTGAAACTACCAAAGTTGCAGAAACTGAATGTAAGGCAAACAGCTATGCAGAAAGCCTAACATTTCTCCTCTGAGTTTTTACTGCATAGATTATGGCTTTGGCTATTCAAAGGCATCCCCACCCCTGCCAACTCCCTTCCCCATGGGATGGTTCTCAGCTATACCGGCACACCTGGGAGGTACTGCGGATTGGGTCACAAGAATTTTTTGGTTTCCCAGTGCATATAAGAGTCATGTTTATACTACACTGTAGTCTATTAATTATGTCTTTAAAAAATGTACATACTTTAAGTAAAAATACCTTAAATAAGAATACTTTATTGCTAAAAAAAATACTAATCATCATCTGAGCAAGTCACAGTAGTAACGTCTAAGATCACAGATTGCCATAATAAATAAAAGAATGAAAAAGTTTGACATGGAATTACCAAAACACAACACAGAGACACAAAGAGAGCAAATGCTGTTGGAAAAATGGTGCCAATAGACTTGCTGGTAACAAGGTTGCCACAAACATTCGATTTGTTTTAAATAGCA
Organism: Camelus bactrianus; assembly: GCF_048773025.1. NCBI lineage: Eukaryota > Metazoa > Chordata > Mammalia > Artiodactyla > Camelidae > Camelus > Camelus bactrianus. Next base: position 51,232,468 of record NC_133547.1, read on the forward strand.
TGGTTTCTGCAAAGCATAATACATCGAGGTATGCCTGCAGTAAGCAACTTCCACATCACTATTTGGTTTTTACAGCCAAAAGAACCATAGTACAGGCAGTGGTTCCTCCACTCAGAACAACCAGGATAAGAAAGCAGTGTGCATATGCAGGGGCACTGACTAAGCTGGTGTCAGCCCACCGGGCTCCAGAACCATGGTTTTTCTAGGTTTCCCCAAGAGAACTGGGGTGACCGCATACCGTCTCAGCCCATGCAAAGTTTTGTGGTAGGGGGATAGAAAGATCTTGGGAGACTATACTGGCCACATATGGGGCCTTGCAAAAGCATACGCCTAGTAAGTTTTATTCTATGGAAGAGGCCATTGGGAAGATTCTGAAATTCCAGAATCACAATATGTATCAACTCTCAAACCCAAGACCTGAACTACCCACAGAGTGGGGCTCCATTCTTACCTCTGTCCTGAGCAACTCAAGCTCATCCTCTTCCATAGCTCCGGGAGCCAAGCCCTTTCCACCGTGGTTACTCAAAGGCCTTGGTATCTTCAAGGCCTTGGTAGACCAAAGGGACCAAGAAGGCAGGCTCCTCCAGTAGCAGAGAGAACCGCAAAAAGAGTGCTACTCGCTAGGGGAAGGTGAGGTCCATGAATTTCCTTCCCCAGAACAGGCCATCACAAGGCTTTGCTGGATGCTTGCAGACCTTTTGCAGGGATTACTGAAGACAGCAGATGAGGAAAAGCATGCGGGAAGGATGCGTTTACCTAGAAATGCATCACCGTGTCTGGCTCTTAGAGAAATGAAACTGAGGAACCTCCAAAGAGCTTCACCCTTTCCAACTCTACAACCTCCTAACCAAATCATACAGCATCCTCTAAGAAGAAAGGATGCTGAGAGGGAATCCTAAGACCCCTGAGGACATCTGTAGCTGAAAGGAATCCTTCTTTTAGGATCTGGCACATTTGGCTAGATAATTCAATCTGTTCAAGTCCATCAGCCAACTGTACTCATTGGCCATTTCCACCTCACCAGCAGACATAGCTCAGGGAACCCTCACTGGTGTTGCTCCACTCACCAGGACTGGCCGCATCTCACAGAAAACCAGGAGGGAAGCCAGCTCAATGTCTTCACTGTACCCGTTCTTCAGAGGAACAGATCTAAATCCTACAGATTGGAAAAACAACACAAAAGCAAGCATTAATGTTAGACCTTTGCTTTCTTGGAATACCCAGGGATCACATGCCCAGTTCAAGAAGCAGAGAGGTCAGTGGCTCATGGTGGGGGCTGACTTCGTGGGAGCCAGAGGTCTCACCCTGATGGTCAGGGAGAGAGGCTGCAGAACACAGCCTTGACTGATGGGTCCATACAGAGAAATGAAGGTAAAAATATCTGCCATCTAGAAATGAAAATGATTGACTCAGAAGAAATTAAAACCTACAGATCATTGCACATGGAATTTAGAGTGACTACAGCTGTGCTTCAATCCTTAAATACTTCTAAGGCCAAAAGACTCAAAGGAGTAATGAATGCCCACATCCATTTCCTCCACTGAGCCCTTTACAAAGCTTAGAACGGGCGGGTGTGTTTTGTCTTTAAAGATTTCCAGTGGCAGGAAGTCTTCTGTCCCTTGGCAGTTCACAGCAGTATTGATCATCTTTCTCTAAAAGCCATTCCCTATTTACAGTTAGGACCTGTGCCTGATGGTCATTTAAATGTTTCTTTTTATTTAGCAGAGGGTTGAGGTGGGCCTGAATTCCCTCCCTCCCCATTAAGTAACGTTTAAGGCAACACATCTCAAAGGTTGGTTTGTATGCTTGTTTTGACTAAGTTGTATAACTAAATACACAGTAGAAATGAAAGTCTTGCTCCCACCCACTCATAACCTCTTATTCCAGAAGGAACCACTGTTGATAGTATTTTTCCAAGATAGTGTGTGCATATGTCTGTTTCCCTTAAGAATCACAAAGCACAGTACCCTGACCAGCAATTCTGAACCGTACAGTTTCCACTTCACACTATACTGTAAGCATTCACTCTATGGCCCTAGTTACACATGAAGGCTTTTCTCTAATTGAAACACAGTTGATGTACAATATCATGTTAGCTTCAGGTGTACTACCTAGTGATTTGGCATTTGGGTACATTATGAAATGATCACTGCAGTAAGTTACCATCTGTCCCCATACAAAGTTATTACAGTATTGTTGACCATAGTCCTTACCCTGTTATGTTACATCCCTGAGGCTTATTTTATAACTGTAGATTTGTACTTAGAAAGCTTTTCATTTGCATTGCTTGTCCTGGAGAATCAGTAGATACAATGCCCAAATTAGGGCATTTGACTATTTCCTCTGTGCCTTCCACCACTCGGGTTTTGGCTTGTTCAATGGTTATTCTTATTTCTCTTAATTTATTGCCTTTGAATTCATATCTTTTAAATCTCTCACTTTCCACTGGTTCTCATGAGGAAATTGGTGTGCTTACATAACCCGACAGCTTCTCTCCCTTTACCTCCCCTAATCTGGGAAAATGGTATTATCATTTCTACATCAACATGGTGTGTAATATTTGCGTTCCATTTTGTAACTGTAATTCTCCCACAAAGGGAGGCTTAGTTATATTTTTCTGGTATTTATACAGCAAAGCTAAAAGAAAATGACAAGGAACACTTGTACACCCACAGCCTAGATCTGAAACCCCTAACTTCTTACTATACTTATCACATTTAGCGACCCACTAATCTATCATATGTGTGTGTGACATTTACTTCACATTTCAAAGTAAGATGGAGACATCTGTATACTTCCCCCTTATGTCAGCATGCATCTCATTAACTGGAGCTCAATATTTGCTCAGTGTCCCTTTTCTGATATAAAATTTACACACACTGTGAAATGCGTGAATTTTTAAAAATGTCCTGTGTTCACCACCTTCTAACCGAACTTTTACATCGATATTTTGGCTGGCTAAGTTTGTCTTCTGTATTCTTCCATATGAGCTCATGGGACTGTGCAAGTTTGAACACATCCATCCTGTGATTTTACACTTGAGTGACAGTATGAGTGTGTGTAAACCTCCCAGGTCACAGTCTTTTCCCTGGAGGACTTTGGGGACACTGCTCTCCTTGAATTCTGCTGTAGAGAAGTTTTCTGACTTACTTACCCCTTATAGGTGTCAGGAACTGTGTGATATGAATCACCTGTGCATCCTATTAAAATGCAGATTCTGACTCCAGAGATCTGGGATGGGGCCTGAGACTGGTCTCTAATGAGCTGGTCTGGGGACAGTGGGGAGGAAAGCAGTCTAGGCATCGATTGACTATCAGAATGTACTGAAACGCTGAGTGCACGGCGGTGTTCGAGGAGGCTGCTAGGCAGCCCGTGTGCTCCTGTGACATGGTTGTGAGCGAAACGGTACTGCCCGACACCCGGTGTGTGCCCCCAAAATTGGAGAAGTGAGCTCTGTCCCCTTGGCTGTGTGTCTCCAGTTCCATGTACCTCCTTTCACTGCCCGAGTCTCATTTGTAGGAGCAGCCCTTTCATGTATATTACAAACAGGGCTGAAAGGTGTTTGCCAATTTCACTAAAAGTAGTTTGATTCTGGGTTTATTCTTGCTGGTTTCGGTTGTGTCACAGACCAAAGGGACCTAGAGACATCTTTTGGGGTAGGATCAGTATTGTGGCTTATTAGGAGTAGGGGAGGCCTCGAGGGAGGCCTCGAGGGAGGCCTGCAGAGTAGGAAGAACATGGGCTTTGAAGTTAGACCTTCCAGAGTTTGCATCCCAGCTCTGGTCTGACAGGTGTGTGACCTTGAGCAAGTTCATTAACATCTCTAGGCCTCAGAGTGCTCCTATTTAAAAAGCGGAGATGATAAAACCTTTTTCACAAGATTGCCGTGAGGATTAAAAGAGGCAGAGTTTAAGGCACCTAACACAATAAAAGCTGTTTGCCTTCTTTCCTGAACCCCAGATGGCTTAAAAGCTTAACTGCCTCCTGTGATAACAATGGGCGGAGTTTAAGTTCGAGTTCAGAGGCCCCCATCCTTATGCACAAAGGTATTGTTCATTCTCTCTCACGCCTTCCCTGAGTGTGAATGTGCTGTGCCAGCAGGTGAAAGGGAAGGAGAAGCCTTACTGGGAGAATCTCACAGCTGGGGGGAGTGTTCTATTTTTTTTTTTTTAATCATCCTTGTGATGGCCTTTGTTCTTTGACTCTCTAAGCTAAGTCATAGCATTTTCTAGATGAATCTGCAGTTTAGTAGCTGGTCAGGGAGGTTCACCCACTGACCTCCCTGTGAGCAGTGGTAGGGGCTCCCAGGCGCACATTCCTCACCCCTGAAGACACGGTTCAGAGGGCAAAACCGCCAAGTGGCTAGTCTGTGCAGGATGAGCCCCGGGGAGGGCGGCACAGTTAACACAGAAGGAAGTCTGTCCTAAGCCTCAGTCATCTGGCTGACCTCAAAGAGGCAAGTTGCACAATGAGGTACTGTGGCTAAATTGCTGAGTGTCACACAGCTCCCAGTTGGGGCGAGTTAACCGAGAGGGTTGGCAGACGTCAGGCCTCTGGGACTTAGAGTCTTTGCAATTACTATTAATTACTATTATTATTATTAATAACCAGGAAGACTGGTATTTCCAAAGTGCTGAAAATAATCAGACCGTTGAAACATTTCTCAAGTTCTTGTTTAATCTACTCATTTTGCTTAGGAATTTGTTTATTCACAGATAAGACAGGCAGCCTAGGTCTTGCTCAGTTTTCCTGCGCCACCTGGGGAGCTGGCTAAACATGCAGATTCCTGGGCCCCACCCCAGACTGGCTGAATGAGAACACCCTGGGGTGGGCCCAGGAACTTGTATTTTGGAACCGGAGGGCCCCCCCCACACACACATCTGTTGGACAAATACCCAGTGGTAGAAATGATCAGACTTTATGATACAAAGAAAGGTGGAACATATCAGATATTCCCTCAAGTTCTACCTTTAGAAAAAATTTTCAAAAAATACTGGGAAACCTTTTCCAAACAATATCAAGAGAAAAGACTATATAAATCACTAAAAATGATCCTTGGAAAGCAGGGGAATAGTGACTCATGACGAATCCAGAAGGATCTCTGATAAAGTGTCTCAGGAATACAGGACCCTTCTCGGAGCTTGAAGCAGTTTTGAATCAAGGCAGAAGTCAACCAGCCATCCCACTTTCACAGGGGAGGAGGGTGAGGTTCTGACAGCCTGAGTGACTGGTCCGGTCCACTGTCCCCTAGTCACCCTGAAGACTGCAGCTCCGGGTCACCCCTTCCCCCTAGAGCACCTTGCCAGCCCCTAGCCCTGCTGCACAAAGACAAACAGCTTCTCACCTTTCAAAACAAAATCCAGCTACAGGGCCAGGTGGACCATCAACTATGAATGCAATTTTGGATGCAGACGCCCGACTGTGACCAGCCTAGCATCTCATCCCGCCACCTTCCCAGGCCCCTGCGCCAGCTCACAGAAACTCCCGGGAGATGAGCTGTCCAAGAAAAAAAAGCCAAGAAAGATGCTTTTTCATTCTTTCTAAAGCCAGCAGCACAGACCAGAAACAATGCTAGCCCATACTGGATGTGATCATTACAACGTCTTACCTGATTTGATTCCTTTAATGGGGTAAGTGGCGTGGGCCAGGAAGTTGGGATCACTGAACATGTCTTCCTCGTAAACCACAAAGCGCAGAAATGCGAGGTTCGGGTCATAGATTTCAAACGTCACCTTCTCCTGGGTTGCAGCCCAAACAGGGCTTAGGCCGTTGTCATCTGGAAGGAGATCCAAGTTCATTTAGAGGCCCCACTTGTCCTGCCTGCACTTGGTTAAACCGTCTCTACTTCCGTCGGCTTTGAATCTCCTTAGCAACCGTGTAAATACACATCTATATCAAGATCTAAGAAATAATTTTTGTCCATTCGTGTTACGGGCCTGGCTCTCGGAAGCAGAGGGGAGGAGACCCCCTCCCCTTCATGGGTCTCCCATCTCTGCTGGCGAGGAGGTTGAAAGGAGGGGCGGTGGACTGCAGAGCAGGAACCGGTTGGTTTGAAAGAGAAGAGAGAAGTAATGGGAACCACACCCCTCCTCTGATGAGGGAGGAGGGCGAGGCTCTCCACAGAGGTAACAGATTCTGAAGCTGTTGGGGGAACCAGCCTCAGAGAGCAAGGTAAACTTTCTCCCTCCACCAAGGCCAGTTTCACTGGTCAGCAGGTGAGGTGTTCATTGGGCTGCCTTTTACCAGGGCCAGGGACCCCAGGCCTTAAAAGGCCCACAATTCATGGTTTCTTCCTGGCTTCAAGTGGCAGAACAAGCATTTCTCTGGGCCTCCCTGCCCATTGTGGGATAAGATCACCTGGGTTAGACTGCAGGCTTTCAGTCAGGTCAGCCATGTCCTCGCTGTGTCTCTACTGCATAGCCTTGGACTCACAGATAAGCAGGTGGGGGCAGCTGCACAGAGGGACCACTCCAGTGTCACGGTGCAGGGAGTGGGAGCCTTGCCCAGGCCTCCCAATGGGTTACAGGCAGAGAGACACAGTGGTGGGTCCCAGTGCAACTCTCTAATCACTTTGTTTCCCCTCCCTGACCTGCCGAGACACACAAGTGTGTGACAGAGTCCCCAACGACTAACGCCCCCAACACGTGATTCATCGCATCTGAAGTTTTAGTGAAACAAGGCAACTTACTCACAACCGTTGTTTTGAACTTGTTGTTGTCATATTCGGCTCCGCAGATTTCCACCTCCACAAAGGGACATGCAATACTTCGTCCAGGTTTGGGGAGATGGCGAGCCCCGAGAACCTAGGACACCAAAGACAAGTGTTGGAATCCTCCTGGCTCCATCCGGGGCAGAGCTAACGAGGTCGGCAGGGATGGTCCAGCACGGAGCTCCATTTGGGTTCTCATTTCTTCCTTGGAGAAGTGACACCTCCCCCACCACAGTGGACACCCCCACAGCTTCCCTTCCGTGGATGAGGAATTGGGGGCGGGTAGTCGGGGAGGTTTCCAACAGCTATTGAAGATAAGCCAGGGTCAGACCCCCCCAGGCCATCACACTCTACAGGAAGATCTCACCTGAGCACAGAAACGCATCCCCTCAGGCCTGGGTGGGCACTACAGAGACAGGTTTCATTCACTCAATTTCCCAGCTCCTCCCAGGAAGGAAGGGGGAAGAATGTGGAATTCTGTTGGTTGCTGGCCTTTTTTTTTTTTTTTTAAAAGACATTTGGTTACATATGCTTCAGTTTTTCCTCCTTAATCTTAAGAGAAATGCAACTCATTTCTCCACCTTGCCTAGTTTCCAAAACAGGAAAAAACAAAATCAAAGGGACAACATTCTTTGAAAGTTGGATGGATTTTAAAAAGCTTTCACCACCTAAAACTGGCCATTGTAGGGATGAACGCTCTCCTCCATAGAGACCAAATGGCCATTTCCCATGGGGTTTATTTCCCTCTTTTTCTGGCCAGAGGCTGACCTCACAGAGACCCTGTTGAACCCAGCAAGAGATGGCTTCATTCCTCACCCCTGCGGACAAAAGGGGAGGTGACCAAGACAGAAATGGGAAGACGCCCCTCGCTTCCCTCTTCCCCTGAAATGGCCCTGCGATGCTCTGTCCTTAAGATCCTGAACACTGTGTTGGTTCGAACAAGGGGACACGGATCCCTAGGCTGGGCTGTCCCACCAGTGAGGGAGGAAGGGGAGCTGGCCTCACCTTGACCGTCAGCGTCATCAGGATCTTCCTCTGGGACTCGGGTGGCATGGGGTCATACTTCTCTGTCCTCATGCTCTCGGGCTGCAGGACGTAGCCCGTCCGCCCATTGAGGGAAAACAGGGCATGATTCAACTGCATGTACTTATCTGGGAAGGAAAGGAAACTGCCGCTGGAAGTCAGGCATGAAACGGGACCGCATGGTGCTGGCTGGGGAGTGATTGATACCTTTTTCCAAAAATAATTTGTTAAAACAGGTATCTGACCTGAAAATACCACTTCAAAGAAATCCATTAAAAACCCATGTTACTGGAAGAAAAGGAAGAACTAAAAAAAAAAAAAAAAAAAAAAGACTGGCAACACCTCTCCAGATATGACAAGAAACCCAGAACATACTCAAAGCTAATAATTTCCACATAGAACAAAATTTCCATAAAAGTTGATAGGCTGTAGAAAGAGAAATCATTTTAATTCAAATGAGAGGTAAATAGGGGCATAAATTTAACCTATTAAGAGATCTGATAAATGAGTGCCCATCTGATAAATGAGACCCCATTAGAAAAACTAGGTAATAAGAATGAACAATAAGAATGAAGGCAGGGATTCTCAGGCACAGGGAGGAACCTGGCTAAAGGCAGGGGTCCCTGAAGAGACCTGATGTATTCAGGGAAGGGTGAGGACTTCAGGAAGGAGTGGCTGGAGACAGGAAAACTCGAGCTGAGCCAGAGAAGGGTTTCCAGCAGTGGGGGTGGCACGTCACGTCTTTGCTTTGATTTGGTATCTCTGGTGGCGCCTGGAGAGCTGGTTTGACAGAAGGAAACTGCAGTATCCCCAGGGGGAGCAAGGTCAGGAAGGGGGCCCAAAATATGACGGAGGCGGTCATATTTAAGGAGCAGGGAAGGCCTCCTTAAAATGACATAGAAGAGCACAAGGAGGCCACTGTAGTACAGGAAGAGTGCCTCGCCTGCCTCGCCTGCCTCGCCTGCAACCTACCACTGAGCTGTTCCCTCTCTCTAGCTACCTTAGTTTCCCCACACTCACCTTTATCTCCCCAGCTCAGGGAGTCAGCTGGGTTCTTAGTTCCTCAACCTGTGTTGTAGCCTGGAAACTAGCTGTTCCAGCTGGGGAAGTTACATCTGATCTCTATCACTACATCTCAGCTGGAAGGAGAAATCAAATTCCTTCCTCCCTCCCTCCCTTTCTGTCAGAATGGCCATCTTTCAAAAGCCCACAAATAATAAATGCTGTGGAGAAAAGAGTGGGAATGTATTTTGGTGCATCCGTTATGGAAAACAGTATGGAGATTCCTCAAAAGACTAAAAATAGACTTACCATATGATCCAGCAATCCCATTCCTGGGCATATATCCAGAGGGAACCTTAATTCAGAAAGACACACGCACCCCAATGTTCATAGCAGCACTATTTACAGTAGCCAAGACATGGAAACAGCCTAAATGTCCATTGACAGATGACTGGATAAAGACGTTGTAGTGTATTTGTATAATGGACTATTACTCAGCCATAAAGAAAAAAATAAAATGATGCCATCTACAGCAACATGGATGGACCTGGAGAATGCCATTCTAAGTGAAGTAAGCCAGAAAGAAACAAAAATACCATATGATATCACACATATGTGGAACCAAAAAGAAAAAAGAAAATTATTTACAAAACAGAAACAGACTCACAGCCATAGAAAAAAACTTACGGTTACCAGAGGTGGGGAAGAGGGTGGGAAGGGATAAATTGGAAGCTTGAGATTTACACATACTAATATATATATAATAGATGGACAATAAGTTTATACTGTACAGCACAGGGAACTGTATTATATCTTGTAGTAACTTATGGTGAAAAAGAATATGAAAAGTATATGCATGTTCATGTATGGCTGAAGCATTGTGCTGAACACCAGAAACTGACACATTGTAAACTGTCTATACTTCAATAAGTATATATATACACAAAAAATACAATATATATATATATATACAAAAAATATATTTACAAAAACATACTAAATGTTAACAGTGGTTGTCCCTAGGTTGTGATTTTCACTTCCATTTCTTTTATACTATGTATTATCCATGCATCATAATTTATAATTAAGAAACAGTAAGTGAATTTTATTTTTATTGAGTTTTTTTTTTCCACCCAAGTAAAAGAATTTTTTTCTTCACCTTCCTTTCCTCTCCGGGATTGAACCCAGGGCCTCCTGAATGCTGGGCTGGCACTCTACCACTGAGCTATTCCCTCTCTCTAGCTACCTTGAGTTCCCCACACTCCCCTTTATCTCCCCAACTCAGTGAGTAGCTGGGTTCCTGGTTCCTCAGCCTGTGCTGTAGTCTGGAAACACTCTCAAAGCAGACAGGTGGGGTAATCCCAGAGCTTGCTTTGTTGTTTCTCATCTGTCCAGGATCACTGTCCCTCACTGTGTGGTGTCCCGTGTCTCAAGAACCATTCTTTCATACATTAGTCTACCAATGCTTATGAAATTTCCGTAAAGGTCTGAATGTACTTAGGAGGCTGATTTCCCCAACACTTCTCTGGACTTCTTGATAGGCTCTGATTCACTCTTAGGAAAAGGGTTGCAACTCATTCATCCGTTCTGCTTAATCACAATGATCAAAGGTGGAAGAAAGTTTGGTGAGTGCATAATTCAGGCCACATTTTGCCTTGCAGTAATGCCACATAGAGTGGAACAACCACACGTTCGGTTGTGAGGTTGTAAGTCAGCTCGTGGACGCTGAGGTATGACTGACTGTAAAGCACTACTTCACCTCTTCCCCCTTGACTATAAGGGTTATCACTAGTCATAAAGTTAATTCAGGTCTTTAGGAAAAAACACGTCATTTCAATGATGTCCTTCACACAGATCACTTTCCAGTGTAACTAAGATGTGGCTCAAGGAAATCTATTCATTTGGAATTGTGGCTCCCACTCTGAGACTAATTCATTGCACTGAGTAATGTAGAGGAATGATAAACATCAGGCCCTGCAGACACTAGTCGTTCTTGTTAAAGTCAAATCATGTTTTTGTCTGCATGTTTACTACTTCGGCAGAACTCTGATCCTACTTAAATGGGGCATATAATAATAGTAATACATCCATGAGAAGTGAAACTGTTCCAGCATTAACTCATGACCTGCTTTTCAGAACGCTCCAGATTTGTTCCAGTGTACCTTCCTGCAATCTGCTCCACCAAAACCACTCTACCTTGCAGACACACCCTGTACTTTCCCGTCTATATTTAAAGGCTCCCCAATGGCCTTTAATATTTTGTCTTTACATCTGGCAAAGATACAACATTTAGACTATAAGCAGATGTTTTGATCAGCAAGAACAGACATAGGAGACAATAGAGTAAGAGCCACAAGGTACTGAGGAAGGAACTAACAATGCAGGTTTCTGTGACCTAAACTATCATTCAAGAGTGAGGAGAAAGAAATTCTGGGGAAATTGTAATGGAAGATAACTTCTAAAATCTCTTGTAATCACTCCATGAAAACAAAGTGACTAGAATAACAAAACCAAAATCCACAAATAAGATCTACCAAAAAAAAAAAAAAATATATATATATATATATATACACACACACACATACACACATACCTACACACTAGGTGATATCTTGACAAATATGAGTGGGCCAAACCACCAAATCTACATGCCCTGCTCAACATCAACAAATATTTGAGGAGATGAGATATCAGATGAGCTTGAGAAAAGGGAAACCAAAAAGAGGCAACAGGCCCTCAAGAGAACAGCTCAAACTAGGAAAGGTTTTGCATGTTCTAATTATGAGGTCAGGGAGCTGGGAAACAAGGCAAGGTAAGATCTGAAAGGGCTGAAATTGAAGTTCCCTTTTAGGACAAAAATGCCACAATGAGAAGAAACTAGTCCAGAGAATCTGACTTGAGCAAGAGATGGGTAATAGGGAGCAGAAGGAGGAAGGGAGAAGAGGGGAGAGAAAGCCTGTGCAAGAGAGCTCACGTGAGAGCCAGCAAGACCATGCAGTGAAAACAGCACAGACCAGGAATTCTCAGACTAGGAGACCATATTTTGGAAGACTTCATGACAATAACCTAAGAGGGACTGCTAGAGGCAGGAAGCTAAAAAAAGTTATTTAAATTCAATGACCCCCTAAAAGTTCAGGAAAATTAATTTAGCTTAAGAATGATCAACAGAAAATGACTAGTTGAATCTCATAGAAAATTAAAGTAAGAAAAAACAGTAAGGCGCAGAATAACATTCCTCCAGTGAAAGAAAAGACATGCCCATAAAATAGACGAACACCAGAAAGCCTAATTCTTCAAAGTGAGCCAAAAGAACAGGTTTGGAACTACAGAGCCCAGAGCAACATTAGGATTTAGAATAATCACGGTTGTGGTGATAACTTGGAACAAAATTAGAAACAAACAAAAGTTCATGTTAGAAATAAACAGAACAACAACAAAAAAATCCTTTAAGAAAGATGGAAACCGAAAAAGGAAATTTTAAGATTCAAAAAGAAATAAAGAGGTTTCTTTCTCTGCTTTCAGCTAGGATATAGAAAGCTGCAAAGAAAGTCTCACTCCACCTAAACAAACAAACAAAAAAACCAGTCTGGGATGTCTGGCCGCAGTGGGTCCTTCCTCCTTTCCTCCCTCCCTCCCTCCCTCCCTTCTCTCCCCACCCAATTTATTGGCCACAATCACCCCCCCTTTACCTGCGGTCTGGAAATTGAGTGCCACCATCTGGGCGCCGCACAGCCAGAGGCGGAAGGGGTCGTAATTGGAGGAGTCCACCCTCTGTCCCTTGGGGTAGACGCGGGTCAGGCCCTTTTGATTGTATTTCAAGAGATCATTAGGTTTCTGTCGGACAACACAGTCAGCCTTCGTCTCCACGAAAGAGCGGATTTCTCGGAAGTCGGGGTTTTCTGAACACACAGAAGGAACAGTCATTTATTTTGGGTCTCCCACATTTTCTTAATGCCTGGTGCACGGGCTGGATGCATGAGTCATAAAATGAAACCCACTCTTGGGCAAGACATAAGAGTGGTTATGATGGTATTGCCGTGATTGGGTCTGCTACGGGCTCTTGCCCTCCGGGGTCCCAGGTATTAAAAGGGAGCCCAGCGTTCCCACAGCCTTTTAGTCTCGGATTATCGTAATTATCTTCTTGATTAAAACCACCGACAGCCCTGTTCAAAAAAACCACATAAGTGGTACAGTTACAGAAGGGGTAGGGTGCAGGATGGCCTCAGGGAGGAGATCTGAGGAGTGGAAGATGCAGACAGGGGATGTGGCATCCTCCCCAGAGGTGTTGTAGACACAAGATGGGGAAATCCAACATTCTGGTGGAGGGAGAAAGAAGCTTCACTCCTTCCCATCCAGCTGTGCTGAGACAGCCCTAAACACACCTGCCTCAACCCAATTCTGAGCTTTGACATCTTTCCCTGCACACTGAGGTACCCAGGGATCAGTTTCCCAGTGCCCACTAACTCTGGGGTTTAGTACTGTTTCTCTTGTCCTCGTCCCTGGACTTACAGATTCCTGGGGTCAGAGATAGGAGTTGCTCTAAAGTGGGAAGAAAATATGAACGGGACCATTATTAGATCAAAGAACGTGCTACTCTGGAGAATTTGGTAGAAGATCTGTTCTTGACTCCTTCTAGGGGAGGCTGTGTCGTGGCCCCCAAAGACACCCAGGTCCTGAGCTCTGGAACCTGTGACTACATTCTTTCCTTATACGGCAAAGGGATGTCGCAAGTGAGTCAATGGAAGGGCTTGAAATGGGGAGATGCTCTGGGCCCTAAATGAAACCAAAAAGTCCTTATACTGGGGAAGTAAGTGGGGGATGTGAGTACAATGTGACCACGAAGGCAGAGATCAGAGTGACGGGGCCACCAGCCAAGAAACGCCAGCAGCTTCAAGAGTCTTCTCCTCCTCTGGAGGGAGTAGGGCCCTGCTGACACCTAGATTTCAGCTCAGAGATACTGATTCTGAGCTTCTGGCCCCGGGACTGTGAGAGAACAAATACGTGTTGTTTCAGCCCCCACGTCTGTAGGGACCTGCTACAACAGCAGGAAAATGAATCCACCCTGTAAGAGGGTTTTCCTTCAGAAGAAACGAAAAGGGCCCGTTCCACCAGCATCCTCGCCGAGGACAGACTGACTCCAGGGACCACTCTCACTCTGCCCTCTGACACCACCACACTCAGACAGAACCAAGAGTCTTCCCTGAGGCTGGGAGGCAGAGGCCTGGGGGTGGGGGTGCGTACCCAGGTTGTCCTTGGTCTTGCTGGTGGGTTTGCAGTAGACGACCAGGTCCGAGAGCTCGATGGCGATGGACTGGTTCTTCTCCCAGTACTTCATGTTGTTCTCCTGGGGGGCCAGCCAGCTTCAGTCTCAGCCCTCAAGCCGCCACCAAAGAATCCCACCCTCCCAGCTCACCTGGTGGGTGATTCCTCCTCTGGGTCCCCTTTCTCCTCTTGGCCCTCCTGCACACTTGGAGCTTCAATGCAGTGCCCCTCCACTCCCTTTCCTTCCTTTTACTGCCGAGATGCTCGGCTAAGCTCTCACCACCCAGGATTCTAGCTCAGCCTCTGGCCCCAGCGCTTGAGAATACGAGGGAACGAGGGCTCCTCTTTGTCACCGTCCCTCTCTCCTTCACCCTCTGCTCTCAGCCTCCTGCCCTGTCCCTGCCCCTAACACCACCACGCTGTGACAGTTCATCATATTCTAGTTCTCCAGGCCCACGACCTCTCTAGACCATCGCATCCTTGTCATCACTCGCTCTCCCCTTCAGTGTGCATAGTTCACTGCGAAGGGCTCTCCAAGGCCCAGGCCACACACCATGGACTTGGGAGCCATCCCCCCCTCGGAGGACCCACAGTCAAATCTACCTTCAAGTAAGGATGAGCTGCTCACTCCACTCCAAACCAGGCAACCCTTTCAAGCCAAATTCTGACGCATCCTCCCGTTGGCTGTTGGCCGAGAGGGGGTACCCATGAGAGAGTACCATACGTAGATGGTAACATCCACCACTTGGGGGCATCGCACGCTAAGTGCTTGATGGATATTGTCCAAGCCCACACATCCCTGTGAGGTAGAATCTACTGAAGTTACCTCCATTTTACAAAGAAATTGCAGCTCCACAGCAGGGCAGTGCCAAGACGAGATGCTTAACCAATCAGCATCCCCCATGTTACCACCTTGCTTTGTCCCTGGTCAGCCGCCAGGGACTGGGGAAGACTTCTCTGAAATGCCCAAGTTCACATCCCAGATCCCACTGAGCCACAGCAACGACCTCCTGGCTCCTCCGCCTGCAGCCCGCACCCTCCCTCCTCTGTGGGTCCATCAGGTCCCCTTTCCTTCTGGCTCCACCCAACTCATTCCTTCTCCAGGGTGCCTTTCTGCATAACTCCATCCAGGACTAGGAAAGAGATGCTGTTTTCCCCAAACCTTCCAGAGTGTTCGCTGCCTTATCTGGTCTCAACTCTGCACCATCCCTTACCCGACCGCCCTGTCGGTGCTCCTCAGCACAAGTGCCAGGCCTGTGTCCCCACTGAGACACTATGGTCCCTTGGGAGCAGGACCCTGCAGGAAGCAAGTCCTCAGGTGACAAGTGCTGATGTGGTGACAGGGGCTCCACAGTGGTTACAACAGTGGGAACTGGACTCAGGTGCGGGTTTGAAAGCTGGTCCCACAGGGCAAGTCATCTAGGCTCTCTGAGCCTCAGTTTTCTCAACTGTACAATGAGGCCAATGTGAGTAATCACCTCCTAGAGCCATCATGAGAATTAAACAAGGAGCCCGGCCTGTGGCAAACAAGGAGTGGCTACAAGGATTGCCCCAGAAACACCTCCCCAGGCCAAGGACAAGAATGTCCACTCTTTAAACAAGCAAGTGAGGGCACCCGTTTCCTCCTGTAAGAATGCGTTCACCCCTAAGCGCTGACAAAAACCCTGGGGCCCGAGTGCACCCTGGCAGTGACCGGCAAACAAGCGTTTTATGTGCATTCGGAGGCGAACACAGCACAAGGGCAGTTTTCAATGTGACTATAAGCCTCTGAAATCTGCCCTAGTTCATGTATGCGCACCAACTGTCACTAGCCCTTCTCACACTCCCTACATGTCCCTGGGTCCAAAGCAAGCCATAGCAGTAAGGCTCGAAGGGCTCGGGTGGGCAGGACGGGCACAGAGCAAGAGGCAGAGAAGATGTCAGCCGGACCGTCTACAGCCAGATGCTGTCAGGGAAACTGAAGCCTTGTCTGTGCTCCAACCTCAGCTGTTTGCTCCCAATCCTTATGTCAACTTGGCTTTGTCTCTTGGTGTACAGTTTTCACAATGGGCTTTTTGGGAAGAGGAAACCCTAGCAACAAGGCAGCTCACCTCTAATGACAACAGAGCTTCTTGAAATGACGGTGGGGTGGGACATGCCACCACCCCCGGGTCACAGTGTGGCCCTCTGGCCTCACAAAGCACAGGCTATGGGGCATTCATTTCTTTTCTTCAACCTCAGCAGAAAACGTCAGTTCAGGATGCAATACTAGCTGCTCCTTCAAAACTGTCTAACAGTTACTCCCCAGACCTGTAGACCTCGCCCACGAGGCCATCTCAGAATTTGACATCACAGCCAACATCCTTGGTCAGGCTTTGGAAACTCACTAACTAGGTGTTTCTTCACGACTGGCCTTTCAGCATCGACTGAAGGAAGCCGGAGGTAATGTAAAATTACGAGCCTGGAACAGGTTCTTAGAGCTTTGGTGAGGAGCTCCCGGTGGTGAGCGGAAAGCTTATCTCATGCTGGTTTCCCAGGGCAGGGTGAGTCCGCCTTCCTTGTTCCCACATGACAACCATGTGATGATTAAATACCATGGTGACCTGAGCCCTCGCCCTGAGTCTGGTACGTTCCACACATTGGCTCAGTTCATCTCACTTCATCTTGTGAGTTACATAGGCATTTGGTCCATTTGACTGACAAGAAAACTGAGGCCCAGAGAAAGGTGGTTACCTGCCCAGGGTCCAGCCCTGCCAGGATGCAAACGCCAACAGGCCTAATTCTAAACCTCCTATTCTTCCCTAGAAGTTTGCCCTTCTCAAAAGACCTCCAGCCAAACATTAATGCTCCATTTAGGACAAACCCTCAAAGCTCATTCCCATCGAGAGTGGAAGTTCCCCTACAAGAATACAGGAGCTGGTCCGGTCAGTTAGTCTCCCCAGGGCCCTTCCCAGGCCATGGAGGTGAGCTCAGTGAATCCTGCCTGGAAGAATCCAGGCTACTTTGAACCATATTTAGAAACAAGAAAACATTCAAAGTGAGGAAGGCAACATTTTCCCATTAAGATACACGGAGCCAGACAGACCCCTACCACGAGTGTCACTGCCCACACACTGAGCCTTCCGAGGTTCAAACTAGACCCAGCTCCCCAGGCAGATCACTAATCTCTTCCTCTCCATGGTGCACCTGTTGTCCAAACCCACCTCATCTCCCCCCTGAACTCTATGTGGCCGCTGGGCCTGCTTCTCCTGCGGCCCAGACCCACCCCAGCCTCCTCAGAGCGCCAGAAGGCTAAGAAGTCCAGGCCCACCTGAGCCCAGGTGAGCAAAAGGCTTACCTTGGTGTCTATCTTCCAGGTGATCTCCCGGATGCTCTGAAACCACTCAAACAGCTCCTCCACGCTGTCCGTGGCAAACTCCACTGGAGGATCGCCCTGCTTCTTGGGGTCCAAGGTGAACACAAAAGACTTCTGGTTTCTCCCCTGTGAGGCTTTTACTTTGGGAAAGGATAACAAAAGTCCTGGTTAGCCTGTTAGAAGGCTGTGAAGACCAGACTTCCACTGCCCCAGGCCACTTCTCTTAATGAACCCAACCCAACCGCCACTGCTATAACCAAGGGCAGCGTGGTCTGGGACATTTACCTCTGATCAGGCAGTGGTCCACAGCTTAACCCCACTACCTGTGAGTGTGACCTTATTTGGAAGCCGGCTCTGGGCACATATACTTCAGGATTGCAGGATGAGATCATCTGTGCATTTAGAGTGGACCCTAAATCTAAGAACCAGTGTCCTTATCAGAGAGAGGAGAGGATAATCTGAGGCAGGAACACAGGTGAGTCAGCCAGTGAAGATGAGGCAGAGATTGGAGTGATCAGCCTAAGCCAAGGGTCAGCAGCAGCCCCGAGAAGCTAGGCCTGGAACTGATTCTCTGTGCAGAGAAAGTATTTTCTAGGTAAGAAAATAAAGGCTATGAGAGGAGAAATAATCTGGCAAATAATAGGGTTAGCTGAGATCTCTGGGCTCTTATATGCCAGGCACCACTCTAAGCAGATTATACACACTGTATCTTAGTTAATCCTAATCACAGCTTTTAGGGGATGCAAGTCCTGTTATGTCCATTTTACAGGACAGGAAATGGAGACTTGTGGAAGCAGAAGAACCCATGGAAGGTCACAAAGGTAGCAGCGGCACAGCTGAGGCTCAAATCAGACCTGACACCAAGCTCCCTCTTCAGAACCCTGAGCCACGTGTGTGCTTTGCAGATTCGGTGCAGGATGATACCAAGAGCAACAGAAGTGAGGGCACTGGCCCCGAGTACACCAGACCCCGCCTGTTAACTCCCAGAGGGACCTCAGGCAGGTCACCACGGGGCTGGGTGTTCTCATCTGTTAACTGCAACCAAGGATCCCTCTCCCACCTGCCAAGGCAAACGGACTGATGGACTGCAGGGCGGGTGGAAACCTCCTTCGGACACGTGGGCTGCTCGTGTCTGACAAAAGCAGCTCAGGCTACTTGTCCAGAAAGTCTCCCTTCAATGCCTTTAAGCCTTTCATCTGGAAGCTTCTATACGCCCATTTAAAAGGCCCAAGAAGCCCATGCAAATCAATACCCACCCCCGCCGCTGCCACCGCCACTACTGTTGAGGCTGTGCATGCCCTCCTTTCCCCAGGTCCCGAGGGGAGGCCAGGTTTCCTGGCGCCCAGCTGAGCCACCAGGAAGCTGCAGCTCTGAGAGGGGAAATGACAGGGCCTATGGTCTGGCAGCAACTGAGAGGCAGAGCTGGGCTTAGAATTGGACACACCAAGTCTGCCCTCCATCACAGCCCGGCCAACAGCTCAGCACCTCCTAGAAAAGCAAGGGAAAACCCCAGCAGACCCCTGACATGGTTACTGTGTGTGCACCAGACTCTGTGATAGCACCGCACACAAATCTACGGCAAAGCAATCAAGACATAAGATTGCATGCAGATCAGTGACCAGCCTGGCCCACACTCGGTTTTAGCATCTAAGTCAAGGCTAGAGGACCCAGGGACAGCTGCCTCCCTGCCTGGGGCCGTTCTGAGGCCATGCAGTCGGAGGTTCAGGTGGGAATCAGGGCTGAGACCACGTGTGTACATACCAACATTATAGGTGTTGAGATCCAGTATTCCTCTGCAAAGAGACCCTAAGGGATTGTCTTCAATAATCTGTGAAGAAACAAGACATAACTCACGTGAGTCTTACCGAGAATAATAAAAAGATAACCAATTTCCAAAGCACACCGTTTAGCAGAGACACTGCCTGTGGAACTGTTTAAAATGCATTTTTGTTACAGGCTACGTCCACGGGGAGAGAGCTAAATAATGAAGCATGTTGCTGGTGGGGACCCAGCAGCGAGCAGGTGCCGGCAGGTTCAGCATTTCATTTTCCAATCTGTAAAAATGTGCCTGTGAATTCTAGAACAGATTTTGAAGCGTTTCCGCGGATCTGGTTTCAAAAAACATCCTAGACCCTTTCTTCTGGTCTTGTTATGAAATGAGACTGTCTGGCCTCCCTTTAAAGCCCAGCTGAAGAACCTTCTGTAGCTCCCTGTGTCCTACGGGAGCAAAACTATGTATGCTCTGAAATCTGGCCTTGAGGTTTCCTGGGCCCTGGTCAGCCTTCCAGCTCTTCCTCCCGCTGCACATTGGAACCATCCCAGGTCCAGGTAAAATGGGGATTATCTTGGTCTCAGGAAAGCGGCCAGAACTGTGCATCTGCCCACTGTTTGCACTGCCCCACTCCTTCACCGGGCTAACGCTAACTGTATGGGTGAGGGCAACGAGGGACAGACACAGCAAGAGGGGTCACGTCTCTGCCTCGGGTTGAGCACGATGAACAAAACCACGTTCCCACAACCACACCTTTGCTTAGGCTGGGCCTCCCTTCTGCTGATCTCTTGCTTGTTAGAATCTGACTTATTTAACACCCAAACGCCCCGTTCCTCCATGCAGCCCTCCCAGATTGCCCCAGCTCCCTAAGAAGAAGGTCTAGAATTGCAGCATTAGTGCACTGCTGTCATACTGAAAGTAGCTGCTCTTTGAGCCTTCACAGCAAGAGGCAGTGGGGGACAGAAACCAGGTTTGCAGTGTCACTGGGAGGGCCTCAAGTCACCTTCCACTTGGGCTGGCTTGCTGACTCACCCTAAGCACGTTCTGGATGTCTGGCTGGGTAAACTAAATGTGTTTCATTTGTAAGCCACTTTAAGCAAAGGACAAATTCCCCATTTGGCCATTTTCCCTCCAGAGAGAATTCTCCTGCATATGCAAAGCCTTCCAGCCCAGCACAACCTGATTAAAACATGACTGGCCTGTCGCAGTGACTTTCACCCACAACAACTCAGGGGACAGTCCCAATTTCCCCGTCACTCTGTTGTCCCTGTTGTGGAGCTTGGTGGGGACCACACAGCACTGCGGGTAAGATTTGTCCACTAGGATGGCGCAGTGGACCCCGCAGAGTAGATCAGCAAGTCCCTCCCTGTGACAAATGATGGAGACTCACCTGCTTTTCCAGCTCCTCCACGTCAGCTGTCGAAATGTCCTCGACGTAATTGGACGGGAAGTACTGCTGGATTCTGGTTCCGTAGTCTCCTTTCCACCTATGTGGACATGGGGGCATCAGAGGGCCCCGGGAGAGCGGGGTGCATCATCATTACTGCTCATCAGCTCCCAGCTGCTGGGGTGGCGGAGGATGGCGAGTGGCCAAGTGGGATGAGGTGGCCATTCATTAGCTATGACCAGAGCATAGCAAAAGGATCCCTGCTTTTTTTTAATCAGCTGTGACTGCTGGGGTCATGTCCTCCCCTTACCACGATCCTAGTGTTTGGTTGAAGCCACCAAGAGTCAAAAGTTTCCCTGCTTGGTTGGGAGGGTATAACTCAAATGGTAGAGTGCATGCTCAGGATGCACAAGGTCCTGGGTTCGATCCCCAGTACCTCCTCTAAAAATAAATAAATGTAATTACCTCCTCCCCTCAAATAAATAAAAATAAAAAGTTCCCCTGCTTTAAGTGAACATCAGAAGCCGTACAAGATGAAAGCTCTGCTCTAGAGCAGGCCCCACCCCCTTTTAAGGAGGGCTGTGAATTTAGAGACAAGGACCGGATATGGAAGGTTCTGGGGCAAGAGAGCCTGGATTCAAAGTCCAGCTCCACCACCACCTACGTTAAGTGCTCTGTGCCTCAGACACTCCATCCATAAGTGGGGACAGTCCCAGGCTCCTCTCAGAGGATTTCACGGGGACTGTATGAGCTAACACATGCTGCGAGCTCTGAGTAGTGCCTGGTACATACTAAGCGCTCAACAGTGGTAGTTCTTGTTCTTCAGCTGAAACAGTGCCCCCGGACATTCCTACTGGTAGCAGCGCTAGTAACACGAGTAATCAGTCTATGTCTGTGTCTTCACTCAGTCTAACTGGTGGCACCCGCAAGGTGCTCCCCCAAGTCCAGAGCCTGGACACGCGGGCTCCTCCTTCTAGCCCCTCTTCTGGGCCTCTTTCTGCAGCCGAGGGCTCTTTTCAGAATGCACCTCCAACCCCACCATACTGACCGCTCCCAAGGCCTTCAAAATCAAGCCTAGATTGTTTAGTCTGGCAGTCAGAGCCCGGCATGCGCTGACCCAGGGAGTCTTGGACCTCGACTCCTGCCTCTGTGACTGGAACGTGACTTTCATTCTAGACCACCTGCGGCACCCTCTCCCCATGCAGCTCTGCCATGCTGCCTGGCTTCTATGCCTTAGTCCAGGCCTTTCATAGCCAGCTTGCTCCTACTAACCATTTACGACTCAGCTGGGGCCTTCCTCTTCCAGGGAGCCTTCCCTGACTGCCACCTAGGCTGAGTACTTTTCCTCTGTGCTCCTCAGCATCTGTCTCCACAGCTGTCAGAGCAGTCCGCATCTTATATTTAACTTACAGTCATACATCTGTCTTCCCCTCTATGTGAGACCCTTCTCAGTCTTAATCAAATCTGTACTCGGGGGCACTTAACTAATGTTTATGGACCTGAATAAGCAGAGTAAGGGCTGACTGTCCCACAGCCTGGTGGAAACACAGAACTACCAGTTGGGAGCCCATTTCACACTCTTTTCATCTTCATTTCTCCAGACCCATCTCCAGCAGAGTCTGGCTGTATTCAGAGTGACTGTATGGACCATTTGCCCAGAACTGAGTGGTTTATACCTATGGTCCAGGTGTAATAATTAACATTGCATCTCCTTCACTCTCAAATGCATCTTAGTTTGAATCAAAATTATCCCCAGTCTGGAAGGATGCAAAAAAAATGTGGTCCAAGGCAGGCAGTGGCACTACTGTCACCAGAGAGAGAATAAAAAAATGAGAGGACCTCAGCTGGGCATAAGGTTTACCCAGAGTGCCTCACTAAAGGCACTTATGCCAGTCTCTTAATTCATCTCGAGACAAGATCCTCTGGGGATCCAGGTAAGAATGGGGTTGGAAAGAGGGGGTTTTCCAAATTAAAAACACACACACATACACAAAACTTTGAAAACCTCTGGCTCTAACACATGAGTGAGGTAAAGTGTGAGCTCTTGAGTTTAGAAGACTCAAATCTCCAGCGTGCTGTGTGGCCCTTGACAAGTTACTGCACTTCTCTGTGTCTCGGTGTCCTCATCTGTAAAATGCAGGTATGAACAGAACCTACCTTATAGGGTCATTATGTGGGTTAAATGAATTATTTCAAATGAAGTGCTTAAATCAGTGCTTACATTGCTCCATGTGAGCTGCTATTCAGCTTTCTAAGTCAGGTCCAGCTATCTTGCGAGGGGAAGAAATGCCAGTTTTGTGAGGTGCTTGAGGCTCTGCCAGTGCTCATGGTTATGAACAAGTCCTTACTGCTCTAAGGTAGGAATCATGCCACGAAACCACCTGCTGAGGGACCTAAGGATGGGCAATTTTTCCTCTCAGGTGAAAAAGGGGAAGAGGTACTCAACCCTCACACACCTAGGTGCCTTTAGCCTAAAAATGTACCCTCTTCAATCCAAGATGGGGCCACTGCACATGACACAGGACTAAGCAATGGCATAAGAATTTGAATTTAAAATAATGCAAAGGCTGGCATAATGGGAAGAACCTGTGTCATGTAGAAGCCAGACCTTGGAAAGCCTCATTCACTGCATCTATAGAGTGGGGATAATCACAGTCCAAACTCTGCAGGGTTGTAATAAGGATTTGATTAGATAATGTATGAAAGCAATGAGCATAGTGCTTGGCACACAGTAAGACCTCAAGAAATGGCAGCTGCTACTGTCATTAAAATGATATATAATATGATGTGATGGTATAATAAATGATATAATAACTATTATTGCTGTTTATCCACTTTTCCAAACAGAGCCTGCATGAAGTCACCTTCCCAGAGAAAGTTTGACAGGTCAGAGCCAGCCCAGAGCAGCAGATAAGAGGGTCAGAGCTCAACCAGCACTCGAGTCTCACCACCAAAAAGGGACAGGTCAAGTTCATCTACCCAGGGGCCCAGCCCGCCTCAGTCTTACCAGCCCCCGGGCTCCTTGGAGACGTTGTGAATGAGGGCGCCACGGCAGAAGCTCAGCTCATCGCTGCGTTTGGCTTTGTAGTCATACAGAGCTTTCACGGTTCTCTGAGGCTTTCAGGGAAAACAAGAAGGAAAAGGTCAGGCCAGGCAACACAAGCAGAGGGAGGCGGCTGCATTTTCTGGCACATTTTTGGTTCTTCTCAGTAGAGAGGGAGGCTTTAGCCTGAGGTTACAGTGCCATCTGCTGGTGAAGGGCTGGCATTGCGAGTGAGGGAGCCGGGGAGTGGGGATGGGGACTGGGCTCTGTCAGAGCCTAGGATTTTCTCAACAAATAAAGGATATTTCATACTAAGCCACGATCACCACCTCTGAAGTCCTCAGTGCCCATGTTCAATAGCCCTCCCAGAAGTTCAAGCTCATCACCGTCTCTGGCCATCCTCAAGCCTCACCAGTAACTTCCCCTAGGCCATTGGTCCCCTAACTAGACTCCTGCAGGACACCGACACTGTGCAAGAGTAACTGAGGCACTCGTCCATGAAATTCATTAAAAGGTGGTCTCTGCACTGGCAGAAACAAGACAGAACTTTAGGACAAAGTTTCTCTTCAGTGAATCTGCTTTAATGCCGGCTATTTGCCAGGCATGAATGCATGGAAAAGTGAACAACCACACAGCAAGCAAATATGAATACAGAAACCTCTGAAACTGTCAACCTGTTTAGATCACCAGCTTCCCCTTCACCCCCGCCCACTCAAGGAAATGAGAAGAGGGGTTTTACAAGAAGTCCATTAAACTGCTCCTCAGAGCATGGGGCTGTGGAGTCAGACATGGGGGTTCAAATCCTCACTCTGCTCCTTACTAACTATATAATCTTGAGGCCCTCTCAGCCTCAGTTTCCCCATCTGTGAAATGGGAACTAAAACATTATATACTTTACAGGGCTGTTGAGTCTATTAAATGAAATAATGCATGTAATGATAAAAATTATGCACAGGCTGGCATGCAGAAAAAATGAGGTCCAAGGCAGGTTTCCCACTAGCATTTCTTAAGTGCTTACTAGAGTCAAAACCCTGTTCTAGGCCTTTTGTCTATAATAGTATCTCCTTTAATCCTCACAACAACCCTAACAGGTAGTAGTAGTATGTCCATTTTACAAATGAGGACATTGAGGTACAGAGACATGAAGTACCTTTGCCCAAAGTCAACTAACTGGTAAGTGGCTGAGCGCAGGAAGAATCAATTAATGGGCGTTACTGCGATAGTTCGTAATGTTCCCTAAGAAGCAGTCTGGGTTCTACAAGCTTTGCCATGGGAACTTCCAACCAGAGGCTAATCAGAGCTTTTACCCTTGACCCCTCATCCCCACCTGCAAACAGAGCCAGTTCTACCTGTACATCCTGCTTCAAGAGTGGACACAAGGTCCAGAGCCACATCTTTCTCCATGAGACGCCACAGGTCACTACCAGACTTCACAGGCACGAGGAATGTACATCCAGGGCAGTGGGGATGCCATAGAATGGCTTCCACACAGAGCCTGACAGATGGCAGGAGAGAGCCTCATGTCAGGTCCCTCAGGAACTAGAGAAATGAGCCACCCATGGGATGGCCAAGTAGGCCTGCAGCACAGCAAAGTGGCTAAGAGCACATGCCTGGGAACATCCAAATCCCAGCTCCACACCTTCTTTAGCAATTATTCAACCTCTATGTACCTCAGTTTCCTCATCTGTACAATGGGCATAGAAATAGTACCTAACACATGGGGCTGTTATGAGGACAAACCAAGTGCTGAGAACCATGCTTGCTGTGCGGCTGTCACTATGTTAGCAATTATTACTGATCTAATCACTCCTGTTCTGAGAACTCATCCAAAGACATAAAGCGAAAGATACCAAGCCTCACACGTGAAGAAGCTCATTTTAGTGTTAACTTGAAGAGCAAACGCTAGAAACAACTAAATGGCCATTGCTGGGGACATAGCTAAATGGACACAGTCACCTAGAATATTCTACAGCATTAAAAACATTCTTTTTTTCACGTTACACTTCCAATCCATGTACTTCATGTAAATTACTTGGCCTACCAGTTTAACCAAAATGGTCATCAAGAAGTTCTGCAATGGAGAAACTCACCCACAGCCAAGCAGCAAGTGAACAAAGCAAAATAAAATTGCCAGGTGCTGGTGGTGACGATACAGTACATCTCCAGGTGGACAAAGCCCAGAAGGGACAGAACACCCCAAAATGCACAAAGCTATAGTGTTAAGACGGTGAGACCAGAGCTGATTATTTTTCTTATTTTCAAAGTGTTTTTCCTTTTTACTTTCTTACATCATTTTTTCAACCACAATAAAAGTAGTAATTTTATCCTGAGGCACCCACCACAGACTGGCAGTTTGAGATCTAATCCCGCATGCAGGCACGTTTTACTTGGCTTACTTAGTGTGAGAAGACGTTCTCTACAACTTGGTTTAGTTGCCAGGATTTAAAAATGGGGAGATTTCACATCAAACATCCAGATCACTGCCTTGTCTTGAGAAATCAAAAGACCTGACCTGCTCTCTGGAAAGGCAACCATCGACTGCTAATGAGGGGGCAGCTGCCCTTGAGATGGGCAGAGTCCTCAGTTTACCACGGCCTCCACCATCCCGACATCTAGCTGACACAAGGCCACGGTATTTTCATAACCAAAGCATCTCACTGCTAATAAAACTTTCTGCTATTCAGTTAAGTCCCGATGCATTTCGCACACGGTTCCCAAGTTTTCAAGACTTCATTTCTTGCTGAAAGGGACTTGCATTGGCCAAGGATTTTAAGTTAAAAAAGTTCTCTCTGGACTTCCAGAAGCCCACCAGCAGGGCCCCTTCCTAAGTGAGAACAGTACCTGAATCGTGTAGCAGACGGCCCCCCCAAACAGAAAATTCGCCACCGTTCTTCCTCGGCAGGCTCCGACTAAATTTGAGATGAAACCAGGAGCTGCAGGCTAAGAGTAAAATCCAGCCCTACCTGCATGAAATTGCAGGAGAGCCAGGGTGGGAATGTGAGATAGCGTTCGCACTGCGAATAGGTCACTGAACCAAACAGAATTTATAAACACCACCGGCTCAGTCAGAGAGCAAGAAACATCTGAAAGACTTTTAATTAGAAGCTGTTTGGCCCAAAGGTGGTTCATCAAACCTCAAAATTTTAGCAAGGTACCATCACATTTGGATGGATTTCTATTAACCTCTCCCCTGAAACCAGATGTCATGCTGTCAATCATAATTTCTTCACAAAAAATAATAATAATTAATTTTAAAAAACTTTTTGGACAAGTTTTCCAGAATGTTCCTTCGCCCAGTGATGACTGGGGGGTAGACTCCACGTCAATCTAGTGGACTAGGTAACAGTAGGAATTGGGGTTGGCACTGTACCATGGAAGGATTGATTTCACTGGGGTCCACATACATTCTGCTGACGTCATAGAGGGAGTTGACATCTCTTTCCTGGAAAAGAATGAAGAAAAGTAAGTGGAGCTGTCCTTACTTAAAATACGAATTCTAGGCATCCTCGTGGTTTCCTGCCCTCCAGTAGAGGAGCTGAAACCTCACAGTTTATTCACCTCACGGTAGAGACAGGAAGAAGCTGTTAAGAAGTTCCCCAAAATGACAGAGGCCCCCAGTGCTGCTCCACCATGTGCCAGGCGCTGTGCTCCTCTGTAAAATCACAAGCCCACATTCAATGTCGGCAGCTTGAAACGCTACCGTAGAAGTACGTGCACCACAGAAATTGGCAAATGCCACAAACCAGGGCTTCTTTCCGCAGAGCAGTGGGTAAACGTTCTCCAGCACACACAGATCTGCCCTACCTCTGCCTTTCTCGTTGGGCTTCAGCCCCACCGGCCACATTTCTGTCCTCAGAGTTACACCAGGGCTGGTGCCACGCCTGCTCCCCCACCTACAACTGGCTTCCTTCACAGGTCCCCTGGGTTCCCTGTTCTCACCCTCTGCCAGAGACCTTCCTCAGCCTCTCTAACCTCTTCTAACGTAGGGCCCGCCCCCTAGCACACCATCCTCTTTTATTTTCTTCATTGTAACTCACCCTGTCTGAAGGCATCTTATTTATGTGACTGTGTGTCACCCAGCTCCCCTTTCTAGAACCTAAATTTCCCAAGGACAGATGTTTCACTGCACTCCCAGTATCTCCAACAGTTCCCAGCACATGGCTGGTGCACAATAAATCTCTTCAGTAAGTTAATGAATCCATCTGATAGGAACTGAGATGTCGTAACTAGATCAGCTCTCTTCCCTGCTCAGAACCCTCTGATGGCTCAGAACCCAAGCCCATGTCTGACAGTGGCCCTCCACCATGCAGTTCCAGCCTCATTTAGTCCTAGTCACACCCTAGCTCATGCAGTTCCAGCCACACCGGCTTCCTCTCTGTGTCTCCAGGCACGCTTGCACCTCAGGACCTTTGCACTTGCTGTTCTTTCTTCCTCCTCAGAGCTGCAGGCTCTCTCCTTCCCTGCTTCTGGTGTCTGCCCACATGTTTCCTTTTCACCAAAATCTTCCAGAACACCTGAGAGAACTGCAGCCCCCTCCCCATCATCCTGCACCCACCTGTCCACCTGCTCAGTGTGTTTTTCTCGGTAGCACATATCACCCACCATCAGACACGTGCTCTGCATATTTTTAATTTATCTCATTTATTACCTGTCTCCCCTATACTAGACTTTAAGAGCATGAGGGGAGGGTCTTAGTCCACTATGTGCAATTTTGAGCCATGCGGGACACATATATGTGCTCAATAAAGGTTTGCTGAATGAACCAACAGATGAATGGTAACCTTGGACAAGATACCCCACCAGATCACGAGTGAGTGGCCACCTACCATGTTATACCGCTCCAGGAGCTCGGGGGTCACGGGGTAGCGCAGCCTCATCTTCCGGTACAGCGCATGCTTCTCGTAGTAGCTGACCAGCTCCACGAGGCTCTCGAAGTAGGCGGAGGTGCCCAGCACGAAGTGCCGGCCGTCCCGGTTGATGCGGCAGTGCTTCACCTTGCCCCTGGCCCTGCGGGGGACACACGGGGCTGACACGCGAGATCCAGGCGGCCAGCGGACAGCCTTATAAGCCCCGCCAAGTAGGAACAACCCAGTCATCCATCCCAGGGACCAGATAAATAAACTGAGTCCAGCCCTCCCATGGAATACAGTGCTGTGTGTCTTTGCAAAACAGATACGGAAAACCCTGCGCCTCAGAAGAGGCACTGCGGAGTGACTCCCCAGCCAGCTCCTCTGGCCCTTCCCCTCCTCCCCAACTACAGGACTTGACTTGGGGAACATCCTAGTGTCCAGGTCAGGGTCAGCAAACTATGGCCCACAGACGATGTCCAGCCCCCCTCCTGCTTTTATAAATAAAGTTTTATTGAAACACAGCAATGTTCATCCGTTTCTGTACTGCCTGTGGCCGTGTGCTTCACTCTCCAACGGCAGAGCTGAGCAGCTGCAACACAGACCATTGGACCTGCAAGGCCTAAAATACTTATTTATCCTCTGATCCTTTATCGAAAACGTTTACCCATCTCTACTCTAGAACTCTGGGACTTGATGCTCAAAATCCTTAAATTTTATCTTTAATGGTCCAGCGAGTGCAACAATGGAATTTTTTTCCAAATGGGAAAACAAATCTTTTATTTCCTCTCCTGTTTGAAACAGGAGGCAGAAAAAAATCCAAAACGGAATAGAATCCTGTCTTATTAGCTTTCATCAGTAAGAATAGAAATATGTGGGAAAACAAGTTTTGACCCTAACTTTACAGCCAAGGGCATCTTTAAAACCGTAACAGCATAGTTACTACGGGGAACCTACTTCTCTTTTAAAAATGTTACACCTTGCAGATATTTTTTATTGTTTTAAAAAATACATCCTGTTAAGCTATTTCTTCAAAAAGTCCTGTAAAAAAAAATGCTAGAAGACTTCTGCTTCAGTAGTTTATGTACACTGATATGTTATTAAATATTTATTTTAGAAAAAGAAAAATACTGCTGAGTAGAAAAATAAGTTTCAAAGTAGAACTACAATATGATCTCATTTGTATTTTTCAAAAATGGAACAGAATACCACTAGCAAAACAGAACTACGGATTTTCTACAGGTACATACATATGTTTGTAAAAAATTTAAAGTCTTGAGGGAGACACCAGTTGGAAAACTGTGCACTTTCTACCAAAACAAGGACTGAGCTGGGAAGGACTATAGGAAGCTTTAGCCTTCACTGCAATGTCTCAATTTTTTTATAAGGAGAATATATATTTGAATTAAAAATTAATCATCAAACTATATAAAAAAGCTCCCAAGGACAGGGAGGCTCTGGGGTGTTGAGGTTAAGGGAGTGGGTCAGGTTCTGGCTCCTTCCCCAGTAACCTCACAGAGCCTCGGTCTCCTCATCCACAGAGCAGGAGACTCACAGTTCCTGTCCGTGGGTGTCAGGACTGCTATCCACTAGGTAATCCAGGGTGAGCCATTTGCAATGTGTCCAGCACCCAGAAGGTCCTTGATAAGTGGATGGTTGGGAAGATATAACCAACCAAGCCAAAATGGGCTTCCCTGAGAGACAGAAGAATCAAAAGGGGAGGCAGGAACAGTATGAGTTGAGCTTTCCAGCCTCCTGGAGTTATGTTGCTACAAGACACTGGGTGGTAACACCTGAGGTCGCAGCTTTGCTAAGAAGCCCCGTGTCCCATCGAAGGACACCTCCTACCAATCACACCCAGACAACAACATCATCTCTTTGAATGGATCTGAAAGCAATGCTTCCCTCCTGTGGAAATCTATCCAGAAGTTCAGTATACATTCCCTGAGCCTAGAATGGCACTTGGTACCCCACAAATATATGTGGGGGGAAGGAGGAAGGAGGGACGGGAGTCACTTGTGAGTCATTTGATGACATAGCTCATCCCCATCAGACCGCTGGCCTCATGAGAGCAGGGCTGGGCTGTTTTTAATCACACCTGTATTTCTAGGCCTGACACATAGTAGGTGCTTATCAAACATTTACTGATTCCTAAAACTTAAAACCTCTAGCTCTCAGGGTGCCTCCAGTCTCATGGGGAGGACAGATTTACAAACAGAACATGGTGAACGTATGTAAGTTGAGCATCAATCTGGGAGCCCCTCTATCCTTCATCCATATGCTTCCAGTGAAGGGAGCCCAATCAGAATCAAGCGACCTGGCTCAAGCAGGGGCCAGTGGGAGGACCTACAGGACTCAACCTCTCTGCTGGACACTGTCCTGGCACCCGAAGGAAAAGCCAGCCAAGACCAAAGCCAAAGGAGCATCACACCAACATGCTCAGAGTTAGTCTCCTGAGGGTCGCAGATGAGGCTTGCATCCAAGCGTGTGGGAGACCAGCTTCACCTCTTGAGCACCTCAGCCTGTAGCCAGTAAATCCTCACCTTTTATTTCGGCTGTTGAGTTTGGCTTCTGTCACTTGCACCAAAAAGCAACCTGACTGATGACACACTATAGCACAACGTGACCCCCAGCATCCAGCCCAGTTCCTGGAACAGCAGAGGCTCACTTAAACACGCCTAACTCCTATCCAGGGGGAAGAGGCACCACTAAGAGCTTTGGGGAAAAAGAGCAAAGACATCAATGCCAAGAACCCTGTTGGCAGTACAAAAGAGCCATGCTGGGAGGAGCTGGCACACAGTAGGTCCTCAGTACGTAGCAGTGGTAATGACCATCACCACCACCACCCCTAAGAAAGTACCTCAGGGCTAAGGAGAGAGAAGGGGGCAAACCCAATTGCCCAGAGGGGCAGCCTGGCATGGTAGCCAAGGGGAGTGGGCCAGGGCAAAAGGGCAGGAGCATATGAGGACCCCTACTGTGCAGTAGGTAACCACCGCCACCACACGGAACCATGGGCCCAGAGCTTCCATCACCTCCCATTTTTCCTAAGAAGCAATCTGAACTTCCCAGTAGAACTTTTCAGATTTTATTTATTTTTAAAATTTTTTTGCTTTTAGGGGGGGCAGCATGTAATTAGGTTTAGTTATTTATGTATTTAATGGACATGCTGGGGATTGAACCCAGGACCCTGTGCATGCTAAGCAGACACTCCACCACTGGGCTATAACCTCCTGCCAAAAACATCTCGGGTTTTAACATCACCATACAGACTGAGCAAAACACCCACAGGCCCGATTTGGCCCATGAGCCTCTGGCTTAGACCTCACAGTGAAGAGGACAGGCGTTGGACATGGACAGGACTGAGCTTGAGATTCTGACTCAGGGCTGAATGGGGCTCTGTGGCCCCAGAGAGGTCACTGAACCTCTCTGGGCCTCCATTTCCTTGCTGGCAATAGCTGGATCTGCCCGTCTTGGGCGACAGTGAAGGACGTGATCAGGAGAGGCCCTGAAAGCAGCCCAGCACCTGGAACATTAGTTAAGACCTGAATACATGGTAGTCAGCATTCTATAACCACCATCAAGAATATGCAGGAACACTGTAAATCAACTATATTTCAATTATTTTTAAACGGGGGGAGAAAAAAGAATATGCAGGGAAACCCTGGGAATGGGGAGATGGAGGGTCAGTATGATGAACTGGGTCTGAACCCCTTTCCACATTGTTGCAGGTGAAAATTGGAGGGATCAGGTGTCTTGGGGTAAAATTTAAGAACCACAGTCCTGGAGGTGGTTGGTCCACATGGCCTTCCACTGGCAGTGGGGTATGAGCTGTTAAAGGGAGGACACAAGATCTCGAACATCACCCATCTGAGTTGCCAGGGCTGCCTAGGACGGAATTCCAGCTCCACCACTTACTGGCTGTGTGTTTCAGCAAGTCATTTAATCTCTCTGGGCCTCAGTTTCCTCCTTTGAAAAACAGGGGTCATGGTCATGCTGACCCCCAGAGAGTTGATGGAAGGTGAAATGAGTAGATACAGAACACTTTACTCTCGAGAACACAGACCAGTGCCTGGCACGCTGAAGCGCACATTAGGGAGCACTACTTTTGCTATTACTATTATTGTCGTCATCGTGGTTGACACCCTGGGGAGAGGACACTGAGCTCAGCCTCCACCAGCAGGTCCCCCTTCGTTCTTCACACCTGCCCTTCCCAAGCAGTCTCTGGAGAACAGGTGATGGGCTCCAGCCCACGCGCTTACCTGAAGGTGATGGCATAGGAGTCAGTACCTTCCCGCTTCCGGATCAGGAAGGCCCCGTCCCGGGGAACCCTCATCAGCATGTCCTCTGCTTCTCCACGACTCAGTCCATCGTAGTACCACCTGCAGCACAAGGCCGGGAAACAGCCAAGGGAGAGACCGCTGAGACTGGCAGTGAAGGGGGAAAGAGTGGGTTCCCAGGATGCCTGAAATAGGCCCCAGAAACCACCACGGAAATTACAGGGGGCCTCCCCCTCCAAAAACACCTCTGAAGACAGCAATTTTTTAATAGACCACCCAGACACAGCTTGAGTCAAGCGCTCTTGTAGAGGGTCTGCCTTGAGCACAAGAGAATAAGTCAACTTTTATCTTTACTCCCACTCCTGCCAATGACCCAAGCATCAGAGGGTGGCCCAGTCACTGCTCTGTCTCAGAAAACTGGAGGCAGAGAACTCAGGGAAGAGGGTTGAAAGGGATTCTGGTTGTTTCTAAAGATGTGAAATAGCAGTTTCTAAGGCAGTCCATTTGAATACAGACAAGGAAAGTGAAAAC
This sequence comes from Camelus bactrianus, assembly GCF_048773025.1. Classification (NCBI taxonomy): domain Eukaryota; kingdom Metazoa; phylum Chordata; class Mammalia; order Artiodactyla; family Camelidae; genus Camelus; species Camelus bactrianus. Next base: position 51,265,654 of record NC_133547.1, read on the forward strand.
TACAATCGTCATAGCTGCACAGATTCCTCAGAAATGTGCATTTCAGCAGCCTCTACTTAAAAGTTATTTTCTTTTCAGAACTACTTAACCCTTGGCAAGGCATAACTAACATTCACTTTACAACTATCTTTTGGTTTCAGACCAACAGAAATGAGCTCCGACAAGCAGCAAGGTAACACCGGGCGAAATTAGCCCTCTGAAAAATCAAAATCCAAGACCTTAGGGCTACGAAGGTAAAGTAGAAGAAAGGGAGGGAGAGGAAAGGGAAGATAGGGCATAAGAAACAGGCAGGAGGTACTCGGACACTGGCCACCCCGGGGAACTCTGAGAGACCCCAGTGCGCCGGGGTGAGGAGCATCCTGGACATCTGCGCCCCAGCACACTCTCAAGGCTGGCATTTCCAGTGCTGAACCCCATCCGCGTGGGCGTCTGCCCCCCACCACGCCCCTGGGGTGGCGCCCCCAGCTCCCAGGCACACGTACGGCTTAGACTCGTGGGGGTTGGGGTTGGGCACGGGGTCAGTCAGCCGGAGCTCGAACTCGGCACAGCGCAGGTGTGTCTCCCGGTAGTGCTGGATGAGGGCGTAGATGCTGGTGAACATGAGGTTGTCAGTCAGGTAGTACTTCATGGTCCCGCCCTCCATAGTGGAGCGGATCCGGCAATGCTGGACGCGGCCCGACCGCCTGTGCGGAGAGGGATCACATCAGTGGCCAGGCCAGGCAGGCTGGCCTTCCCATGCCCAGGGTGACAGAGAACACAGGCGGGTTCATACAGGACACACAGAACATGCCTGGAATGCTGCCTGGTACATAGTACACATTGTACAGGTGTCTGCGATCACTATTATTTGTATGTTGTTAATACTGTAATTTTTATCCTTCGGGCTTCAACTTAAACACCACTTCTTTCAGGAAGTCTTCCCTGACCACCCCCAATGTTAGACTAGATCCCTCTCTTCCAGGCTTTCATAACATTCTGCATGTTTCTCATTGCACTTGTCACAACTAGAATTATGTATCGTTTGCATTCTTCCTTTTTCATCTCTCTCACTAGACTCTAATCTCCATCAGGACAGGGTCCCTGTCTGTCTGGTCCCTGCTAGATCACTGTGCCGAGCACAGAGCAAGCACCCAATCAATATCTTTTAATGAATGAATGCATATATGAGTGAGTGAATGAGTGAATGAATGAGCAAGCTCACTGTCTCCTCACCACAGCTCTGTCAGGCTGCTTTACAATTTTAAATATTGCACTAAAGTATCATTAATCTTGATTACTAAGGTTTTGGGGCCTCACCTGAGTCCTCACCTGAGTCCCACCCCACACAGCTCACTCAGTGAAGTCTGAGCTCTGGTTCAGCCCCACCCCAGTCTGGCCTGAGCTGACACTGCTTGCCACACAGCCCCTCATTGAGTCAGCTGCGAGGGGAAGGCAGGCGTGCCCTGGGCAAGGGGCATTACCAGAAGGACAGGGTGTAGTCATTGGGGTAGGTCTCGCTCTCCCGCACCAAGAAGGTCCCATCCTTGCCCCCCATCTCGGCGCAATATTCCTGCAGCAGCTTCTCCGCACTCGTCCTCTTCTCCACCTTCTTGTGGAACCACTTCTCCCCAAAATGCAGCTCTGTGGGGGGTATGTCCTGGGCCACAAAGAGAGGAGGGGTTTCTGAACAACTGGACCAGAACCCCAGTATCACCATACTGGTCCCACTGTGTAGGCTGATTCGGGGACTGGACAACAGACTGAGGCTGGCCTTAGCCTGTCCTCACCTCTCGAGGTCTGTGAAGCCAGCCTCCCTGCCTGCCACCCACCCTTGACAGCCCCCGTTGGTGGTGAGCTGCTGGAGTCCTGGGACTAGGATTAGGGATCCTCAGTATAGCCTTCAACTCTACTGCGCGGTAAGTCTGAGAGCCATACGCCCTGGGGGCTATACTCAAGAAACAGTGCCAACCATGGCCAGCAGCCTGTGGGGAGAGGGCAGCAAAGCCAGGAACCAGACCAGTGGGTGGGGCTGCACAGAGCATCCAAATGTCTGCATCTTCCCCAGGGAGCACAGGCCAATCAAGCCATTCAGAGTGCAGGGAAGACCCTTGAACCTCATTGGTTAAGTGCCTGAGCCAGCGAGCCAATCAGAGAAGAGCCAGGCAGGCCTTGGTACCCAAAGAGGCAGCTCCTGGGGCTAAGCATGTCCAGGCCTGCCAGCCACAGGATGAGAGGAGGTAGCATAAGGGGTCTCCACCTACCGGGGGCAGTTCGTCCTCCACATTCTGTTCAATGTCATCGCTGAAGGACAGCTTGGCATCAGCAATGGCACAGTAGTGCCGAGTCCATTTCTAGAAAACGAAACCAGCATTAGCTCAACCCCAAAGGACCTTCCCCATCAACTCTGGGCCTCAGGGCCCCCACCTGGCATTCACTGGGGACTCACCTTTCCCACTGTTGTATCCACTTAGTGGTTTCATGGAATCCAATCCCCTTTGAAACTTTTCTTTTAAAATGTCTATTTATTTGGGGGTTCTTTTGACATTTTCAGGGCCTTTTTATTCACTGTGTCTAAGGGTAGGTACAACATAATATCAAATTTGTATTTCATATTTACTTAATTTGAAGCCTGTTTCGAATGATGGGATTATCTTGTGTCCTCATGACTGTCCTTTACTATTTCATTTATTTTTGAAGACTTTCAGGATTTCTCAGCCAGTGTGTCTAGAGACCCTTTCTTCAACATTTAATTATGGTTTCATTCTTTATTTGAACTTTAACCATATTTAATGTTTATTTCTAGGCTATAAAAATAGACACATAAAAATATATTCAAATGGATTTCCATGTTAAGGTAAGGAATAGGAGAAGTGCCAAATTGCCACACTCTCATCAAAAAGTAATGTTTCTGATGGAACTGTCCCAGATCAGAGGACACTAAGGATTTAGCACAAATAATTGTATTGTTGCATCCTGGATCAGATCCTGGATCAGAAAAAGGGCATTAGTGGACGAACCTGTGAAAGTGGAATAAGGTCCCATTAACTAGTCAGTAGTATTGCACCCAAAGTTCATTTCCTGGTTATGATCATTACACTCTGGGTACAGAGGATGTTACTATCTGGGGAAGGTGGATGAAGAGTGTGTGAGAATTCTCTGTACTTGTGTGTGTGTGAATATATAAGTATGCTGCATTGACTATAAAGTTATTTGAGAATAAAACATTAATAATACAAAAGAAAAGCTTTATTAAAATGACAAATTCGCTTGGCACCAAATGGGAGTAAGACAGGAATGCTCTCGGAGCTCTTCCAGCAGGCCCCAGGGCATTCAAGGCTCTGAGAAGAGGGGGAAGACCCACCTGGTCGATGGAATCCCACATGTACAGTTCACCCTGCTGCTTGTGCTCATCCTTCTTGTCCTCCATGTTGACATCCACGTCGCCGCGGGGACCCAGCTTCTTATGCTGAGGGAAAAACACACAGCCAGTCTCCCTGAGACCCAAGGGTCTTTGAGCCAGAAAACATTCATCCATATCAGCCAAGCATCTACTTGCATCATCCTACCTCAGGGCCTTTGCACTGTCTGTTCTCTCTGCCTGGCTTCTCTCACTACATTCAGTTCTGCACACAGGGTCACCTCCTCAGAGGAGCTTCTCTTAACGACTAGATCTAAAAATAGCCCACGTTACCCCTTCCCAATCCTGTCAGTCGTTAGCTGCTTGAGTTAATTTTCATATCCTTAGCTCTATGTGTATCTATGTATCTGTCTTCTGTCCATCTTCCCTGCTAGAACAGAAGCCCCACGAGGGCAGGGACTTTGTTCTGTTTCCCATTGAATCTCCTATGCTAGCTCAGCAGATAGTAAGTGCCCAATAAATATTCGGTGAATCAATGATGCCTCCGCCTGCTCTGGCACCCAGAGGGAAAGGCAAGATCACAGGCGGCCCAGGGGGCTAAGGCTGTGAAGGGCAGTGGGAGGCACAGAGGGATGCAGATGTAGAAGACCTGGGTGCAAACAGCACTGCGACTACTTTACCAGCTGTGCAACCCTGGGCAGGTGGCCACACGTCTCTGAACCTCACATGTCTCATCTGCAAGACTAAGAAGATCATGACAACAATGTTGTCCACCCGAGTTGAGTAATAACCACGCACTTAGGCCCACATTTATAAGTCCCAGCTGTGGCGACCTGCTGGGAGGAACTCAGGATCAGGAGTCAGACCTGGGCTTGAATTCAGGGCCCATCACCACCCTACTAGCTGTGTGGCCTTGAGCTCATGACAATCAGTCTCAGTAACTTCCCCTGTAAAAATGGGAGTAATGACAGCCCCTCCTGGGCCCCGTATGCCAACAGGTATGCAAAATACCTGTAAACAGTGAAGCATGACATAAATGTTCCATTTTGAACAGCCCTGAATTATACCTTTGGCAGGAACTAATTGTGTAACCTCAGCTGAATCAACCTCTAGACCTCAGTGTCCACATCTGTCAAGTGGGCTAGGGGCCTGAGATGATCCATCCTGCAAGGCTGTGATGAGACTGAAAACCATTCATGCCCCTGCCTAGCCCAGTGGGCAGCACACAATGACTGTGTCACAAATGTATTTCCACCCCCTGTGCCTGAAATTGAAAGGGGTGAGCCACGAAGTACCACAGGTGGGGCAATGGATGCTCGAAAATGAGCCTTCACACCTTAAAACAAGAGCTGGGAAATCCCTGGGGACACGCAGAGAGCAGTCCTAACGGAAACAGAGGGACACCACAGGTGAACTGGGAACAGACAGATGCAGTGAGGTCCCCTGAAGAATCAGTGACCAAACCTGAGAAGCCATGGACCCTCCCCTGCCAGGCACCCTTCGCTTTCCTGGGCATCTCAGTGAAAAGTGCCCTAGAATCTTAGCCAGATCCTCCAATTATGCTGGCACTTTGGTCCCCGAAGGCACCAGCATCCTCCCCTCTGGATGGGCCTCGGCCAAAGCCTCTTCACCATTTGGTGCTTCTCTCTTGAGGGGTCTATCTCCCCACCTGACGGTGACTTTCTGGCATGTAGGGAATGTCCCCAACGTATCCTGGTGGCCCAGTGACAATGTAGGGGATCTATCACATGTTCACACCACCCTACCCTTATGGAGGTGACTCCCCCAACCCGAAGGGCATTCCCCCTTCTCTGCCTAGTAAACCCCTGTCCATCCTTCTTCCTGAGAACCTGCTAGTTGTCACTGAAATCCATGTGGCTCCTTCTGCCAATAACTGCCCAGCTGGAGAATTCACAGTCAGCCCCCCTGCAGGTGTTGTGGTCATGTGACTAAGTTCTCATGCACGGAACAGGACAGACCAGGACCATCCAACTGATGTCCCACTTGCCAGCCAGGAATCGCTCGCCCTGGACACCCTCACATCCCCCTTCTGCAGGCTGGAGCTCAGCATGCCTGCGGCCCAGCATCAACCACACACAAGGATGCAGCCCCAGGGAAGAGCCTTCACCAGTTTGGGGCCATGGACCCCCTTTGAAGTCTGCAGAAGACTGTGGACCCCTTTTGCAGAAAAATGTTTATAATGCACAAAATTATCAGAGAAACCAATTATACTGAAATACAATTACTAAGATAGTAAAAAAAGAAATACTTGCAACATACTAATAGATGTGCTGCTTTGTTAACACCTTACATACGATCTAGAGGCAAATCTAAGAATCACCACAATTGCAAAGGAGTGACAAGCACTCGTTATTTTGAGATATCTGCAACAACCATAAACATGACATGAAAATATTCACGATTCCTGCTGGTGACAGAGCCTCAAGTGGCTTACTGCCAATACTCACAATAAAAGGAAATGTTAAGTTTTACTTACATGTTAATAAAAATAAAGAGGCAGCATTTTTGTCCAAAGTTCACATGCCACTATGCCCTGAATTCTATCCGTGGATTTTTGGGGGGTCTGCAGAACCCCATCTGAAAACCCTTTCCCTAGGAAACTGCAGAACAATTGGAGAGGATCCCAGGTCCCTGGACAACCTCGTGGACCATGCTCCAAGCTCCTAGAACACTCTCCCTCACACGAGGCTTGAACTCACATGCTTTAAGATGTCATCCACCTGGTCTCTTGATCCTTGTAATACACGTGCCCAAACAGCACCCTGCTCCGTGGCATCCATGGTATAGCTATCAGTCCTCCCTCCCCACAGCCCCTGACACCCCCTTCACCCCATGGTGCCTGCAGCCCTTGGGGCAACTGTCCACCCCTAGTCACCCTCTCACACTAGAGTGGGGGCTCTCCAGGGCAAGAACAGAGCGTGGATCATTGGAACACCCCCAGCCCCTTACAAGGGCCTGACCCAGAGAGAGACAGGGTGAGGGCTGGCCAAGAAAACGAACGGGTGATAGTGAGTGAAGACTTAGCACCTGTTACAGGACAGGCACAGTTCCAAGCCCTCTGCACACATCCTTTCACATTACTCTCACAACGTGGGTTCTGTCAGGAAGCCCCAGACAGTGAGGACACAGAGGCATCAGGAGATTAAATGACCTTGCCCAGGGTCAGGAGCAAAGTTAGCGAGAATGGCGGGAGCCCGGGTAGCAGGACCAGAGTCTGTGCGCTGAGCCGCCGACCCCCCCGCGTGAATGATGGCCCCCGGGCCCCACCTTGATGATGATCTTCTCTCGCAGCTGGCTGGGCGAGGGCAGCTGGTCGGCACTGGCCTCCGTGGGCTTGGTCAGCAGCAGGTCGCCAAACACCTCCTTGAACACCCTGGCCATGTGGCGCTGCTGCTCCACACAGCAGTGCTCCTCGATGGACAGGATCACCGGGAAGCTGCAGGAGGCGGGGGGGGGGGGGGCGCTCAGCAAGGGCAGAGGCCACCCACCCAGACACAGGGTTTTCCAGTGCCAGCCTCCTCCCAGCTCAAAAACCGGCGGCGGGGGTGGGGGTGGGGGGGCTGCACGTGTGGCCTGGAGGGGGCGCCAACACTCAGCCGAGGACTTGGCAGTGACTTTGGCCAAGATGGCGCCAAGGTTGGGGGAGGGGGCTGTCTGTGTGTCTGTGTGATGAGGGGGAAGGGAGGGTGTCTGTGTGTGTATCTGGGGGTGGTGTCTGGGGCGGGTGGCTGTGTGTGTGTCTATGGGGGTGTGAGGGTGAGTCTGTGGCTGGGGGTGTCTGTATGTGGAGCTATATCCCTGTGTGTGAGTGTCTATGTGGGGTCCATCTGTGTGTCTATGTGTCTGTCTGTCCACCCAGCAGCTGCCTTCCCCAGAAAATCAGCTCCACCAACCTCGAGGTGACAAAGGCATGGTCTTTGATGGCCTGCACGACGTCATCAAACTTGATCTTGGTGGTCCGCGTCCAGCCGTGGTAGATGATAGGTTTCCCGTCCGGCCCATCCCAGCAGTCCACTGACGGGGAAACGTGCAGCCTCAGCACCTGCCCGGCAGGCTCCACCTCCCTCGTCCACCGACGGCCAACACGCTGCCCAGGTGACAGCCGTGTCACCATCCCTGCCCCCCCAGCTGGCTCAGCTACTAGGACATGGGGACTTGTCACCCTCCGGGGCCACCAACCTGAAGACACGTGTTACCTGTGTACATGCGTTACCTGTGGGGTTACGGGAAGATTTTGGTTGTTTAATTAAAGGTCCCTTTGTAATGCAATATGTTTGCCCAGAAGGAACTAGTTTAAACATTTCTTTCTTAAAAAGAGATGTATAATCTGTTTTATCTTCTGATTTGATTTGTCTAAACCTTGGCTTGCTTTTCCTGGTGCTGGAAAGAGTATGGAACAATGAGAAATTTATTGTTAAAGATTCACAGTAAAGTACTCAGACAGAACTAGGTTATAGAGAAGGTGAACAAACCCTATATTTTTAACCCCCAAAGGTAACAGCAGCTGACAGTTCCAAGCTTAATTTTTTCACTTTTGCTTTTTCCTATGGGGGAAAAAGTATAAATTAGGCAACTGTCTGCAGGAATAACTGACATTAAAGTTTGATACTGTGATGAATGTTTTTCGTAAAACTGCAGCCTCAATCAGTGGTTTGTGCCTTTTCTCAGCCCAGTACACCTCTGAGCCTCTGGCCAGGTATGAGAGGGGAGGAGACGGGAGGAGGTACTGGCTCCAGGCCACGTCCAGGTGTCTGGAATCACCCGTGTCAGGGCAGCTGTGAGTAACTGGGGACAAAACAGTCAGGGTGGGATTTGTGGCCGGACCAGTGACTAAAACCCACAGGGCATCTGCCTTCCTCTAAAAACAGCCCAGAAAGAAGTCGAGGGAGGACAGAAGGATAGTGAGACCATCTTTCGTACTGGCCTCCCAGGCCCTCCACTGTACCTGGACACTTTCTAGACAACAAAACCATTGCCCCAGGGTTTGTGGCTCCAACCTAGCCCAGATGGACACCACTCCCTCTCCTGAGGACACCTTCTTCTGGGGAAAGGCCCTGGCTATTGGTGGCCACACCGTTTACCCCAGACGTGGCTGGTCTCAACTCACTCTGAGCATGCCCTCCACCAGGAAAGAGATACTCACGCTCGATGCAGCGGCAGCCCATCCGCAGGCAGCGGATGTACGCCTCGGTGGACGACTCGCTCCGCAGCTGGTCACCCGTAAGGTACCTGAAGGAAAGGAGGCAAGTGGCCATGTCAGGGCAGCCCTGCACCTCAGGATGTCCTTGGGGAACTTCTCAGCCCAAGCCCCCAAAGTCCTGAGTCCTTCCTGTCTAGAAAGACCCCCAGTTAGGATCTGGGCTGGACAGATGCATCACACGGCTACAGCAGTCATGAGTCTGAGACTCAAGCCACATCACAGGATGGGAAGGATAACCACCCCAGCTGTCCAAGTGTGGGGTGGAGGCCGCACGTTCTTTCCAGACAAACTTGGTCAAAGGGTGTCAGGAATCAGACTGACGTATGGTGATAAATTAATGACCCACATGGCTGCCCACTAGGATCTCAGTCTCAACAGGGCAGAGACCAACATTTGGAAATCAGGGCCCCATGCCAAGCACAGAATGGATGGACCTCAACTACAGTATGAACTAAGTCCACCAAAATGGACATAAAAATGCATATTTTTATCACTCTCCTCCTTACCACATTCCTCCTTTAAGAGTTTATGTATTCAACATCTTGTAAAAACCTTTAATGAAAAAGAATATATGTATATATATGCATGACAGGGACATTATGCTGTACACCAGAAACTGACACATGGTAACTGGCTATACTTCAACTTAAGAAAAAAAAAAGAGTTTATGTTCCTCAGCTGTCTTCAGGGTTGGCAGAATTCACCATTCTAAGACAAACTCTTAAACCAATGGATGCAGTGCATTAGAGATAACCATGAAGCCAATTTGCCAATTTGGAAAAGAATGTACCTTCCCAAATGCCTGGAGATGAACTTAAAAGCCTTCTCTCCGACTCCTGCCTGGAATGACACACTTGGAAAAGTACCAAATCTACAGCTCTCTGGATGTCCAGGACCCAAGGCCTTTACCTTCTCAACTTACAAAGGAGATTGAATATTTGAACTTGACTGTAACATCCATCTCTCCCTTCCAGCCTACTCTGTTTTGCACTCAGGGCGATCTACCAGAGATGTAAATTTGATTGTCACGCTGTTGGCCTAAAAGTCATCAGTGGCTCCACAGCCACTGCTCTTGCTGTGACTTCAAAGATTCCACTCAAGCTGACCCTCCTGGTCTCCTCTCCTGCCACTCACCCTCCCAGATTCTATTGTCTAGTCTTACTAGACCCCTCTCAGTTCCGCCTGCCCCTGGACCTTTGCACATGCTGTTCTTCTGTCTGAAACCCTCCTCCTCGCCTCACCACCTGTTCTTCTCTCACCAACTCCTGTTCACCATTAAGACTCAAAGGAGACCTTTTCCCTCCAATCACATGAGGACAGGGGCTGCCCTGTCATTCTCACTACTATATCCCTAGCACCCAGTGAGCACAGGGCCTGGCACAGGGTAAAAATTTAGTAAATATCAGTCCAAAAACTAATTCCATTGCTTTGCTGTGGCTACTAGGAGATGCCCAAACCATGCAAACCAGCTTTGCCAACTGGCTTTTTAGGGCCACAGAAAAAAAGATTATTTTTGCAATACCAACCAGGAAAGAGAGATGCATTCCCTCATGCCTGCCAGAAGCTTTTGTATATTTCAGTCTGATCAGTGAGGCCCTGCCCTCTGCCCAGCACAATGGAATGCCCATGGTATCACCCTTCACCTGCCTGACCCACCGCCGGCTCACGGTGAAACTCACGTGTTATGTGACGAGGAGATCCAGTAATGAGACAAGGGGTTGTTCATGTCCTGCATGTCCACGACGTCATACTTCTCATCCCAAATGCTGTTCTCCCGTGAAAACAGGTACGTGAGGAACTAGGGGCGTCACAAACACAAAGACGGAATCATCATGATGACAGGGACAGTGGTGCCTGGTTCTTCCTGGTCTGTGCCAACACTGGGAGATGGTAGCTCTGATACGTGAATATTCACCAGATGGTCCCCAGACCTCAGTTACCCAAGTTTTCAATGCAGAAAACTTGGAATGCAAAAGGCTGTACTGACACGTGTTTCACTAATCTATACAGTATTTTCCTTTTTAATGTATATCCTCAAATATCTGATGCCACAGCAGTACACGCTTCCCATATGTGAGTTTTAAGGCCTACTAATGCCGTGAATATTTGAGAATATTCACCACCCAACCAACGTGAGAAATAGGACATTACCAGTATCATAATACGTAGAAAGCAGGAAATTTTATATTCCTATTCCTGACCCCCTCAAAAAAAAAAAAAAATCAGAAGATTGAGTGACACTGGGGTAACACTCTGCTTTCTAGGAACAACCTACCATGGGACAGGAGCTGCCCAGTTCCCCCTGAGTCCCTGCTGCCTCACACAGGGCCAAATGTACGCATTTCCACACCTTGCAGGTGCCCCATAAACCTCTGAATTCCGTTGCTGTGCTTGTAAAAATTAGCCACTCCCTGGGCAGCATGCGCCCTCTAGTGGCAAAAGCAAAGACCCCCACATGGTCCAACAGAGAAGGATGAGAAAAATGAAGACAGTGATGGTTCAGAACCTGGAAGAGAATCAGCTCTCGAGAACTGAGCCAGCCTGGGGGCAGTCTAACCACAAGGCCCTCTAAGGGAAGAGAACCAGAAAACACACTTCAGACGTGAATCAAAAAGCCGCAACAGCAGGACGCCGAGCCCACTCACCTCATCCACAAACAAGAAGGGCTCAGCAGTTTCTCTCATTGTGTCGTCGATAAACTTCGTCATCCGCTCACGGACTTTGTTCAGATCCTGAGCCCAAAGCTCCTTAGAAGGATAAAGAGAACAAGACATCATCAGAAAGAGGACTGGCAAAATTCTTCATCTCTCAGGGTCCAGCTTCAATCAAAGACCGAACCACGGACATATTCTGGACGCACGTGTGATCAAGCCCTCACCCCTACGGGCAGCAAACATTCTCTCTAAAGGACCAGAGAGCAAATATTTTTGGCTTTGGGCCACAACCACTCAATTCTGCTGTTGTAGTGCAAAAGGAGCCACAGACAACAGGCACACAGGTGGCCGTGATTGCATTTGTAAATAAAACTTCATTTATAAAAACAAGCTGTGGGCCAGAGTTGGCCCACAGGCGCAGTTTCTCCTGCTCCAAGCTAGTTCTCTACGTGTGTTAGCACGAGGAAGTGATGGGGGTCGGGGAGGGGGGCACAATTACATCAGACCGCAGGGGTCACTCGCCTGGCTGACCCTGGACAAGTTACAGACTTTCTCTATGCCTCCTTCTCCGTTACATGAGAATTATGATATCGACCCACAGAGGCTGTGAGGACCTGGATGAAATAATGTTATGCACTTAACATGGCACTCGGTATACAAAAAGTGCTCAAATCACAAGCTTTTGTGAACAATCGTCACTGTTAGGTGACAACTCATTTAGTTCAGACAACTCCACAGGTCTAACACTGTCCTTGTCATTTTAGAGACAAGAAAACAGAAGCTCAGAAGATCACATGAAGACCCCAACTTCACACAGCTAGTACGTAGGAGAACTGGGGTCCCAAATAACTAAACTTTGGAAAACTGACACAGAATCAGTCAAGACCAGCCCAGCAACACTGCTCAGACACCAATAACACCTGAAAGATGCATGCCCGGTTCAAAAGCAGCTTCTGCACAGTCTTAGAAATTCAAAAGCCCCTTAGAAAAAAGAATAATCTAAAGTAACTTTACTGTTTTCCTCTCCCAACCCTGGAACCCCAAATACTCAGACAAAAGGATGACAGTGACCCACAGATTCAATTTTGACTCATGTTTTCTGGGTTCCAGATATTTTAAAGGCACATGTGCTACCAGATGCGTGTATGGCTGGATGAGAAGGATCAGACCAGGATGTCTGAGAGAAGGAAAAGCCTGAGGGCAGATACAAATGAGGTGAGTGCGGATCAACAATGAGCCTTGCTGTCATTCTTGCAAATCTACATGGATAAGGACACCCAGTAGCCAGGAGCCTGGGGAGCAGCCAGTTCACTGGAATGAGGGGTGTTACAAGCTTTGAATACTAAAACATGAAACTCAAATTGTAGGATGCTTAATGCAAACATCTTGCTAAGCCGAGATGCCTCCAAAAGGCCAGAAGCTTCCTGCTTCCTCCTCCGACAAAGCTTTCAAATAAAAAGCATGGGGACTTGGCGGGGAGGGTATAGCTCAGTGGTAGAGCGCATGCTTAGCATGCATGAGGTCCTGGGTTCAATTCTCAGTACCTCCATTTCTAAAAAAAAAAAAAAAAAAAAAAAAAATCAAAAATAAATAAACCTACTTACCTCCCCCAACCCCAAAAAAGCCTGGGGACTTAGCTGATATAACTGGGAACTAGGCTGGCTGTGAATAAGAAATCTTCTGCTGAAAGTTTAAAATATGAATATTCTGGGGGTTAAAAAATGTATCTACTTAGTGTGGGTACTCTGTTTGGCAACTGTAATAATGAAAATGATGAGTCGTGAAGAGAGGACTAATAAGGCTGACTCGACGGCAGTCGATGGGCACGGACTGCACGCCGGGCTCTGTGCGAATAAACCTTTTCACGCAGTGGCTCATTTTAAACTCACACACCCTCAGGAGGTACGTATACTATCAGCCTCCAGTTATAGAAATGGGAAAACTGAGGTTTCGCGTCATTAAATACCTTGACCAACGATGGCCCACCACATCCGTTTTGGGTCAGTTAGTGTCACCCTCCACCCCAGGGCTGGTCCACGGCACGCTGAACCAGCCCCCAAATAGAAATTAAGGTTAGTTCTAAGTTCTCATTTCTATTGAAAATGCTGCCACTCTTTCTTTAGGATAAATTCCTAGAAGGGCATTTATTTAGTCAAAGTACAGAAACCTTTTTTCAAAGTTTTCGTGTTAATTACATATTGCCACAGTGTTTTCTAAAACAACTCATACTGATTTGCATACCCAGTGCTGCAGTGGTTATTCCACATAGGAGCATCCGTCACCCCCAACAAATGTCCCTGCTGCCTGGCTCTGCTTCATGCCAGCATCACACAGAGCGCCATGCCCTGGGACATTAAGGGTCCCCAAGACTGATGGCTCCGAGGCCCCATCCCTGACATGACACCTTGTTTCCAATCACGCATCCTCATACAGATGCTCACGGGCGGCCTGCATCCTAACTCCTGGATGCAGGGACAGAGCTCCAGCACTTTGACCCTGGCCGGTATCCCTGACCTCTGAGGGCAGCCCAGCCAAGAAGCCAGTGTGTGGAAAGCCTGTGACTCTTCCTTGGAATAAACGCTCCCACTATGAGGTGGTGGGTTCCAGGATATAAGGCTACTGTGTCCCCAGGAGTTTAACCATTTCACTTCAATAGCTCCTGACAAAACTGAGGAAATCAGTGTAGGGAAGGGCAGCTGAAAAAGAGAATAGCCTGCGTGCATCTCTCTGTGTCACTCTTGGCAGCACAAGGCCGCGCAGGGAATTGTGCCCAGCAGAACTCACTTCTCCTGCCATTTCACCCGCCCTCGGTCGCGGTCTCAGGCTCGGCAGGTCAGCCTTCTCTGGATCACTCCCACTCACCCCTCATGGGGAACGCACGACACCTCCAAGTCCACGGTCACCACTTATGAGGACCCACAGTCGCAACCACATTTCCTGGCCTCCTGCAAGACTGTGTCTGTCCATTATCTTCCCTACAACCAATGAAATCTGAATGTGGGAGGGACACTGACACTAAGAACTTAATGTTGATCATGTAAGGTGTAACAGGAGTATGACTTGTAAAAACACAAGTCCACTTCATAAGAGAGACATAATGGGGTATTTCAAAATGAAATGGTACATGGTCTGGGGTTTACTTTAGAATTTTCCAGCAAGGAAATGAAGAAGGAAGGAAGGGGGTGGAAACGTGGGTGTGGAGATGGAAGATGGATGAAATCAAAGTGGCAAAACATTCATCATTTTGTAATCTGATGGGTACAGGGTGGTTTATGGCATCAGTCTGTCTACTTTTGTGTATGTTTGAGATGTTCCGTGATACAAAGGATTTGAAAAATGAACTGAATATTATGAACTAAAACTGCTCTAAACGTAGTCTATTTAAAAAAAAAATTAAAGAGAATGAAAGTAAATGAAACTCTAGGCATATAAATAAAAATTTTAACTAGACGAGCAACTATGCGTTTGCATATGTATACATGCTGATACAGCCACACAAAGAGCAATATGATTTTCTCCGATCCCACAATTCTGAGAGGCAGGGCTCTCACCCCCACTTAAAGAGGAGGAAACTGGGGCCCAGACAGGTCACACCACCTGCCCAAGGCCGCACAGCTAGTGAGAAGACGTCAGGGTCACGTCACTGACTCAGTCTCAGCCGTGACACTACTGCGACTTGGGGCTGGATAATCCCTTGCTGTAGCGGGGCTGACCTCGGCTTCTTATCCCCGGTCTCTACCCCGAGTTGCATCTGCAGCCACTGTGCTGGGGCAGGACCGCCCCTGAGAAAACCGCCACCCAACACAAAACTGCTCAGACTCAGCCACAAGCTCCTGGACGGACACACACACTCCGGAATACTTCCCACGTGTCATTCATTTAAGGGCAGCTGGGCTGTCTTATCCCGGGGAGGACCTGCAGGCTCGTGCACCTTAGTCACATCCTCTGTCAGTCAGGGAAGACTTCCTGGGGAAGTGACACCTGAGATGAGCCTGGCGGAGGAGCAGAACCTGCAGGTGAGGACACACCGCCTGCCCTGGAGTATTTCCAGGCTTCCCTCGCTCCATCTGTGCCTGGAAAGGGTGCTGATAAGAGGCCAATCTCATTCCAGAGCCTAAGCCCCCAAGGCGGCACTGGACAGGGAGGCTAAATCTGTTTCATGGCAGCAGGCGGCAGGTGGTGAGAAGGTGAGAAACCGCCCGGGCATCTCCCCCCAGGACCCCTGCCCCACTGTCCTCTCACCTGCTGTTCATGTAAGAGAAACCGCTGGAAGTCGTGCAGGTGAACAGCAGAGGCATCTGGCCGGTCCGTGTTGCTGCCTCGGGGGAAGGAGAGGGTGTTTAGAGAGGGACATCCACCAGGGAAGAGGCGATTCTAGCCAGTAGGCCAGCCACCCAGACACCCTGCCGAGGGCCCCCATGGTGCCAGGTGCAGGCTGGCTAACAGGAAGACGAAGGTGACCCAGACGACATCCCTGACCCAGGAGGATTCAAAGAGAAGCCCTGACACCAGAACCTCACAGAATCAGTCCCTGGAATCTACACTTAGCGGCTCCCAGGTGGTTCAGGTGTGAGGAAGAGAAGGGAAGAGGGAGGGAGGGCACAGACAGGCGTGTGTGGCAAATGCATGGGCAGGGCTGGATGCAGACAGCATGCAGGGGAGCTGATGCAGGAGACAGAACCCCAGAGTCTGCTGAGCTGGCCATCGAGGGCTCTGACGCAGGAATGGGGGCTGGGTGAAGCCCCTGACTCTGACAGACTGGGGAACCAGCCGGAGCCTGCAACATGAGGGCCCATGGAGGACCACTGCTGGAAGAATTTTCCATTTGAGATGAGGGAATCCTTCACCCTGAATCAAGGGAGATGCCACACCTCCACCTCGGCCAGCGGCTTGCTGACTCATGGCCTCGTGGAGAGGATGTTCGTAGCTACCAAAAACCCAGGACCTCACAGGACTGGCACAAGTAACCCTTATCTCTGTGGAAGGTGCATGCCGCAGAGCAGGGCTTTCCAGGGAAATCCGTACTTTTCCCTGAACACTTGCTGGCGGGGAAGAGGGGTTCTTTTTTTGAATATAGGAGATAAAACATGCTTGAAGATTTCTCTCTTTACTAAACACTCAGGATCTAAAAGTATATTGTTTCTGAGTGTATTTCTAACCTTCTTTCCTAACCAGTCTCATGGGCCAACACTGATCTTTTCATTATAATACTATACAAAATTCAGCTTCGTTCTGGGGGGAGGGCTCAGTGGTAGAGCATATGCCCAGCGTGCATGATGTCCCAGGTTCAACCCTCAGCACCTCCATTAAAATAAATAAGTAAACATAACTACCTCTTCCCCAAAACAAAAAATAGATAAATAAATAAAATCATCATCACTATTTACGAGCCTCACCAGGCACCGTGTGAAGCACTTTGTATGCTTTGATTCATTTGCTTAACCAGGAATTTCCCCCGATTCATCTCTGGGAAAGGAGGTTCTGAAGCAAGCAGGCTTCTCTACAGAAACTTCCGGGCCCCCATCCCCATACCACACAAGCCCTGCTGCTGTGCGTGTTTATTCATGACACAGGCTTGGGGTGGCCAGTTCCTCAGTAGGGGCACCCCGTCCCTATGGACCCCAGTGCCTGCCAGAGAGGTGGCCCTCCCGGAACCAGCTGGCCGGGCAGACAGGACCCACAAATGCGTTAATGCCCGGCACCTCCGCCCAGAACAATAACCCAGAAGAGGTGCCTCACCCCAAGATGAACACGGAGGAATCCTTTTTGAATTCGTCCAGAATCTAAAATAGAAAACAGAATGAAAAGACACACAAAACAAGAACATTAGATAAGTCGAGCCACTTAATGCAAACATAGGTTTTTCTGTTTAAAAATTACCATCATTTGTGTGACATACAAATATTCAAATATGGCTGAGGCTTATGAAGCCAAAGGTAGAAGCCTTCCTCACCCCTTCCACAGCCTTATTCCTGACGAGCAACCACTTAATAATTTGGCAGGTCTCCCTCTAGAGATCGTTTTTATGGATATTCATTTGATTGTATCTTATCATATTACATTGCATCTGTTGTCTCCCAACGTTTTGTTGTTGTTTCAAGCTTTACAAATTATTCTGCAACCTCAAATTGCCCTGCCCTACTACCCTGAAAACCCACATTGTATTCCATAATACGTATACCTTTCGATTTTCTGCTATTCTACCCAGCATTATAAAGAATGTCCATATATACATATGTGTCTTTGCCCACTGCGCCAGTGTTCCCTTTTGGTAGATTCCTGGGCGGGAAAACACCTGGACAGGGAGTAGGCACATTAAGTTTGATAGACTCACCAAATTGCACTCAAAACAGCTATCCTGACCAGCAGGCCCACCAGAGAATACACACCCTCACGGCTACATTTCAAACCCTTACCATTTCAACGAGCTCATTTCTAATCTTCTCATTCAGGAAAAAGAAAGACCGTATTGGGGAGCCATGGTCCTACTGTTCACGACCTGCCCATGTTCCAACTGTTGACGCAGGGAGGGCGAGCCCCGCTCCCAGCTTCCATTCACACCAGCTCGCTGGCCAAGCATTTTACACACACACGTTCATGCACACACACACACTCACCACACACACACACGCGCGCACGCACACGCACACGCACATGCACACACACACCCAGACCATATCTGTTTCTGGCTAAGTACCATTACTTTAACGATCTTTAATGAGACTGTGATTGGACAAGCATTTGAATAACTCAGGACACAAATGGAAACGCAGCCCGAGGCAGGTTATATACGCTAATGAAATAAAACAACTCTCACTCTAGATTCCCCAAGTCCTCTCACCAAACTGCTTGGAATCCAGGACGACACGTGGAAAATCAGTATTCTAGACAAGATACATACCCACAGGCCCCTGAGAAGCATCAGGCAGTCTGCATAAGTCTGTGCACGTATACATTTTTTTTTTCTGGGAAATGGTCCACAGCTTTAATCGGCACCTCAAAGAAACTGGTCACCCAAAAAGGTTAAGAGTCCCTCTTTTAGAAAGACTGTTCTTTTAAGCCACTCAGAGTCAGGTCTTTTGTCACGGCCGCCCTGGGAACCTGACAGGGCATGTTTGTGAGCTGATGTTGGGCAGCCAGGAACTCAGTTCCTCCTCATGCCAATCCTCTCAGGAAGGTGGTGAAATAAACCCCGTTTCAGAAACAAGGAACAGGCTCAGGGAGCACACACAGCTGTCCCAAGATTGCATACCAAGAAAGTCAAGGGACCAGAGTTTCAACCCAGGTCCACCCTGGTAAATATTGACTGCCCCACACAGTACGTGCAAAAGCCTGTAAAATAAACGACAACATCCTAGCAATGAGAGCTACGGGCACACAGGGGAGGCAGCAGTTCATTTATGTTAGCACTACCGTGCAGGGTTACATGGTCAGATTCTACCAAACTGGGGCATCTGGCCCTCTGGGACCCAGCAACATCTTTGATCCCTGGACCCAGCAAAGGCTCAGTGAGGCCAGGGTGACGTGTGTTTCCTTGACCACCGTGCCCTCTTGGGTCAAACATTTATTGACTGGATGACTAAAATAATGGATAAATTAATTTCTCTGGAGAAAATTAAAAGGCTACAGGGAAATTAAAATTTAATTAAGTTAAATTAAAAGGCTACAGGGAAAGGTAACCCATGACTTCTGGTCTCCAGAAGAAGAGGTAGTTATCATCTGGACAAGGAAAGGAGCCACACTAAAGGGCAGGGACCGCAGACATGATGGCCTAGAGGCCCCAAGATCCACCAGAGGTTGGGGAACTGAGTTTTCCCACGTGGTCAAGGGTAAGCGCACCCTGTGGGGCTGCAACTGGTCCTACAGGTCGCTGTGCTTTGCTGATCTTCTGAGGTGGCCCAGGGGAAAACTACACTGAGGGGAGAGCTCACCAGATTCACCACTAATGTCTGTACTGTGGATGCCTGCTTTCCCAGACCACCGATCAGAATAATCTGCAGTATTCCCTGGAATCCTCCACCAACATATGACAGACTGTCACTCACTTCCCACATGCTCACACCTGTGTAAAGTCTGAAAGGACAAACATCGTACTTCTTGCTGAGTGTACAATCACAGGTAGGTCTGCGGGCATGTTCATTTCCTTTTATTTCTACGCCCTTTCTACTTTTATGTCATGAATATGCACTCCTTTGCCTGTCATAAAACGTACTCAGACATCAGGAAAAAATTTCCTGTCAAGGGCTGCCTGGTCGGCTTCAGCACAGTGCGATAGCAAAGGATGCTCTGCAAAACCCACTGACTGTAACCAAGATGGTCTTTTTGAAACAGAACAGAACAGGAGAACCAGAGACTGACAGCCCTCACCTCCTCCCAGGGGGATTCTGCCTCATAAAGACACACTGACAATAATGGTAAATACCATGTTCTGAGGGCCAACTGTATGCCCAGCACTCTGCTGGGTGACTGACATCTACAAGCTTTTATAATCTGTGCAGTAAGCATCCAGGATGGGTAATGTCACCCCCAGGAGGGTCAGGAACTGTGCTATTGCTTCCAGCTAAAAGTCATACTAAAGGAAAAGTGTGCCACCTTAAAAAAAAAAATTACAGCAGTGCTCTTTTCCACTTTAACAGGCAAACAAGCAACGGAAAACCCCTACATGCAGACTCGAGGGGGATACTTGCCTGATCCCTGCAACTTGCAGAGGTCATGGGTGCACACAATTATGTGTACATGGTTACATGATGATGTTATATATGCTTGGAAAACTTGTCTTGCTGGCTTTCAGGAAGCAAACAGCCCTGTAGGGAGTCCCGTATGTCGAAGAGCTGCAGGCAGCCAGCCAGAAGCTGGAGCCTCAGTCCTACAACTGTAAGGAACTGAACGCTGCCACGACCACAAGGGCTTGGAAGCAGATCTTTTCACATCAGGCTTTCAGATGAGACCACAGCCCCAGCTGAAATCTTAAATGTAGCCTTATAAGACCCTGAAGCAGAGAATCCAGCTAAGGTGAACCTGGACACATGAACCCCAGAAACTAAGGGAGCAAACGGGCATCATGGTAATGCTCTCCTGCACATAACACGACAGTAACACAGAACTAAAATACGTAATATATAAGCAGTACATAAGCAACGCAGAACCCTGACACATTTCCAAAGCAGCCTGCTGTAGGGCACCCAGAACAGGTCACATGAAATGGCAGGGGGCAAGGACAGAGAGGTGAATAAACGGTAACCCAACCACCTCATCCCACGGGGGTGAAACTGCAGTCCTGGACAGAGAGCAAGACTGAACTCAGTCAGCCATCCTCACTGCAAGTCAGGACCTGTAATGCCCGACCCTCAGCCTCCACTAACCAAGGGGGACTTCGCAGCAAAGTAGCAGTTATTAAGCTGGGTATCAAGTTAAAATATTTAAGGCAGAAATAACACAATGTCTTAGGTTTGCTTCTAAATCCTCTGAGAAGAGGGAAGTGTGTAAAGGCATAGATGAAATAAGATGAGTTGAGCATTGCTGCAGCTGGCAGATGGGTACATGGGGGGCTGTTACACTATTACCTGCTTATCCGTGTTTGAAATTTCCCTTAATACTGAAGTTTAAAATGAAATTTCCCTTAATATTGAAGTTTAAAAAAACTAAAAAGAAGTATCAGTGGCTGGGCAGTGAAGCTGAGCAAAGGAGAACTCGAATCCTAGCTCTGCAGGGTGCCATCTGCATGCCAGCAAGTAACCTCTCTGAGTGCCAGTTTCCACATTCATAAAGTGAGGGTAATAACAGTACCTCTCACGGGGTTATGAGGAGAATTAAATGTCTGTGAGACACTTAGCACAGCGCCCAGCACAGAGGTCCCACTCAGGAATTGTTAGCTGTGAACTTTAATCATAATACTGTTATTACAGCCTAGTTAGAGATACATCCTCTCCCCAGGGGGGCACACATGGAATTAAATTTCTTACCTTCCTGCTGCTGCCAAACTTTTGAAAGCTTTGAGGCATGAGAACAGAGAAGCAATGGAAGCAGGTGGTTAGACACAAGGAGGAACTGGCAACCTCAAGTTGGAAACCTATAGCCGCTGATAAGCAGGATTTAGTTCCGGGGCTCGTCAATCACCAGGAAGAGCCCTGTCTCCCCAAAGAGCCCAAGAAAGCCAGTTGAGCCCCTAAGAGCACACAACTAATGCTTTACTCTGCCCTAAGCTTCCAGGGAGCAGCTCAGGAAGTAAATGACATATTGACAGTTAGGGAAGGAGCATTTACCTACACAAGGGCAGGGAGGCGTCTCAAGCTGGCCAGTAACTACCAAGCCCAGATTCCAAGTCAGGGAATTAAAATATGCAAAGGCCAGGGACAGTTAGACCCTCCAATGGTGGAGATCAGAGGCTGTCGACCCAAGAAGTCTTAGGAGGCAGTAGGCAACATAAATTAGTAGAGAGCTGGGTGGGGATGGGAGAGGGGGCTGGACAAACCAGAGGATGCAGGGTTTCCTGCCACTCAGAGGTCGCCACCTATAGCCAGATCTCAGGACCCATATAAGCCGGATCTCGATTTTTTTTTTTCTAGAGAAGCAAAAACTATGGATCTTAAAATGAAATCGCCCTAGTTTTAAATGTAGGCAATTCATTAAAAAAAAAAAATTAAACCACGAGACCAAATACAACTGAATGTGGTGTTCTGGCCACCAGGGGTAACCTCTGGTACAGATGTTTTCCCCTCAAAACTGGGTGATCTAGGGCACTCCCAGAGGACTCAAGGATTCTGCAGAAATTGGACTCAAATTTCTTTCTCTCCCTTCTCCCTCTCAAACACACATACATTAGCCTTAAAAAGAACCATAATGAAAAATGCTCTCAGGTGGAATTTTATCACGCTGGATGGAGACCATCAGTGGGTAATCTGTGCTGGCAGGTGCAACAGCGTCTGTGCAAACCTTACTCTCAAGCTTTGCCTGCCCTCTGTCTAGTGAGACAGCAACCTGAAATTTCAAGGGAAACGATTATAAACAATGTTATTTGCAACTACTTATCTTGAGTGAATCAAGCTTTCCTCAATCCTGGTCAATTGCATAAAACAGCAACTGTCATCCTGGGTTTCACTGTCTTCACAACATTTTCACTGTTCTCAAGAACCGACTATAAATAAAAGTTACAGAAATTAACCTAAAAAGTGTTTTAATCAGCTTCTTTGCAGCAGTGGGTTTTTTTCAATTAAGATTTCATATAAAAAAAAGGGGGAGGAATTGTATCATTTAAAAAGTCATATAACCAGTGTCTTGATTTAATACCTTCATTTTATATAGAGGAGGCTGAGTGGAGGGAAAAGATGGCTTTCCCCAAAAATCACTTGGTCAGTCAGAGGTCAAGCTGGGGCTGGAATCTAGGTCTTTCAACTCCCAAAGCCTACAATCTTTCTACTCCATTCGGCCAACCAAGAACTAATTATTACATGTGTGAAAAAGTGAACACACTGCAACTGAATTTTTTGTTCTATATAATAACATATTTTTTCCCAGTCTATGTAGACCAGTTTCTTGTGCTCTCCTATCTCCCTTCCTCAGATACATCCTAAATCCCACTGCCAGTGGTCACCTATGAAGAGGCCTCATCCTGTGGCCAGCCTGTGTCCAGCCTGCAGGCCTGTATGCAGAAGGCAACTGATAACTGTCTTTTCCACTCACCACTTGAAAACTTCTGCATTCAAATGTCAACTCCCAGTCCTTCATTCAGTCCTCCCCAGAGCTCAAGGGGTCGGGAATCACCCCCATTGCACAGATGAGAAGACTGAGGCTGGGAGTGGTCAACGGCTGGCCCAAGATCACACAGCTGGTTGGAGAAAGCATATCCATTTGGCTCCAAGTTCCATGCATTCTCTGCTCCCTCGGAGCTCTGCTCTAGACCCACCTCGGCCACCTGCAGAACTCTCTCTAACAGTAACAATGGTCCTGTTGGTGGGGTGCACGCCACCCACCAAGCATATGCTCCATGTCCTGCACCAAACGCCTCGTGTTTTAAGCTTTATGCTTTATTGAACTTTTTTTTTTTTTTGCAAAAGTTCTGTGCTAACTGGAATAAGTGGAAGAAAACTGAAGTGTGCAAAGAAAATTTTAATTCTTTCTCGTGTGCCTTCCCAAATCCCTCCAGGACACACACAGTATCAACCTCAAACGTGAGGGGTGTACTCTTTCATACCTTCTCCTGGTTCTAAAAAACACACACAAACACATATATAGGAGGATTACTGTGTGTTACCAATAAAAAAAAAAAATCAAACCTAGCGCCTTACATGAATCGGCTGCTGGCTTTCCTCACAAAATATCACAAGTACCCCTCCAGACCAACAGCAACACAACTGACTCAGGCTTCTTCATCAGTTGCACGGTGTTGTGTAGCATGGATGGACCATAATTTACCCAGCTATTGCTCTATGGAGAGGCATTCAGATGGCTCCCAGGTATTTTGCCAGCAGAAGTGATGCTACAATAAACAATCTGGTAATATATTCTTAGGTCTCAGGGCTTTCATTTCTCTAAAACAGAGCCCCCAAAATGCCACTCACAGGTCAAAATGTATGCATATCTTAATTTAATTTTAAAATAGCACATCATCTTAATCAAAAAATATTAAACTCATTTAAAAAATGAATAAAAGCAGGGAGGGTGGGGAAGGTATAGCTCAAGTGGTAGAGCACATGCTTAGCATACACAAGGTCCTAGGTTCAATCCCCAGCACCTCCTCAAAAAATAAATAAGTAAACTTAATTACCTCCCTCCAAGAAAAACAAACAAAAAAGAATAAAAGCATAAAAAGAAAAAACACACACACATAATCCCTCAACCAAGAGATGGTTACTATTAAGAATGTGATCAATTTCCTTCCAGAATGAGATGATACAGTAGAGTTAGTTGAACTTTTTTACTTTAATCGGCTCAGGTTAAATTCCAATCAGACTTCGGGGCCACTTGCAGTCCCACCAAGAGGGAGTGAAAGCACCATTTGCCCACTTTGTGCCTTTAGCTCAAACACATTTAAAACCTTGGCCAATCTAATAGGTGAAAATCTACAACACTGTCACTCCCACTTTATATTTCCTTGACTAGAAGGGAGATGGAACACTTCTCACGGGTCTCTTAGGAACATGCTAGACTATGAAACACAGGGGAAATAAAAACATCATTCAATCATTAGCTCAAGAATCCTCTTACCCATGCAGATGGCCTATACGCACAAGAAAAGATGCTCAACTTCACTAATCATCACAGTGAGATATTATCTACATATGTCAGAATGGCTGTCATCAAAAAGAACGCAAATAACAAATGCTGGTGACGATGCGGAGAAAAGAGAACCCTCGCACACTATTGGTAGGAATATAAATCAATGCAGCCACAGTGGAAAACAGTACAGAGGTTTCTCAAAAATACTGAAACTACCATATGACCCAGCAATTCCACTGCTGGATACATTATCTGAAAGAAACAAAAACATTAATTCCAAAGAATACAAGCACTCCAATGTTCATAGCTACATTATTTACAAACGTCAAGATATGGAAGCAATCTAAGAGTCCATCAACAGGTGAATGGATAAAGAAGTTGAGGTGTATATATACAATGGACTATCGCTCAGTCATAAAAAGAATAAAATATTGCCATTTGCAACCACATGGATGGACCTGGGAGATATTATGCTAAGTGAAGTCAGACCGAGAAAGACAAATACTGTATGACATCACTTATCCATGGAATCTAAAAAATACAACAAACTAGTGATATAACCAAAAAGAGAAACAGAATCACAGATATAGAGAACAAATTTGTGGTTACCAGTGGGGAAAGGAAAGGCAAGAGGGGCCATATAGGAATAGGGGATTACGAGGAACTAACTATCACGTATAAAATAAGCTACCAGGATATATTGTACAACACAGGGAATACAGCAAGGATCCTGTAATAATTATGAATGGAGTATAACCTTTAAAAATTGTGAATCACTATACTGCACACTTACAACATATAATATTGTGCATCAACTATACTTCAATTTTAAAAATTTAATAAGGCAAGACTATCAAAACCTTCAAAAATAAATGAAAAAAAGAATCATCTTACCGATTTTTGCTGTTCAAACATAAGTTTTTTATAGAAGAGATGGAACTGTTCAAAGCTGAGTTCATCCTTGTGCGCGCCTATTTCCTGTAAATATAAAAAAAAAAGTGACCACACAATTTTTGGTGTCCACCACAAGAATGCCTCCTCCCTCTTCACAGAAATAGCAGGGCCTTTCTACAACACTGGCTAAAATCAAACTTACATTCTTCTGAACCCAGCTGTCTACAAGTTTCCTGATTTATCTGCCTGGAAAACATACCCACAAGGGACCCCAGGTAAGAGCCTTCCCGTGATTCTGAAAAAGGGAAGAGTCTCAGCCAGAATTCCAAGGGTCATAAGGCAGAAGTCCTCCTATTGGGGGCAAAAGACACTTTCAAATCTAGACACGTAGGATATGTACATATAGGTCATTTTTTAAATAATAAGAAAATGAACCAAGCCTTTGGAGTTACAGAGCTCAACTCCAGTCAAGACTTGTCCCCTGTGCTTAATGGCTTTGGGCAATTCACTTGACCCATGTAGATCCTTAGTTTCTTCATCTATAAAAGGAGAGAACCACCCCTACCCTCCTCGGACTCCCCTGAAACTGCATCAGATTACATCTTCATAGCTCCTGCCTAGTAAAGGCTGGATAAAGAACAAAACTCCAGTTACGTGGTGGTCAACAGTAAGCGCTTCTCCCATCTCTCGTCCCTTCTGTCAATCTCCACCCTTCTCTGGTTTTGCCTTCTTGGGTCAGTTGGAATGATGAGGGCAGGCCAAAAGGCAGCTTGAGGAGCAATAAAGCGGGTTAATTCTTCCAGGAGCCCACTGGTACCAAAATGAGTGAGCTCTTTCAGAGGATCCCTGCGACTAGGGCTGCCATTGGCATGGCCTCGCGAGTCCTCCAACTGGGACTACTGGGACAGAGTGTTTTTGGGCTCCCTGATGAGGGCCAGTTTCCCTCTGAGGACCAGAAATGCTACTCACGGATCATCTGTAGCCTCACACTGTTCAGAAGAGCCCCACCTGATCAACCTACCCCATCAATCATGCAGTGACTTTACCTGCCCCAGATCTACCAACAGTTTAATTACACAAGATCATAAACAAACGAAACGATAGGTGGCAGGAGGGATGGAGGGATGGGAGGATGGGTTGGAGGGAGGATGGGAGGGTGGAAGGAGGGAGGAAGGGGTGGGTGGGAGGGGGAGGAAGGGCAGAGAAGAGCCAACTCCGACAACTACATTATCAGGACTCGCATAAAAAATGCCACATCCCTGGCAACCCACGTAAGGAATCTTTCATAATGTTTTCCAAAAGAAACACATTTGTTCATATTGGTAAAAGGGGAACAGGCTGCGGATGGTGACGGAAAAGGAAAGGCGGACTGGCGGAAATGCTCCAGGTCAAGGAGCGCAGTAAACACGGTCTTGGTGGATGGCATCCTCTGCTAGGATTGAGAACAGGGTCCTGAGATCTTCATGCACCATCTCTCCGTCTGGACTAAGATGGATGAATCTGGAGGCGAAGGACTTTCTTGGGCACCATTCATCGGAGCTCAAAGGCACGTGGTAGCTTTCCCGTGAGAGGACCCCAGTAGCCCAGGGGTCACAAAATCGCCAGGCTGAGCTATGAAACTTACCACAAATTTATCTTTGAGGAACTTAGCGCTGCTCACTTTGAAGTTGACCAGGGGCAAGATGGCCTTCAACTCTCGGAGGCTGATGCTGAAAAAAGAGGGGAACCCCAGCTCTGTCAGCCTGGAAGCCTTTCAAGAGAAGAAGGTGGGCGACTCCCACCTCTATCAGAAGACCCGCCAAAAGCTGTCAGTGAGCGTTAACTGGGAACTGAGACCCCAGGTCCAAGGTTGGGGGTGACACCCGGGGTGTGAGGCTGGTCTCCACCCTTCAGGGATGGCTGTGGACACAGGTCACAGAGGAGAGTTACAGCACGGGCAGAAACAGCATCAGATGACCTTTGTAGATATGAACTGTCACAGAGGTTCAAACCAAGGTGATGTCACTGAAGGCCAGAGATGGGGAGGGAAAGGAGCCAACCTTATTTGAACACTATTATATGCCAGGCTGTCCTGTGTATCTCCAGGTAATAATGTTACCAAGCTCCTCACTATCCTGAACCCCTGACACCGTATGCATTCTCCACCCTCAGGATTCAGAACAGGCAATGGGGTGGGAGGCAGGGTACGCTGCTCAAGGCCAGAGCTGGTCTAACGATGCTATGAGGTGGGTGCCGCTATCATCCCCATGTTCCAGGTGAAGAAACTGAGGCTCAGAAAGGCTCGCTGCTAGTGCATAATGAAGGCAGACTCCCGTGATCCAGATCCTTGAGGCTGCAGAGCCAAGTGCCCAGCAGAGCGACACCGGGTGGTCTGGGGTTGGGGGGGGGGGGCCTTTGGTGCGGTCAGAGAAAACCGTTCTGTGTTCTTGAAGATATCATACCAGACTGGGGCTGTGCAGGCCAGGAAGGAAGTCTGCCTGGGCTGTGGGCAGAAAATGGCCCAGCTTCCCCCACACCATCTACTCGGCCTCTGCCAGCACAGCCAGAAGGAAGCAGCATGTTACACTCAGCAGCTACCCTTAGAGACAACCAAGTGGACTCCTGGCCGCTCCAGTGTCCCCACCTCCAGCATTCTTGTCTCCAATCTAATGGGTTCCCTAATATCAGAGACCTTTATGTGTCAGATGCTCCCCAACCGCCCACCACTCCAGGGCGGGCACCCAGGGCTTTCCCAGAGAGACACTGAGAGCAACGCAAAGCCACTAGGGGGCCAGGTGGGGCTGGCCAGGCAGAGAAGCGAATGGGCTGGCTGAGACCCCTTCCTGACCCAGCCCTGGGGTGTCCGGGATGAAGGAAGAAGAGTGGCTGGGCTGGCGCTGCAAAAAGAGGCAGCAAGAGGGTTTGGCCAAGCTGGTGGCAGAGGGGCTCACCCACGACCAGGAGAGACATCAGACTCCCCTCGGGAAGCCAGAACTTTCAGGAAGAAACAGGACCAAGAACCATCCCACACCCAGGAACAAAGAGACTGGGGAGCTGGGAGCTAGTGCAGCTGCCTGGGGCTGGCGGAGAAAACACAGGGCCCGGGGCATAATGAGCACTGAGATATCCAACCCCACCTGCTCCCAAAGTCCCACCTTACAGGAGAGCAAATGAGCTCCCAGGTAAAGGCAGGGACCAGAGAGTGTCTTTGGGCTCCAGTGCAGGGACCCCATCACTCTACCCCCCCCACCGCCTGCACCTCTCCCCAGCTCCCCACTCTGGGCATCCGAACCTGCGCAGCAGGTGACCCTGAGCCAGGACTGGCACACAGACTCCCCAGCTGCTGGGGGGTAGGAAGCCAGCAGCTCTAACTTTACCCTCTCCCTGTCCAGGACTCGTCATCAGATAAAGGGAGTGCTTCAGCTGAGGTCACACCCAGCCCTCTGGCCTCAATTCAGGACAGCTCTGCAGGGCTGTCCCCGGAGCCCCTCGTGGGGTCAGGTGAGGCCACGATTGCCACTGCATCGAGGCCCAGCTCTTCCCGCTGCCTTCACTTCCACAGGTGTTGATCCGCTGCCCACATCTCAGATTATGTTTCCACAGTATCAACCGGTGACAGCGGGTTAGGAACCAGATCAATCCCTTTGGGGACCAATGACAAAAACGACCCCCCCCCCCACCATGGACACTAAACACTCATGGTACCTTCCCTCCTCAGCCTGGCACAGTCCCAGATTCTACAACACTGCACCCCGGGGCGGCCTTTACCAAATAACAGAGGAAACTGACCTGCCACCCCGAGGCTGGTAACGAACACCTCCACCACCCCCAGCTTCTTCTACCAATAACAAACATTTTTAGTGTTGACCATGAATACGTAGGCACCACCCAAGCACTGCTCACGTACGAATCCACTGAACACTCACACCAACCCTAGGAGGTAGGAAATACTATCTCTTTTACAGATTAGGAAGCTAAGACAAAGAGAAATTAAGTAGCTTACCCAAACTCACACAACCAACAAGTGTCAGGGCTGAGATTCAACCCTCAGCTCTGCCCAACACAATTTTCTACCATGATGGAAATGTTGTAGATCGGGGCTGGCTAATGCGGTAGCCACTACCGAGCATTTAAAATGTGGCTAGGGCGACCAAGGGACTGAATTTTTAATTTTTTACTTAATTTTAATTAATTTAGATTTATTAAATAGTCACACGTGGACAGTATAGCTCTAGAAGTTTCCTTCTCCAAGTAAGGTCCCGGGGCCCAGATTATCAGCATTAGCTGGGAATCTGTCGGAAATGCAAACTCGTGCTTCCCCTCCCAGACCAAGTGGAGCAGAATTTCTGCAGGACAGGCTGTGCACTTTGGTGGCTAAAGCCCCCCAGACGGCCCCGTGGGCTGGAGCCAGGACTCCTAGCCCTGAACAGCATGGAACCCCTATTTGCAATCCTGTTGAAGAAAGAACAGGACCACACACCTGCCTCCCACCCAAAAACCCGTCCCCTTCCGCCTTCTAAAGAACAGGAGGTGCACATTCATCTTATGCAAATTCAAGGTTATGTACCTGGGGCAAAGGGCAAGGTAGGAAAGAAATGGCCACAGAGACATCTGCTCCCAGCCCTTAGCACTGCCGCCCCCTCTGCAGGACTCGCCCTGAGGGATGCAATTCCAGGGACCCTCATGGAAGGTTGAGGGGCTTTCTCAAGGGGTATTTTGACTGCAGTTTTCAACTAATGCACTGACCTTGGGAACTAATTCCCATATAAAGAGGAAACTAAATGCTAAAGATTCAAAAAGGGGGAGGGGGTTCTGGAAATCTGCCCAAGATTAATGTTAAACATTCATGATTTTGACCCAGTCTCTCCAGGCCTGGCAATGTCAAAAGGAAAGTTTCCAACACAGACCGTTCTGTTTGCCCGACATCACATCTAGGAACGAAGAGGGAGGACTTTCATTCATCTGACAAACACAAGTAAGACTGAATCAGCCAGATCCCTGACCTCAAGGAGCCCCCAACAACGTGAACAGCAACAAGGCCAAGACCCAAAGAAAGCAGAGGCCATCTGCCAACAGGGACTCAATGTCCTGGCTCGAAGTCAAAAATCCTACAAAATCACCCCAAAAATGTTTCTCATGAGGGTCACTTCTTCCATTCACTTTGAATAACTCAGTGAAACTGTGAACGTAAGGAAAAACTGGACACAAACTAAATGACAAACAAAAGGCAACTTTTCAAGCCAAATGGCAAATCCCATTGGCTGGATGATAATGTAGGCATTACTCTTCCTGAAGCACTGCAACAAAATGTAAGAGTCTTACAGTTTAACGCCAGTGGAAATAGTCTGCCCCCCTTTCATGTGGGCTGGACTCAGTGATTTATTTCCAAATAATAGAGCAGAGGCAGATGGGGGGCCTTACAAAGGAAAAATCTGGAAGACAGCATCTTGGCCAGGTGGTCAAGGCTTACATCTCCACTGATAAGCCATGCTGAGAGCAGGCGCCCCTGGACATGAGGTGAAGGAAAAGACATCACCTCTGTGACATTCTTCCCAAACACCTACCACCTCAGGCTACCCTCAACTCCAGTCTAATCATGACAAAAATATGAGACCAACACAAATGGAGGGACAGTCTACAGAATACCTGAGACATATCAATGTCACGAAAGACAAGGGAAGAAGAGAAACTGTCACAGCCCAGAGGAGACCAAAGGGACAGAACAATGAAGTGCAATGTGGGGTCCTGGGTTGGACCCCAGACCAGGGGAAGGACACTGGCGGGAAAAAAAAGTGAACACCCAATAAAGTCTAGGGTTTACTCAACAGTCATGAAGCCAAGGTGGTTTCTAAATTTTAACAAATATACCATGGTCATGAATGGCGTGAACCTTAGGGAAAACTGGCAAAGAGGCAGATGGGAACTCTGTGCTGTGTTGGCAACCTTTCTCTAAATTATTCCAAAATTTTAAAATTATTTAAAGAACAGGATATAAGATCATATGTATGGTAAGATTTTAATAAAGTAAAATGAAGAACAACATTGAGGATGAAAATCTACCCAAAAACACTGTAGCCAGAGTTAATGGTGCTGACCATTTAATGTCAAATTCATATAAATTTTGTCTGGTTTTCAGTATTTCCAAAGTTTTCTATAATGAACATGAGTTACTTTTATAATTTAAAAAAAAGGTAGCAATAAATAGAAGTGGAAAAATAAACAATAAAATGTTGTGAAACACCTAGTCCAGGGTCAGTACTTGGAAGGAGATATAAGAATTAAAATCACAAGGTGAAATTTTTAAACGGGCAAAGGACATAAACATTTCTCCAAAGAAGATATACAAACAGGAAAAAGCACATGAAAAGATGCTCCGCATCAGGAGGCATTAGGAAAACACGGATCAAAACCAAAATGAGATACTACTTACCACCCACTGGGATGGCAGGAAGGAAGGAAGGGAGGGAGGGAGGAAGGAAGGAAGGAAGAAGTGTTGGCAAGAAGGTGGTGAAAAAATGGAATCCTTGCTGCACTGCTTGGTGGGAATATAAAATAGTTGCAACTGTTGTGGAAAACAGTAGGCAGTTCATTAAAAAATTAAACAGTATTACCATCTCATCCTGCAATTCCATTCCTGAGTAAGGCACGAAGGAAGTGAAAGCAGGGACTCGAAACCCACGTTCACGGAAACAATACTTAGAAACAGCCGAAAGATGGAAGCACTTGGAGCAAGAGTTCCCTGACAGACGGATGAATAGACACGATGTGGTAGAGGGACACATGGAATATTATTTGGTCTTAAAGAGAAAGGAACTTCTGGGGGGAGGGTAGAGCACATGCTTAACATGCATGAGGTCCTGGGTTCAATCTCAGTACCTCCTCTAAAAATAAATAAGTAAATAAATAAACCTAATCCCTCCCCAAAAGAAAACTTAAAAAAAAAAAAAAGAAAGGAACTTCTGATGCATGCTACAGTGACATGGATGACCCTTGGAGACATTATGCTCAGTGAAACAAGCCAGTCACAAAAAGACAAATATGGCACCATTCCACGCATATGCAGCACCCAGAGTCATCATACAGACAGAAAGTAGAAGAGAGGTTACCAGTGGCTGGGAGGAGCGGGAAATGGGACTCAGAGTTTAATGGGTACAGAGTTTCAGTTTTGCAAGATGAGAAGAGTCCTGGAGATGGACGGTGACAACAGTACAACAACAAGAAGGCACTTAATTTCACAGACGTGCACACTTAAAAGGACACAAATGAACTTACAAAACAGAGACAGACTCACAGACATAGAAAACAAACATGGTTACCGGGGGGGAGTGGGGGTGGGGAGGGATCAACTGGGAGTTCGAGATTAGCAGATACTAACTACTATATATAAAACAGATACATAAGGTCCTACTGTATAGCACAGGGGACTACATTCAATACCTTGTAATAGCCTATAATGAAATGAATATGAAAAGGAAGATATATATGTATAACTGAATCACTATGCTGTACACAAGACATGAATACAACATTGTAAACTGACTATACTTCAATTAAAAAACTAGCAGTGTACACTTCAAATGGTAAGTTTGATGTTATGTCTATCTAAGCATAATGAAACAAATTAAATAAAGAGTTTTAGGTCACAGGTCAGGGTGGGGAAGGGAAGATTTCGGCCTTTTAACAGCTTCCAAGAGCACATTACAAAAAAAAAAAAAGGCAGCATCAAGTAGTGACGAATGAGCCACAGCTGCCCAGCTGGGCTGCTGTGAACAAGTGATCTAACCTCTCTTGGCCTCAGTGTCCCCAGAAAATGGACCAGAGGGTGCCAAGCTCGCCAGTCTGAGAGCATCCTTTCCATAAGCTTCTCCCAATTCCACAAGCACAGAAAGCACTCAGAACAGCGGCTGCTGCAAAGCAAATTCCCGACCAGTGCCATCTGCTGCCGTTTTGCCTCTCAAGAGGCTAAAAGATGAAACATGCACTCAGGCCAGGAAAACCCCGGGAGCAGAGACTGCCCAAGTCAGGCCAGCCCACAGCCTGCCTCCTGTCCCCAGAGCCTTTCCTTTGCTGCTGTGGCTCCTTTGTTTTCCTTCAGGAAACGCAATTCATGTGGGCGACAGGAAAGGAGGGGAACTGGCAGAACAGAAGTCAATGGCCCTTTCATTGGCACCTTGGTCAAAGTTTCTCTGGAAAACTCCCTCCGGACCTCCAGAACCACGGGAAAGGTGGGATCTGCCGTGTGTTGACAGAGCAGCAGAGCTCTGCCCACTGGGAGGGAGGTCAGGGGCAGAAGGGTGGGCAAGGAACTAGGAATCCAGGCCAGAGCCAGACTTGCTCTCTACTGAAGGTTCTGGAAAGGATTTCTTTATGGAAGGCGTGCAAGAATCCATTCTGAGCCAGGGGGAGGCTTCCGTTTCTTAACAACAGAAGATGGAGAAGCAGGCTTCGGAACCAAATCAACAACACCAGCCCTACCGCGTGGAGAGAGGGCCCGGGGGCTCCCTCTGTCATCCCTGGGCCAACCTCAGCTGTGAATCATCCCAAAGCCACGGAGAAAGGAAACAGTCATAAGGGCTCCACCTCTGAGGGTGAAAGAGACCAGTGCGTACAAAATCCTCCAACTACAGGACCTCGCTGGATCTATCTCCAGAGCATGGGGGCAAAGCCCAGGGTGTGGGACACAGTGAATGCTGGCTGCAAGGAGGAGGGAGGGAAAGCAGACGGACAGCTCACGCACAAAGCTGCTGGCCAACCTCACAGTATTACTGAACTTTCACCACTCCATGGTTACCGTGTGCAGATCATCCCATGGGGCGTGTATGGAAGAGACCACAGAGGCTCTGAAAACAACAAGTGATGGGGGACAGTGGCGTGACACCAAACTTCTTAGAGATGGAAAGACTTTCAGGAACAAGAGGGGAGAGTTGCAGAGGCAACCTGTTGCCTCACGTATGATGCTGACCCCTCTTAATAGAGAGTGGAAGGAAGAAAAGACATTTCAAAATTTTAAAAGAAGTCTGATAGGAGGCTAAAATGATATAGTGATTGTCAAGTGTATAGCACAGTGCCTGGCATGCTGAGTGCTTGATAAATGGTGGTTTTTATTGTTACATTATTAGCAAGAACTGGATCATAACCTAAAAAAATGGGGGGAAGGTATAGCTCAGTGGTAGAGTGTGTGCTTAGCATGCATGAGGTCCTGGGTTCAATCAATATAGTTAAAAATAAACAAATAAAAATAAATTTTAAAAAATCGATGAGAGAATGTTCAGCCTCTCCATAAATAAAGAAATGAAAATGTAAGCAAAAATCTACTGCTGCCTTTCACCCATCAGGTTAATAAAGGTCAAAGTCCAGTGATACAAGGAAATGAGTGCCCTCATGCACCACTGGTAGAAATGGAAATTGCTACTACCTCTTTCAAAATAGTTTAGACCAGACGACGCTTGGCTGCCAGTATTTCTCTTCTAGGAATTCATCTGGCTCGTATCCTCATTACACATGTTTACAAAAAGGGAGACCCGAAGGTTTTCATAGTAGCATTATTCTCCATGATAATAAAGGACCAGGAACAGCTTTATGTCTATCAAGAAAGAAATGATTTTGCCTCAATAAGCAAATCACCCTGCACCCATACAAGGATAAACTGTGTTTGTTACAAAAATGTCTGGCACAGAGTGCTGTGTGTGCCAAAAGGGAACCACTCCAAGATGAACTGTTCAGAGAACTGGTTGAGGACACTGAATTAGACGTTATCACATTGCCTGTCTCACGTCTGCCCAGTCCTTACGAACATCACAATTTAACTTGGATTACTTCTTTAGACTCAATCTCTCTCCCACCACGAAGTAAGGGCAGGCGCCAAGGGGATCCCGTTTCTCCCCAGAACACAAGAGCTCAAATGTGAAGGCCTCAAAGACGCAGTCCAAATGCTCCATGGCAGAGAAGTCATCTCTGCAGATGGGTTGGAATTTTCCACTGCGATGTGACCACCCACCGTGGGTGAAGGTTTTGTTACCATGACCCCCAGCACCAAGCATAGTGTCTGGCACCTGGTAAGTCCAATCTGACTTCATGAGGACCTTCCCACAGCACCAAACACACTCCAGTCCCCTTGGAATGTTTAAAGAAAGAATGAACGTTGGAATCCAAAACGATGCAGGAAAAAAACCACAAAAATGTGAACGAATCTTACCTGTTTCTCCTGGTTTGATCCACAGAATAAATCTGTTTTCTCAGCCAACTGGGAAGAGAGTTAAGGGAAAAAAAGAGAGAGAGAGGCAGAGAAACAAAGTTAGAAAACAGCACATGTCTAAGTGAGTTCCACAGGGTAGCACAATGGAAACAAGAAACGAAAAGGAAGGTTTCCCAATTAACTCGGGCAGCATGGGAAGAGCAGTTTCTCCTCGTGGTTGAAATGTCCAAGCTGAGCCACGGGGCCCCTTCAGCTCAGGCTGGCACTCCTTCAACTGGCACTTCCCTCTGACAGTATCTGTTAATCCCTCAAAAGCTGGTAAGAAAAACGGTGGCTATCAGAGGGCTCTGGTTTGCTGGAGGGACAGTAATTCCGACATCAGTCCCCTCAGACATGCATATCGAGGAGACAGTCCCAAGAAGGCCCTCAGGAAGCCAAGAGGGAGTGGCAGGTGGGAAATCCCGGACCTCAAGTCCAACATCCTTCGAACCATCAGCCTTACCCTTTCTTAAATCCTTTAAGAAACAAGACTCTGGTCCCCTCTCCAACACACCAGTGAGAGTTTCTGTCTCAGTTCCAATGCATTCCTCACCCAAGCAGGCCAAGGCCAAGGCCCAGCACTGAGAAAGGCTCTTCTGTGAGACACTGGGGAGTCCACAGCCACTACTGGGAACCTACTGCATACAGGACACTCAGTGAGCCTCCAAGATGAAACGGCCCCTTTTTCCTTCTTTTGCCATATTGGGTAAAGGGAGAAGGATGAATGCCTGAGCGAGTGAATACAGAGATTAACAAGCAAAGCCATTACCTCTCAATGATGGTGGGTGTGGACGCGCTCATCACTTCCTGGTGTAAGATCTTCAAGCCAGAGAGCCACTTAGTTGCATCTTCCTTAGAGTCAGCTGGAGAGACAGGCCAATGGAAATGCTGTGTTACTCCCTGAAGACTTCTGCTTAGAGACCCCAGCCCCACCTCCCCAGCCCCACACAGACATGGGCGTGGGAGGAGCCTGTGCTGGTCTCTAGGACTTGCTTTTTGTCTAAGATGAGGTCATGGTGAGCCTACTGCAGGAGTGACAAGTGGGCAACTTTTTAAAAAGAGGTTTCACTTTAGTCCTACATTAATGAACAAGAGGCAGGACCTGGGATAACTTGGACCAGAATCCTGGGCAGCCCTCAGCATTTCTCCCATTTCCAGGCAAGGCCAGAGAAAGGAGTGGAACTGAGGCGATGCTGATGCCTGGGCAGGAAGGGGCAACAAGTCGTTAAGAGCTCCGCATCATCACCAAGTCCCAGTGCACCACTTCAGGGCTGTGTGACATTCAACTGCTTACTTAACCACTCTGTGCCTCATTTCCACATCGGTAAAACGGAGCTGGCAATGCGAACACCTGATCCAGTTATTAAACATGTCCAAACCTCCAGGGACCCTGTCAGTGGGGACAAGAGCATACCAGGGTTTCTGCTCTCACTCTTCCTGGGCGAATGAGAAGAAAACTGAGGCTCAGAAGGGTTACAGAGCCAGTAAGTGAGAAGCTGTGATATGAATCCAGGTCTTGCCTATCTCTATACCTGACCTTGAATTCCAGGGCTCTGGAAGAGGGACCCCAGAGTGGGACAGACATCAAGCTGGCATCCTGGGCTCCACCTTTTGCTTGGGCTCTCATGACTTCTCTACCAAGAACAGTAGCCAAGCCTCAGCCTGCCGGGGGGCTAAGTGGACACAGCTATGAAGGTTCATGGTCATGGACCCCTCTGCCACCTGCCACACAACATCTATCAGACATTCACCCATCACTTCCCACAGCTTGCTGTTTCCCCTCTCCAAGCCCTTGCGCATACAGCACCCTCCCACTGGACCATCCTCCCTCTTTCCTCCCAACTCCTACTGATGCCTCAAAACCCAGTTTAAAAGTCACCTCCTCTGCAAAGACTTCCTTAGAACTAGGCACTCTGTATTCTTAGAGTATGCTGTAATACGTACTGACTACAGCTCTTATCTAACTTCTGGTCCATATGTCTGTCTCCTCAAGTAGACTGTGAGCTCCTTAAAGGCAGCAGTTGGGTCTTAGACTTCTTTATAGCCCCACTGACATCTAGCACAACCCAGCACAGAGCATATGCTCAAAAGATGCCTGATGAAAGAATGAATGAGAAATTAAACCAATGAGAGCCCTCTGACCCTAAATTCAATGTCCCTAATGCTAGTCAGCTTTCATAGTTCCCCCCTCTTTGGTCTACTTTTAATGGTATTTATTTTCTCTCTTGTCAATCATGATTGTTCACATGATTCACTGTATTGGACAGAAAATGTAACCTGACTTCAGCTTTTGGCACGAGTTGGGCAGGCTCTTAACATAATGGTTTCAATATCCCAGTGAGGTCAGTGTTACCAGTATTCCCATTTCACAGCTGAGCAAACTGCAGCTCAGAGAGGCTGAGTAGGTACAAAAGTCACAGAGCAAGAAAGAAGCAGGGTTACTATTCAAAACCACGGGGCCCCAAACACACAAGAGTGGGTGAGAAAGTGTGAGCATCCCACCAGAGAACTTTCTAGGAAGGAACTTGAGACACAGGGAGGGAGAAAAGCACACATTACGCACCCACCTGCTAAGCTGAGTGTGCTGAGGATGAACTGGGTGCCGTAAAAGATGGAAAAGCAGCAGTCTTCCTTCTGGCGGACTGCCTTCGCACGCTCGAAATCTTTGGAGTTCTTCCCCGGGCGGATTTCCTTTATCTCCATAATGTCCACTGGAAGGAGATACACAGGAGCCCATTAGCAGCTGGAGTTCCCCGGGGACACAGCCACGCGCCTGCGCCCCAGACACTCGCAGCCCAGCAAAGCCAAGCTGACCCAGCCCCTCAGCCCTGCTCGACTGCCAGGATTCTGCGTAAATAAATGCAAGGCTTGTTGTTTTAAGCCACAAAGTATTGGGATAGTTGTTGTCCAGCAACAGATAACAGGAAAAGGACAAACCCATCCTCCCTAGAACCCCCGCTGCCCACGACTATCAGGCCTGGATGTCCACTGGATCTAAGGGTGACCCCTACCCCCACAGGGTGGCCACCTGACGCAAGGGCGACCCCTTCTCCCAAAGGATGGCCACCGGATGCAAAGGAGACTCCCTCCCTCCCTCCCTGCTATAGGACGGCCAAGGAACAATGGACTGTCACAAAGAGCCAACACCATCAATCCTTTCTTCTGTCAAAAAAGTATCTTTTCCTGGGATGGACCCATTCCATGTGCCCTCCTCACCTCCCATCACAAGCTAAAGGAGGGGTTGAGGGTCTCAGAAATGACCACAGTATCCCACACCCGGCACAGTGATGGGTTCAGGGATGAGCACATGTCCTAACCTGGACCCATCAGCATCCTCCGGGGACTTATGTGGACAGAGCTGTTCATAAAATTTCACCTACTGCTGCTATTGCCAGGCTGGCAGCCCTTGGGTCCATTCGAGCTTGAAGCCACTTCTGCCCTGGAGCACCCTTCTTACATGACCCAATAAATTCTCTTTTTGGCTTTGGTTAGTAAGAAATGAGTTTCTGTCACTTGCAACCATAAGAGTCCCGGGATATATATGTCTATCCTTGCATTGAACAGAGAAACAGGAAGGTATTCCTGGAAATGAGAGGGTAGGGAAGGAGCCCTCAGCTTCAACTTGGGATCAAGGAAGCAAACAGACCCCAGCGTAGACAAATGAACAAAGGTATTTTACAGTCAGCGTTGAAAGAACAGGAAAGGTTCATGGCTATACACACGTAAAAACAGAAGGCAGAGACAGAGAATTATACTAGGAAAGGAAGAAGGCAGATTGAACTAAAAGCTTTCTGCTTTCTTACCATGGGTCTGACTGGACTGAAAACAGTTCAGGGAACTAGACTCATGAAGTAAAGTGAAAAGACTTTAAAATCAACAGTGTGCATTCTATACCCTGTGTGTGGTGGTGGTTACACACATCTACTCATGTGATAAAATTCCATAAAACTATACACCAAAACAAAAACACAAATTAAGTGCACATAAAAAATGGTGAAAACTAATTAAGGCCTGTAGTTTAATAATATTTTACCAGTGTTCATTTCCTGGGTTTGGTAACTATGGTTATCAGCGATGTTATCACCGGGGGAAGCTGGATGAATGGTACACAGAAACGTGGGACTATTTTTGGAATGCTTGCACGAGTCTAAAATTGTTTCAAATTAAAAAGTTTTTTTAAATGTCTTATCTGCAAATCTCAAACTCCCAACTTATTCCTTCCCACCCCCTTACCCCCTTGGTAACCATAAGTTCATTTTGTGTCTGTGAGTCTGTTTCTGTTTTGTAAATAAGTTCATTTCTGTCTTTTTTCTTTTTCAGATTCCACATGTGAGTGATAACATATGGTATTTTTCTTTCTCTTTCTGGCTTACTTCACTTAGAATGACATTCTCTAGGTCCATCCACGTTGCTACAAATGGCATTATTTTATTATTTTTATGGCTGAGTAATATTCCATTGTATACTAACTACTGTATGTAAAATAGATAAATAGCAAGTCTCTTCAGTGTAGCACAGGGAACTATGTTTAATATTTTGTAGTAACCTATAATGAAAACGAACATGAAAACAGATATATATATACATATATGTGTGTGTGTGTGTGTGTGTGTGTGTGTGTGTGTATGTATGTATATGTATGACTGAAACACTATACTGTAACCAGAAATTAACACAACACTTTAAGCAGACTATACTTCAATTAAAAAAAAAAAACATCAATTATGGGTGGCCCTATTATTGAGAGGGTCTCTAAACCTTGGGGTACAGAGTATCCCCACTCTTCATCGAATCCTGAAATCTAGGAATCTTTTATCTTCACTACTCAAAAACTAACAACAAAACAGAAACATTGCATGCCCTGAAGTTCACAACCTTCTGCAAGATTATCTAAGAACATTAACAGTATTAAAGTTTATTCTCAGAAATTACTTACTTACTCACCCAGCAGACTGCCAGTCAAGAGTCTAGTGACTTTAAGCAAATACTCTCTTTTTCCCTAGCCAGTCAATAATGATTCTCTAATCATTCTCTTTCCCCATGAAATATCTCCAGGAGGGAATCTCTGAATTGGCCTGTGAGCTTTTTCTCTTACAGCAAAAATTATAATAAAAATTTGACACATACGTAACTAAAGAAGAAAGCTCAGATACTGTAACACCATCTTCAGGCACTCACCACGTCTTCTCAACTCTACTTTCTAAAACGCTCTTGAATCTGTCGACTTCTATCCATTCCCAGGGCTGATGCCATAATCCAAGCCACCGGTACCTCCTGCTTGGTCTTCTGAAATAGCCAGAAGCTATTACCCCCAAAGTCGTCTTTACAAAGGACAGGCACGCCCATGCCACACTCGGGCTTCAAGCCTGCTGGTGGTATCCCTGTGCTGTTAGGACCAAGAACCAAGGCCCAGCGCTGACCTCGCCAACCCCATCTGGACCTGGATCAACTGCGCATCCTCACTGCCCAAGCTCCAGCCTCACTGGCGAATGGATCCTGCTCACTCATCCACAGGACATCAGCATGTGCTGCTGGCTCTACTGGGAATGCTCTCGGCATGTTTAGCTAAGAGTTCTCCCTTCCAGTTTCAGCTCAGTCACCACCAGACTCACAGAAAATCTTCCCCCTCCTGCTGTTATACACCCCAAGTCCCTCTCTCCAGTAACACTGAACAGGCAAGTGCTTAGAGGTGTGAATCGTGGATTCATAGCTCTTTTCCAAAATTGTGCATCTTTCCGGAGCACTGTATCCCCACCCCTAGCAGAGCAACTGGTACACAGGGGACCCAATAAATAGCTTTTGAAAGCGGAAGGAGACAGAGAGAGGGGGACACAGACAGGGACAGAACCGGGGATGAACACACAGAAACGGAGACACCCAAACAAGGTAAAAGAAGGACAGAGACAATCAGATATGAAGAGAAGAAAAACCACCCAGACAAGGAGGGGGAGATGCAATCACACAACAAAGTCAGAGAGAAACATGGGAGGTCAGAATGAAATGGCAATACCTGCTCTGAAGATGCAGGCAGCCCTGACCATCCCTACACCACCTTCTGCTTCAGCACAAGCTAGTATCCTTCGGAGGCCAGCCCTGTCCCAGGACAGGGCCACAGGCATCTACCCCCATCAGCGAAGACAGGTGGCCTCTATTATGTCACTGTGACCACTTCCTCCTTTCTTCTCCCCAAATAAGTACTGGCCTATTCATCATACTTCTGAAAAGACTATGCTTTTGGCACTGGATTGCCTTTGTTCTCTGTCAAAGATCAGTTGACTGTTTGTGTGGGTCGATTTCTGGGCTCTCTGCTCTGTTCCCTTGATCTGGCTATCTATTATTTCACCCATATCTCACTGTGTGAAGACAGCAAGTCTCAAAGGGAGGCAGCATCCTCCTCTGACTTTGTTCTTCTTCAGTTTGCACTGGCTGTTTTGGGTGTTTTTCCTCTCCATGTAAAGTTTAGGATTGTCAGATTGTCAATACCTACAGAAGAGCTTGCTGGGATATTGATCGGGATTATGTTGACCGTAGACGAAGTTGGGAAGAACTCACATGTTGAGTCTTTCTATCCATAGAGTATTTATTCATCATACTTTTTAACCATCAGCCAGACATTCTGCTGGATATACTCAGTCCTGGCCCCCAAGGGTCTTACAGACACATCAGCTTCATCCATGAGAATAAAAATCAAGGCAATACTAACCATGTAAAACTCTTCCGAGCACGTTCTATATGCAGGGATCACACCAGGGAAGTGAGTCTCACGGAGGCAGGGAGGCTGGCCTCTTGATCTCCCTGCCTCCAGCAGCTGGGAGAGAAGTGCACTGCCCTAGTAATGAGATCCAGGTGGGGCAAGACAGCACCCCTATACCGACTCATCAACTCTCATAACCACACTGTGAGGCAGGTACCACGACTCCGTATTACACAGATGGAGAGACAGGCATGGAGAGGTGAAGGACCTTGGCCAGAGTCATGAGCCAGCAAGTGGGAGCACCAGGATTTGAACCTCCATTTGTTCCCCAAGGTCAAGCAAGTGACTCTGAGAAGCCACAACAGGATAGGCAGCCCTCTTCCCACCACGCTCTGCCAGCAAGTACCACCACACGTGCACACACAGCTGCCTCCTGCCCAAATCGGACGTCATTTAAGTGACTTCTCCTCAACACCCTGTCCTTCTCCACTTCCCCGCACTGTTATTTTTGTCTGTGCTGTGAAGTGCCTCACCAGCACCAAGTGTATTTACGGCTTAATCTGTTTACCTGCAGATCTGCTCTCTCCTCTAAGCCCCAGGAGAACAGGGGTCCTGCCCATCCTGTTCAAAACGGGACCCTCACAGATGGAGTCAACAGAACCTGGCTCAGAGCAGAAACGCAGATATTCGTGGAATAAATGATTAGGCTTCTTGGGTGTCTTGGTTTGGCTTCCCCCAGAAGCTGACCCTGAGACAAGGATTTGAGCACACACTGTTTATTTGGGAGCTGATCCCAAGAAACACCAGCAGAGGAGCAGGGAAATGAGACAGAATAGGGGAGAAGCTGACAAGGAGGTTGCTATGTTATCAAGCTGGTACCCCATGGCCACCTGGAGCTGATGCCATGGGATCTGGGAGTCCCTCAGAGTCTGCCCCACCAAGAAGCAAGGGAGCTGCAGTATTTATCCCTCAACCCCCATCTGCTCCTGGTTGGGGGCTGCTTCTGGGGGCCTTAACTCCCCAGGCCTCAGGCAGAGGGCCACACTGTTCACAGCAGAGTGCCTTCAGCCTGCAGAAGTGAATGCTATGGTGTCAGTGTCAGCCCACAGCATCCTCTCCTGTGTTACATCACTGATCGAGTAGTTTCTGTGCTACACCCAGGGGATGCAGGGATCAGATATTCGAGAGGTCAAAATCCCAGTATCTCTCTGGCTCAGGCAGAACACTAGTGGATGCAGACAAGTCCTAGTTACTGAAGAGAAGAGCATCCCTGGGCTCCCCCGGGGGAGCCGCTATCTGGAGACGAGATAAGATGTT
Source organism: Camelus bactrianus (assembly GCF_048773025.1). Lineage (NCBI taxonomy): Eukaryota > Metazoa > Chordata > Mammalia > Artiodactyla > Camelidae > Camelus > Camelus bactrianus. The sequence continues at coordinate 51,309,199 of NC_133547.1, forward strand.
ACTGCCCCTGTACATTCTGTGCCCCCAAAGGTACCCTGGGTCAGCAGATGGTTCTGGAATTACAGGTACCATTGCACCCTCTCGCTCACTCCTTTTTAATATGACAGCTTTATTAAGACAGAGTTCACATGCCACACAAGTCATCCACTTTAAGCGTACAATTCAGTGGCTTTTAAAAGATGCACAGATTTCAGCCACCACCACCAGAATCAATGTTAGAACATTTTCATCACCACAGAAAGAAATTTTTGAGCCTCCACACTCCCCTCTCAAGCCCACACCAGCCCCTAGAAACCACTCATCTGCTTTTTGTATAGATTTGCCTATTTTAGACATCTCATATCGAGGGAATCACACAATACATGGTCTTTGGTGTCTGGCTTTTTCCATGCAGATTCCTTTTCATGGCTGAGTAAGATTCCACTGTGTGGACAGACCACATCTGGTTTATCCTTTCATCCACTGATGGACATTCAGGTTGCTTCCACCTTGTAGCTCCTGCAAATAGTGCAGTGATGAACATTTGCATACAAGTTTTTTTTTTGAACACCTGTTTTCAATTATCTCAGGTTTCTTATAGGAGCAGAAACTGGTGCTCTACTGACTACACCCTCAGGGCTGCAGGTGTAATGATGAGGTGACCCCTTCATGCCATGCAGCTGACCAACCACCAACCTGAGCCGGAAAAGTCACTCGTGCATAGGTGGAAAGTCACTGCTGGCCCTAAGCTTGTGGCTGGGCCTCCGTGAGCCACCACTAAGCCCTTCACAGCTGTCACCACTTTCCAGGCCTTCTGGGCCAGCAGGGGCCACCTTCAGAAACACAGAGTTGCCCACAGTCTGCCCATCCCGTTGATTATCAGGAGTCCCAGGAAGTCAGAAAGGAAATCCCTGAGCAGTAGGAGTGGTTTTCTATTCGGTAATTGGCAGAGTCTGCGGGGCCTGGTGGGCGTTTTTTTGACATGATCTCACACCTCCTGGAGGCACCTTGTGGAAGCATGGTCCCACTAATTTTTAACTAATAAAGTTGTAGTAACTCTTACGCACTTGTTACATATTTTTAAAAAATTTTTTTATTGAAGTATAGTTGATTTACAATGTTGTGTTAGTTTCTGCTGTACAGCATAGTGATTCAGTCATATATACATATATTATTTTTCATATTCTTTTAAATTATAGGTTATTACATGCTACTGAATATAGCTTCCTGTGCTAGAGTAGGAACTTGTTGTTTATCTATTTTATATATAATAGTCTGTATCTGCTACTCCCAAACTCCTAATTTTTATCCCTCCCTCCTTTCTTCTTCAGTAACTATAAGTTTGTTTCCCATGTCTGTAGTCTGTTTCTGTTTTGTAAGCAAGTTCATTGGTGCCATTTTTTCAGATTCCACATATAAGTAGTATCATATGATATTTGTCTTTCTCTGTCTGACTTACTTCACTAAGAACGATCATCTCAGGTCCATCCATGTTGCTACAAATGGCATTATTTCATTCTTTTTTATGGCTGAGTAGTATTCCTGTGTGTGTGTGTGCGCACGTGCGCGTGTGTGACTCCAATCACCTATTGATGGACATTCAGGTTACCTCCATGTCTTGGCTAATAAATAGTGCTGCTATGTACATTGGGGTGCATGTATCTTCTCACATTAGAGTCTTCTCTGGATATATGCCCAGGAGTGGGATTGCTGGTCAGCTATTATTTTTTAAATTATTAATACAACTAACTAAGGATGGATTCATATAAGGCACAAGAAAAAACAGTCTCTCAATTTATCTTTTGGGGAAATTGAAGAGGCAAATCCATACGTACTGATGTGGAAAAACTCCCCACCAGCTTACATGAGGAGGATACCAGACTTATGTGCCTGCATCTGTGCATGTGTGGGTCCACATGTATGTACACTTATGTGCACCCACATATTGTATACACGTGCCTGTTGCTATTTGAATTCTCACTATCTGAATATCTACAATAACCTGCAAACATTTTTTACTTGAAATGTACCACCCAGATCACACGCCTGCTGTAGGAATACAGGAAGCTCATGTGCAGGCACCAGTGAAAACATTAGCGTGTTATCAGACTGCATCAGGGAGGAACACATCCCATGCTCTCGGTGCTGAAAATCATCAGGCACTAAACCTAGTGTCCTGCCCACTCTGAGTCCTAGTGTTTACTTCCAACCAGCGAACTACCAACTGGAGTCCAATTCAGATGATATCTTTAGTATTTTTAACAGATGACTTCATTGTCATTTCTGTTAAGTTACAAAGTAGTCATAGGGCAGAAAAAAAAAAGTCAAAATCCAGAACCCATACTGTATACTGTCATAGGCACTAGTAAAGTTAAGTTCAGTAAAGCATCAAATAATTAGGTATTTGTTGCTGTCAATGATTTGTATTCTTAAAGAAATATCGGAGAGGTTTGCTTCTAGCTGTTTAAGGGTGTTAAGCAATACTGGGGAAACTGGCTGGGTTTTTTCAATCTGTTAGTAACATACCACCACTTGTATCCATGTAATATGACCTAATATTCTGCTGTCCAGAGAAAGATGCTCTCCATCGTGTTTTCAGGAATGCATTAGGCTCAGCTAAGGAGGGACGACTACATTTGTACATATGCACGTATGTGGGTAAAAGCATGAGAAAAGGTTAAAAAAAAAGAGAAAGAGAGAGAGGTTCCCACCAATGTGCTGACAATAAGGGTTGCTGGTGGGAAGGTGGTGGGTAAATGGTGGCAAGGGTAGTCTGATCTGCATCAGCTGAATTTCTGCCAAGGACACAGAGTCCATAAGACAAGTGACTTTATTTTCACCACTGGCTCTGGTGGCCAGAGCTCAGGCCAAACACGCTCGTGCGGTCAGGCTCTGGAGCTGGGCTTCCTGCTTGAAGAAGTGAGATAACACAGCCACAGCAGTGAGGTCTTGTCTCTGCACACCCCCTTCCCGGCATCACCTCGAGTCTTCCCCAGGTCCGGTCACCCCTCCCACCACCGTCCCCACCCACTGCCCACAGATGCACACTTGGGGTTTTCTGCCCCCTTTGCCGATTGTCCCCATGACCCTGTTCTTCAACTCTTGTTTCCTTCCTCCTCCCACTCTTGATTCTGGGCTGCTCTCAGGTGGCCCCCTCATACTTGGAACATTTTCTTACCCTGACGCCAAGCACGCAGCCTTTTCCCGAGTCTCCTCACTCCACCTTAAGGGGTGCCACCTGCCAAAGCACTTAACCAAGGATCTTCAGGGAAGCTTCAGATGTATCCAAGGGGAAGACAGACAGACAAGTCTTGGGCACCTTCCTATACAGAACCCCCACCCTCCTTTCCACCTTCCAGTCATTCAACCCACCAGGTAGTTAATGAGCATCACGCTGAGTGCCAGGGAGGAAGTCAGCAGGCATGCTCTCCATCCTCGGAAGCTCAGAGCCTGGAAAGGAAGACAGACCCTGACCAAATCGGCAGGTGGGGACGTAAAGCTACCACCATGCTCAACACCTCAAAGGAGCAAACTCAAGTCCACAGGGGGGCTTCCCCCCAGCAAGGGGAAGAAAGGCTTCTAGAGAGTGTGCATCTTGGCTGAGTTCTGAAGGCTGCAGTTAACCTGGTGAAGGGGGAGGAGAAAGCCCTGGAAGTAGTCCCAGGCTCCGGAGACCCTGGTTCAAAGCCCAGCTCTGCTCCCCAACGATGCCTGGGAGCTTGGGCCAGTCACCTCCCTTCTCTCTGCTCTTTCCTCATCCACGCACACAGTGGTAACAGCATCTCCTTCCCTGACATGCTTTGCAAAGGAGATGAAGTTACATGAAATAAAAACTGCATGGCCCCAGGAGGTATTCCAGTAGCTCAGGGTTGTTGAGCTACCGGGATGACTGTTCTTTCACAGCATCTTTCAGTAACACCTTCGTCACTGCTGCTGTTTCACTTTGTCTCAGTGTTGCTCTGTCTCGGTGAAGGACTCTGCTTCAAAAAGCCAAGCGTGTGCAGAGTTATTTTACATACATGGCAGCATCTGACCTTGAAGCCAGATAAATAACTGAGATGCACCGCAGAACACACAGTTTTAAGAGGTTCAAAGCGGGAAAGAGCCCAACTTTAGAAGAATCTAGGAGACACAAGCTTAAAGTCCCACTTATGTGTCCCAGCTGTGCACATTAGGACAGATTTCTTTATTGTGGTTTAGCCTCCACCTTCTCGTCAGTAAAATGGTGAGATAATATCCATCCCATAGGGAGATATACCTGAAAGAACTTGGTAAACGCAAACTGCTCTGAGTTTGAGATATTAAAAATTATTTTAAAGCCTAGAGATGGGGAATGAGACTATGCTGACAGCCAGCGGGGAATATCTCACTTCATGCTTCCATACAGAGCTCTTCTAGATTAACATCAAATAATTAGGTAGCTGTTACTGTAATGCTTTGTATTAGTGCACAAATGTTTGATGGACAGTTTGATAGGTGTTTAAGAGTTTCAAGCGATACTGGAGAAATCAACCAGCCTTCTCCTCCCTCTGGGGACACCCTCTCCCCAGGGAGCAGTGGACACTCTGACAGGAGAGTCTGGAAGGATGACCCGGGCATGCCTAGCGCGGGCTCCTTGTCCAATTCTGGTCCAATCTGCCCCTCTGGAAGCACATGTCCTGCCCTACTCCCACTGCCCGGAGTGGGGTGGCCTCCAAGACACCTGCAGGCATCTGATAGTGCCAGTGACAAGTCAGGGGGCAGGGGCCAGAGATCAGCTCTAAACCAGACTCTCCAGGCAGCTCAAACACAGAGCAAACCTCCTCATAGCCAGTTACCAGCACCCT